>NC_134855.1:4007500-4607500 GCF_049852395.1 Peromyscus maniculatus bairdii | reverse complement strand
GTTAGTTATAGTTTTCCTTGTTAACAAATTCAGAACAAAAACTCACTAAAGAGGTGTAAAGTGTATAAGTTTGAAAGATATCAAAAGATAGTTTTTGGTTGGTAATACAAGTTAGGATAGAAAGTGAATTAGGTACATTTTGGACTCACCAAAATAGGATGGATATATAATGGAGTATTTTCACTGAATTTGTCAAATGCAAATGGACTAGACATTGTTGATATATTTATTGCCTATATATATTGTATATAGTTATTATACTTATTGTATATAGTTTTTCTTATATTAGTTATAACCTTTTATTATTTTAGACAAAAAAGGGAAATGTGGTGATATATTGTGTACCCCAATAAAGCTTGCCTGGGGATCAGAGGACAAATACAGTCACTATATTAAACATAGAAGTCAGGTAGTGGTAGCACACACCTTTAATCCTAGTATTCAGAAGGTAGAGATCCACCTGGATTTCTGTGAGTTCAAGGCCACACCGGGAACAGAGCCAGGTGTGGTGGCACACGCCTTTAATCCCAGCACTGGGAAGGAAGGAAGATGGCAGGGCACAGAAACGTATATAAGGCATGAATAAACAGGAACTCACTCTCTTGAGGCTGAGGATTTTGTGGAGGTAAGAACGTGGCTGGCTTGTTCTGCTTCTCTGATCTTTTAGCTTTCACCCCAATATCTGGCTCCAGGTTTGTTTGTTTGTTTGTTTGTTTGTTTGTTTTAAATGATAAGACCTTTTAAGATTCATGTTACAAGGATGTTTTCATGTTACTTATTTTCATGATTATAGAAATAACACATTTTCAGGCCATTAAATTTATCAAGTGCATAAAAGCACAAGGAAAAGATGGTAAATGTAGTCACACTATTACATAACTGAGATAGCCACACACACTTTGAGATGAATACACCTTTATTTTCCCCTCATAATTAAAACTAATTTTGCTTTTGTTACTGAAAGAGATTCAAACATATGTATACATATGTGCGCATGATAAAGAATTCCAATATAAAAAAGGAGGTTTGATGCACATTGAGTCGCCTTTTGCTTAGGCCCTGACCCTTGCCGTTGTCCTCTGTCCCAGAGGGATAGTGAGATCAGACACCATTATGGGCTTAATGGGGTTTATTCTATGTTTTCTCTTTGTCCAGACAGGCATGTGTATTTTCTTTTTTCCCATATGGGCTACAAATGTTTGCATGGTAAACTACTGTTACTTTCACTTTCTCACTCAGCATAGTTTGAAGACCATTCCATCACCTCATAAGACACCCCTTTCTGTGAGTGAGCCACATTTTATTCACAAATACAATTACGTGCTGGTTTTCTATCGCCTGTGCCTCTACTGCTCTAAGAAATGCCATGCCAGAGTAAACGTTCTCTGTGACTGTGCCACACAAATCTGCAGGACTAGTTTCTAGAGTTTATGTGCAAGGTGAATGTCATCACCTTTGTAACCAATCCTAACCTAGAAACCCTTTTTAATATCCAGATGTCCTGGTCAGACCTGTCAGATCCTGAATAGTATAGAGCCTAATATTAATTTACTAAAACTGAGACCTGGATATTTCCTTCTTCTGTATTAATAGTTAGATATGGGCTGTTGAGACAGTCTAATGGCTAAAAATGCTTGCCATAGAAGCTTGACAACCTGTTTTAGTCCTGGAACTCACTGTGGAGGGAGACAACTGACTGCTACATACATACATTCCATTGCTCTCCCCCACACACACACACATACACACACAATAAATAAATTTGGGGTCTCCTCTCACCTCTGACCTCTCTTTTCACCCTTTCCACATTTCCTGACAAACCTTAGAGGCTAAGGCAGAGAACAGCATCTCCACATCATTTTGCTACTATAACTTCTTCTCTTTGCAGGCCAGTTCTTCCCAAGCAGGACAGCTCGGCCTCAGTCACCTGTGTGGTCACACACAGCAGAGGCCAGGTTACTGCTGCCTTCCTATGCTTGTCCTCCCATCACATGTGTGCTACTTTCAGGGATTTCGATATATTCTTTAGACCATCAGCCACTTTCAGGGCACCCCCATATTCTCACAGCCAACCCCAATCATCGAGGAGTCATACCATTCTGCATCACATGAAAACATCCAGTCTGGACTCCCCCGTCACTGACACTCCTCCTCAGCCTCGATTGGATGTCTTATTATCCATGCAAGGGCTGTACAGTTGCCACTATAGCAAGAAAGCATACCATCACATACCACGTGGAGACACTCCTTGAGAACAGTCCCTGAAGACACTCCGCCCTCAGATGGCTCAGCCTCAGTTGTATGTATTAACCATCGTAACAGGGGCCATGCGACTGTACCTCCAAGACTCATCTTTGGTTCTGTTGTGTTCCTATCAAGGTACCAAGTGTTACAAGACTTTTCTCAAGAAGTCTGCATATAATTCACGCCAGATAAGGGAGATAACAACAGACCAAAGAAATTATCCTATTCCAGTCTTAGTGAATCAAAGAGTTTATTGCTGTCACTTAAAGAAGCATGGACAATTTATGATCTAGATACACTGACAAAAAGCCTCTTTCTTTTCAGCAACCCTTAACCATTTGTGTATCTTCATGAGACAGAGAGGAGCCTCATGAATCTCATGAGCCCTTCCCTCCTCCCATGAGGGAATGTTAATAGGCCCTGTCTTGTGAGCCCCCCCCCCCCCCCCCCCCCGCAATGACCAAGGCTCCTCTGATTCAAGAGAGCAAGGACCACAAACTGGAAGAAGGCAGCCACAAGACCAAGTTCTCATCAACTGGGATATTTAGTTCACTTTTCTAGTTCCAGAATCTATTCTGTTCCATCATGAGCTAACACATTATGTTGGGAACACCCTCTCCATATGCTTCCAGTGGACTCTCTGTGATCCCTAGAGCCCTTATTACATCATTCAGATGAATGTGAGCTCACTGTTGGTGGCTTGCCATTTGGTAACGAATTTTTATTGTTAAAATGTGCCAGGTACTAATTTTCCAAGGAAACTGATACTCTTAAATTCAGAAATGTGAGGAAAAGGCTATAAAATTATACTTCATGTCTCAGGAATTCATAATTCTTAAAATTCCAATAGAGTTTCACAGTCTCAATATCAGGAGTCTTATTCTTACGTAAGTCCCAGCAAAATTCTGGCGACAAGAGTTTAGTGGGTTTGTGGAGGAAGAAGTACTTGTTTAGATGGCTTTCGTCGTGCCAAATTGCTTCAATATTATGTTTCTTATCATTCATAATTCCTTTGGCACACTCCTTAGTAATCTTGAGAACCTGAGTGGCTGTGCCTCCAAAAACAGCAGCGTGGTAATAAAAATCTCCTTCACCCAATGGTATGTAGGCTTCCGACAACTCATTTCTCTCATATGGTACTTTGTGAGGGCTTTCCTTATACCAGTAAGTATGTAACTGAGCTATGGAGTCTCCCAGGGCCTCCAAACCGTAGCTGGCTTTGAATATTTGATCCACATCCATGCAGAAGACATAGTCAACCTCATACTGTATGTGATCCGCGATGTGTTCACTGATGATCTTCATGCGCATCATACTGATGTCTTGCCACCTCCTCTCTCGTTTAATTTTAAAAATTTTTAACGTCCGGTGGCGATTCAGACTTACAAATGGCATATAGGAAAAGTCATCCAACATGACATAAATGATGACCCTCTGGTCCACCATGAAGAACGTATTAGCAGATATCAGGAAGTTTTGTAAGTAGTACCAAAGGTATCTGCAAAATAAACAAGAAGCAGTTGAGTTTCCTCCTCCGGTTCCGGGGACATCCACAGTCTCGATTGCCTGGCCTAGCTTATCCAGCAATGCCACTAAGCAACCAGACAGCCACTGTTCTCTTCCAGCAGCATGAGGAAAGTGTCACTGATGGGCCCTACAGATCATGGAAGAGGGCTCTTCATGAGGAGGACTGGAAGGTAGTGAGATAAGGAGGCTCATTCTGAGCTGTGTGCACAGTGAAAGACAGGTCCAGGGCTGCAGGGAAGATGGGGGGTCTCCGCAGGGCTTCTGCAGCGGGGTTCCTGTGTGTGGTTGGCTATGCATACAAAGTCATGGTAGCAGCTGGCACTATCGCCTGCTTTGTTCTGCAGTGTGAGCCTTCCTGTGGCAGCAGAATCACTGGGCTGGAAAACGTTTTCTCGTTTCCACTCTTGGAAACCAGGAAGAGATTCTCGGGGTAATGAATGGACTCATTTGAGTTTGAAAGAGGAAAGGTAGCCATTTGGGGCTCCACTCCAGTAATGCTTATGTAATCCTTAGAAATAAGTCCTGGATCTTGGTCTATGTTTTGAGAAATAGGCTAATGATAAATCATAACTAATGGTCAGGAGAAAATGTTGTCGTTCATCACATCTGATATTATTTGTGTAGTATGAAAAATATTGCTGAAGTCATGGTACTGTGCTGGATGCTGTCACTAAAATCTAAGGGAGTCCAAGTTGCCCATATGTCTTGTGGCACATTTCAGAAACCTTTATGCCCTACATGAGCATGAATGTGAAAATATTCTCTTATGTCTTCTGCTAGCAGTTTTATTCTTTCAGCATTGCCCATTATCTGTTTGCATTAATTTTTACATATGAGGAGGTGTGGAAGTTTTTTTTAAAGGGGGTCCATTTAATTAATCACTTAAAAACCTGATGTGGTATCAGTTAAGAAGGTTTAGTCTCCAGTCTCATTAGAAACTACCCACTGAAAGCCAGGTCACAATTAGAGAGTGTCTTGAGGTCACACACATGATGTTTGCCCTGTCTCCCTGGGATCTTTACAGTATGCTTCACTACCTCATAATAACTTTTCTGCCCTCAAAAAAAAAAAAAAATCAGCAACCACGCTGTTTTAGGCCGTTACTGCCATTCATGGTGACCTTGGAGTACTCTCAGAAGCAAGATCTTTCTATTTCCCATTTCTACCTCGAGATTTCTTTGTCGTTTACACCTACAGTCATGTTCACTTCCCCCGACACATTTTGCCCTCCCGTGTGCCCATCTTCTCTTTGCAAACTGGAGAACGAATGTCTCCAGTAAAGCTGTCTGTGTTGGAGTGTTATTGCATCGACAGACAAGCTCCACTGCAGGCTAGAGCAGCGTCCACTCACCACCCGGCTACCCCAGCATCCTGTGCTTTTGTCAACCGAGGAGATCGGCCGCTTAACACCCAGTTGGCCAAGCTACAGATTTCACTCTGATTGTCCCAGCTTTATCTCTGAAGAGTCATCTCAGGGGCCGCGAGTTGTCCCAGGACACGCAATGCTTTAGCAGCTGCCTGCCCTCCTCAGACCGGCCCAGTTCACCTCAGACACTGGCGGTTCCAAAGATCTTCATCAGGTATTTATCACCATCTTTTGTCAAGGATTTACAAATCTTATTGACCTTTTGTAAAGGATGAATTTTGGTTTTAACTTCACTCCAATATTTATTTATTTTGCTTGTCTTAGGTGGTTTGCTCTTCTTTATCCAGTTCCTAAAAATGAAGGTTAGGTTATGTATTCATATCTACATGTGTGTGTGCGTGTGTGGTTCTGGGGTTATATATTCATATCTACATATGTGTGTGCATGTGTGGCTCTGGGGTTATGTATTCATATCTACATATGTGTGTGTGTGTGCGTGTGTGGGTCTGGGGTTATGTATTCATATCTACATGTGTGTGTGCATGTGTGGTTCTGTGGTTATGTATTACTATCTACATGTGTGTGCATGTGTGGTTCTATGGTTATGTATTATATCTACATATGTGTGTGTGCGTGGGTGGGTCTGGGGTTATGTATTCATATCTACATAATGTGTGTGCGTGTGTGGTTCTGGGGTTATGTATTACTATCTACATGTGTGTGTGCGTGTGTGGTTCTGGGGTTATGTATTACTGTCTATGTGTATGTGCGTGTGTGGTTCTGGGGTTATATATTCATATCTACATATGTGTGCGTGTGTGTGGTTCTGAGGTTATGTATTCATATCTACATATATGTGTGCATGTGTGGTTCTGGGGCTATGTATTCATATCTACGTGTGTGTGTGTGTGTGTGTGGTTCTGGAGTTATGTATTCATATCTACATATGTGTGTGTGCATGTGTGGCTCTGGGGTTATGTATTACTATCTACATGTGTGTGTGTGTGTGTGTGGTTCTGGGATTATGTATTACTATCTACATGTGTGCGTGCATTTGTGACTCTGGAGTTCAAGCCCAGGGACTTATTAGACCTCTCACTTTTTCCCCCAAGAATCACATGAAGTGCCAGGTAAGTACTACTAATTGAGCTACACCAGTCTTTACCTATCGGGTATTCAAGAGCATGTCATTCAGATGAATGGATAAAGAAACGTAGTAAAGTTGGGTATGGCGGTGCACACATAAAAAGATTTGGAAAGGAGAACTAATGGGAAGAGAAAGGAAAACAGGAGGGAAAGAGAAGAGATGAATGTTGCATGTTTATTTCATATGCAGAATTAGAATACAGCTGGGTAGGACGGCAACACAGAATAATGGGAGGTGACTATATAGCACAATGACACACGCGTATGAAAGTGTCATAATGAAATCCATTATTTTGTAAGCTAAATAAAAAAACTGTGTGTTCAATACAGTGTTCACATATTTGTGAATTTTCCTCATTTTATCCTATAATTGATTTAAAATTTTTTGTTCCAGTGTGATTACAGAACACTGCCAGTGGCCATCTCAAAGGCTACCGGCAGCAGTTCCTGAAGTCAAGGAGACCCCCTGGTGGGCCGATCTCAGATAGGCAAGGGCCCTGAGACCACAGACCCGGAATGTCTTTTGCTTCTGCTGTGACTTTACACACTTGCTGTTGCTGACTTTCTCTGGTATCTGGCATGGTTGAATTGGGTGTGGGGAGATCCCCACTGCATGTAATGTAATATGCATATCTCATGGAAGCATCTCATTCTACTGGGCATTTTTAACTGTGCATTAATATGAAGATGGTTTCTTCTTAAGCTGTACTGTCTAGTTGATAACAATACTGTTAGCTTATTATTTTGATAATAATCAGATAAATAAACAGAGTTTTGATGAATAAAAATAAATACAAGGAAATGTTACATGGCTAGAGCCTATGAGTTTCACTTAAGGAGCTGCCTAGATCATAGCTCAAGTTAATGATTAAGAGAAACAATAGAGGCCCAGGAACCTCAATACCTTTCATCTTAATGCTGAAAGATGCAGTCACAGGCTTCAGTGAGCATCATAGTCGAAACAAAGTGTTTTTACCTTTACTCTGTAGGAATTTACAGAATCACTGCATGGGGTAGATGTTAGAATTTACAGAATCACTGTATGGGGTAGATGTTAGAATTTACAGAATCACTGCATGGGGTAGATGTTAGAATTTACAGAATCACTGCATGGGGTAGATGTTAGAATTTATAGAATCACTGTATGGGTAGATGTTAGAATTTACAGAATCACTGTATGGGGTAGATGTTAGAATTTATAGAATCACTGTATGGGTAGATGTTAGAATTTACAGAATCACTGCATGGGGTAGATGTTAGAATTTATAGAATCACTGTATGGGTAGATGTTAGAATTTATAGAATCACTGTATGGGTAGATGTTAGAATGAACAGCTGGTTTTAGAGGTACCGTGATGTTGAAGAATCTTTGTGGAAAACAGTGATTGTTTTCCTGAGGAGGCCTTGCAGCCGTCCCATCGTGACTGGTCACAAGACACCTCAGGCACACCCGGGGCTCCTGTATTACGGTGTATTGCGATACATATACATATATACGATACATAATAAAGGACTAGAGTCATGGGGGCATGTGACGCTCTCTTTCAGTAAGACATGTAAATTAAGATTAGGGACCTTGGTATGAGGAAATACTTTGTGTAACAATCAATAAATATGCCTTGGTATAGCTGTTTGGAGTCCCAGTCCAGTCCAATTCCAGTCCAGTCCAGTCCAGTCAGTCCATCAAAAGAGGCTGGACCTTCCTGTTGTCTGTTAAAGAACACAGAAGAATAGAGAAAAAGAAGGAAATCTACAAGAGAGTGTGAGTGTCTTTTCCCTAACCCCTCAGATAAAAAAGTCCAGTTCATGCCAACACTGGATTTTCCCTTTGCTTCCTGTGCTGCTTGGAGGCTGCCCCTCGGGCAGCATTAGAAGACATTTTCTTCAATTTCAGCTTTATAATTTATTTAAACTCTTGTGGTCTAAACATGGTCTACAGCAGAGAATATTTCACGCACATAGAAAGAATGCTTGTTGAATGGACTGTTCTATACAGGATTTTGTAATGTTAAATATATACACTAGAAAAGAGGCTGTGAGAAGGACAAGACTGGCATTGCTAAGTCAAAACTGTTGAAAGACCTGCTAACCTTGAACAAAGATGCCAAGACTGGGCCTGTCTCTCCTGAGCAGCACTGCCCATGTGGAGCGGCACACCTCAGCGGCTGCCTCTGCACACCACTGGCAGCTTCAGAACTCTTCATCACATGTTGAACATTTGGTACACACCGTGAAGTCTGAAGACTGCCTACATACGCCCAGCTTGACGTTGTCTCTTACACTTGGTCTGCATTTCATGTCTGTCAGATGGTCTGTAAAATGTCACATTTGCAGTGTGTCCTAATCTCAAAAAACAAAACAAAACAAAACAAAAAAACCCAAAGCTCTCTCTCTGTCTGTCTCTCTCATCCATATTTACTGTCTATAACATTTCAGAAGACAGCAGATCAGTGCAGTGTCCACCCTTCTATCTTTAAGTGGAAATATTTCATTGCATTTGTTTTCCTTTTTGAGCAGCCTACTTACTTTTATGGTTTTGGTTTTCTATTTGGTTAGGAATTCAGCATAGATTTGTCTTTGTTTTTAAATTACTGGATGATTTTTCTTTTCTTTCTTTTTTTTTTTTTGTGGGGGCGGGGAGTGTTTTGGTTTGGTTTGGTTTTTCCAGACAGGGTTTCTCTGTGTAACAGCACTGACTGTCCTGGAACTGTCTCTGTAGACCAGGCTGGCCTCAAACTCACAGAGATCCCCCTGCCTCTGCCCCCAAGTACTGGGATTAAAGGCGTGTGCCACCACCGCCCACCTATATGCTTGTCTTTTAACATTATGATTAATGGTCAGAAAATGTAGCACATAAAATCTTGCTGCATATAATTGCAGCTACCTTATTTGTTACATTCCTCTGGGAGTCAATATGCAGCGTTAAGTGAGATTTCCTAAAGGCAATTACTTATCACCTGGGGGTACATAGGAGACAGGAAATTTTTAGATTAAATGCAGAGATAATGAAGAGTGGTTATAACAAAGGTGTAAACTTGTATTAAGATGATTGGTAAAAGAGCCATGAAATCAAGTTAATATTGGAGGGAAGACCATGAAAATCAGGTCATAGTAGGGAGCTGAGGAATTGGGATGCTTTTGTGTGGACCAAGTGGGTGGTGGTATTTTTTAATTATGGCAAGAATTGGCTTAGAGAGAATAGTTCTAAATAGCTTATCTCCCGCTTTCTACAGTAAAAACTCTGAATGTAAAGGACACTTGACATTATCACCTACCTTCCCACTGCAAACACAATCAACCCCACAGAAACTGGATGCTTTTTATAATACTTTTTCAAGCCTGACTCATTGTAAGTGTCTGTCCACACGATGGGAGCCGACCAGTTAGTAGCTCTCATGCGCACATGTGTAGAGTTCATGCTGTATCTGTAAGAAAGACAGAATTTTAAAGTAAAATACATCATCCTAACATCAGTTACCGCCAATGCCCAAAGCCTGTGTCTGGAGACAGCGCCCCACTGTGCCTAACCCAAAGCCTTGATAGTTCTGATAAACCAGAGAAGCATCCTATTAGAAATGGCCACATCATCAGGAGGATGGAATAACTATGAAGTCAAGGTCAGCATGGGTCATCCTCCTGATGACTTTTTATGTTAGTTTTCACTTTTCATGTAAAACCTGAATCTTTTAAGAAATTTTAGTTAGTCCTCTTACAAGCTTAGGAAACAGGATTAATGACCACAAATGGGCTTATTATTTTACGTACAAGTGTGTTTCCTACACACAATAGCAGATGTGTCTATTTCAGTTGATGCAAACAGCTGTAGATGAGGGTTTAAGTAGAAAGACTGCCCGAAGTTGGGACTGGGGCGATGGTCCAGCGGTTAGAGCGTGTGAAGCTCTAGAGGAGGACTCCAGTTCTGTTATAATGCAACACCACATGGTGGCTGGTGGCTCACAACCACCTGTCACTCCAGTTCCAGGAGACCCAGTGGCCCCTTCTTGCCTCCTAGGTACTAGGCACACACACTCCCAACAGGACCGCTGGGGCCACCTATCAACATTTATGAATTAACCACACAGATGCAAGGTTTGCGTTCTTACGTGGAGTTGAACCAGTTTAGTAGCTGTAGTTCTGGCTCGTTTTTCAGAGACCTAAAAGAAAGATATAATAAGACATAAAATTCACAACGAGCAATACTGATGAGCTCCAATAGGCTTAGCGTGGAAGCTGTGTGGCCCCACAGCCTTCATGGGTTTCCATGGCGCTCCCATGCACTCATCTCGTTCAGGGAGAATTTGAAGTTCCCTCAGCTTCCTGCCATCTCACTTCCAAATTCACCCCTGGCTCTGAATTGTTTGGATTCTCCTTTGGGTTGTTTGAGTCAGGGTCTTACTAGTAGCCCTGGCTGACCTCTCAGAAATCGGGCTCCCTAGCCTGTCCTGCCTTTTTCTTGTTGTTTTTGTTGTTTTTAATGGTGGACAGAGATCCATTTCCTTTCCTCTCTGAGCCTTAAACCTCTTGTTTGCTGAGGAGTCTTCATCTGAGACTTGACAGTAATTTTCACGAGGGCTTCTCCGAGGCCCTGTTTCCCCACACGACATTGTCTTGACACTTGACTGCTGCTTCTGGTTTTTTACTTACGACTCGAACTTCTCCATGAACTTAACACTTGAATAGTCACCTGCCTTCTGGAGGTCTTGAGTGTTTTACACACCATCCAGTAAAGTGTTTACATCATCATCTTACCTCCAAGTTCCTCCTTTTCCAAGATTTCCATCTCATTAAACCTGTCTGCATTGGAAAGACCTAACGGTGGGACCTGAGCACATGAGATTAAATACATTTGCCAGGGTGGGGCATGGTGGCTCACACAGTCTCTGAGTTCAAGGCCAGCCTGGTCTACAGAGTGAGTTCCAGGACAGCCAGGGCTACACAGAGAACCACCACGCCCCGCCCCCCATCTCAAAAAAAAAAAAAAGAGAGAGAGAAAGAAAAGAAAAGAAAAAGAAAAAGAAAAAAGAAAGAAAGGAAAAAATAAAAATTTACATGCCAGGAACTCTATTAGCCCACTCCCTGTCCCACCTTCTTCTGAGTGGACACTCCTTGAACGTTCATATCTTTGCGGGGGGAGGGGGGGTCTGCTGCATTTGAGTAGCTGAAATACTGTCCTCCCTTAGCCCTTGCTATTGCGAGAGGAAATATGCTTTTCTTTTTGTATATCCCAGGCTGGCCTTAAACTCACTATGCAGCTAAGTAACATTGAACTCCTGATCTTGCCGCTGAGCAGCAACTCTATTCCTCCTTAGTATGTTCCTTCCATGCATGGACCAGGTGGACCTGGTCCTCTAAGATGTTCTAAGTCATCACGAGACACAGCACCCGGGCCCAGTAAGCATCAGAAAGTAAAGCTGCTGCTCACTGCGGTGGGTTCCCATGACAGTCCTTCCCAAATCCACGATTCTGTGGCTACCGCAATCTCCTGACAGCCCTTTATTTTTTTATATATATATATATATATATATATATATATATATATATATATTCTTTTATTTTTGAGATTATATCTAGCTGGACGGTGGTGGCACATGTCTTTAATCCCAGCACTCCGGAGGCAGTGGTAGGCAAAATCTGTGAGTTTGAGGCCAGCCTGGGCTACAGAGTGAGTTCCAAGGTGGCCAGGGCTACACAGAGAATCCCTGTCTCAGAGAGAGAGAGAGAGATTGATTATACTCTATATCATTTTCCGTTTCTCCTTCCTCCCTATATACCCCTTCTTGCTCTATTTCAAATTCATGGCCTCTTTTTTCATTAATTTTTGTTGCATGCATATATATAGTCCTAAATATAACATGTTTAGTCTGTATAGTGTTACTTGTATGTATGTTTTCAGGGCTGACCAATTGATATCGGATAACCAACCGGTGTCCTCTTCCCTAGGGACTGTTTCTCCCTCTCTCAGCATTTCTCATTTGTGTGTGGTTTTGCGTAGGGTTGAGGCCTTGTGGTAGCCACCCCCCACCCCCAACCCCCGCCATGTCTGTTGGTGTCGTCCGTGTTTAGGCAGCCATGTTGGTGAGACTTCATGGCTGTGGCTCCTGGTGGTCTTTAATCAAGCCTTGTACCTGTGTGCTTGCCCAGAGCTTTCAAACAGACAACGTTCCCAGGGCCTAAGTTCTGCCTCCTGCTGATACATTCCCCCAGCAGCCCCGCCCTCCATCAGAGAGGGCACCCCACCCATACGCTCTTTCTTTGACATCACCAACGTGCATTTGTAAAATGGCTCTGCTTTAATCTGACTGAAGGAAACATGGATTTATGGGTACTCCAAGCCTTTCAACCAACTTTGTCCTCAAAGGACAGGTCATACCATATTTTTAAATAAAAACTTACCAGCACTGATATGACATCCGCAGTTTCTTTGTACTTAGGAGAAATGAAAAAGCACTGTATTATTTTGAAATACATACAAAGGGTTTCCACAAGTCATCTGCTTTCTTATTAACTAATGTTGCAAAATATACTATTGGAAGTACATTCTTGATTACATTATTGATTGACCAGACAATGTAGTAAACATAATAGGGATCTTTAAATTGGAGCCTCATGTCCTGTGTATTCATTTTTTTTTCCTTGCCATGCTGGAGACAGGACTCAGAGCCTTGATCATGCTAGGCAATGTTCCACCACCAAGCTAGAATTTCCTACATCTTAAGAAACAATGTGTCCACTACCTAAGAATTCATAGAGACAAATAAATGAGATTAATTTCTGTCATTGGGAGAAATTTGTTAATTCGCTAGGAAGTCTTTCTATTTGTTTCGCATTTATGGAATGAATAAATATTTTGTATCTTACAAATGGCGATTCAGTCACCAAAAGTAGTATCTCTTTCTTTAAAGATGTCGCCTGTTTCCAAATAGCAGTTTCTCTTCAACTGTTTTTAGTGAACATCACACTGCCACAGTAGGTTGTAACTTCACACTGCTTCTCTCTCTCTCTCTCTCTCTCTCTCTCTCTCTCTCTCTCTCTCTCTCTCTCTCTCTCTCTCTCTCTTTTGAGACAGGGTTTCTCTGTGTAGCCCTGACTAACCTGGAACTTGCTCTGTAGCCCAGGTTGGCCTCCAACTCAGAGATCTGCCTGCCTCTGCCTTCCGAGTGCTGGGGTTAAAGACGTGCCACTATGCCTGGCTAACTGAGCATTTTAAAAAATCTTTGATATAATTAGAAACTAAGGATAGGGACAGAGTACTCTCTTTCTGCAGAGCCATTTGGGTATAATTTGTGATGCTTGGATTGATGCATTCGGCTACTGATTTACTTAAGGGGTAATCCCATTAACTTTCTGACTTACCAGGTTCTTATCAAATATAAGAATACAATATGAAGTTTTCACAGTTACCTGAAATGGTATTCTCTGTACAGGGCATAAAGAGATATTAACATCAATAGCAACAGGATTAATATTTTGTATCTCATTCTTTTCCTGGAGGAAAAAGAAGATGAAAGTTGAATGAGTATAGTGCTGTCTAAAGAGTAGATACAGAGCCGTGGGGAACCCGGTGTATACAGAGTAAGCCATGGGGAACCCCGTGTATGCAGAGTAAGCCTTGGGGAACCTGGTGTATACAGAGTAAGCCGTGGGGAACCCCGTGTACGCAGAGTAAGCCGTGGGGAACCCCGTGTACGCAGAGTAAGCCGTGGGGAACCCGGTGTATGCAGAGTAAGCCGTGGGGAACCTAGTGTATACAGAGTAAGCCGTGGGGAACCCCGTGTATACAGAGTAAGCCGTGGGGAACCCCGTGTACGCAGAGTAAGCCGTGGGGAACCCGGTGTATACAGAGTAAGCCGTGGGGAACCTAGTGTATACAGAGTAAGCCGTGGGGAACCCGGTGTATACAGAGTAAGCCGTGGGGAACCCGGTGTATACAGAGTAAGCCGTGGGGAACCTAGTGTATACAGAGTAAGCCGTGGGGAACCCGGTGTATACAGAGTAAGCTGTGGGGAACCCGGTGTACACAGAGTAAGCCGTGGGGAACCCGGTGTATACAGAGTAAGCCGTGGGGAACCTAGTGTATACAGAGTAAGCCGTGGGGAACCCGGTGTATACAGAGTAAGCCGTGGGGAACCCGGTGTATACAGAGTAAGCCGTGGGGAACCCCGTGTACACAGAGTAAGCCGTGGGGAACCCCGTGTACGCAGAGTAAGCCGTGGGGAACCCCGTGTACGCAGAGTAAGCCGTGGGGAACCCGGTGTATGCAGAGTAAGCCGTGGGGAACCCGGTGTATACAGAGTAAGCCGTGGGGAACCCCGTGTATACAGAGTAAGCCGTGGGGAACCCGGTGTACGCAGAGTAAGCCGTGGGGAACCTAGTGTATACAGAGTAAGCCGTGGGGAACCCGGTGTATGCAGAGTAAGCCGTGGGGAACCCGGTGTATACAGAGTAAGCCGTGGGGAACCTAGTGTATACAGAGTAAGCCGTGGGGAACCCGGTGTATGCAGAGTAAGCCGTGGGGAACCTAGTGTATACAGAGTAAGCCGTGGGGAACCCGGTGTATGCAGAGTAAGCCGTGGGGAACCCCGTGTACGCAGAGTAAGCCGTGGGGAACCCGGTGTACACAGAGTAAGCCGTGGGGAACCCGGTGTATACAGAGTAAGCCGTGGGGAACCCGGTGTATGCAGAGTAAGCCGTGGGGAACCCGGTGTATACAGAGTAAGCCGTGGGGAACCCCGTGTACGCAGAGTAAGCCGTGGGGAACCCGGTGTATACAGAGTAAGCCGTGGGGAACCCGGTGTATACAGAGTAAGCCGTGGGGAACCCCGTGTACACAGAGTAAGCCGTGGGGAACCCGGTGTACGCAGAGTAAGCCGTGGGGAACCCGGTGTATACAGAGTAAGCCGTGGGGAACCCCGTGTATACAGAGTAAGCCGTGGGGAACCCCGTGTACACAGAGTAAGCCGTGGGGAACCCGGTGTATACAGAGTAAGCCGTGGGGAACCCGGTGTATGTAAGCTGTGGGGAACCCGGTGTACGCAGAGTAAGCCGTGGGGAACCCCGTGTACGCAGAGTAAGCCGTGGGGAACCCCGTGTACGCAGAGTAAGCCGTGGGGAACCTGGTGTATACAGAGTAAGCCGTGGGGAACCCCGTGTATGTAAGCCGTGGGGAACCCCGTGTACGCAGAGTAAGCCGTGGGGAGTGTTTAAGTAGGAAGCCTCTGCGTTGGCCTCATTCGCCCCCATTCAAACCGGTTCCCTCTTAGAAAGCCCATCAAATGGCTCCTCCCCCAGAGCGGCTGGAGACTGTGCCTAGAGGGTATTTAAACTGCCTCCTACAGAGTGGCCACGTGTTTTTTTTCCCATCTCTTCTCCCTGTCTCATCTCTGGGGGCCAGGAAAAATCACCTGGGCGTTTTTTGCCAATAAACCTGGTCGTTTATTTTTAACACAACTTGATTTGGATTGCTGCGTCAGCAGAGAGACTTAATATCGGGGGTGCGGAAACCTTTCGTCTTTGTACATTGAGTTTCCCCATCAGCCCCAGGCCACATGGGTAACCACTCCGCTCTTTACACCCACTCTCCACCGGACTGGGCCAGCTTTGGGCAAGTCACTGCCTCTAGGAGTCCAGGACCCCTCTCGGCTTTTGGGATACCCTGCCAGGGCAACCTGACCCATTTACAGAGCAAAGACCGACTTTGGCCAGTGGGACGTTTTGTGCAGAAGGCGCTCTGCCCAAAGGCACATCCCACACCCACCCACACCCAAAACCCAGTTGCAGTGGACACATTGTTTAGACTTTGGGTTCCAGCACAGGCTTATGAAATGGGCAGTTGCGGGTCTAAGCCAGACCCCCCCAAACACCCTTTGGGTGTCTTTTACAAAAATCTGTTCAAATTGGGGCTGATACCATATGTCCTGAGTGCCCAATTTCCCTGTGCACTAAATGTAAGGATTCTGTTCTTAATTACGTCACCAGCCTGTGACAGCATCCCAGCCTAAAAAGCGGGCGTGTCTTCTGTGCGTTTTTTCTCTTTTCCTCACTCTCTCCTTCCGTATTCCCCCCCTACGCGGTCTTCTCTCTCTCTCTCTCTCTCTCTCTCTCTCTCTCTCTCTCTCTCTCTCTCTCTCTCTCTCTCTCTCTCTCTCTGTCTCTCTCTCTCTCTGTCTCTCTCTCTCTCCCTCCCCCCCCCCTCTCCCAATAGAGCTCTAGAAAGGTAACCATGGCTCGTGACTCTCCTCCACCTCTCTCCTCGGTTGGCATGACCACCGCGGGCAGTGACCAGCCACAAGAACCACGGCTTAGCCAACACTAAAGCTGGCCACAGTATGCTCTCAGTAACCAATCAAGATGGCCACTGCAGGGAACTTTTGAGTTTACCATTGTCTGTGATCTTGAAAATTTTTGCTGGCATGGAGACAAGTGGTCAGAATTGCCCTTTATCTGCAGTTTCTGGGTTCTAAGCTCCTGTCCTTCCTTCTTTAGCCAGTGTCCCATGGTCCAGGTCTTGTTGGCTAGGGTCATGGCACCTCCAGATTCCCACTCATCTGTGGACCGGGACCCTGAACATTCCACCCTGACCATGCTGCTGGAGACACTGGCTCCTCTCCCACTCTCCCCCCACCAACCCTGCCCACCCATCCCCCTCCTACACTGCCACAAGCTCTATTCAATGGCCAACATTCCTCCCTTTATCTGCCTCTCCCCACTTTTTCCTCCTCCGGGACAAAGGTCAAGGACCTACTTCCTACTCCGTACCCACTTTCCTCTCTTCCCCTCCTTCCCACTGCCCCTCCCTACCCTTCAATGTGACAGCCTATGCCCTGGTCCCCATCCACACACTGGCCACCCCCCAACCCTCTCTGGTGTCTTCTCATACCAGGTCTCAGCAGACTCCTGCCCTCCTCAGCCCCCTCAGAGAAGTAGCTGGAAAGGAGGGAATTCATCAAGTCCATGCCCCCTTCTCCCTTCAGGACCTCTCACAGATGGAGAAGCGGTTGGGTTCCTTCTCTGTTAATCCTTCTGTTTATATCAAGGAGTTTTGTTATCTGTCCTGTATGTCATCCAGGCCTCCATTCTCACTCCTGAGGAGTGAAGTCCAGTTCAGGCAGCAGCTAGACAGTATGCAGACCAAGCCCAGCTAGTGGACAATACACTCCCTGGGTGACAAGGCAGTGCCAGCTACAGAACCCTCCTGGGACTATCAGACAGGCCAAAACTGCCTCTAGAGGAGGGACCTAATGGTCTGCTGCTTCCTTTAGGGTATGGAAATGGTCTCAGACAAAATTGTTCATTTTGATAAACTCTAAGAGATTATGCATAGAGCTGACAAAAATCTAGCCATTTTCCTAAGTTGATTACAAGAGACCATGGTTCAATATACTCGCCTTGACCCAGCCTCCCCAGTGGGAGCCATGGTCCTGGCCACCCATTTCATTTCTCAGTCAGCATGAGATATTAGAAAGAAATTAGAAAGGGTGAAGGAGGGACCCCAAACCCCGAAACAGGAATTGGTGACGATGGCTTTTAAGGTTTTTAACCTGCATGAGAGGAGGCAGCTGCGTCTTCCCCACAGGCTGGGCTGCAACAGAAGGCTATGGTCCAAGCCCACACCTTGGCACCTGCCTTGAGGCCACTGTGGGGACGGACAAGGGAAGTCCATGAGGCTCCATCCCGCCAGAGCTCAGCCTAAGTCAACTCTACCAGGAGCCTGTTTTAAATGTGGCCAGGAAAGCCACTGGTCCTGGTACTTCCCGGATCCCTGGCTGCCAATGCCCTGTCTGTTGACAGCCTGAACACTGAAATCAGATGCCCCTATTGTTAGGATTCTGCTGCTCTCCAGCTGCATGACCACACATGCACAGTTCAGGAGTTAAGCAAAGGGTCTTCCATCTTACGTCATCAGTGTGCGCTGGCGACTACATGTGCACACGCTGTGTGGTCACACAATCAGCGCATGAGTGGTGTAGCTCCATAAGCCTGCCTGTGCATGTTCACCAGGAACCCTTAAAGAGCCGTGACTCAGACCTCACCCTCTCTCTGTTCTGTTCTGTCTCTTCCCCCCACCATCTTTCCTTCTCTCTGCACGTGCTCCTTTCCCAGGCCTGGTTCTTCTGTCCCCCCACCCCCACTTCCTCCTAATAAAGCTTTGAAACTGATACTGGGTTCTGTCGTGACCGTGACCTTTCTGCACAGTAACAAGCACTGTAACCAGCGCCACTCATCATTTCATTGGTGCCATGACTCAGGTTCCGGTGCTCTGCGTCTGGAGCTCAGTGTTGGAAACCTATATCGCAGTTCACTGGACCTGCGACTGCGGCTCTGCTTTTTCCATTTGCCCAGCTGCCGGACTGCTCTGCACACACCACACATGCCGCCAAGATTGGTGAGTCCCCCCGCCATTTCCAGCGACTGTAGCCTGAGCTGTATTCCTTGTGCCAGACCCCCAGGGAGTCCTCGGCTGCATATTATGACACATTCTATCCTGATGAAGTATTGGAATGCTGTCTGGGCTCCCAGAGGGTCCTCAGGTAGGTACACCCCAGCCCTTACCCTTATATGATGGCAGTTCAGGTAATTTGTGTTGTTAATGCCCGTCCACAGACTGCCTATTCTCAAGGAAGCTTGAAATAGGAGCCTGGGGATCCCGTTTGTTATTTTAATTTTTTATTTTTTCTCTCTTGGCTGCAGCCATGGGACATGGGGGCTTCCTTCTCGTGGTTCAATTCCTCCTCTGACAAATGCCTTAAATATCCCCAAATACCAGTAGATTTGGCTGCATAACAGCTGCTTGAACCCTGGTATTTCATGGGAATTATCTAACTTCTGCCAGTGAACAGGCAAATGAAAAGAGTTACCTTATCCCCAAGCTTTCTACCTAAGCTCTGAACCCTTCTCCATTTCTGATTCTTTCTTAACTTAAATTATCACCTCTGTCTTTTGCTTCTGGGTTTTTCCCATTTTCTTACTTCTGTAAATCTTACTCTTACTCTGTGGCTTGCTATGTAGTTGGCTGGCCCGTGGAATCCTCCTCTTTCCTCTCTCATTCCTAGATCTCTCCTCCCAGATTTCTCCTTCTGTTTATCCTCTCTGCCTGCCAGCCGCTCTTATCCTTTCTCCTGCCTTGCTATTGACCGTTCAGATCTTTATAGACCATCAGGTGTTTTAGACAGGTACAATAACACAGCTTCACAGAGTTAAACAAATGCAACATAAGCAAAAGTAACACATCTTAAAATAATGTTCCCCAACACCAAGCTCTCCATTGAACTCAGGTCATCTTGGCCCTCCCTCCCCCAGTGGCCCACCTCCAGGCCACCCCACACTCTCCTACAGGACTAAGTCCTTTTGAGCTCCTTAATGGAAAGTCCTTCCTCCTCAATCACCACCTCCTACCCCAGATGCCTCCACTGGCCAGGTACCTACTCTACCTCTCCACTCCAAGGTCCTTTCTCTGCCCACATGCTGACAGGTATTTCACAGCCTCCATGCCAACAAAACCAGCTGCTCCTGAGCCCACCCTGCTCTCCTCGACGGACTGAGTACTCCTCAAACTGCCATATCCTGAGTCTCTAGAGCCTCATGGACCATAATCTTCGCCACCCCTTCATCTACCAAGCTCCTGAGACATTAATGCTGGTACCATCACTCTAGGCTCAAGCGGTCACCTGTCTAGAGTACATGATCTGTTCAGCAACTGGGACCCTCCGCCCTCCAGTTTTCCAGATTGTCCCAGTGAAGGCCTATCTGCTCTTCTGCCTTGCTCATCCATCTCAGCCAGTACAGCCAGGGCACATCTCCACTCATTCCTACTGACGATTTCCACTGTCCCCATGGCTAGTCCCAGTCATAAGGCAATGCTCCCGGGTGATTTTTCCTGGCCCTCAGAGATGAGACAGGGAGAGGAGAATGCACATGGCTGCTCTCTTGGAGGCAGTTTAAATACCCTGTAGGCTTAGTCTTGAGCTGTTCCGAGGGAGGAGCTGCCACTTGGCAGGCTTTCTGAGAAGGGGTGAGGTTTGAAATGGGAGAGAGTGAGGCTGAATCAGATAAACAGGGAACCTCGTGTATACAGAGTAAGCTGTGGGGAGCACAGTATATACAGAGTAAGCTGTGGGGAACCCTGTGTATACAGAGTAAGCCGTGGGGAACCCGGTGTATACAGAGTAAGCTGTGGAAAATCCTGCTTCTCTATGGCTTCATCCTAGCGACGCTGACTATTAGTTAAAGCACTGTGGCTCCTTGGATGTCTATCTACAGAAAAGCACAGTTGTGTCAGTGGCCATGCATACTGGTTGTTTTTGAATTAGCTACAAATTAACTGGTTTCATCCAGCCTCAATGCGTTCATATTTTCTAAACTACAAGAGCTTTATGTTAGAGAAAACAAAAGTTAAAATCCTACTTCTCAGCCTAAGTCACACTGTGGGGTATCAGTTCAAAGAACTACTTATGAAAATACTTAGGCACATTAGGTTTGGGGTAAGGGCTACTCAGGCCATGCTCACCTTCAGCAGCCTCTTTCTCTTTCTACTCTCTCAGCTTCTGTAAATGAAACAACAGAATACCCATACTGTGACTGTGAGTCTGTAATACTTACTGCGTCAAAAGAGGCTTACCAAGTACACATAGCTAAAAGGGGCTACTGGTGGTACCTACCGTATGATGGGTCCACATTAACCAAGAGACCAACTTTTTCCCTTCTCTTTCCACCCAGAAATCAGAGGCAACCTGACTACACCCACATATTATGAGCTACTCACATGTCATAGGACTTCTGAAGTCTACAGCAGGGTGTGGGCCTGAACTCTCCTCAGGGTCCTTACTGTGCTGTGCTTCTCTGGCACTTACAACTCCCCTAATGTCTTATCTCATTGTCCCCCTTGAGTCCTGAATACTGAGACTTTCCAACTTTGAATCTATAGACTTGTACACTTATAAAGGAAACTGTTAATTCCTTTTAGTCATGGCATTGTGATGATCACAGCAAGAAGGGTGGGGACTGACAGTACCATACGACTTATGCTCCTTCTCAAGAGTAACTGAATATAAAATTGGTTTAGGGTGCTGCCTGGAGGCTCAATTGTAATGTATGGTTATCTGTACATTCACCTTGGATTTTAGCCTGCAGTTTACAAAACCTAGCCAAGCATGGAAGGTATCCCTGTAACCTCAGTGCTCATGGAGGCAGAGATGAGAGTATCAGTGTAAGCTTGAGACCAGTCTAGAATCCACAGTGAGGTCCTAGCTCAAAAAACAAACTAAAAGGCCTAGACCCGAGTTCAGTCTCCAATACTCACATGGTAAAAGGGGATAACCATTCTTCCATGTCATCTTCTGACCTCCACATATGTATGTATACACATACCCCCCCACATGCATAAATAAATGTAATAAAATGCTCCTCCTTTTTAAAGACAGTCTCACTGTGTAGCTCTGGCTGACCAGCAACCACTATGTAGACCAGGATGCCTAGAACTCAGAGAGTTCCTGCCTCTGCCTCATGAGTGTGTGCCATCATGACAAGTGTGAAGTCTTTCTTAAATGTTACAAAATTATCTTGTTTAATCCACCCCAAATAAAATTATCTGTGTACAGAAAAAAGAGCTAGCTGTCACTCAGTTCAGTTGACATTAAGAACAACCTCTCAATTATTTTGCTCAGATCGTGAAATAATTCCATACAAGTTCTTCATCAGACCCTTCACATTCATGGAGAAGACAGATGGAGAGTCTTAAAGAGAAGCTGGTTTGAAGGTTTGGAAGGTAACCCCATGTGTTAGCTTGTCACTCCGTGCTTTTGCATTTTGACTAGTCCAGTCTTTGGAATGTGGAGGGTTTTGTTTATTCCAGTCTTTGTGGGTGATGATGTCATCAGTCTCTTGATGATGAAGGAATTAGGTAGTTGTGATCTTAACAATTCATGTGCTGGAGTTTATTTTTCATAGCCAGAAGACTAGATTTTGACTGTTTTTTATTTGAAGGTATTTGTTTGAGAATTTCATACATAACCACTGTGTTTACATTGTTCCACCCCTCTAATGCCTTCTGTCTCTCTCCATATTCCCTCTCAAATTTATAATCATCTCTTCTATAAATAAACATATATTTACATATGTATGTAAAGTCTACTGAGTCTTAGTGTTGCTCATGTATACATGTGTTTATACATGTGTAGGGATGACCAGCTAGAATTACCTAATCCTGCAAAAAGACAGATCTTCCCTCTCTCAGCAGCTATCAATTGCCTCTGGCTCTTCTAGGGATGGGATTTGTCACACTTTGCCCATCCATGGTGGAATGTTGACTGATGTTGTCATTGTATAGATCTTGTTCAGGCAACCACACTATTGAGATTTCATGGGTACAACTTCCCTGTTGTATCTAGGAGACATTTATCTTGAAGCAGGCATCCCAGTCTTCTGTCTCTTATAATCTTTCTGTCCACTCATCCATGAAGTTCCCTGAGTCTTGGGTAGAGCATTGGGGCTGGGCACCATGGTGTCTGTTTTGGCCCATTGTGCATCTCTGTAATAACATCCGTCTGTTGAAGAAAGAAGCTTCTTCAATGGGTGGTGTGAGATGCATTTATCTGTGGGCATAAGGATATACATTGAGAATATAGTTAGAAATTAGATTGCCTTGGGGAAAATGGCATTAGTAGGTTTTCCTAGAGGGTCTATGACCTCTCCAGTCACAGACAGGTTTACAGAACCAGGCATGAACTATCTTCTATTGAACAGGCCTTAAGTCCAGTTAGACAGCTGTTGATTACCCACAAGGTAAAAGTGCTATTATTATACCAACGGGAGTTGTTTAGTGTCAAGGTTCTCTAAAGAAACAGAACTGATAGAATTGTGTGTGTGTTCATCCCATTGGTTCTGTTCCTGTAGCAAACCCTTATTGTCTAAGTCACTGTTCTATTGCTGTGAAGAGACACTATGACCACTGCAACTCTTATAAAGGAAAGCATTTAATTGGGGCTGGCTTACAGAAGTTTAGTCCATTATCATCATGGCAGGAACATGGGGGTGTGCAGGCAGACATGGTTCTGGAGAAACAGCGGAGAGCTACATTCGACTTGGATGGGAAGGGCAACCCTGGGCCTGACTTGGGCTTTTGAAACCTCAAAGCCTGGCCTCAGTGACACACCTCCTCCAACAAGGCCACACCTTCTAATCCTTCTCAAATAGTGCTACTCCCTGATGACTAAGCATCCACATATACAAGCCTATGGGGGCCATTCTTGTTTAAACCACTACACTGACTAATACACTTGTCTTTGTGCCTCTTTGAGTCAATGTGCTGTTTTATTCAGAAAACTGTGGATAAGATTTTAGAGGAGATAAACAAGGACTTTAAAAGATTTACTAGAAAACATTGTTTAGAGACAGGCCCGGCGGCAGAGACAAGCAGACGCAGGTAGGCCTGTGGCGGGGGCCCGTGGAGGTAGACGGGCCCAGCGGCGGCAGCCGACAGGGATATTCAGACCTGGCGGCAGCCGGCAGAGACATTCAGGCCCAGCGGCGGTCCACAGTGGTAGACAGGCCCGGCGGCGGAGACAAGCCGACGCAGGTAGGCCTGTGGCGGCGGCCTGTGGAGGTAGACGGACCCAGCGGCAGCCCGCTGAGGTAGACGTGCCCGGCGGCAGCGGCCGACAGAGACATTCAGGCCCGGTGGCGGCCCCCAGAGGCAGACAGAACCAGCGGCAGCTGACAGGGACCACAGGCCCGGCGGAGGACCGCAGAGGTAAACAAGCCCAGGGACGGAGACAAGCAGAAGCAGCTTGGAACAGGGACGCCCCTAACCCCAACAACTGGGGAAGAAGCTATCTCCGTGGGTCAGAACCAGAACAAATCTGAACACTCCATCTGAGGACAACCCAGGGCCCAGCTGCTGATCCTGTGAAACCCAACAACTTGGAGGTGTTGGTGAGACTACCCTGCTCAGCTGAAACCCATCTGGGAGAGGATTCAGATGCCTATAGTTTAAAGTCTGAAGAAACAAGATCAGCTGAGGAGTTGACAAATGAACAAAAAGTGACCTGAGAACACAGAAGAAGGCGCTACCCAGACACCAAACCAGATCACCAGAATCATAAGTATATAATTCACCGATCGAAATCAGCTGCCCCTGAAGAAATAGCCCAATAGCACCAATTTAACCAAGAACCACTACTAAACCAAGACTAAAAATTAGAACAAGAGAGGCACTCTCAGACACAGACACCACCTGCACCTCACAGAGGAAGAGATGAGTAGACGCCAGTGCAAAAATACAGGCAACAACATAAAGACCTATATGGCAACATCAGAACCTAGTGATTCTACACCTGCAAGACCTAAACATACCATGACAGAAGAAGCAGAAGAAATCAACCCTAAAAATGACATTAAGAAGATGATAGAGGCCCTTAAAGAAGAAATAAAACATTCCCTCAATGAGGAAATAAAAACTTTCCTTAAAGAGGAATTGAAAAACTACCTTAAAGAGGAAATAAAAACTTTCCTTAAAGAGGAAATAAAAAACTCCCTTAAAGAGGAAATAAAAACTTCCCTTAAAGAGGAAATGAAAAACTCCATTAAAGAGGAAATAAAAAACTCCCTTAAAGAAATGGAAGGAAAAATGAACAAAAAATGGGAAGAAATCAAAGAAAGCCAAGAAAAAGCAATTAAACAGATGAAAGAAACATTCCAAGATCTCAAAAATGAATTTGAGACAATAAAGAAAACACATGCTGAGGGAATGCTGGAAATAGAAATCCTGACAAAACGAACAGGAACTACAGAAACAAGCATAACCAACCGATTGCAAGAGATGGAACAGAGAATCTCTGACACTGAAGACACGATAGAGAAAATAGATTCGTCAGTCAAAGAAAACAATAAAGACAAAAAAGTCCTAACACAAAACGTCCAGGAAATTTGGGACACCATGAAAAGACCAAACCTAAGAATAATAGGGATAGAAGAAGGAGAAGAATACCAACTCAAAGGCACAGAAAATATATTCAACAAAATCATAGAAGAAAACTTTCCTAACCTAAAGAAAGAAATACCTATGAAGATACAAGAAGCTTACAGAACACCGAATAGGCTGGATCCAAAAAAAAAGTCCCCTCGCCACATAATAATCAAAACACTAAACACACAGAATAAAGAAAAAATATTAAGAGCTGCAAAGGAAAAGGACCAAGTAACATATAAAGGCAAACCCATCAGAATAACACCAGACTACTCAATAGAGACTATGAAAGATAGAAGATCATGGACAAACCTCATGCAGACACTAAGAGACCATGGATGCCAACCCAGACTATTATACCCAGCAAAATTCTTAATCACCATAGGCGGAGTAAACAAAATATTCCAGGATAAAACCAGATTTAATCAATACCTGTCCACAAACCCAGCCCTACAGAAAGCACTAGAAGGGAAAATTCAACCCAAAGAAGCTAAACACATCCATGAAAAATCAAGCAATAGATAATCCTACACCAACATACACCACAGAAGGACAACACAACACAACCAAAAAAATAACAGGAATTAACAATCACTGGTCATTAATATCCATCAATATCAATGGTCTCAACTCACCTATAAAAAGACACAGGCTAACAGAATGGATTAGAAAACAGGACCCATCCATATGCTGCATACAAGAAACACACCTTAACTCCAAAGACAGACACTACCTCCGAGTAAAGGGCTGGGAAAAGGTTTTCCAAGCAAATGGACCTAAGAAACAAGCTGGTGTAGCTATCCTAATATCTAATAAAATAGACTTCAAACTAAAATCAATCAAAAGACACCAGGATGGACATTACATATTCATCACAGGAAAAATCCACCAAGATGAAGTCTCGATTCTAAACATTTATGCTCCAAATACAAAAGCACCCACATTCATAAAAGAAACACTACTAAAGTTTAAAACGCACATCAAACCCCACACATTAGTAGTGGGAGACTTTAACACACCACTCTCACCAAAAGATAGATCTACCAGACTGAAACTTAACAAAGAAATAAAGGACCTAACAGATGTTATGACTCAAATGGACCTAACAGATATCTACAGAATATTCCATCCTAACACAAAAGAATATACCTTCTTCTCAGCACCCCATGGAACCTTCTCAAAAATTGACCACATGCTTGGACACAAAACAAATCTCAACAGATACAAAAAAATTGGAATAACCTCCTGTATCTTATCAGACCACCATGCCTTAAAGTTAGAACTCAATAACAACAAAAATTATAGAAAACCCACAAACTCATGGAAACTGAATAATGCCCACCTGAAACATCAATGGGTCAAGGAAGAAATAAAGACAGAAATTAAAGAGTTCCTAGAATTCAATGAAAATGAAAGTACAACATACCCAAACTTATGGGACACTATGAAAGCAGTGCTAAGAGGAAAATTCATAGCTCTAAATGCACACATAAAGAAGATGGAGCAATCCCATACCAATGAATTAACAGCACAACTGAAAGCTCTAGAACAAAAAGAAACAAACTCACCCAGGAGAAATAGACGCCAGGAAATAATCAAATTGAGGGCTGAAATCAACGAAATAGAAAACAAGAGAACAATACAAAAAATCAATGAAACAAAGAGTTGGTTCTTTGAAAAAATCAACAAGATAGACAAACCACTAGCCAAATTAATCAAAAAGCAAAGAGAGAACACCCAAATTCACAAAATCAGAAATGAAAAGGGAGACATAACAACAGACAATGAGGAAATCCAGAGAATCATCAGATCATACTTCAAAAACCTGTACTCCACAAAAATGGAAAACCAGGAAGAAATGGACAATTTTCTGGATAAATACCAAATACCAAAATTAAATCAAGACCAGATAAACCATTTAAATAGACCAATAACCCCTAAAGAAATAGAAACAGTCATCAAAAGTCTCCCAACTAAAAAAAGCCCAGGACCAGATGGTTTTAGTGCAGAATACTACCAGACTTTCAAAGAAGAACTAATACCAATCCTCTTCAAAGTGTTCCACAGAATAGAAACAGAAGGAACACTACCAAACTCTTTTTATGAGGCTACAATTACCCTGATACCCAAACCACACAAAGATGCAACAAAGAAAGAGAACTACAGACCAATCTCCCTCATGAACATTGATGCAAAAATACTCAACAAAATATTGGCAAACCGAATCCAAGAATACATCAAAACAATCATCCATCACGACCAAGTAGGATTCATCCCAGGGATGCAAGGATGGTTCAACATACGGAAATCAGTCAATGTAATACACCATATAAACAAACTGAAAGAAAAAAACCACATGATCATCTCCCTAGATGCTGAAAAAGCCTTTGACAAAATCCAACACCCCTTCATGATAAAGGTCTTAGAAAGAATAGGAATACAAGGAACATTTCTAAACATAATAAAAGCAATTTATAGCAAGCCAACAGCAAACATCAAATTAAATGGAGAGAAACTCAAAGCGATCCCACTAAATTCAGGAACAAGACAAGGCTGTCCACTCTCCCCATATTTATTCAATATAGTACTAGAAGTTCTAGCTAGAGCAATAAGACAACAAAAGGAGATCAAAGGGATACAAATTGGCAAGGAAGAAGTCAAACTTTCACTATTTGCAGATGATATGATAGTATACATAAGTGACCCCAAAAACTCTACCAGGGAACTCCTACAGCTGATAAACTCCTTCAGTAAAGTGGCAGGATACAAGATCAACTCAAAAAAATCAGTAGCCCTCCTATACACAAATGATAAAAGGGCTGAGAAAGAAGTCAGAGAAACATCACCCTTTACAATAGCCACAAATAATATAAAATACCTTGGGATAACACTAACTAAACAAGTGAAAGACCTTTTTGATAAGAACTTTAAATCTCTAAAGAAAGAAATTGAAGAAGATATCAGAAAATGGAAGGATCTCCCATGCTCATGGATAGGCAGGATTAACATAGTAAAAATGGCAATCTTACCAAAAGCAATCTACAGATTCAATGCAATCCCCATCAAAATCCCAACACAATTCTTCACAGACTTGGAAAGAAAAATACTCAACTTTATATGGAAAAACAAAAGACCCAGGATAGCTAAAAGAATCCTATATGATAAAGCAACCTTTGGAGGCATCACCATCCCGGACCTCAAACTCTACTATAGAGCTATAGTAATAAATACAGCTTGGTACTGGTATAAAAACCGACATACGGACCAATGGAATCGAATTGAAGACCCTGACATTAATCCATGCACATATGAACACCTGGTTTTTGACAAAGGAGCCAAAACTATACAATGGAACAAAGAAAGTATCTTCAACAAATGGTGCTGGCATAACTGGATGTCAATATGTAAAAGATTACAAATAGATCCATATCTGTCACCATGCACAAAACTCAAGTCCAAGTGGATCAAAGACGTAAACATAAATCCAGTTACACTAAACTTAATAGAAAAGAAGATAGGAAGCACTCTTGAACGCATTGGCACTGGAGACCATTTCCTAAATAAAACACCGACAGCACAAACCCTGAGCACAACCATTAATAAATGGGACCTCTCAAAACTGAGAAGCTTTTGCAGGGCAAAAGACACAGTCAATAAGACAAAAAGACACCCAACAGATTGGGAAAAGATCTTCACCAACCCCACATCTGACAGAGGATTGATCTCCACAATATATAAAGAACTCAAGAAACTAGACATCAAAGCACTGAACAGTCCAATTAAAAAATGGGCTAAAGAGCTAAACAGAGAATTCACAAAACAAGAACTACAAATGGCTGAAAGACATTTAAAGAAATGCTCAACATCCTTAATCATCAGAGAAATGCAAATCAAAACGACTCTGAGATACCACCTTACACCTGTTAGAATGGCTAAGATCAAAAACACCAATGACAACCAATGTTGGAGAGGATGTGGAGCAAAGGGAACACTCCTCCACTGTTGGTGGGAATGTAAACTTGTACAACCACTGTGGAAATCAGTATGGCGGTTTCTCAGAAAATTAGGAATCGAACTACCTCAAGACCCAGCCATCCCACTCTTGGGCATATACCCAAAGAATGCTGATACATACCATAAAGATACATGCTCAGCTATGTTCATAGCAGCACTATTTGTAATAGCCAGAACCTGGAAACAACCTAGATGCCCATCAACGGAAGAATGGATGAAAAAAATGTGGTACATATACACAATGGAGTACTACTCAGCAGAGAAAAACAATGAAAGCATGAAATTTGCAGGCAAATGGATGGAACTAGAAAAAATCATCCTGAGTGAGGTAACCCAAACCCAGAAAGACAGTTATGGTATGTACTCACTCATTGGTGGATTCTAGATATAAAATGAACAATCAGACCACAACCCATAGAACCATAGAAGCTATATATATATATAGCATGGAGGTCCCTAGGATGACTGTGGCATATAATCAATTTCAGTTTTACTCAATTATTGAAAAAAAAATAGCCAAATGAATGGAAACACATGAACTATGAACCAAAGGCTGAGGGGCTCCCAGCTGGATCAGGCCCTCTGAATAGGTGAGACAGTTGATTGGCTTGATCAGTTTGGGAGGCATCTAGGCAGTGGGACCAAGTCCTGTGCTCATTCCATGAGTTGGCTGTTTGAAACCAGGAACTTATGCAGGGACACTTGGCTTAGTCTGGGAGGAAGGGACTGGACCTCCCCGGACTGAGTCTACCAAGTTGATCACAGTCCTTGGGGGAGGACTTGTCCTGGAGGAGGTGGGAATGGAGGGTGGGTTGGGGGTAAGGGGAGGGCGTGGGAGGGGGGAGAATAGGGGAACCCATGGCTGATATGTAGAACTGAATGGTATTGTAAAATAAAAAATATATATCACAAAAAAAAAGAAAACATTGTTTAAATGAATGAACAAATAGGAATTCTTAGCCACACAACAGAAATTACAAAACCAATTAACATTCTAGAACTTTAAAGCATGTATTTGAGCTAGGCATAGTGGTACATGTCTATAATCCCAGCACTTCTGTGGCTGAGGCCTCTAGAGGATTACTATGGGTTCTTGGCCATCCCAAACTACAGAGTGAGTTTAAAGACCAGCCTGGGCTACATAGCAAGACCCCATCTCAAAAAGAAAACAAACAAACCAAAAGTGAATAAAAATATTATTGGGTTGCTACAAGCTGCAAAAATATACAAGTAGGATTTTAGCTGATTATGACAAAGCTAATACCTGGAAGTAGCCAAGGGCCTTCCAGAGGTCAAGCTAAGGCTCAAAGAGCCTTGGTGATATTTGACTTTTGATTATCAGCCGTTTTCTGCTATGAGTTTCTTGTGTGCTAGTATATCTTTTCCATCATTTATGGGGCACCATTTCCCCTATACCAAAGGAATATTTAGATAACAGCTATCGCACAGCCAGAACCCCAGTTCAAGCTTCCCTGTAATTATTGTCATTGGCAGCATCCGGCCAGGTCCATCCCCAGACGGAGGAAAGTACCTTATCAGAGATACCTCTGTATTCTCTAAGAACAGACTTAACCATCCAGGCTACCCATTTAAGTCCTGGTGGATGTGCCAATTAAGCTTAATTTCCTCCTTTCCCAAATCTTACCTCTAGTTCCAGATCTCCCTTTAAGTATCACCAGAGGCATCTAGCTGTACACAGGTTGCCTAGTGACTGAGCACACTTTGCCCACCCTGCAGAAAAAACGGCAGATAGCTTGGACAGATAGGAGCCACAGGAAAAAAGAAGACAGTTTTATTTTCTCCCATTGACCTAGCAACTTACAGATTCTTAACATTTTCTACCAATCACATTTAAGGCTATAGTTGAGCATGTAAGATCCCTCTTCTTAGATATTTGTGGTGGTAATCTAATTATACTGAAATGTGATTTTGATTGTATGTTAATAAATAAAGTTGTCCGGGGGTCAGAGCTATTAGAGCCATAGCAAAAGTGTGGCGGTGGTGGCACACGCCTTTAATCTCAGAAAGCCAGCCTTTAATCCCAGGGAGTGGTGGTAGAAGGCAGGAAGATGTATAGGGCATGGGGACCAGAAGCTAGAAGCATTTGGCTGGTTGGGCTTTCGGGCTTTGGAGCAACACAGTTCAGCTGAGAGCTATTGGGATGAGGACACAGAAGCTTCCGGTCTGAGGAAACAGGACCAGCTGAGGAACTGGTGAGGTGAGATAGCTGTGGCTTGTTCTGTCTCTTTAAATAGACTAACGCACAGGAAATAGAGCCCTCATTCGGGAAGCTGGGACACCGCAGGCGGAAGGGTGAGATTTTGGCTCTGAGCTCTGACCTCTCGGCTTTCTCTTTTGCATTATTTCTGTGTTTCTTATTTAATAAAACGGTTGGTTACATCTATATCTGGCGCCCAACGTGGGGCTAAAGAAAAAAAGGGTTAAAGAAAAAAAGAGGCTGCAGCCGCCGCCATGACCAGAGACACTGCAGCTGCTGCCATGACCAGCAGCATGTGAAGACGTCAGTAAGCCACCAGCCACATGGCAAGGTATAGATGTATGGAAATGGATCAATTTAAGATAAAAGCACAGTTAGCAAGATAAGGACAGTTAGCAGGAAGCCTGCCACGGCCATGCGGTTTGCAAGCAATATAAGTGTCTGTGTTTACTTGGTTGGGTCTGAGCGGCTGTGGGACTGGCGGGTGACAGAGATTTGTCCTGACTGTGGGCAAGGTGAAAAAATCAAGCTACATTTGGCGCCCAACGTGGGGCTAAAGAAAAAAAGGGTTAAAGAAAAAAAAGAGGCTGCAGCCGCCGCCATGACCAGAGACACTGCAGCTGCTGCCATGACCAGCAGCATGTGAAGACGCCAGTAAGCCACCAGCCACATGGCAAGGTATAGATGTATGGAAATGGATCAATTTAAGATAAAAGCACAGTTAGCAAGATAAGGACAGTTAGCAGGAAGCCTGCCACGGCCATGCGGTTTGCAAGCAATATAAGTGTCTGTGTTTACTTGGTTGGGTCTGAGCGGCTGTGGGACTGGCGGGTGACAGAGATTTGTCCTGACTGTGGGCAAGGTGAAAAAATCAAGCTACAGATATTACCTGAATTTAGCCTTTAGTTAATTAATTTCCCCATCAGTCACTTTTCTTTTGGGTTGCAAATGATAATTAACAATAATTGCCCCTCTATATGATTCTTATCACCCCTCTGTTTGACTCTGGAAGTCTGGCTTTGCGCTGCCAAGGGATTACTGCTTGTAAGTGTATATATACTGGGATTCCCAGGGCACAGGGAGACAGATAAGAAGATTTGGGAGAATAAATGACTGAACTAAGAGCCCTGTGTGCTGAGATTCTATTTCCCAAAAATAGTCCTCGAAGTTCGCAGTTCTCTCTCCTGAGTGCCTGGGATGTATAATATTAAGACTGGTCCCTGTAATATTATACAAGACTGGGTAGAATTACCAACTGACTGAGCCACAAAGAATAAGAGATCAAATAAAAGGTCAATGCTAATCATCTTACATGAAAAAGAGGAAAATAATTGATTGAGAAAAATAACTGAACAGAATTCCTGCTCTAAGAGATAATTACTAAGAAGTGTAGCATATATTTACAACTGGTTTCCTAGAGAAAATGGGACGGGACAGAGGGATGGCTCAGTTAGTGTGGGTGCTTGCTGCTAAGCCTGAAGACCTGAGTTCAGTCCCTGGGACCTACATGGTGGAAGGAGAGAGCTGATTCCCCCAGGCTGTCCTCTGACCTTGCAGGCACCCACACAGATACATAATAAATATGATAAAACAATTCTTAATTAGAAAGAGAAAATAGAGCAGAAATCAAATTTAAGCACATTTTTTCCAAATTTATTTATTCTCTTTAATTGTATACTTTTTATTAACACAATACTTTTATTTATTATTTGGGAATTTCACATCATGAACTCCGATCACACTCACTTTCCAGTCCTCCCAGGTCCACCCCATACTTGTGACACACACCCCCAGCAAAAGGAGGAGGAGGAGGAGGAGGAGGAGGAGGAGGAGGAGGAGGGGAAGGGAAAGGGGAAGAAGGAGCAGGAGGATGAGAAGGAGAAGGGGAAGGGAGAGGGGGAGGAGGGGGAGGGGGAGAGGAGGGGTGGGGGAGGGGGAGGAGGAGGAGAAGAAGAAGAGGAAGAAGAAGAAGAAGAAGAAGAAGAAGAAGAAGAAGAAGAAGAAGAAGAAGAAGAAGAAGAAGAAGAAGAAGAAGTAGTCAAACGCCCCAGTGGCCAGCCCCTTAAAGAACACTGAGCCCTTCCCCACCCACCCCCACCAGAAGCTATCAACCATGAAGAGCTACACTTCAGCATCCCTATCACAATTTGAAGAGTTTTTGTTAATAACTTTGTGTCTAGATTGTTTCTTTTGGGGTTTGGGGGTGAGGGAGAGGTCATCACAGAAGCCTTCTGTTTTTTATTCTCAACTGTGTCGTGTCTTGTGTGGGAGTCTGTGGAAGAATTAGGGTCACTCCAGGATGAATTAAGTTTAGCAGCAGCAAGGGAACTAGCTTCCGGTGAACTCACTGCCGTTGCTTCCCGAAAGGCCTTTTTAATTGTTTATAATTTACACCTCTTAGCACATCAATTTCTTTTCTTTTTTTTTTTTTTTTTTTTTTTTTTTTTTTTTTTTTTTTTTTGGTTTTTCGAGACAGGGTCTCTCTGTGTAGCTTTGCGCCTTTCCTAGAGCTCACTTGGTAGCCCAGGCTGGCCTCGAACTCACAGAGATCCACCTGGCTCTGCCTCCCGAGTGCTGGGATTAAAGGTGTGCGCCACCACCGCCCGGTTTAGCACATCAATTTCTACGTATCTGAACCCCTTATCTTGAGTTGTGTGAAGGAAAAAAATGCCCAAGCAATTCTCAGTCATGAGAACTCTTGGTGTTCCAAGTCCTCTGGTAACCAAGTTTTTCAAAGGCTCTGAACCCTTGGGAAGAACGCAGATAAGAATCAAATGCTTCAAACATAAGGTAACAATCACAAAAGGTGACATCCCAGAAGGCAGCTCAAAGCCCAGGTGCTAACACTGCAGAATTCAAGCCAGATGCGATGCTCTGCAGGATCTCCTGCTGCATGTGAGCCTGCAGTCACCAATACCACTGCACAAGAAGCTCCTGTGCCCTTTGCAGTCAGCAGCAGCATGGATCAGAGACTTCCACATGGTTTCTGGCTATGGCCATGAACATCCACATGACTTCTGATAGCAGCACAGACCACAGACCTTTGGTGATAATACCACAGCCCTCGACAGCAGCACAAACCATGGACATCAACGTGGCCTCTGGGGCAGCATAGCTCATGGACACCAATATGGACCCATCAGCATGGCTTCAGGAAGCCACACAGACCATGGACATCCATGTGGCCTTTGGTGGTAACATGGGCCAGGGACACCAACACAGCCCCTGCTGCAGCAGGACCACAGACCCAACATGGTCCCTGGTGGTAGCTCAGGCCTCAGATCAACAAGGTCTCCAGTGGCAGCCATCCACACAAACCTCAGGCTTCAACCCCGCCTGGGGCAGCAGCATGGGCATAGATACCAGCATGGCCTCCAGGGGCAGCATGGATCATTAAGGTCTTTCAAAGGGGTCCAATCCAGAAAATGGAAGTTCTTCATTCTGGACATCCTGTCACTGCTCAGAACCAGGGCAATCATGTGGCTGGGCAGCGTGTTCGAGGGCTGAGTCTGCACAAGCTCCAGGCTATTGCAATCCACCCTAGCCTTCTCTCATACCTGTCACGTTTGATGCATCTCTAGTTCTGCCTCTCTCTACTGCGCAGGTACTCATCTGTTCCTCCACGTCTCCATTGCATATTTGTTCATCATAGTGGCACTGGAAACTGCAATGTGTCACACACATATTTTCCCAAACGGTTTTACATGAAAATATTCATTGCAGTGAGTCACTGGACTGGTTCAAGGTTTCTGGTTGCTGAAGCACCATAAATACTGGACCACTGCAAATACTCGTCTTGGATATCCTGCCATTGCCCAGAGTCAGGGTGATCTTGCAGCTAGGCAGGGCTACTGGAGAAGGGGGGAGCAGGTTCTGTGCGAGCTCCAGGCTACCACACACCTCCCCTTTCTTGACATTGGCTGCCCCAAAGCTCAAGACATGATCTCTGTGCTTGTAGGCTGCCAGCAGCACCGTTGCGGCACTCTCGGTCTCCAAGCAGGGCAAGCATCTCAGGCTGTAGCCAGGGCAGCTCCATGCTGGGGGCGCCGCTGGGCTGTCGGGCTGGCCCTTGTCAGTGATGACCTGTTTCTGCAGGAGCTCCAGGCCACTGCACATCTCCCTGCACCTGTAGGTGCAGGCTGCCCTGGAGCTCATCCAGCATGACCTCTGTGCCTGCTGCCTCAGGGCTGAGGCCAGCAGCGAAACGTTTAGTTTTGTGCTCTCCACTGCATGCTGCTCTGTTCTGTTGTCTTCCCTTTCAATTTTGTGAGTCCACTTTCTAAAAGCAACTTCCCAGTTGGGCAGTGGTGGTGCACGCCTTTAATCCCAGCACTTGGGAGACAGAGGAAGGAGGATCTCTGTGAGTTCGAGGTCAGCCTGGTCTACATAGTGACAGGCTCCACAGCTACACAGAGAAACTCTGTCTTGAAAAGCAAAAAAACAAAACAAAACAAAAAATTAAAAATTAAAAAAAGGCATCTTCCCATAAGACTTGGGTTTTTTGTTTTGTTTTTGTTTCGGAGCCCTGCAGACTCCTTTTCCCCGGCTGTGTCTCCCTTTGGAGCCTCCCTAGAGGTCTTTAAGACACCAATGCTGCTGAGTTAGTGCCCCGCCATCTTTGTTTTTAACACTGCACTATTTAAAGACAGCCCAAATTTGATTTATAAGAAGTTATTGGCTGAGAAGCTCAAGAATTTTAACAAATCTTAAACAATAAAAATACAAAGCCTGAACCAAAACAACAAAACCAGAAACTGCACACAGAGAGCAATCTCTCTAATGTACAGGCAGTTCCTTTCCAAGCGTCCCAGCATAAGGGAATCACGCAGGAAGGTTTTCAAACTCCCGATGTTCAAGCCCCACCCCAAGGCAGCTGAATACCAATCTTTGGGGTGAGACCCAGATATGAATATTATCAATCCAGGAAATTTCAAGGTTCAGCCAAGGTTGCAAACAAATGCTGAGTGTCCTCTGTCACCAAGAAAGATAAAAACTCCCTTGGGCTGTCTTTGGATTTAGGAGGTAGTGTCCCGCAGGTGTGAATGTCCAACTGCCTCCCATCCACCGATAAACATAAAAGGCATGGGCAGGAGATCTCCAACTGACCCAGGCTACAGGCGAGTTACCGTGGCCCGGTGGATGCTGATGGCGAGCATTGCCCACGTAGTTGAGAAGGTTTGAGGTCAATGGGACAGGGAGTTGAAGACTATGGCTCACCTTGACAGAACACTTGAAGCAAGGGCCACTGAATTCCAGTTCACTTCCTTAGTGCTTGCTTCTTAGTGTGTGTTGCGTTGCTACCACACAATACTGGAGTCTGAGTGCTTTACAAAGGAAAAAATTTGTAGCCTCTCGTTCCAGAAGTCCAAGAGCGTGTCATTGGAATCTGCTGAGTTTCTGGTGAGAGCCTTGCAGCGGTTCAACTCACAACACTAAATCAGACGAACTTTGTGTAGAAGAACATAGGTTTGAGAGATGGAGGGGAATTGGCAAGCTTGCTTGCTAACAACCCACCTCATAGAAACCGATCTCCAGAGCAATGGCTCACTCAGAGAAAGGCAATAATCCCCATTTAAGACCCAACACAACTCAACACTGCCCCCCACTGGGCTCAGCCCTCAATGTGAGCTTTACCCTTGGAGCAGAAGACCAATGTGTCTCTCCTTTAAATCAGCATGGCTATGATGGTCTCCCCTTTCCTCCATGCCTTTTTATTAACTGTAGTATATTTCGAAGTGATTTAAGCTTACTGTTCATTTCACAAACTGCAGAACACACATGCAGCTGTCCAAGCAGGACACATGGGCCCTGCCTTTGACCAGCAGACTTCTGAGACAGTGCACCCTAAGGAATTGGCACATCCTCCATAGGAATCTCGTGTTGAGAAGATAAAAAGGTTGAAGACTGGTGCCCACCAGAGGAGGAACCATCTCCTGGGAAGAGATTTCCCATAGTTCCACAGCATATCAGACAGTCTTCAGGATAGGCTGGAGTGGGGACGCTGATGACTGTAACACCTCACCTCAGCCAGGAACACCTGGTCATGCATACCTCTTACTTTCTCTTAAACATAAACCTCATGTCAGAACTCCTAAGAAGGGATTGAGGGTGGCTGTCACTGGAACTCTTTATTTGTTCCTCTTCCTAATGTGGCCACATTGAATAAATCTCCTTCCTATGATTTTCAGCATGACCTGTTCCCTCAGGGGAGGGGGTGAGAAGACGTGGTGTCAACGACACAGACACTGGGAGTGGTTGGGAAGCAAACAGCAGACTCGTTTATTCAGTAACGGGGAAGGCCTTACTTACATGACCTATGTCTTTAATTAGGCTCGTGGGATGTGTGGCCAAGCTTAGCTAGCTGGAGCTGCCAGAGCCCAGACTCTGAAGCAGGTGTTCAACACTCTAAGAAACCCTGATTTATCCGTAGACACCTCGTACCCTGCTGTGCAAGGGGGCTGTGCTCAGTGTTGCAGAACAACCTTGGATCATGGCTGGAGGATGTCTGGGTTCACAGCCAGAAGTGGCAACTACTTCTCGAGGGCAGACACCCAGTTACAGCCACAGAGCTGGTGGTCACACCTATAGCAGCTCCCTTAGGACAGCACCATTTTCAGCGTTGAGACCCTCCATGTCCTTGGTTCTTGCTCATGTCCTGGCTATAGAGATGTGATTAGGAAGCGTTCATAAGTGATACAAAAAAGAATGATATGAAAAAGAGAGGAGGGCAAAGGAGAAGAAAGGTGGCCTATGGGCTTGCTGATTTCCATGAGGGCTTCACACGCACAGTGACGTCACCCATCACCAGCTCTCACAAGCATGCTAGTCACCTCTCCCGTGTCTTCCATAGATCACTGCACCAGCTCTCCAATCAGCTCCTGTGGGGCTGAAACAGATCAAGGCTGCTCCCGGTCTTCATAACCAAGCTGTTTAGCCAAGACCATAACCTCTTTCCCTCTGGACAGTTACAGCCAAGTCATTGTAAATGTTCTGATTTATGCATACTTTTCACAGCGGCATCCCTTAAGCTTGTGGGGCTAGTTTCATTTACATGCAGAATTAACACCATTTCTACAAATTTGCCACCTTCAGCAGCACCAGAGAGTGTTTCTAATCACTTCAGAAACTGGTTATCTTTGGAACCCTGTCCCCTGGTACCCACTAGAGGGCACTCCTCTGTCTGTGCTCTGGATTCCAGGGAGGAAGTGAGCGCTTCAAGTCCTGATGCTTAATCAGGCCATTTCCCACACAAACGAGGTGTTTCTGCTAGGGAAATCTGAGATTGGCACTAATGACATTTCTTGGGGTGGGGTTCACCATCCTGTGCATCTGTGCATTGTGAATTGTTTGCAGTGTTCCTTGTATCTACCCACTAAATGCCAGTAGTGCCCACACTCACACACCAGTTGTGACAAGCAAAAAAAAAAAAATGCAGATCTTGCCACTGCCAAACGGCTGTGAGGGCAGGGAAAGGAGCAAGTCCCAAGCTGAGAGCCGCTGGTTTGCTGGTGGGCAAATGCATGCCAGACCTACTGTCCCCAAATCGTCACCAAAACCTGTCAGCTCCAGCTTAGAGCCTCAGCCTGGACATGAGCCACAACCCTTGAGCTCCTCACCTTGGGAACCACAGGAAAAGGGTTCTGTCTGTCAGCCTATGAAGGAGGAAGCTGTGGCAGCAGGGACGTGAGGCAGCTGTCACGCTGTACCTGCAGTCGGGGAGCTGTGGGCCTACACCTGCTTCCTTTCTGTGTTAGTCAGTCTCGGACCTCATATTGACAGGTGCCAGCCAGCCAGAGTGGGTCTTGTTACTTCAGCCAACCCAGTCTAGTAACTCCCTATGGACAAGCCCAATGCCTTTTACACTGGGAGTGTAGGGCACGGGGCATCCTGGGCTGGGAAAAAGGCTGAGTTTGTACATTTGATTCCTGAGAGCCCACATAAAGTATCTGGGTGTGAGAACTGGCTTAAAAGATAGGAAGACGCCGGGCGGTGGTGGCGCACGCCTTTAATCCCAGCACTCGGGAGGCAGAGCCAGGCGGATCTCTGTGAGTTCGAGGCCAGCCTGGGCTACCAAGTGAGCTCCAGGAAAGGCACAAAGCTACACAGAGAAACCCTGTCTCGAAAAACCAAAAAAAAAAAAAAAAAAAAATAGGAAGACATCAGTATCAACCCCCGGTTTCCAACACACACACACACACACACACACACACACACATACACACACACACACACACACACAAACAAACACACACACACTTCTGAGGCATGATGGGATGTTGCTGCACTCACCCACACTTTTAGTAAATACCTGTGTGCCTGTGAGATAAGTGGCATGCGAGATCTGGCTGGTGCAAAGACACAGCAGCCTGGACCGTGAGGAACTCACAGTCCTAGAGGGGTCCAATAAGGATGTCTCATTTAGAAAAGAAAGCCTTATTCCAATTACAATGACCAGAGCACAGGCCTGCAAAGCCCATAGGCAGCGAAGACCTTAGGTAAGGCTGGAGCCAGTCAGGACTGTCCCCAGGGACTAGCTCCCCTCGGCACCTTGCTCCTTCCCCCTACTCTGCTTTACCCTAAAGGTGACTAATGTAGCAGTTCCCGAATTTTTGGTAAAGCACCTGAAATTCACTGTTTGGAATACTTGGGTCACATTCTCATCCCTCAATCAGTCATTCCCACACACGAGCTGGAAAGAACAGATGAGCTTAGCCAAGATAATCCCCTCCAAACATAGCTCCCATATCCACAGACATGACGGGTTCCCTAGAGCCCAGACTTCTGGGGACAGGAGAGCCACAAACCCTGGCTGAACACAGGGCAGCCAAACAGTGCCCTCATGTAATCTGCCTCTTACCACACGGCTCCGCCAGGCAATTTCCTGTACACACACACACACACACACACACACACACACACACACACACACACACAGCTTTATAACTTAGGAGTGACAGTCAAACCTGCATTTGTGGCTATCTCTGTAATAGGGCAAGTCCAGGAGGTCATGACGGCTTTTCTAAGCCTAAAGTCCTAAAATTCTGTATCATTATAGACAACCATAATTGATACTTTTGAACATCTCTGGGAGAAAATGCATAATCCATGACCAGACCAGAATATACTGAGAAAATAATTTATTCAATTGTAAACCAGAATTTTTATTTTAAAAATGTTTAAAACATTACCTTTAATAACATTCTAAATTTACTCATTAAGGGCTTAAATTTAGATGAATTTTTAAAAATCATGAAATTCCCTCAAAATTTCTTCAGCCTTTTGCTATACTTTCAGAATAGATCATTTCTTTGGTTCAGGACTTCACACACCAAACCCTCCCTCTTCTGGATCCAGCACAACCTGAACGACAGGGAGGTAGGGTTCTTAGCCAGTGTGCGGTCTCCACTGCCTTTTGCAAAGCCCACTCATTCAGGAAATTTGTGAGGTTTTTTGTTGCTGCTGGGTACATGACTTTTTTTTTAACAACTGAAGAGTAAGAGGTGGTGTAATGTGGACAAAATGTAAGATGGCTTTTTATTGAAGCCCTTCACACTGTACGTTGAGAGTGCAACGACTTTTTAAATAAATTGCTTGAGAATGGAAACAGATGGCACAACTGGAAGACAAGAAAAATAAATATGCACATATGGAAATATGAATATATGCATACATGGAAATATGAGCCAACAACCCCCTCACACCGATTTGCTTACGTTACCATATAGAGCAGTGGTTCTCAACCTTCCTAATGCTGCCACCCTCTAATATAGTTCCTGCTGGGGGATGTCTTTCTGTATGCTGTGGTATATGTTGTTCCCATTGGTTAATAAATAAGCTGCTTTGGCCTATGGTAAGGCAGCTTAGAGGCAGGCGGGAAATCCAAGGAGAGAGACAGGAAAGAGAAAGGCGGAGTGGGAGAGACGCCAGCCTGCTGCCCAAGGATCAACATGCCAGCAGACCGGTAACGCCACAGAATACGTGGCAAAACACAGATTAATAGAAATGGTTAATTTAAGATATAAGAGCCAGCTAGCAGGAGGCCTGCCATAGGCCATACAGTTTGTAAATAATATTAAGCCTCTGAGTGATTATTTTATAAGCAGCTGCAGGACTGTGGGACCAGGTGGGACCAGAGAAACTTTCGACTACAAGTTCCTCATGTTCTGGTGGCCCAACCATAAAATTATTCATTGGTACTTCAAAATTATAAATTTTGCTGTTATAAATCAAAATATAAATATCTGATATGCAACCATTGTAAGGGTCGCGGCCCACAGCTTGAGAACCACTTATAGAGACGTTAAGCTTCTCTCAGAGAAGGGAACTGAACGTTTAGCAGCTCAGTTATGGTGACTGGGTCTCCTATTGCTGTAGTCAGTTACCCATGTTGTCCAGTACATCTGTCTGGCTATCACACTTGTGTAGTGTAGACAGAGCAGGGGAAACAAGGTCACATGATGGAGGGCTTTCTCTTCACGTCAGCCCTCCAGACTGGAACGTGATGGGCTGAGGAACCTTGAGGTTCAGAGTGGGTGGTTAGGACCAGATGATGACCGAGTGTCTTCCGGCGGAAATCGGGTCTTCTCCTTCCATAATGCAACCCACTCACTTTCTATTCCATTCCTGCTATTAGTCATTGTCAAGAACGCTGCCTGTATTTGCACCTCAATTCAAGCACCAACCCCATGCCATGTCTCTCCAGCATAGCACAGTCTCTGAGTGGTCAGCCCCATATTTACTGGGACTCTGGACATGTGCCACCATGACACCCATCAGCGCTCTCTACCTTCTTCGTGCACAGAAGCCAGACAATAGCTTAATGGGGTCTGGGCTGCCAATGGCCTGATGCCATCAGCTGTAAAAAGTCTTTGAGGACCATGCTGGTGTCCTTATGCAGTTCTCTTCTGCAAAGTCTCTCTGTGTTGCTTTAGAATCCCCACGACTAGGAAGGCAATGAACCAAGGGGACAGCGGCCCCCACTCCGATCTAGCCCATTTTGTTGCCAAACATTTCTCTTAGCACCCTGTTCTCCAATAGGCTATCTGGCATACTAGGTAGAACGTTCTGGCTTTTTCTTTACCTATGGCAAATCAATTTTGATTTCATCTTATACAGTATTTCCCCCAAACCCAGAATATATAAGAAATCACTGAGAATTTACATCTGATTACTTACCATAGACTCTTTTTCACATATTACAAGGCTCAAAGTTGTAAGGAGAAATAGTATGTGCTTGCCATGTTGGTGGGTTTTGGTTTTGATTTTCAAGTTAAAAATTAACTGTTACTACTTTTTTGAGGAATTAGCCAGAATAATTCTGTCAAATTTAGAAATCTACCAGCACAATTTGAAGTCAGACATTACTTCTAACCAAATTATACTCCTTTGTCTGCCAAGCAATTTTGACATTTTTAATCTCTGATGGCAAGCCTATCTGATAGTCCCAACAGTACTCTGGGGATAGGACTTTAGTGGGCTTGTTGAAAAGGAAGTATTTGTTGAGGTGGCTTTCATCGTGCCACTCGGCTTCTATGTTGTTTTCCTTGTCCTGGAGGATTCCCTCAAAGCACTCCCGGGTGAGGTTGAGAATGCGAATGGGTGTTCCTCCAAAAATGGCTGCATGGTAATAAAAATCCCCCTGTCCAAATGGGATGTACGCCGCCGACAGCTCCCGCCTCTCATAAGTAAACTCGTCATGATCGGCCTTGTACCACCAGGCCTGGAGCTGAGCTACCAACTGACCCAGAGTCTCCACACCAAAGTTGTCTTGAAAGACCTGATCCACGTCCATGCAGAAGAGGAAGTCGACTTCGTGCTGTATGTGGGCCAGGATGTGCTCCCCGATGGTCTTCATGCGCATCATGCTGATGTCTTGCCATCTCTTCTCAGATTTGATCTCAAACACTTGTAAGGAATGCAGAGGACTCAGCTGTATAAAAGGCATTCTGGAGGTATCGTCCATCATGACGTAAAATATGACCCTGTGGCCAACCATGAAGTGCCTGTTAGCAGACTCCAGAAAATCTTCCAAGTAATGCTCAATGTACCTGAAACAGAGAGGGACATATTTAACCGCACAGAGTGCTATGACACTCTGATGGTCTGTATTTTGCGTTTAGGAGGGGAATGACTTCTCCACACACCGGTTATGTGTTCTCGTGTAGAGGACACATGTTTGTACAGCCCCCTGGCGATTCCCCACCAGCTGGTCTCCCAGTCCTTGAGGAAAGTGGAGCAACTTCTCTGCCAACTTTGTAAGAACGCCTGGGCAGGCACAGCCCTGTCCTCGGGCTCTTGGAGGCCAGCCAGTCTGAGAGTGTGCTCTCAACTACTCCGCTTTGCACTAAGCTCCATGCTAAGGCTCTGTTCTCCTAGAACATTTAGAAGCCTGCTGTCAAAGAAAGTGCAGCTCTTGAATAGCCTGCAATGGCCAATGTTGCTACTCCCAGGCCAAACACCAAGTATGTTTGTTGCTCAAGTTCACTGAGGATTCATAACATGCTTATCTTCTCTGTGTTAAGTCTAGCCACCAGCACTGTCCCATCCCGCTCTGTGATACAGGGGATAGTGCGTAGAATGTAGATCTACTCCCACCTTGCATGGTCATTCTACAAACCTCCCATTGGTTGCCCCAAATGCCAGGGTATCATCCAGACAAATATGACACTATGAATCCATCCAAATACTTGAACAGTCTCTGATTTCACCTCCTTTTAACTTTTTACTTTTTTTTTTTTGAGACAGGTTGTCATGTATACCAGGCTAGCCTCAAGCTCACTATGCAGCCAAGGATGGCCTTGAACTTCTCATAGTCCTGCTAGGATTACGTGTGTCACGGCATCTGCAGTGTCTGGGATTAAATCCAGAGCTTCACGTACATCATGCAGTCAACCATCTAAGCTACAGTCTGGCTGTGCTTTAACACTTTTGTCTTTTTAAAAAAGCATTCTTGAGAACAATTTTGAATTCTGAGCAAAACTGAGCTGAAAGTATTGGGAGTGTCCATATCCCTCCTGCCTAGACAGCCTTTCCTGCTAGGACCACCCACGCGCCAGGTATCAGGTCTGTGGCGGCTGTCACTTCCACACCGATGCATAGTTTATGCTAAGGTTCACTTTGGGAAATGCGCAATACCGCTGTGGTATCATTCAGAATAGTTTCACTGCCTGAAGAACCTTCTAGGCTCTTCTTTTTCCCTTCTCTCTCCCCCAGCTCCTCAGTCACCAGTTCTGTTCCTGACACTACAGTTTTGCCTCTTCCAGAATCAGGTCAGAATGGACCCGTCCTGGGGTTATGTTGCTCTGGTGGGACACCAAGACCAAAAGCAAGTTCAGAAGGAAATAATTATTAGGCTGACACCTTCACATCGTAGCCCACAGAAGCCAGGACAGGAACTCAAGCAGGGCAGGAACCTGGAGGCAGGAGCTGGTGCAGAGGCCATGGAGGGGGGCTGCTTACTGGCTTGCTCCCCATGGCTTGCTCTGCCTGCTTTCTTATAGAACCCAGGACCACCAGCCCAGGGGTGGCACCACCCACAGTGTGCTGGGCCCTCTCCCATGGACCACTAATTAAGAAAATGCTCTACAGCTGGATCTGAGGAAGCATCTTCTCAACTGGGGCTCCTCCTCTTTGGCGACTCCAGCTGTGACAGGGACCAACAGTACCAGCACAGGAGCCTTTCCAGATGGGGTTCTTAGTGACAAGTGACAAAAATTTCTCCTTGCTTTCTGTGGCTTCATAGCTCACCTTTTAGCACTGAATAATATCCTATTGTCTGAAGTGACCACAGTTCATTTTTACACTGACCTCTCAAAGGAAAACTTCTTTGCTTCCAAGTTTTAGCAATTATGAATAAAGCTCCCAAAAATATCTATGTCGGTATTTGTGGAGGCATGTTTTCAGCTCACTCGGGTCAGTACCAAGGAATTTGATCGCTGGATTATGATAAGAGTGTGTTCAGTTTTGCAAGCAACTGCCAACATTTCCTCCCAGTGGCTGCCCTGTTTTGTGTCCCACTAGCAATAAACAATGGTTCCGATTCCTTCACATCTTTTCCAACATTCGGAATTGTCGGGGTTTTTCCATTCTAATAAATGAGACATGGCAATTTGACTATTCACTCATTTGAATGACATTATAGGGATGATCCTACAAGCTCAAGCTACTTCCCAAGTCACACCAAGGAGACCGCAGAGATGCGAGGCGTCACATGGGCCTTTTCCAAACCTCGAACTTACACACAGAGAATACGGACCACAGTTAGTTACTGAGCACACGACTAGCCAATCACAATGCTCTGAATGCAGTAATGACTGGTGTTTTCTGTTTTGTTTTGTTTTGTTTTTCTTGATTCTTGGGTTGCTCTTTGCCATTGAAACAAACTGCACTTTTACTGTTGGCATTGGGAAGCCCCAGGGTTTCTAGGACTGGTTCTTTACATGAGGCAAACACAGCTCAGTGGTAAGAGAGGGCTCTGACATGACCCCACGCCTGGGGGTCAGGACAGACTTCTGTACTCTGATCTTTAAGAAAAACCAGTGTGCCCTGAAGCTTGGGAAACAAAACTTGGGGAGGGGGGGGTGGAGTCACTGTGACACCCAATGATGTTTAAGAGGTTAAAATACCACAGTTAGCTCCAGGCACTGAAACAAAAACAAAGCAAATCTCACACCTCCCTGAAGGCCCGGATGCGTTTCCTCTGTGATTCACTGTTGCAGACTTTCCTAGATGGGAGCACAGCTTTCCTAGATGGGAGCACAGCTTTCCTAGCAGGGAGCACAGCTTTCCTAGCTGGGAGCACAGCTTTCCCCAGGAGGTGGGAGCACAGCTTTCCTAGCTGGGAGCACAGCTTTCCTAGCTGGGAGCACAGCTTTCCCCAGGAGGTGGGAGCACAGCTTTCCTAGCTGGGAGCACAGCTTTCCCCAGGAGGTGGGAGCACAGCTTTCCCCAGGAGGTGGGAGCACAGCTTTCCCCAGGAGGTGGGAGCACAGCTTTCCTAGCTGGGAGCACAGCTTTCCTAGCTGGGAGCACAGCTTTCCCCAGGAGGTGGGAGGGACTCAAGGGGCATTTTTGTTTTGTCTTCCATTTTTCTGCAAAGTTGTGATGGGATGGTGGATAGTATCATGGGACAGTGGATTTGTTCTGTTCTTTCGGGAACACCAGGCAGGACCAAATCAATGTGCAGTGTGGCTGTCTTATCCCTTCTGTGACGAGGGGAGCTTTGCTGAGTGGAGCCCTGAATCCCACCCCAAAACAACACAATTTTATTCTCCTAGTGAAATGTCCAAACTGCACACCACCATTTCCTGATGGCATGCCATTAGGCTCGGGGACTCAGCACACCGAGCAATGGTGGAACTTCCCAGAGACAGCCGTGGGGGCTGGGGTCCTGTGACAGCCTCGCAGTACCTTCTTTGAGGTCCTCGTCAAGGCCCAAGCTCAGGCCAACCTGCCCCTTCTGCTCCATTTGAGCATGGCAAGGGCTGAGCGCTGAGCATCCTGAATATCTGTGGCTTTTTCAGAAGAGGCATCAACACAGAGGCCCAGAGGCCGGATACAGAGGCACATCCAGCAAGCGTTCTGGTACGCAGGGGCGCTTGCTGCCAAACCCGAAGACTTGAGTTGGACCCCAGAACCCACACTGTGGAAGAAGAGGACTGACTCTGGACAACTGTCCTCTGACCTCCACACGCATGCTTGTTTTTAACAGCACACGGTGATTCTCTCAGAAGCCCACACCCACGCTCTCCAGCATGTCTTCCTTTGTTGGTAGCTCTCTCATAATCCTCACTCAGCCTCTCTTAAAACATCCTTAAAACTCAGGCGGTGGTGGCGCACGCCTTTAATCCCAGGACTCAGAAGGCAGAGGCAGGCAGATCTCTGTGAGATCGAGGCCAGCCTGGTCTACAGAGCAAGATCCAGGACAGGCTTCAAAGCTACACAGAAAAACCCTGTCTCAAAAACAACAACAATAAAATCCTTAAAAATGAAACTCTGCCTAAAAAGAAAGAAAGAAAGAAAGAAAGAAAGAAAGAAAGAAAGAAAGAAAGAAAGAAAGAAAGAAAGAAAGAAAGAAAGAAAGAAAAGAAAAGAAAAAATTAGAAATTAAACCTAATGTTTTATCTTAGGGGAAAACATTTAATTCACTAAGAAAACAAAATGGGTTATACTGTGAAACCAACGGCACAGCTCGAGCTTCGGTAAGAATGAACACAATTTTCCTGCATCAAATGTTCTGAATAAGGAAACAGAAGCTGGGGAAGCAAGAACCTGTCCAGTCTTAGCGGGTTCTGCCCACCCAAACTCCAGGGTCAAATCCTCCAGGATGATCAGGTAGACAGGACCAGAGGAACCCACGCAAGAGCAGCAGCCACACCTCGGCATGGAGGTCATGGTGCACAGAGCACACTCCTGGAGCTTGTGTAAGCCCCGTCCATGGCCCTGGGTGTGCCGAGCACGGGAGAAGCACTCACATCCCAGCCAGCCGACAGCTGGCACTTGCCGCCTCCCTAGGAAAGCTCTGGAGGTCAGGGAGGAGGTATGCTGTTGGCTCTGGGGTCCAGTAACACTGAAGACAGTGTCCCTCCCCTCTGTGGTGGGAATGGGTGGACTTACCTACTACTGATTTTGTTCCTCAGCCTTCATCAGAAAGGAGACGGAAGTCTCCCGTCTAGGAACTCTGACAGAGTAAGGCCTCTGTGTGGCTATGGGTCCCTCACAAACAAGACTTTGGTGGTAGAACAAGAAAAAAATGAAAGGCAAGTCTGCCAGTTTGCTTACTTTCCCACAGCAAAAACCGTCAGCCCCACGGTGATTCTCTGCCTGGCGTAATACTTTTCCAGCACGGCTCTGTCGTAAGTGCCTTCCCACACTATGGGCGCCTTCCACGGAGTCACCGACAAAACCTCCGGGCGGTTCCTGGAGACAGAACATGCAGCACCGTGAGTCAGAACCTCTGTGGACGGTAAGAGGCTGGCCAAGGAAGAGGAGGCCAGCAAGATCCATGGCAACCGGCCCTGAATCCCGAGTGAAGCTTCATCCCCAAGTGCCTGAATAGGTGTGACGTGGGCATGGGCAGCACTGGGCCCAGGCACCTCTGAAGGCTGCTCGGGCACCTTCTCGGATTCTCACTGTCTAGTCATGTAACCAAGGCTGACCTCAAACTCCCTATGTAGCCAAGGATCACCCTGAACTACCGACTCTCCTTTTCCCATCTTCCAAGTGTGGGATTACAGGCATGGACCACCCTTTAGGAGGTGCCAGGAACAGAAGCCACGTTCTGTGTGCTTGGTAGGCACTCTACCAACCGATCCACATCACAGACACCTTTGCGTTTCTCTCCAGGCCCTAATTGACATGCTTGGCTTTTTATTTGTCCTTGGGAATATCATCAGAGCCTAAGAAGACCCTCAGATGTGATGCAGGGGGGTGAATGAAAGAAGTCGGAGCTGAGAAAGGCCAGGAAGGGCCCCAGACTCAGGGGGTGCTGGTGTCACCGTCCTGCAGGATGAAGAGACTCTAGAGACTGCGTGTCCCCTCTCTTGAGCTGGCAAGCTATTGAGACGATGTTCTTTGAGGAAAGAGGACTTCTCCAGCAGTCTCCTGCTGAGGGAAGAGAGAAGCCCAAGCTTGTACCAGCCAGAGGGGGAGCTTGTCTCACTAAGAAGAGGTCTCACAATCCTAACAACTTGTGAAACCACGCCGAAGGACAGGCTGCTGTGGTGACAAGGACGGGTCAATGCCGGGCAGTTAGTTATGCACACCTCTGCCTAGTGTCTAAACCTAAAGGGCAGTCAGTGCCCCAAAGACAGAGCTGGGGGTCACTAGCCTCCTTATGTGTCCCTCTTCCCAGTGGACACATCAAATGATCACTTTCCTCTCATTTTCACTGTTCTCTCACTTTTTTAGAACTTTAAAAACTTTGCACATGTGGGATGCATGTATGTATGCATGTTTGCATGTATGTAAGTGCAGTGAATGCACACTTAACGTTGATGTTGGGAGTCTTTATTCACTGAGACAAGCCTCTCAAATGAACCTCGTTCGTCAGTACAGACTAGTCTAACCAGTTAGCTTGGTCTGTGGAATCCGCTCTCCAGCTTCGAAGCGGTGGGATCATGGGCAGGCTGCCACACCCACCTGGCATTTACATGGGTGCTGGGGATCTGAACTCACGCCTGCAGAGCAGACGGAGCTTATCCACAGGCCATCTCCCCAGTCCTGCGCTTGTCTCTACGGAGGGTTACATTATGTCAAAGTCATGTGCAATTAACTAACTGATTCCTATCTAATCAATTAAGAACCTGTAACAGGAAGGCTAAGTAATTTGCCTGAAGTCACACAACTACTAAGTTGGGGACCCGAGACTCGAACCCAGAGAGTCTCTCTCTGGAGGCCAGTGCTTTGAGCCCCAGTCCCTGATGCTCTTTAGATGGACACTTGCTGTGCTGATAAAATCAGGTTACCCCAGATTTGTCTTTGTCCCTTCAGTGGCTACTGTGGCATTTCGTCAGCACTGATGTGACCCCATGTCATGGGTATTGGGCGACCGCAGGCCCAGCTTTGTGGGAGCTCACTTGTAGAGCCTTGCCCTGGAAGCACATTTAGCCCTGCTGCACGCTGGCTTTACTGAATGACAGGATTTCAAAACAAAAGGAAAATAAACACACACACATTCTATTCCTCAAAAGCAGCATTTGTGAACTTCACCACCCTCATATATCACAGCCTTGTTTGCCGGGCTGTTAGTTTTGGCTAAGGACATCTCAAGAGCTCTAACCAACCAACTTCCTCAGTCTTGCTGCTGTATACGAGCCACGGTATTACTTCTGCTGTATACGAGCCACGGTATTACTTCTGCTGTATACGAGCCACGGTATTACTTCTGCTGTATACGAGCCACGGTGTTACTTCTGCTGTATACGAGCCACGGTATTACTTCTGCTGTATACGAGCCACGGTATTACTTCTGCTGTATATGAGCCACAGTATTACTTCTGCTGTATATGAGCCACGTCTGCTGTATATGAGCCACGTCTGCTGTATATGAGCCACGGTATTACTTCTGCTGTATACGAACCATGGTATTACTTCTGCTGTATATGAGCCACGGTATTACTTCTGCTGTATATGAGCATGCAGTATTACTCTCTTTTTAATGAAAAGAGGGAGCAGGCACATATTTAATGTTTCATGTACCAGGAGCTAAGTACAAGTCTTTCCCTCCTATATTTAATCTCTGCCAGCACCTACTTTACGAGTCAAGTGAGGCAGGGATGGGGAAGGGGACTGAGCCACCGGTGACTTAATTTATACAAAAAGCCAAACTGAAGTTAAACAGAAATGACACCTAGTCCTTCCCCTTGAGAACCTCTCAGTCCCAGCACCTCTCAGCTGCATGGCCTCTCAGGCCCTGTCTTCTGGAAACGTAAGAATCCCAGCGTCCACATCGGTTACTTGAGCAGGAAGACAAAACAGCACTATTAAAAATTAATGCTAAATTAAAAATTGAAACATTCCATTTCCCAGCAGTTAATTGTTCAGTTCCATGGACAATCCCAGCATGTGGCGACCCTTGAGAAGCCAGAGGCCAGCCTGGAGTGCAGGTGTGAGGAGGTGGGGGAGGCTGAGGGGGAGACCAGCTTCCAGAAGCAATTTGTGCCTGAAGCAACTGAGTCATCAAACCCCACCCCATCCCCTAGGAAGCCGCTGTGATAGTCGGCTGCCTTAAAAAGATCACCACGATAGAGCTCTAAAAGGAGGGAGGGAAATGCCAGCAAAGAGCCGCTCAAATGCCTTCCTTCTGAACGGGGCACGCAGCACTGTGTGACCTCTGGGCGCCGGATCCACCACACAGGACAAAAGCGTCCAGGAATCACAGACCTCCTGGAATGAAGCATTCGGGTCTCTGGGTTACTAGGAGTTGGTCTTCAGTGGTATGTCTTTACGCACAGGTACATTAATGGTATCCAAGGGCTAGCTAGAGGAAGCATTTAAATTCTGTGAATTAGGCCAGTCAGAGGGCTCAGCAGGCAAAGGTACTTGTGGGGAACCTGACACATGAATTGATCCCCAGGACCCACACAGTAGAGAGAGAGAACCAACTCCCACAGGCTGTCCTCTGACTTCTACATGAGTGCCTGCTCACATGCACACAAATAAATGACTTAATATTTAAAAATTTTAATAACCACACAGTAGACGGAAGCAAAGATGCGGAACACACACCACCACCACAGAGCTGATGGCAGCGTGAACGGGGTGGCGGTGGCTGTGGAGTGGACACATTTGGGGGACAGCATTTGGGAGCAAGAATTGATAAAAGAATTAAGACCCGGTGGACAAAGGAAAAATTCTCCCAGACTGAGACTGAACTGTTTGCCGAGGCTGGAAGTGAGAAAAGACAGGGTGAGGAGGAATTGAGGAATCCGCGTGGGTCCTATGAAGCATGCAGGGATGCCAGGCAGGCAGGCAGGCCAACACAGGTCAGGGCCAAGAAGAAGCACTTGAGCGAGACTCAGCTGGGAGAGGCAGCCTCTCCATGCTGTCCACGGCAACGGACGGAGGCATGACAGAAAACAGAGCAAAAGAGGAGAAATAGGAGGTGCCGTGTGGAAATGCCCGGAAAGTCCCGGGGAAGGAAGAGCAGATGCCCTCGCTGAGACTGAGAGCGGCCGGGAGGCCAGAGGGCTGAAGGCAGGGAGCATGTGTGGAAACGTGTGTGCACTGGCTCTGTGGCAGATTACAGGAAAGGACACGTTCATGGGACATAAAAATGCTTCCTTACTCATCCGTTCCTTCATAGTCACTCACTCAAGAAATAGATTTTGGTGCCTTCAGAAGGTGTCAATGTGCTTCAAACCAATACTCCTTATTTGTGTGTGTACATGTGTGTGTACATGTACGTGTGTGTGTGTGTGTGTGTGTGTGTGTGTGTGTGTGTGTGTGTGTGTGTGTGTAGACCAGAGAACAACCTTGGATATTTTTCCTCAAGTGCCACTCAGATTTTGTTGTTGTTGTTGTTTTGAGACACAGTTTCTCACTGGCCCAAAACTCACACATTAGGACAGAGTAGCTGACCAGCAAGCCTTTGGGATCACCTGTCCCCACCTTCCCAGGGTAAAACGGCAAGTGCACGCCACCACACCTGGTTTTGGTTTGGTTTGGTTTTTACATGCATTCTGGGGCTTGAACTCAGGTCTCCTGCTTGCAGGTAAGCACATTACTGACAGACATCTCCACAGTCTCAGGCAGTGCTCTCTATACATCTACTTGCCACTCGTTTGGAAGCTGAGTGGACCGTGAGGGACAGTGGAGGAAGTGACAGCTGGTGGCTGTGGCCCACAGTCATTCACAGTGCAAGTGCTGCGGTAAGATGGTCCCATCCTCTCCAGAAAGGTGCCCAGCAGCCATCCCTGGCTGTCCAGCCCTGGACCTCATCCCCACACCTCATCCCCACAGCGGCCATCCATGGCTGTCCAGCCCTGGACCTCAGACCCATCTAAGAGTTAGCGAAGAAGTGGTGCTCCCAACTTCCTACACTCCCAGTATCTCCCAGGCGGCTACCCCTATCAAAAGACACAGAGAGGCTGCAATTCCCAGTCCTGCACAGTAGGAATTTCTCCTATTCCAAGAAATAAGTGGGCTTGCCCAAACAAGCCCAAGATCCTTCCAGTGGATAAGGCAGCCTTCTCCCTTCCTCTGCAGCTCCTCATCCTGCCCTCCACCAGCTCCTCCAGTGCGAAGACAACAGATCTGGTCCTATTCCTCCCTGGATGACTGTAGGGAGCCGCCATTCAAAGATGGCGCTGGCTTCCTGGTAGCCTAGCTGTAAACAACTCCATATTTGGCTATGATGCACGAGTATGGTAATTGGCTTTATGTCCTCAGCCTATCCCGTGACTCCCCGTGCTTGCATTCTGACGGGACCCAATCACAGTGCGGCACGTTTGCCTGATTCCCTATATAAGCAGTTGCATTTCAGTACTGGGGGCCCCTCACCTCCCGCTCTCCCTTAACTAAGAGGTGCTCCAATAAAGTGTGTTCTGAGAAGAATCCTCGCATGGTGGTCGTTCTTCCTCACTGGCCGAGGAGTGCGCCTCAGATGACCTCAGCTAGGACTGCAGGTCCCTGCCGCCTGTACTCTGACAACACCTCATCCCTGTCTCCAGTTCACACCTTCAGCCAAGCTCACCTGAGAGCACTTGAGTCTCCAGACAGATGCCCCTCGACACATAAAACACACAGCGCCACCTCTCAGTTCCTAAGCCTGTGTCCCTCCTCACGTCCTTTTCCTGGATGCCACTATAGCCACGCACAAGTCTCCCAGGCCTGTGGTCGCTCTGTCCTAAGTCACTAAACGACATCTTTCCAGTCAGTTGACCATGTGACCTTAATAACTGTGGCAAATACCAGTTTTACATCTACTCCACCTTCTCCCCACTTCCTGCCCTTTCCCTCCCTCCTTTTTGTATCAGCACCTGGGATTAAACCCAGGGCCTCATGCATGCCAGGCATATGCTCTACTACTGAGCTACACAACCCCAGGCCCAACATCAGGAACTTCTTAATTGTACCATTGTCCCCAACACAATGCCTGCCACAGTATTTTTGTAAAGCCATAATTTATGGTGAGAAATACAGATTTGGCTGTGATCAAGTGAGGAAATAGTTTATGTTATATCCAAATACACACAGAAACAAATTCCACTTATTAGTACTCATCTTTTGTGTGATGCACTTTGATAGTCTATTTCAATCTTATATGTACACATCTGTGTGATATGTATGTACTACATGGGTATGCACACTGCACACCCCCATGCGGAGACTGGAGGGCACCCCAGGTGCACACTGCACACCCCCATAAGGAGACTGGAGGGCACCCCAGGTGCACACTGCACAGTAACCATGTGGAGACTGGAGGGCACCCCAGGTGCACACTGCACACACCCATGTGGAGACTGGAGGGCACCCCAGGTGCACACTGCACAGCACCCCATGTGGAGACTGGAGGGCACCCCAGGTGCACACTGCACAGTACCCATGTGGAGACTGGAGGGCACCCCAGGTGCACACTGCACAGTACCCATGTGGAGACTGGAGGGCACCCCAGGTGCACACTGCACCCATGTGGAGACTGGGTGGCACCCCAGGTGCACACTGCACCCATGTGGAGACTGGGCGGCACCCCGGTGTCAGCCCTCACTCCCCCGTTTTTGAGGCAGGGTTTCTTGTCCCCGCTTCCTCCACCTGGCTGCTGGCCCATGTCCTCCCAGGAATTCTCTCGTCTGTGTTTCCCATCTTGATGCAGGGCACCAGCATCACACATGCATGCCAGTGCATCTGGCTTTGCATGGCCACACCCGCACAGCAAGCACTTTATCCACGCCGACAACACCTTAGTTCTTATTTTGTTTTAAAAGCCAGTTTAGGCTAGTTTCTGAAAACATGAGTAGGTAATGACCAGAAGTTTGGGAAATACCAGCTAACATATCCTAATTTCTGATAAACATTTGCTGTTTGCTTGTGTAACAAATTCATTCACGGCCCCGAATCTCTTAGCTCCTGATTCCTACTTCACGGATGAGTTAGTTAACTGAATCTAAAATTTTCTTTCAGCACGCCCCAGGGTGCCTGCCTCCCCCAGCTCTGTGCTTGGTGTCCGTCCTTACTTTGGATTAAACCAATCCCACAGCCGAAGCTCCTCAATGCTGTCTCCATTTTGTTTCTTTTCTCTGCCTCTTCCTACGTCCTCTTCTCGGTAACCGTGGGACCTGTGTAGAAAGAGAACAGAAGCTGGGTGAGGCAGGTGGCCGGGCAGGTGGCCGGGCAGTGGGCTCTTTCATGACTCGTGTCTTGGGCGGAGATGCATTCTCCATCGCTTACAGCACTGAGCACGGATTCTACAAACTTCAGGTAAAGGCAGCATTTGTCTCTCTTGCCACCGTGCAGGCCAGCAGTTAGGTTCCAATGACCCTGTAACCGTGGGTTATTCCAGGACATTCCTCCAGGGAATATCCTGCTGAAATGTCTATTCTGAAATTTAAACTCCAGCTGAACTTCACCCTTAACTGGGGGAGGGCACAGGAAGGAGGAGGGAGACGGGGAGACTGACTCAGAAGTCCACTTAGAGTCCTGTGAACTGTGAGATGGCCCCTTCAGTGACACCACCTGTCACGAAAGCCTCAGAATCTGAGTTCAATTTCTAGAACCCACAGTGGAAAGACAGAATTGTCTCCCGAAAGCTGTCTTCTGGCCTCATATGTATGCTGTGGCACACATGTATCTGCATGCATACACACATCACACACACACACACACACACACATTCACATCCACAGCCACACACATATCACTCATACACTTACACACACACACACACACACACACACACACACACACACACACACTCATCACACATATATGACACAGACATATACACATCACACAACCACATACACATACATACCATATATACATACATCACATACATATCACATATACACATTATACACACATACATATATCGCACACACATCACACATACATACGTCACACACACATCACACATACATACGTCACACATATCACACATACATACATCACACACACAGAGTAATGGAATTTTCCCAAGTCCCTGCCCTGAGAAAATTCCCACAGAGTCCTGGGGAAGATGCTACATCCGGTATGGGGTATCTGAGGGAAAAGAATCTATGCACCCCATGCTCTTTGTCTGTTAATTTTATTCCTCTATGACAAAATTCTATCAACACAGCTTCAGCTCATCTCTGTGCCCAGTTTTCCTGTCCTCATAGTTTTTTTAATTACCCAGTAGATCAGCATCCGAGAAGCTTATACTGTTTGCCAATACAGTCTAGTAGTGTAGACAGGAATTTCACGGCAGAAGACAGCTGAAATATTAAAAGCTAAATAACACCAAATATTCCACGATAAATGGTTTCCTCTAGAAAAATACCTTGAAATTTCTAGGTATAGCTTTAATGCATAGCTGAATCTCTATAATATATTCTTGTGGCCTGTAAGAACACAGTACACATAACACACACACACACACACACACACACAGCACACATACAGCACACACACAGACACACAGCACACACACAGTGCACACACATACATCACACACACCACATACACACCACAAAAAGACACACAGAGCACACACATACACATCACACACATACATCACACACACACCACACACACATACATACATCACACACAGACACACACATACATACACACCACACACAGACACACAGCACACACACTTACACATCACACGCATACATCACACACACACACCACACACACATACATACATACATCACACACACAGAACACACACATACATACACATCACACACACACACACCACAGACACACAGCACACACACATATACATCACACACACACACCACACACACACAGACCACACACAGACACACAGCACATACACATACATGTCACACACACAGCACACACACATACATCACACACACACACCACACACACATACATCACACACACACACCACACACATATACATACATCACACACAGACACACACACATCACACACAGACACACAGCACACACACAACACATATCACACGCACAATAACAATAGAAATTAAAAATGACAACAAAAGAGACTCCTTGACTGAGTTCAGTGAGCCAGAAAGAGGGAGTGAGAAGGCCATGGCTGGAGTGTCAGGGACGGAGGACCGGACCCGCCCTGCCCCGCCCCGCCCCGCCCCGCCCGAGAAGGCCATGGCTCTGAGTGTCAGGGACGGAGGACCAGACCCACCCTCCCCGCCCCTCACCTGTTGCTAAGCCAGCTTGGGAACCACCAGTTCTTCTGCCGGCCACTGTCACCAACCTCTGGAATTCTAGGAAATGAAAAAAATATAAACACTTCTAGAAAATGAGGCAGTCCCCAGGGGGAGGGAGGGAGTTTCCAACGCTTTGTAAGTGGCAGATATGACACTTAAAGTGAACCTCACGCTGCCAGTTCATAAAACAGGGAGAGGCAGAAGCCTGACCTAAAAGGGGGGGGGCAGACCCCAGGAGCCTCAGCCGGCCCCTTCCAGGAAGCCTCCAGCCCCCACCCCATCCCTGGACCCCTGAAAGACGAGGTGCAGGGAAAAAACAATGATGGCAGCCTTTGGACACATGAGCCTGTGGTCCAGAGATCTGCTTGCTAATGCAGAGGCTGTGCTAATGACCGACGAGACAGCAGGCATGTGAGAGCGTGGTGAACTGGACATGGCCGTAATGAGGGGTAATCCTAAGAAAGGCAAAACCAAAAACAAACCGTTCGCCTTCCTGAGAATGATAGTGCAAGCGTGTGTGCGTGTGCATGTTACAAAGGCCAGTCTGAGAAAAAATTCGATTGCCCAATCATTGACAGCTTTGGGAAGTCTGAGGACTGCCAAAGGAGAAGTTAGAAAACTAGTTAGAGGCCATCTTAGCCCTGATTTGAGATGGTCTGCAGTCTCTGTCATTGTGAAAGTCTCTAGGATGAGAAAAGGGGGAAGTTGGATAAGGTGGCAAGGTAACCCTGAACAGGGATACAGTGCTGGGGGGAGAGGGTCCTGCTGTGTAGTTCAGGCTAACCCTCCCTCTTGGCCTTTGGCTGAGATGAGAGGCGCACTCCACCACTCCTGGCTAAGAAACCCACGACAGAATTCATCTGGAAGTGTCTGAGATGATTCACGAACCAAAGGCATGGTTATAACAAGTGGGAAACAACTTAAGAATAAAAATCACAGGAAATAAAAAGAAAGGCCAGCAAGATGTCTCAGCGGTAAAGAGGGGCTTGCCACACTCTGATGACCTGAGTTCAATTCCTGGAACCCATATGGTAGAAGGAAAGAACCAAATTATTCTTGGATCACCACATGTATACACACACACACACACACACACACACACACAGCCCTCAGCCCTTCCACCTGGATCACAGGTGATCACAGGTGTGTGTTCCTCCCTCAGCCCCTCCACCTGGATCACAGGTGTGTGCTCCTCCCCCAGCCCCCCCACCTGGATCACAGGTGTGTGCTACAACACCCAGCTGCCCCATCAGTCAGGCAAGAATGATTCTCAGATGACACTATTTGAAGAGTCCCCAGATCAGAAGTGAGGGCAGAGCATGTTACTATTCTATAAAGACCAGTCTGGGGACTGGCAGAGTACGGCCCTGACCCCAGGACCCTAGGCATCTGCCTCCCTCTCCGTGCCTCTCTCCTCCCCGCCCCCACACTGTGGCCTGAGCACCCCATTGGCTGGCACGTAGAGAATCAAGTGCAGGTGGGAGACACCGGTAGGTATGAGGAGTTCAGACCACTTACTTGGTGTGACATATCCACAAGAAGGGGCCTTCAGGGCTAAGAGCAAACAAGAAACAAAAACATGTTACTTTGTGTTTAATTCTCAGAGAGACTGTGTGGTTCTAACTCTGCCCAGGCTCCACCTTCCCCTGAGACCAGCGACAAAGGCCCTGGGGTTCCCACAAGCAACGCCAAGGAAGGGAAGGGACATCTGACAATCTCAATTTCTGTCTTTTGTTTTGGGGATTTTCCCCTCTCTTTCTCTCTTTTAAGGTTGGTCAGCTGTTATGGACAGGAAGGTCCTCTTCTACCACGTTCTCAGATGCTGGGCAATGAGGAAGGTGGGCGCATCCAGGCCAGCCATCCCACGCTGAGGATTTATCTTCCCCCAGGAAACAGAGCCTGGGACATTCACCCCAGATCCCTTCTGCAGAGCAGACCCCAAGGGCGCTGCTTTAACCAGCCAAGGCTAACTTGACACCCGGAAGGCTAGCCCGGGACTGTAGAGCGTGACCTCTATTGAGTCATTCTCTAAGTACTTGCTGGGCATGTCCTCCACACCGAGTGAAGGGACTCTCTGCAGGCCAGGGCAGACGCCGTCCTTACCCATGAGGACTATACAATGTAACAGAGAAGGCAGGCCAATCACACAGTTACTTAAGTCCCTAACCAAAGTGTGCAAGAGAGAGCGTCAGAAGCATGGGTCCTTCTCGGGAGGACCTGGCAAGCTTCCTGGAGAAGGCGATGTATTCTGAAGGACGAAGAGAAGTTCACCAAGGTGAAAAGACACGAGAGAAGAGTGTGAGAAGAGTGTGAGAAGAGTGTTTCAGAATGAAATAGCAGACCATCCTCGAAGTGGTTACATGTCTGTCACACCTTGAAACTAATTATCTTTGCATTCTGACTGGAGGTGCCCCCCTCCCAAGCCTGTACCCAAGGAGACAGGTTTTTTTTTTGTTTTTGTTTTTGTAGCCAAGACAGGTTTGCTGGCTCATCCAACTTTAAAATTCAAAATTCAGAGATAAATCTGGGGGCTGGAGAGATAGCTCAGAGGCTAAGAGCACTGACTGCTCTTTCAGAGGTCCCGAGTTTAAGTCCCAGCACCCACATGGTGGCTCACAACCATCTGTAATGAGATCTGGTGCCCTCTTCTGTGTACACAATAAATAAATAAATAAATAAATAAATAAATAAATAAATAAATAAATAAATAAATAAATCTTAAAAGAGAGAGAGAGAGAGAGAGAGAGAGAGAGAAATAAATCCGATGTTAACCCAAACCACCAGAACTCTTGGGCCACTAAAACATTCCCACTGTGAAAACAGTCATCTTCGAGACAGCTCCTACAGTCAGCTGTACACAATGCACTTGTTGAAGCTGAACAGAGTTCAGCCAGTGTCCCTTCTTAGGGACCTGCTGGGGCTGTGCTACGGAGCTGTATCTCCCTCTGAGGTCACTGACACTGGAGCTTCCAGAAGCAGAGGCGGCACAATAGATTTTACTTCACAGATGAGTCTGATGACTGAGAAACATTTAATTCATCCTGCTCTCCAAAGCCAAGGGGAGCGAGGGAGGGAGAGGGTGTTTGATCCAGGCACAAATGAATCACTAGTAAAACTTAGTATTTTTGCATCAAAGCCAACCACTTGGATGGCTCCTTTAAACCCTACAAATATTTTAGGATTGCAGGACTTAGGGCTGGTTTCTTGTGGAATTCCTATTTGAATTTTATTTATTTCTCTTTTGTCCTTTATTTTTGTTACTTTTAAATTTTATGTGTATGAGTGTTTTGCCTGTGTGTACTGGTGTACACCATTTGTGTGTCTGGTGCCCATGGAGGCCAGAAAATGTAGGATCTTCTGGAACTGGATTACAGGTGTTGTAAGCCACCATGTGGGTGCTGGGAATCAAACTCGGGTCCTCTGAAAGAGCAGCCAGTGCTCTTAACTGCTGAGCCACCTCTCCTGCCCTTTATTTTTTTGAATCAGGGTCTCCCTATAAAGCTGTGGCTGGTCTGGAAGTCACTATGTAGACAATTTTGGCCTCAAACTTGGAGGATCCTCTTGTCTCTGCCTTCAAGTACAAGAATTCCATGCATGCAGCCCTGCCTGGCTTGAAATTTCTTGTATCTGTTTTTGGCTTAATGTGCCTTCTCTCTGGGTTTAGCCTACAGAAATGCAAGGTACTAGGAGCATAGCAAGAAGGAAGAGAATTACTTAGGCAGAAGTTACCTGGATGGTCTGTGGTTTTAACAACCATCCAGGGCTGGGGAGTACAGGAAGGGTGGAATCCTGTTTACAGCTCAGTTCTTCATCTTCACCCTGCTTGGTCACTCAGCTGTCACCAGTCACTCAGAGTGAAAACAGCCTTTCCATGGTCACAAGACTAGCTGGTTTCATAATTACCTGTTGACATACTCCCAAAACACGACAACCACAGTTGAGACCACCAGCATCGTCAGGACTACTTTCCCCTTGACATTCATTCTTTTCTCCTGGGGAGCGGGGAGAGAGAGGGGGAATAGATGGAATAAATTAAATCTGGAGTGAGAGATGGCTCCTGGGGCTGGAGAAGCAGCTCAGTGGTTAAGTACACTTGCTGGGTTCAGTTCCCAGCATGCACATGCTGCTCACAGGCGTCAGTAACTCTGGTTCCAGAGGATCTGATGCCCTTCCTCTTCTGGCCTCCATGAGCACCAGACATACATGTATGGGTGGTGCCCATACATACACAAAGGTAAAACACTCATACACATAAAAATATTTTAAATAATATAAGTAGCCCAAGGCCTCTGCCCACACCGTTTCTAACAAGATACATTTATGTGTAATTCACTAGAGCTGAGACGTGTGTTCCTGCTCAAGGGCACAAACTAGTCACAGCAAATTAGGCCAACATAGTTAATGAGACTGCATGCTCTGGGAAGAATGCTGGAGCTGCAGTCCCAGCCCACCCCCGCCCCCGCCCCCGCCCCCGCCCCCGCCCCTGCCATATGGGCGTCCGCAAGTGAGGAGGCAGGTGTTAGAGCTGTTAACTGTTCGCTCCACAGAACTCCAGTTACCTCAGATTCAGAGCACCTCTGACTGGGGGGATGCGTTCCCATGCCCCAGCTCTGCTGTCCCTGGAGTACGGACTACACACTCTGGTGCCTCGTTATAACCCGGGCCTTGCCCACTTTCCAGCCCCACCCAGTTCACTCCGCCACACACCCACGAGCAAGCAAACAACTGGAACAACCAGAGGAAAACTGTGAAAGAAAGGGAAGCGGGTGGTGGCCAGAAAACAACAGGCTGGAAGCACTTCAGTGTGGTGGTCAGGAAAGGGGGCGAGGGGCCGGGGCGTGAAAGTGAGCGCTGGAGATGAAGACAAGGGTGCTGCCGAGGGCCTCTGCGGAACGACATCCATAATGGGCCAGCCAGAGAGGAAGCTTTAGAACATAAAACTGCACCTCCAAAATGCTGCACGAGAAAGAAGAGGGTGAGCAGGAGTGGACAGGGCTCTCAAATGTCCACCAGGAGTTTGGGAGGTACCAGCCTTTGAGGTGGCGAAGAAGAATTGGATCTACGCCCAGAGGACCTGTTCACCTGCTGAGGGGTCGGGGGAGGGTACCAGAACCTCGGCATTAGTGGGGAAAGTCACAGACTATTCTAATGGCCAAATAGAGGGAGCAATTGTATTGTACACCTGCATGTTGCTGTCCCCATATCAGGACGTTCTGACATAACACTTTTAATACCTTACAACACTTGCCTGTGTCGGGAGAAATCGTTCCTGGAGACTTGCCGGCTATCCGAGACTCCAAGAGCTCAGACAGGATGTGCCTTTGACCCACACATGAGCCAGCCACTCGGGAGCCAGGCCTCCTTTATCTGGCCCACGCACCTCACAAGGCAACAGGACCTGGCCTTATCACCCAGCGTATCAGACACCTAACCAGGCCTGCCAAAAGCACTCTGAGTAGATCTTAACTGCTTGCTCTGCCCTCCTGGCTGTTCCTATAAACCCCAATTTCCAACTCCCAGTATCACTGTAGTGGGTGGTGCTCCAGAGACCCCAGGAAGAAAGGCTAGGTAGGAAACCTGTAAGAAGGCAGGCTGAGCAAGCCATGGAGACCAAGCCAGAGCAGCACCCTCCACGGCCTCTGCAGCAGCTCCTGCCTCCAGGTTCCTGCCTTGGGTTCCTTCCCTGACTTCCCTCAGTGATGGAGTGTGACCTGAGAGTTGTAAGGGAAAATGAACCCTTTCCTTCCCAAGGTGCCTCTGGTCACGGTGTTTATCACAGCATCGGGAACCCACACTAAGACGGAGTCCCAGGGATTGAACCCAGGTCATCAGGCTTGGCAGCCGCGCCTGCTGAGGCATCTCGTTTTCCTTAGTAGGTAGCTAGGAATAAGAGACCTTCCGCAGCACTAGTTTCTTAGTGAGCTCCACACAGGCATAAGCTGTGAGCTTATCTCAGAAGAAACGTCTGCAAACCAGCAGAAGGCTTCCAGGTGAATTCTAGAAGTGAACGCAGAGACTAGATCCAAATGCTGTAAATTAGCTGAGCTTAGCTCAGAAGCCTTCCTCCTGTACATGAGCACTGGACCGGGCCCTGAGCACAGCTTCCTGTAATATGTCCATTCACTGTAAGTTTAGCCCAGAGGCTGTGGATTTTAAAAGGCCGAGTGACCGGACAACAGCTGGCCACAGCCCTTACCGTGATGATGGCTGAGTCACAGTCCTCATTCTCACCACCTTACCTCCACCCACCCAGAGACCCCCCACCCACCAGCCAGAAGCCTGTCCAGGGACTCCTAGTTTACCACAGGCTGGAGCCTAGCAGGCCCGAGTGCCGGGCATAAAAAGCCCCCACCAAGGCCAGGTCGGCCCTCGTCTTCCAGTCCCCCTTACTGTTTAGGGAGCTGTTTTTCTACTTCCTGGAGGCTCTGCTTGTTCTTCCACGCATGAGGTAACGACTTGGGTGACCGTGGAGTTTCCCAAGCCTTAGTTCTCTGAGCCAAGCCCACCCACACCAAGAAAGAGACTTCTTCACACTCAAGGACACCCCACAGCAGAGCGAGAGCCAGAGAAGTCCCAGATCAAAGATCACGAAGATCTGAGGTTGTGGATGTTCCTCGGTCCTCATCCACATCTCTTTAAACACCTTGGAAAACCAAACATCCTTTTGCAATTGAAGAGGCAGGGCAGTCCCAACTGACGGTATACCTCTGTATCTATCCCATTTGAACATTTCTACGGATAAACATTACTATGTCCTGTTACTTGGTTCAGCTGCATGGGAACGCATCAGCGAGGCTAAGCAATCCATGAGCCCCAAAATCTCAATTCAAACTCTCTAGGCCCAGAGTTTCATTCAGATTAGGGACTGGGGACCTGGACTAGATCAAATTAAACTGGTTTCCTTGGTTTGACAATGGGGATCACAGGGATGGGGGAGGATGCAAATTTAAGGCCAGCCTGGGCTACACACAGCAAGACTACCTCAAATCACAAATAAAGGCCAGTGAGGTGGCTCTATGTGTACACCAGCTGAGAAAGCCTGTGACCTCAGCCTGATACCCAAAATGTACCATGGAAGGAGAGAACTGGCTAAGTGTTTTCCTCTGACCACTACATGTGCATTCAGGCATACGAGCTACCACCACCACCACAACCACCACCACCACCACACACACACACACACACACACACACACACACACACACAAACACACACACACACAAACACACACACACACATGCGTGCACATGCACACATGCACTCACATACATCTTTAATCCCAGAACTCAGGAGGCAGAAGCAGGCAGATCACTGTGAGTTCCCGGCCCACATAGTGAGACCCTCCCTCAGGAGAGAGAGAAAAACCCAGTAATGACTTCAGAGCAGTGCCATAACATAGGACAAATGCTTTTTCCAAATTTCAGTCTTCTTCATCACTGACATTCATAAAGGAGGCGGCAGGGAGGCTGTGCTGGAAACGGCAGTGAGACTGAGAAAGTACTCAGACGTTTGGAGGAGGGAGAGCTCTGGAATAAGAACGATTTATACAAATGCAACTCAAGGCTTCACCACCTGTCCCAGCTCAGCCTGGTGAGGGCTGCTGCAAAGGGAGACCAACTTCAGTTTTCTCTCGTCAGGTCCTGGGACACCTGTGCTTGCTGAGAGGCAAGGCGAGTGTTGGCTTCGAGGCTCAGCTGGGCCAACCCCACTTACCAAGGGTCAAATGCGAAGCCTCTCCCAGACTGGCCTTCACAGGGTCGCCTGTGCCACCAGAGGCGGTCCAGACCGGCACACCTCCCAGTGCCTACCACCAACATCCTGGTGGCTGTGGGTAGCTTTTTAGACTCCAGGAATTCACATCAAAAGTGACTCTTGATGCACACTTCTCCGTGGGCGTCACCAAAGGCTTGAAACCACCTGCCGATTGGCTGTGGCTAATCCCCCCGCGGGCGAGAGCCTTGCAAACTGAAACGCTGTGCAGTGCTAGAAATGGGCACAACATGCTTCCTAGAATCTTCCTAGAAACCCAAGTCCCCAGGGAGGGAAGGGCTGGCTGGATGGCCAATTAGTCTTTTAAAACCATTTTGTAAACCATTCTGTATTTCTCTCTGGACCAAAATGAGACATTTGGCAGACAATGTGGCCTACAAATCCTTCTCTGTCCCTCAGAACTTTGAAAACTACACTTCTGAAGAGTGGTGGGTGGCAGTGTTCCCGGCCAGGTAAGAAATGAGTTTGACTTCTTTCAGGACTTGACTCCAAGATGACCAAAAAGAAGGAAGAGGAGGAGGAGGAGGAAGAGAAGGAAGAGAGGAAGGGGGGTGGAGGGATGGAGGGAGGGAGGGAAGGAGAGAGAGAGAGAGAGAGAGAGAGAGAGAGAGAAGAAAGGAAAGATTGAACCAAAAAGGGTCTCAGGCGTGTACAGCCAAGTTACCACACAACTGTACCCGGTGTGTGCCCAAGGACAGGCCATTTGAAGTGCGTCACTCGGAACACTGTAGAGGCTGCTGCCGTCAGGGACATTTCCTAAGCAAGAGTCTTCAATGCATATGTGCTTCCCAAACTCCGTGTCATGCTGTATTACTGTGTGAGCTGTGCCAGCCACAGCAAGGTGGTCAGGAACTGACCTCGTGAAGCCAGCCTGGAGAACCAAACACCGCCACCAAGATTCAGACCTGCTGGTGCTGTCAACCTCCACCAAAGCCTATGTGGTGGCTTCAGATAGGTAGAAGAAAAAGCATCTGAGAAGAATAAAAATCAAAGTTATACTGAAAGAAAGAAAGAAAGAAAGAAAGAAAGAAAGAAAGAAAGAAAGGAGGAAAGAAAGAAAGAAAGAAAGAAAGAAAGAAAGAAAGAAAGAAAGAAAGAAAGAAAGAAAGAAAGAAAGAAAGAAAGAAAATAAATGAGTTTGAATCATGTAGGAGACCCCTGGGTGATCTTAACTAGCCCAGTGGTCCAGTCTGTGACAGCGTGGGTCCCTCCTGCCACCTCTGAGACCCTCTGACTCAATGCTCTTGTCATGTCGCTACTCCATCCTCTGGCCACTCCCAGACTCAACCCTGCAGAGCATTGCTCCCACATGGGTTCACAGATGAGCACCTGCACCCCAACTCCTGGGACATATGTTGATGCTGGTGGCATTTCACAAGGCAGAGCCATGCTGTGAAGCCTCCACCTTCCTGGCTCCACCTCACGGTTCAGTGAACACCCCTCAGAGAACCTCACAGAGCCACACCAGCCAAATAAAAACATTCCTTCCAAACAATTCCTCTCTGGAGGGGACACTGGACAATTCTGTTTTCTCCATCTCATATCAGGGTGAAAGGTGAACCTCAGCTGGAAGCTGGATGCAGAAAAGCCCTGGAAAAGCCATTATCACTATTGTGGAGAGCAGAGGACAGGCAGAGAGAAAGCACTTGCCAAAGAAACCAAACCTCCTAGGAATCACTCGCCTCCCTGCCTGCAACCCTGCCACCATGGCCTGGAACCTGCTCTTCTTCCCCAAAGAACAGCCAGGCGTGATGAGTCCAGGTTAGCACAGGCCCGGCAGGGTACTTGGTAGATGCACCCATATGTTTGTGAAGTGAATAAACCAATGAGAGCCACCCAGACCCGCTAACCACCGTGGACCAGGCTATTGGGGACTAGTGGGTTCTTGAAAACGGAGACACATCAATAAACAAGGCCACCATGGAGCTTCCATTCCAGAGGCGGAGGCTATAGCGTGTCTAGTAGTAACCAATGCTACAGAGGCAAACGAAGTAATAAAGTAACAAACTGGATATTGCCTATTGACTGGATAAGCGCCATGCACGCATGCTCACGCACACACACGTTGCTGGTGACAGAACTCCACACTTCACCACTGTATAATCCTCTGCTTAAGACACCATCCTCTGGTTCCCCCAAGCCCTCAGTTATAACTAAAGTATTAATCCAGCTCTACAGGTAAAAAAATTAGATGAGGTGAAGACTGATCCTGGCAAGGTCCCAGACATATCCCCTGGGGAGTTGCTTTAACCAGAGGTTCTATCTCATGTATAATATGGAGATGCAACATCTTCCTGGAGGCTTTGCAAAGGCCAGAAGTAGACCATGCCTACAAAGCTCCCTGGGCCAGGCAATCAGCACACACCCCACAAATGGCAGCCATCACCATGACAATGTTCTTTAGGGAGGGGTTCCAGCCATGGGTGCAGAGCTGTGTTTTCACCAGAGACAAGAATCTTAGGCCCATATAACAACCCCTCACAGAGCAGTTGGGATGGACCAAGACCTCAGTGCAAGCTAAGGGAAACCCTGCTAGGCCCAATCTGGGGCAATGTTGCAGCCAAACATCCCTGCTGATTCTCGTGGGTTCCCACATTAGGCATTTGCCAAGATCAGGCAGGAGAAGTGCTTAGTAGTGAGCAATGATCGCTCGTGAACTATGGTGGAAACCAAATGAACTGATCTGTCTTGTAGTTTTCTTTCTCTTTCTCTTTTTCTCTTTGGCCTCTACTGAGTTCCATCCCTGGGGCAGTAAAGAGTGCACACTGCTCTTTCAGAGGACAGAGTTTGGTTCCCAGAACCCACATTGGGCCACAATCACTGTGACTCCAGGGATCTAACACCTCTGGCTTCGGAGGGCACCTGGACTCATGTACACAAAACTCACACAGACACACATGCATGGGCATTATTAAAAGTAATAAAAATATCTTTAAATTTGCAGCCAAATATAGCAAGTGTGTCATGCTGCTCCACACATCTCATCCATTTTCCAGTTTTTCTATCATTTTATTATTGTTTTCTAAATGTTGTGTTTGAAGGATTGGCCTTTTTTACCTACCATGATATCCTTTCTCACAGTGTACACATTCGCTTCCTACCGAATATTGTATCTACAACTTTAAATCCTTTTTCTTAAAGCGCCCTGCCCCCCATCGAGTCAGCTTCTAACTACAGAAACCTGCATCCTTCCTGAGCCAGGCCAGGCCAAGCTGGGCTAAACCATTCTCCAGCTGTCTTTCGATTCCGCCTCAACAATCCTGTCATGTAACTCTATTATTAATCCCATTTTGCAGAAAGAAACCAGGCTCAGAAAAGCTAAGTAACTTGCTCCTGTGCCTGACACACGGCTCTAGGGCTGGGAACCGACCTCCAAGGCCCTGTCGATCATCACGGAAAGACTCGAGTCTCTTTATGCCATTCAGGATTACCACGTTGTGACTGACCCCAAACTGGCCAAACACCAGCTAGGGTCAGCTTCTCCTCAGATCAGCTGGGGAGCCTGACTGGACCCCTCTTCTGCCACTGCCAGGGATCTCCTGTGTGCTCCTGGTGTGCGGCATCCTCACTCGTCCCACCTCTCCACTTCACAGTGGCCAGTGGTCACTGTGTTGACAGTGGTCCTGCCCGCTGGCTGAGACCAGGCCCGAGTGAAGGGGTAGCTGGCACAAGGTCGCTGGACATGCTCAGACGCAGTGGATCTTAAGGTCAGAGTGTCTGCCCCCAGGCCTTGTTCTCGGCTGTGGGGAAGAGTCAGGGTGGGGGGGGGCATTTTATTATAAAATTCCCCACGGGGAGAAACACGATACAATTGATGGGGAAAGAGACCAGAAGCCAGTTTCCAGTTACGCTTTTCATGAAGAAGGTTGGAGTCAGGGCTGGGGCAGGAGACAGTTCAGTGGGTGGGAGGCTTTCTGCTTACAGACGGCCTTCAGCTTGGTTCCCAGCACGCACGTCACAACCACCTATAACTCCGGCTCCAGGGGATCCCATTCCCTCTTCTGGCCTCTGTACCCTCACATGAACACAGAAGCGCGCACGCACGTGTGCGCACACACACACACACAGAGAATATTAATAACAACAGGGTCAGAATAAACACAGATTCAAGAACACGAGAGCCAGGTCTGCAGCTTTTCTACAGCAGGAGACATGCTAGGGGAGTGCTGTGCCGTCCCAGAAGGCCCAGCACTGTCCCACGGTGCCCTGCCCCCACACGAGGCTCAGCTCCCGCCCCTGCACTATCAACTCGAACCCCACACAGGGAACTCCGGGCTACAGCCTTGACTGGCACAGCACTGCGCCCTGCCAAGAGGAGCGGATGAAGTGGAACTGGCAGCCAAGCCCTGAGCCCCGTTCCACCGGCCCCTGCTTCCAGTCACTGACACAATGACAACCACGCTACAGAGTGGCCAGGGAAGGCTCAGGGAGAGGCCAGGATCCCCCCATAGGAGGGACCATGTGGTGGCCCGACAGTAGCTCCTGGTAGCCCAAGGCTGGCAGACACAAATCCTTTCAACGAAGCACGTACCTCATCGTCCACTGTGTTCCCTCCGGAGCGAATGGCAAAGTTCTATTGAGCTCCGGCCTGCGGGAGGCAGGACCCAGAGGAAGGGAAGGTGCAGGGTTCCAGCTCCTGTCAAAAGAATAAACAGCTGTTTCAGGAAGGGGGGGGGGCAGACAGATCCCGCAGGAGCGGCCGCTGGCTTTGTTCCCTCAGCCCCGGGAAATGGGCTGTTGACTCAGAGCTACATGCCAAGGCAGAGCTGGTGCTCTGGGCCGTCCTGACTCCCTCAACAAGAGAAAAACTACAGGGACCAAACCAGGCCAGGAGTCACAGGAGAGGAGGTCACCACTCTCCACCTCACCCACTCCTGGGGAAAACCGGGAGCCATGTGGAGTGCAAACATACTCAGGTTCCACCTCCCAGGGACAGTCAAGGAGAGATATGAGACAGCCCAGAGCAGAGGCCCGTGAGCGGACATTTGATGAGATGTCTAAATGTGATTCTGAGAAAGCTCTTCGTCCACAGCCTGACTCTGGAAGCCGAACTGTTTTGTGGAACCGTGCTTTAGAAAATGATATGAATCTCCATATAGAAGCCCTTACTATATAACCTTGGAAAGGCCACAGAGGCCACACCTGCTCCTCAAGGGACAAGGCTTGTCCCTTCCCACCCCGCTGGAGGCAATTTAAGGAGGGGATTTCTGGCTAGGGCTTTTTTCTTTCTTTTCCCCTTCTTTTCAAGACAGGGTCTCAAGTAGCCCATGAACCCACTGTGTAGCCAAGGACGGGACCTGCTGGCCTTCCTGCCTGTCTGTCAATAGCACTAGGGTGATCGGGGTGCACCCCCACATGCAGTCCGTGATTCGAGGGACAGACGGCAGAGCTGTGTGCATGCTGGGCAAGCCCCCGGCAGCTGAGCTGCAGATGGCACACACTGGCTCAAGCAGAGAGGTGGCACTCAAGGCCCCTGCCTCATGCCCTCCCCAAGTGGCGGGGACACTGCCGGGAAGCCTGGGAACCCCAGACGATGGGAAGGGACCAATGCCAGACAGGAAGGAGTCAAGGCCTGGCTCCAGGTCACTCAGCCTCCTCCTCCTGTTCTCAAAAGGAAGTGTCCCGGCTTCCTCCTCTGAGGGCAGGAACCAGCTGACCACTGCCTTCAGGGACTGGAAGTTCTTCCTAACAGCTGGCTTAAGTCCTTCTGACGACATCCATTAGACCCACGGGAACACAGGTCTGCGACAGTCTTTCTGCTCTCGAATCTACTCCTAAGAGATGAGCATCAGAACATAACGCACCCCACGCTGGAACCGAGGCCCATCAGAAATGGTAAGCTGCCACCAAGTGCCACAACGGCATCCTATCTGTAACAACGAGGACCAGCAAGCTGCAGCCACGTCCCCAACAGAAGGACCTCAACACTCGGTACGCAGTGAAAGGAACTGACCCATAAGGATGCACCCAGGGTCGGGCAGGGCGGTGCATGTCCGTGATCCCAGCACTCGGGAGGGGAGGGCAGGAGGGGCAGGGTTCCAAGGCCAATCTTGGCTACATGGTGTGTTTGAGGCCTGTAAGCATCACAGCTCAGGTGGAAAGGTGTCCTGGCAGCCAGGAGCCAAGGAATACTACAATCACACCACACAATAAACCTCACACAAGAGATTTACTGGGAGGGAATAAAACCAGGAAGGTGGCCGCCTCTGTTCGGGCGAGAAACAGCAGCACACTGAGTAGGATACAGAGCTTATATAGAGTTTCTTGGGAAGGGGGTGGAACTTTTCAGGGTGGAGCTTTCCAGGGTGGAGATTGTTGGGATTTCATGTCCAGAGATTGGGCTTTTTACTCTGTAGGGTGGGGAAAGGGTCCAGCAGTTAGAGTATTCTGTGGGTGGAACTTGGCAGTTAGAGGTCCTTGGGGAGGGGCCTAGCCACTCATGTTGCTCCAGGGGCTTACATTCCCCCCCTTTTGTTTATTATTGATAAACAACTAGGTCACAGGAAAGGGGGTCGATATTATCATTAGACTACTTCCTAATCAGTGAACTGGATCTTCACCATTGCTATAATCAGGAGTCACTGGCCTCTGGTTCTGGAGCTAGGGGATGGTCATCCTGTAACAGAGACTGATTAAAAGTCTGGTTAGAGATCTTTTGAGTCTGTTGCTGAAATCCAGACAAGAAGTTTATAAGGCAGGGTGTGACTAGTAAGATTAAGAAGAGCAGGAGAAAGTGGGTTAAGAAGGGTAGTATCCAATTCCATACTGGACTGTCCATGAGGCATTGAGCTGTTTCTTACATTTCTGGAGATCCAACTGGAGTTGTCAGATCTTGCCTTTTACTACACCTGACTGGTTGATATAGAAGCAACATTCCTCCCTGAGGAGGAGACCAAGACTACCTCTCTCTGCTGTTAGTGAATCTAATCCTCGCCAATTTTGTAGGAGCATGGTGGCCCTGGAGGGTAAGAATGGTCTGATGCACCCGTTGGAGATGCTGGATGAACTGAGAGGAAACTGACGGTAAAGAGCAGGGAAGGGGTCAGTCCTGAGTATCGGCACCCAAGGGTAAGTGTTAGAGCTCTGGAGGGAAAGGTATCTTGTCACCCCTGTGTGGCTTTCATAATAAAACTAAAAAAAGCAGGGGGGGGGGTCTGTAGTGACACTTACCCAGTAGAAAGGGAGAGAGACAAGCGGTCAGAGCAGGTAGAGGAGAAAATAGTTGGGGAAGTGCAGGTGTTTTAGTAAGTAGAATTGGACACGTGGTGGGCCCTGAAAGTTGCTGTGGGGAGCATGCCTAGAGGGCATAGAAGACTCTTTCTCAATAGTTAGGAGATAGGAGGCTTAAGTCCCCTGAGGCTATGGAGAGAGAGTAGGTATTGATCCTGGGTGATATGTTTAGTGGGATTTGCTGAGGCTGGTAAAGCTGTCACCCTACCCTGACAATAGGGGAACAAGAAGATATGGGTCCCTAAAACTCTGTCAGGACTAAATAGGTGGCCCCAGTGTCCAGAGAGAGATGGATCTCCCTGGTACTGTGATGTCTATCCGAGGCTCCCAGTGAGAGATGGCAATGGTCAGGCCAAGGGAGCCGGCCCCTCAGTCATCCATGGCCAGCTGAGGAGCCACCTGGGCAATCAACACCCCAGTGCCCTTCTTGACGGCACCTTGTACGTGGTCTGGGTGGTTTATGAGGGATCAGACAGGCCCGGGCCCAGTCACCCTCCTGACTGCTGCATTTGAAACAGGGACCTGGAGGTTCTTGGGTGCTGGGAGGCCAGGGAGCCTGGGCAGTTACCATAGCCGGTCGAAAGGCCTTTGCTAGCCCCGGGTATTTTTGTTTTCAGGCTTTTTCATCTCTCCCATGGTACATCTTAAAAGCCATTGCTAAGAACTCTGCCTGAGGAGTCAGGGGTCCTTTCTCTAGACACTTAAGTTTGGCCCTGGGAGAAGAAGTAGGTCATAAGGAGCTGTTTTCCATCTGGGGTCTCAGGATTGGTATATTGTAAGAGGGCCTTTGTAAGGCAGTCCAGGAATTGAGATGGGTTTTCATGCTTGTCCTGGACGATCCCTCGGATTTTTTCGTAATTTACTGCTGTAAGGGTGGCCAGGCAGGAGGCAACTTGCAAACTGAAACCTAGCATGGATGCCCTCCGGGGTACTGTAATTCCATTCAGGGTCCTGGTCAGGGACTGCCTCAGTCCTGACTGGGTGGGAGCCTGTCACTGAGAAGGAAAGGAAACCAGAGAGGCTGGACAGGAAGAGAAGGGACTGTGGGTTGAGGCTTGTTAGTGTGGCTGAAAATAGTAAAAGATTCATCTGCTTTGGGCCTCACAGCGAGGAGGAGCTGTTTTTCCTTGGATGGCTTATGTCATGTGGTCACTTTTATCAAGATGGGAGTGAGGTCACACTGCAAAGTCCACCCTTTCCAACCCCCGCAAGACGGTTGTCAGCCACGCGAAGACGGTTGTCAGCCACGCGGCTGCCTCCATCCCAGTGTGGGGACAGCAGCTACGGTGGCAGAGAACCACGCGTTTCCTTTAAGATTACCTATGTAGAGATTTCTAACCATCAACCCTGGCGTTACAACTTTAACTCTTTGTTACAGATTTTACAGATTTTCAATCATACCCAATCTGCTTACGAATCTGGAGGTAAGATTTATACCTTAGCAAAAGTTTTAGAGAATTAAAGCAAAGCCAAAGGGGTAAGAGGTGAGGGCAATGGTCCCCGGGGGGAGCAGTCTGTCCCTTTGTTTTGTTTTCTCTCCTTTCTCTGTCACACAGCAGGTGGCTCTCCTGATATGGGACAGAGGTTTTGGAAGAAACCTTTAACAGGCACGCTTGGGTCTAGAGGAGGGGGAGCCACACCCTAACTCTAGAGCCAGATTTTAATGCAAATGGAACAGCACAAAACAGCAGTCTAATGCCACTCATCCCTAAAAGACACCTGAGTCCCTGTAAAACAGAATCCAGTAAACTGAGAACAAAGAAGGCTTGGAGATAGGTGATTTCTGAGCTCTGGCTATAGACAGAGGATGCTGCAGGAGGGAGCTGAAGCCCCAGGCAGTGTGTGTGGGGTGTGTGCGGGTGTGTGCGGGGTGTGTGCGGGGTGTGTGCAGCGTGTATGCACATTGCAGCTGGCCTACTCCTTTGCTTTCTCCCCCTCATGCTAGGTCTGGTTTCTGGTTCCCACTCAGCAACAAACTTACAGATCCGTCTATGGTAACTTAAAAGGCAGGGCACTGCTGGGCAGTGGTGGCGCACGCCTTTATCCTAGCACTTGAGAGGCAGAGGCAGGTGGATCTCTGTGAGCTCGAGGCCAGCCTGGTCTACAGAGTGAGTTCTGGGACAGCCAAGGCTACACAGAAAAACCCTGTCTTGAAAAACCAAAACAAAGAAAAGAAAAGAAAATGAAAAAAGACAGGGCATTTACACAGTGTGTGGGTGTGTGTTGGGGGGAGACCAAAGAAAAACAAACGGGGCTTGAAGCTGAGAAATGGGGAATGGGGAATCTCTTTCCATTTCCTGATCACTCACAGTATTTGTAAAAGTCCCAAATATTAGGATCTAAGGTGCCAACGAGCAGCCTTCTGGATTGATTATCTAAGGGGTATTGAAGCCAAATTTGACTGCAAAAGTGAATAAATCTAGGGCCCTTCAGGTCGGGTGTTGGGGGAATGAGAGGGTATGGAATACATCGTTCCCATGGATGAGAGAGAAGGAAGATGTCACTACAGCCTGTAGTCGTGGGTGTCCCCAGGACTCAGGGAGACCAAGCCGTTCAGTGGGTCATCACCACACTCAGTGGGAGTCAGGGGCTTAGCCTGGCTAAGCCAGTGGAGAGACTCAGTGCCTGGCACCAGACCTTTTGTACAGGCGAGAAGGCGAGAATGAAAACCAAGCTCTAGAAGCTTTCATTGACAGGAAAGGGTCGGGGAATAGGGTCACAAAAGCCATGAGAGCCTAGAGGAGCTGTGGCCTTACAGGCAGCTCCAGGGAAGGTGGGAGAAGGCAGGAAGGGCACAGCAGCCTGGTTTGGCCTCAGTTAACTGCAGGGTTGCAGCTCCCGGGGTGGTGAGATGGGGTCAGCTGAAGAGGGCCAGCTGCAGCCTTAAAGACTGTGCCTGGGGGATGCCTGTGCCTCCAAGAGCACCAGAGGGGTGCCGGACACCCGATAGTTACTTCCTCAGACCCAGGGAAACGTTTAACTAATTGCTGCTGCTGCTGCTGGGTGGGGTGCTGAGTGATCCCTGAGCCAGAAGGTGAGTGTTTCAGGTGGACTGGAGATGAGGGACGGGGTCCCGGTGCAGCTTAGACCATGAGGGGAAATGCAGGCACCAGGAGAGCCTATCCGCGTCACGACACCAAATGTCAGCATCACAGCTAGGATGGAAAGGTGTCCTGGCAGCCCGGAGTACCCCAAAGTCACACCGCACAACAAACCTCACACAAGAGATTTACTGAGAGGGAAAAAAACGAGGAGGGTGGCCGCCTCTGCTAGGGTGAGAAACAGTGGCACACTGAACAGGATACAGGGCTTTTATAGAACTTCTTGGGAAGGGGGTGGAACTTCTCAGGGTGGAGCTTTCCAGGGTGGAGATTGGTGGGGTTTCATGTCCAGAGATTGGGCTTTTTACTCTGTAGGGTGGGGGAAGGGTCCAGCAGTTAGAGTATTCTGTGGGTGGAACCTGGTAGTTAGAGGCCCTTGGGGAAGGGCTTGACCACTCATGTGGCTCAAGGGGCTTACAAGGCCAGCCTTGGCTACATGAAACCTTGTCTCAAAAGCAGGGGAGAGGTAGGGCCAGGGCATGAGCTGTATGCTTCCACTTCAAGTTCTATGCAAGTAAGTCAACCTGCTGTTAGAAGTGGGTATGGTGGGCTTCCCGGGGGTGGCAAGTTTGATCTGGGTAGTGCTTACACAGAGCTGCCCACCGATGAGGACACACAGTGGGCCTCATTAACAGGCTTTTCCCATGTGTATGTTAAGAATGGAAAATTCCAGAAAGCTCCCTCATGGAAGCTGTGTGCACTCTCGGGCACCATCCCCCTGCCTCACCCCTGAGAGCCCTGAGATCATGGGTAGGCCCTGCCTCTTCCTTTTCCTGGATTCCTCGTGCAGACTGAGCCCCTTAAGAGGATGCAGCTATGGTCTGCTATGGGACCAAGGCCGCTGGGGGAGGGAGAGGCAGCAGGGTGGAGGTGGAGGTGGAGGTGGAGGTGGAGGTGGAGGTGGAGGGCTGTGCTAAAATCAGCAGGGCCTCTTTAAATGTTTGCCGTGCTGGGGATGGAATCCCAGCAGGGCTTTGTACCTGCTAGGCAAGCTCCTCACCAACCGAGCTACACCCCAGCTCCTCATGGAGATCCCAGAGGACCCCAGGTCCCCCACACTCCACAGCGTTGCAAGTGGCCTCCCTCCTATACCGACCTCAGCGAACCCTCACTCCAACCCTCCACGTGGCCTGCAAGATATCCCCACCATTTTCACAGATGAAGGGAGAAATTCTGAGGGTCAGGGTACCCAGCTGGGATACTTCCTCCTCGGGGTCTCCTGGGCATGCTCTCCAGGTCAGCTGGTGGGCTCGGTGTGGCTGGCAGATGCTACTCTGGGGAGGGGTGAGAAGTCTTGCCATGCCACACTGTCCCTCTTGAGAGGCCGGCAGCTGCTGCCCCAGAGTGGGGAGTCCTGACTTTGCTCCAATTCACTTCTGGCCAGGAAACATGAAGGCTGATTCCCACCCACTTACCTCTGTGGGGATGTGGGGATTAAGCGTTCCTGGTGGAGAGCACCACTAACACAAGGCTTGCCAGCTGTCATTTGTATTATCCCAGATCTCCTTGGGACAGTCACAAAAGACAAGTTTGCTGAGCAAGGAGGGAGGGGTGATTTGGTGGGTTCCTTGCCTTGTGTGATGGGGATATCGACTGAGGGGCTGCACCATGCCAACCGTGGCTCTGCCCCGTGGGCCATGCTATCCGGGGAGACTCGAACCCCTGTGCATGTACTGTCTGTAAAATGGGAACGGTAAAGCTGGACGGAAGCCTCACCTAGTGAGGGCCACAGACACACAACATCACCAACTGAACGGGTCTGTCCTTGTGAAGGGCACGGCTTTGTCCCAGGGCCATCATGGTGACCCTGCAGTGAATGCCAACACTCATTCTGTTTAACACTGGGTAAGGAATGTGCATGCTGGCCTTTTCAGTCTTGGGAAGAGACTTCTAGAATGATTCTCCCATGGCTGTTAGAACTGTTGCCGACCTGAAGTGTACTGGGTAGTCTTTGTCAACTTGATACGAACCAAAGTCACCCAGGAAGGAGGAACCTCAATTGAGAAATTGTCTCCACCAGCATGGTCTGAGGCATTGATTTCTGATCAGTGTGGGAGGGCCCAGCCCACTGTGGAAGACGCCATCACTGGCATGTGGGCCTGGATGAATAAGAAAGGTAGCCGATGTACCGAGCTTTGCTGACTTGGGAGCAAGGGAGCCCTTACCCTTTTGGAGGAGGGGATGGAGGGTGGGTTTGAGGGGAAAAACTGGGGGCAGTGGGAGGAGGGATGGGGGGATCTGTGGTTGATATGTAGAATGAGTGGAAATTTTTCTTAAAAAAGGAAGGAAAGAAAGGAGAGAGAGAGGAAGAGAGAGAGAGGAAGGAAGGAAGGAAGGAAGGAAGGAAGGAAGGAAGGAAGGAAGGAAGGAAGGAAGGAAGGAAGGAAGGAAGGAAGGAAGGAAGGAAGGAAGGAAGCTGCGCAAGCCCGGACAGCAGGTCAGCCAGTGAGCAGCACTTCCCCAGGGCCTCTACTTCAGCTCCTACCTCCAGTTCCTACCCTGACCCCCCTTTGTGATGGGCTACAAACTGTAAGACAAAATAAACCCTTTCCCCCAAAACTGCTTTCGGTCATGGCCTTTATCATAGCAACATGTCTGAAATGATGAAAGCGGCATCCTCAAAGAGAACTGTGGGCATTTGCTCCCATGAGTAGAGACTCAGAGAGGATACTCAGCCCTCGCTGAGAAAATGGAATTATTGTCTTTTTTCTTTCAGTTTTTAAAAATTACATTTATTTGTTAATTTTCATCTGCATATTTGGGGGGCACATGCCACAGCACAGGTGATTGAAGGGCAACTTTTGAGACTGTTCTTTCCATCTACTGTATGAGATCCAGGGATCAAACTCTGGTCAGCAGACTTGGCAGCAAGCTCCTTCAGCCACTGAGCCCCACTTCTGAGTCTTCCCAAGCAATACATAGTCACACATCTTGTGCTACCTGGCTCCAAGACAGACCTCCCTCTGTGGCCTAGGGTTAATCTAATCCCTGGTGCTGTAAATGAGGAAGGGGCCGGTCCTGTTGACACCTTGGAAGCTATGAATGCTGTGCTCCACAGGGTAGGACCGGCAGGTCTGTCCCAGCTCTGACTTCCACTCCACTCAGTAACCTGTGTGTATTGTGCCTCCTCAATTCCTCCTTCAGCTCTTCCAGATGCAAAGGGTGGACCAGCTCTTCTCTCTGAACATCTGTGATGCAGCCCTGGGAGTCCTTGGCACCTGGAACATATAACTAGGCTCTAGGTGAAGGTTCTGGGCTTTGGAACCACCAGTTTCTTCAGAGCTAGAAGACATGCTATAGCCCCAGAGTCTGTCAGGAGAGTTACTTAGCAATGGTGGGAAAACAGCAGCCTTTGGGCAGAGGGTAGGCGGTCACCCAGGCAGGTAGGAGCAGAGAACATGCTCTCCCCATGCAAGGAGAGCAGCAGGTGCACTTTTCTGGACTCTGTTTATCTAGTCAGAGACACAGCTGTGCTATGGGTTGCCTTTCTGTATGCTGTGAATGTGCTGCTTTGATTGGTTGATAAATAAAGCTGCATTGGCCTACGGCAAGGCAGCTTAGAAGCAGGCAGGAAAATCCAAGCAGATATGTGGAGAGAAGGGTGGAGTTGATGAGAGATTCCAGCCACCGCCTAAGGAGCAGCAAGACGCTATCAGACTGCCAATGCCACAGCCGCGTGGCAACGTATAGATTAATAGATGGGTTAAGTTGTAAGAGCTAGCTAGCGAGAAGCCTGAGCCATTAGGCCATACAGTTTGCAAGTAATATAAGCCTCCGTGTGTTTATTGGGTCTGAGCGGCCGCGGACTGGGTGGGACACAGGAAAACTTCCAACTACACAACTGCCGAGAATTGGAGGCACCAGGAGAGCGGGAGTTTGGCAGACTGACCCCTGCCTGTTTCTTGGTCTCCCTTCCAGCAGACACCATGTCTCCAGGGCCAGTTCCTATGTCTTGGTCTTGCTGTCTGAGTGGTGGACCCCCAGCTGGCCAGCAGTATGGCCTTCTGGGTGACCTGAAGGGAATAAGCCATGTTCACCTTTCCAGCTCTAAGTCTCCCAGGCTTTTAACTTGTCAGTCCTCCCAGGCTTCCACTAACCTTCTCTCCCAACCCCGCTTTAAGCCTTCTAGGGATAGGGAACTTGCCAGTCAGCTGCATACCTGTTTTGACCCTGACTGTTTGATTTATAAGACTTACATCTCAGTGTGAGGTCAAGCTCATTCTTACAAGATTCATGAAGAAGAAGAAGAAGAAGAAGAAGGAGAAGGAGAAGGAGAAGGAGAAGGAGAAGGAGAAGGAGAAGGAGAAGGAGAAGGAGAAGGAGAAGGAGAAGGAGAAGGAGAAGGAGAAGGAGAAGGAGAAGGAGAAGGAGAAGGAGAAGGAGAAGGAGAAGGAGAAGGAGAAGGAGAAGGAGAAGGAGAAGGAGAAGGAGAAGGAGAAGGAGAAGGAGAAGGAGAAGGAGAAGGAGAAGGAGAAGGAGAAGGAGAAGGAGAAGGAGAAGGAGAAGGAGAAGGAGAAGGAGAAGGAGAAGGAGAAGGAGAAGGAGAAGGAGAAGGAGAAGGAGAAGGAGAAGGAGAAGGAGAAGGAGAAGGAGAAGGAGAAGGAGAAGGAGAAGGAGAAGAAGAAGAAGAAGAAGAAGAAGAAGAAGAAGAAGAAGAAGAAGAAGAAGAAGAAGAAGAAGAAAAGCCAGGTAATGGTGAAACACATCTTTAATCCCAGAACTAAGAAGGCAAGAGGAAGTCAATCTCTGTAAGTTCAAAGCCACCCTAGTCTACACAGCAAGTTCCAGGCCAGCCAGAGTGACAGGATGAGACCTTGTCTCAAATACTTTATGCATGAGTGGTTTGCATTTTATGTTATATCCATGAGTGCAGAACCTGCAGAGTCCAGAAGCGGTCATCAAATGCCCTGGAGCTAAAGTTACAGATGGTTGTGAGCTGCCATGTTGGGGCTGGAAAGCAAACATAGTTCTCTGCAAGAACAATAAATGCTTTTCATCCTGAGCATCTCTCTGGCCCCAAGATAACCTGAATAATGGTCTCCCTTCATCTTCACTGCAGCCAGTGGGCAACCTGCCTAGTTCCCCAGGCAGAGAAACTGCAGCTCGAGGTTGGGTAACATTGGTAAGACCCCAGAGCCAACAACTCCTCATATCCATGTGAATGCCTCCCTTCCACTGAATATAACAGCTCCTTTCAAACAAACAGCTCCTTCCAGACATACTTCAGGGACGCCTGCAGTGCTGGCCAGTTTTATGTCAACTTGACACAAGCTAGAGTCATCTTAAAGCAGGGAGCCTCAATTGAGAAAATGTCTCCATAAGATCCAGCTGTAAGGCATTTTCTTATTTAATGATTGATAGGGAGGTCCCAGCCCATTGTGGGTGGGGTAATGTTTGATCTGGTGGTTCTGGGTTTTATAAGAAAGCAGGCTGAGCAAGCCAGAAAGCAGCACTCCTCCATGGCCTCTGCATCAGCTCCTGTCTCCAGGTTCCTGCCCTGTTTAAGTTCCTGTCCTAACTTCCTTCAGTGATGGAAGTGTGGGAGCTGTAAGCCAAATAAACCCTTTCCTTCCCAACTTGCTTTTGGACATGGTGCTTCAACACAGCAATAGAAACCCTGACTAAGACACTTATCCACCAGAACCAAGTTCATCCACAGACATGAGGTACTTTCCCAGGCACTGGGTGGTATCTGAGTGGGACAGACCCAGAGTCCTTCTCACTCTTTGCCTGCTTTCAGTGTGGACTTGCGAAAGTATTCTGTGTGCACAGGGATGCTAAAGGTATTTGTAGGCCTCTGTTCCCACCAACCACTGTCCAAGTAGAGTGTGGCCAATGGGGGATGGAGGGCTCCCCCAGTACCCACTGATGGGCTCAGGACTCATCTCCTGTGCTTTGCCTGTGGTGCCCTGCCTCTCTGCAGTGACCCTCCAGTGTGGACAGTCTACCTTTGCTTTATAGATGCAAGACTGGGGCTTAGGGTAACCCCGAAAATCAGGATGATTATATGCCCAGAAAGGCTCCAGCTAACTGCACAGACTGTTCCTGCCTATCTTGTGACTTCTGTAACTTGCCTGATTTGATGCCTGAACAGGGGAGACAAATAAACTCAAAGGAAGCTGTGCACGGCCCAGGGGTATTTAAATCTAAGGATTTACTGGGAAATCCTGAGAGTGTTCTGCATTGGATTTTTTTCCCTCCTACTAGATTTTGCTCAATCTCTTATAATAAATTGATAAAAACACTTGCAGGAATTTGTGTCTAATATAAGAGGCTCTATCAGGAAGTTTAAAAAAAAAGACAAACGAAACCTCCGAAACCAACCAACAAACAGAATAACTCTAATTCAGGTCCTGGGGAAATGTTTTCTGTCTGTCCATGGAATGAGACAGCTCTTGTTCAAGCACCAGAGAGCCTCTCATTTCTTCCCCTGTGACCCTGGACATCAACCTCCCGGAGCCTCAGTTTACCTCTCCATAAACAGGGGTGATAGAGTGTGGAGAGACGTTTGCTAGCCTGGCACGAGTGAGGTCCTGAGGTGGGCCTACACTACAGGAGAAGAGCGAAGGGGCGATGGAGGAGGAGGAGGAGGAGGAGGAGGAGGAGGAGGAGGACCACCGCTGCCTCAGCCAGGCTCTATGGCTCATATCTCTAAATACAACAGCTAAGGAAAACGATGTGCTGATCCCAGGGATTCAAGGCCACTTGGGCGAAGACCCCACATTCAGTTTTTTAAAATTATTTAGTCGTTGAATTATCAAGATCAACAAATCTGCCTGTAAAGTTCATGGAACCTAGAATGTACTTAGGAAATGGTTGTGTTACAGTCCCTAGTGCCTAAGGAACAAACCGTCTCCAGCTCCCCGCAGCCCAAAGATGGAGCCTCATCTACAGGAGGGTCTTGGGGGGCGGACTGAATGAATGACCTTGGGCAAGGTGGGCTTCTAAAGACTTGCTTTCTCCTGCTTCTCTCTTGGGCATCACAGAGATGGTACCCATGAAGTGAGTGGCAGAGTGCCCCTGTTAACAAATCCCCAGGAAGCAACAGTTTCTCAGTTCACGGTGATGATTATTCCAGAACTCTCCTCACAGGCTCTGGCACCATTTGCTCTGTATTGCCAGAGTCCACCATGTACTCGTGGCCTGAAAACAGCTAGCTCTGCCTTGGCATGGATGGAGCAATTCCCAGAACACTTCTGAATCACCTTTCCTACCCGGGCCTTGACCACAGCCCTGGAGGCAGGGCCATGGTACCCTCAGCAGGGTGGCTCATCTCAAGTGACTTTCTTAGCTCCACACATCCCATAAGAAGTGTGCAAACAGGGGCGGTGAAATGGGTTAGTGGGTTAGGGCATTTGCTGCTATACCCGATGACGTACATGGTGGGAGGGGAAGCCACCTCCCACAGGTTTTCCCCTGAGCGACACATACAGGCCACACCCACACCCAAACGCATTCCATCTGCAAGAAGGGCTAGGGATAGAGCACAGCGGTGGAGCACAGCGGTGGAGCACAGCGATAGAGCACAGCGGTGGAGCACAGCAGTAGAGCACAGCGGTGGAGCACAGCACAGCGGTGGAGCACAGCGGTGGAGCACAACGGTGGAGCACAACGGTGGAGCACAGCGGTGGAGCACAGCGGTGGAGCACAGCGGCGGAGCACAGCGGCGGAGCACAGAAATAGAGCACAGCGGTGGAGCACAGAGATGGAGCACAGCAGCGGAGCACAGAGATGGAGCACAGCGGTGGAGCACAGCGGTGGAGCACAGCGATAGAGCACAGCGGTGGAGCACAGCGGTGGAGCACAGCAGTGGAGCACAGCGGTGGAGCACAGCGGTGGAGCACAGCGATGGAGCACAGCGGCGGAGCACAGCAGTAGAGCACAGCAGTAGAGCACAGCGGTGGAGCACAGCGGTGGAGCACAGCAATGGAGCACAGCAGTGGAGCACAGCAGTGGAGCACAGCAGTGGAGCACAGCAGTGGAGCACAGCAGTGGAGCAGAGCAGTGGAGCAGAGCACAGCAGTAGAGCACAGCGGTGGAGCACAGCGGTAGAGCACAGCGGTGGAGCACAGCAGTGGAGCACAGCGGCGGAGCACAGCGGCGGAGCACAGCGGCGGAGCACAGAGATAGAGCACAGCGGTGGAGCACAGCGATAGAGCACAGCGGTGGAGCACAGCGGTGGAGCACAGCGGTGGAGCACAGAGATAGAGCACAGCGGTGGAGCACAGCGGTGGAGCACAGAGATAGAGCACAGCGGTGGAGCACAGCGGTGGAGCACAGAGATAGAGCACAGCAGTAGAGCACAGCGGTGGAGCACAGCAGTAGAGCACAGCGGTGGAGCACAGCAGTAGAGCACAGCGGTGGAGCACAGCAGCGGAGCACAGCGGCGGAGCACAGCGGCGGAGCACAGCAGCGGAGCACAGCGGCGGAGCACAGCGGCGGAGCACAGAGATAGAGCACAGCGGTGGAGCACAGCGATAGAGCACAGCGGTGGAGCACAGCGGTGGAGCACAGCGGTGGAGCACAGAGATAGAGCACAGCGGTGGAGCACAGCGGTGGAGCACAGAGATAGAGCACAGCGGTGGAGCACAGCGGTGGAGCACAGAGATGGAGCACAGCGGTGGAGCACAGCGATAGAGCACAGCGGTGGAGCACAGCAGTAGAGCACAGCGGTGGAGCACAGCACAGCGGTGGAGCACAGAGATAGAGCACGGCGGTGGAGCACAGCGGTGGAGCACAGCGGTGGAGCACAGAGATGGAGCACAGCGGTGGAGCACAGCGGTGGAGCACAGAGATGGAGCACAGCGGTGGAGCACAGCGATAGAGCACAGCGGTGGAGCACAGCAGTAGAGCACAGCGGTGGAGCACAGCACAGCGGTGGAGCACAGAGATAGAGCACGGCGGTGGAGCACAGCGGTGGAGCACAGCGGTGGAGCACAGAGATGGAGCACAGCGGTAGAGCACAGAGGTGGAGCACAGAGATAGAGCACAGCGGTGGAGCACAGCGGTGGAGCACAGAGATAGAGCACAGCGGTGGAGCACAGAGATAGAGCACAGCGGTGGAGCACAGCGGTGGAGCACAGCACAGCGGTGGAGCACAGCGGTGGAGCACGGCGGTGGAGCACGGCGGTGGAGCACGGCGGTGGAGCACAGCGGTGGAGCACAGCACAGCGGTGGAGCACAGCGGTAGACACTTGTCCAGCAAGTGGTAATTTTTAAAAAAATCTGTAAGCCACCGGTCCAAACCAGAGGAAGCGAGCTGTTCATATGTTTACGCATTTGTTAGGTACTTAGGGAGTGCCAGCATTATGCGGGTCTACAGCTTCTGTCCGGGTATCTCAGCGCCCAGTGGGAGACAGGCCTTGAAGCCAGCCATCTCTACTACCATGGGTGTCCTGAGACAGCGACAAGAAGGTCCCATCGCCGCACCTTCAGTCACCAGTTTACTTTGAGCCCCATGGCTTTCTAGAGGATTCTGAGGCCACCTCTGAAAGCCTCTACTGTGGATTCCTTCCCTCTCAAGCTAGCCCCCAGTCTTCTGATTGTATTCCAGGTGAGGAAACTGGGCCCCAGGGAAGGGAAGTGACGTATCCAGCGCAACGCAGCGTGAGGTAAAGAAGCTGGCTTCCATCCAGGCATCCAACAAACCTCCCCCTGAGACAGCGAAGGAACCTCGGAAATCAAGGAAGGGCTGGGAGTGTCCTCAGCTGTCTTCCTAAACATGCTAAACACACTCCGGAACAGCCACACTGCTCTGCTCCACCCAGAGCCCTATTCAAGAACGGTTCTGGAACACATCACATTGCTCTGCTTCCCCGTGCCCTGTGAAAGAATGGTTCTGGTCCTCCACTGTTGGTGGGAATGTAAACTTGTACAACCACTGTGGAAATCAGTATGGCGGTTTCTCAGAAAATTAGGAATCGAACTACCTCAAGACCCAGCCATCCCACTCTTGGGCATATACCCAAGGAATGCTGATTCATACCACAAAGACACATGCTCAGCTATGTTCATAGCAGCACTATTTGTAATAGCCAGAACCTAGAAACAACCTAGATGCCTGTCAACGGAAGAATGGATGAAAAAAATGTGGTACATATACACAATGGAGTACTACTCAGCAGAGAAAAACAATGAAAGCATGAAATTTGCAGGCAAATGGATGGAACTAGAAAAAAATCATCCTGAGTGATGTAACCCAAACCCAGAAAGACAGTCTTGGTATGTACTCACTCATAAGTGGATTCTAGATATAAAATAAAGAACAATCAGACCACAATCCATAGAACCATGGAGGCTATATATATAGCATGGAGGTCCCTAGGACGACTGTGGCTTATAATAAATTTTGGTTTTACTCAATTATTGAAAAAAAATAGCCAAATGAATGGAAATACATGAACTATGAACCAAAGGCTGAGGGGCCCCCAGCTGGATCAGGCCCTCTGAATAGGTGAGACAGTTGATTGGCTTGATCAGTTTGGGAGGCAACTAGGCAGTGGGACCAGGTCCTGTGCTCATTGCATGAGTTGGCTGTTTGAAACCTGGAGCTTATGCAGGGACACTTGGCTCAGTCTGGGAGGAAGGGACTGGACCTGCCTGGACTGAGTCTACCAGGTTGATCGCAGTCCTCGGGGGAGGATTTGCCCTGGAGGAGGTGGGAATGGGGGGTGGGCTAGGGGTAAGGGGAGGGAGTGGGAGGGGGGAGAATAGGGGAACCCGTGGCTGATATGTAGAACTGAATGGTATTGTAAAATAAAATAAAATAAAAAGAAGAAGAAGAAAAAAAAAAGAATGGTTCTGGGCTCCCGAATGAAGGTACAGGCCGCTGCAAAAGTGAGCCTCACCGCCAGGGACACGTGGACAAGGCAGATGAGGCACTGTACTGGAGAACAGTCGGCCCGTGCAAGCAGAACACAGCTTAGGCATACAGGAACCCTGAAGAGGTGCTCCATCCAGCAACCACAGCACAGCTGGGTCTACAGAACCATCTAGAAAATCAGCTCCATCTCCTTGATTCTGCCTTCCCCACAGGCCCCTCAGGGGTGTCCAGCTCTTAGCAGGTACCATTTGTGGTGACCTCTTTCTACTCCAGCGTCAGGCTTCTGCTCCTCCAGAGACCCAGCTGACAGCCCCTGAATACCTTTCTTTCTCTGCCGAGCGGCGTCTTCAGAGTAGAAGGCCCACGGGCTGCTGTGGGGGGACCCAAGGCGGTATTAGCTTCCTCAGCTGCTGTCAGCAAATTTGGCAGGAAGGGAACACACAACCTGAGATCATTTTTTAATGTTGCTTAACTAAGGATTTCCAGCTCTCTGCTTCCATGGTGAGATTTCAATCCCTGGCCCTTTGGAGTTGGTTGGTAAGGCCATGTGGCTCATTTGACCCCAATAAGATGGGAGTGGGTGAGCACTTGACCGCTCACACAGACCTTACTGACCACTCACACAGACCTTACTGATGCTCACACAGGCCTTACTGACCGCTCACACAGGCCTTACTGACCGCTCACACAGGCATTACTGACCGCTCACACAGGCCTTACTGACCGCTCACACAGACCTTACTGACCGTTCACACAGGCATTACTGACCGCTCACACAGACCATACTGACCACTCACACAGGCATTACTGACGCTCACACAGGCATTACTGATGCTCACACAGACCTTCTGATGCTCACACAGACCTTACTGATGCTCACACAGACCTTACTGACCGCTCACACAGGCATTACTGACCGCTCACACAGACCATACTGACCACTCACACAGACCTTACTGACCGCTCACACAGACCTTACTGACCGCTCACACAGACCTTACTGATGCTCACACAGACCTTACTGATGCTCACACAGACCTTACTGATGCTCACACAGACCTTACTGATGCTCACACAGGCATTACTGATGCTCACACAGACCTTACTGATGCTCACACAGACCTTACTGACCACTCACACAGACCTTCTGATGCTCACACAGACCTTACTGATGCTCACACAGACCTTACTGACCGCTCACACAGACCTTACTGACCGCTCACACAGACCTTACTGACCGCTCACACAGGCATTACTGACCACTCACACAGACCTTCTGATGCTCACACAGACCTTACTGATGCTCACACAGGCCTTACTGACCGCTCACACAGACCTTACTGACCGCTCACACAGGCATTACTGACCACTCACACAGACCTTCTGATGCTCACACAGACCTTACTGACCGCTCACACAGACCTTACTGACCGCTCACACAGGCATTACTGGACTCTCTTTGTGCCACGGAGCAGTTTCAAGAAGACTCTTCACCTGGCTCCTGAGTGAGCGCAGCCCCAGCTAGCCCAGGATGACCTGCTGATTTAACCTGCTGATGGGGGCGGGGGGGGGGGCCGAGGGCGGGGGCACCTAATGCCCCTGAGAAGCCCCATCTTGCAGAGAGGAACAAGTCCAGAATTCACTTGCCCACACTCAGGGTCAACGCCAGAACCAATCCGAGCCTGGTCACACAGAGGCTTCACCCCTACACAGTTTTCTTCCAGCCAAGAAGCAACTTCCTCTCCGGGCACTTCCCCTGCCTTTGTCCGGGCTTCTCTTCAGCATCTGTGTGTCTTCCCTCAGGGACCACCATGCCATCTGTCTCCTCCCCCGGTTCAGGTTGTGAACGCCTTAGCACTGAGGATCTGTAGCCCGTATAACCCCGCTAATGTTGATGATAATAACCGCCACTGCTAATGTTTCTCGCTGAAGACGCAAACGTTGCCAGGCAGGGTCCTGGGCACATGGCTCTCACTTCCTTCCACTCCTATTTTCTGTGAGGCATCAAGATCACCCCATTTTACAGATGGGGACCCAGCTCAGTTCTACCAAGCTGAGAGACAACCTTAAGAATCAGAATCAGAATTCGTTCTTTTGCTGTTCAGTATGCCTCGGCTCCTCTCTTGGCCTGCCTACTTTATCTTTATACGTAAAAGCAATCTCAGAAGAGGCCAGCCAAAGGAGCCCAAGGCCACAGAGGACTCTGTCCCCTTTCAGTCCCACAGAATCCAGAGTCTCTGGCTGCTCCAAGGTAAATGATTCTTCAGTCATCTCTACACAGGAGATGACCCGCTCAGTGAGCGGGCTCAGTGGGCAAAGGCACTTGCTGCCCCTGTCAGTCTGAGCTCTGCACCTGGACCCACACAGCGGAAGGAGAGAACCAACCCCTGCAAGCTGTCTTCCGATCTCCACGTGCATGCATTCCACGGTGCCTGCATTTTTGGACGTGCATACACACATACACACACATGCAAAGAGAAAAAAAATGTTTTCCCTATCATGGGGTCATATGACAATTATAATTAGATTTTACAAGTAAAAAGACTCATATACACACAAGTAAATAAATTCAACTTTTTAAAACTTTTTTTCTTTTTCCTGGCTGGCCTGGAACTCACTATACAGATTAGGCTGACCTCAAACTCACAGCCTACCTCTGCCTCCTAAGTACTGGGATCAAAGGCAATTTAATAAAGAGCAGAGACTCCTACTCTAGCCCATCCACACGTCAGGCTGACCTTGAACTTAAGCAACGTATTCCACTTGTAACATTCATCATAATCAACACATTCCATGTTTCCCCAACATCCTTCAGCATCCAGTGAGTTCACTGGCAAAACACCAGTTGCTGAGTCACAGGTGGGGTAAAAGGCGGCTCCACGACACTAGCAGGGCCCATCTGGAGTGGGCCTCCTTGCAGACAGGAAGGCCACCTTTGTCTTAGCATCCATGTGCTGGCTCACCTCTGGTGGCACTCACGTGTTAACTGTCCCATGTCCTTTATACTGAACTTACATAAACTTCAGGTGCCCAAACAGAAATACTATGGATATTAGGAAACCCCTGGCTGGGGCCAGCTGCTGCGAGATAATGCCAGGACAGTGCTCCCCAGTCTCACCAGACAGCTGAGTGCTGACCAGCACTGACAGCTGAGTCCCATGACCCTCAGGTACGGGAGGGGCCATGTGACCTCCACACCTGCCTATCTGGGCGGTCCTATCCTCCAAATACTGGAAATGTACCAGATCCTGTTCCAATCAATAAACAATTATAAAACATCTACTGTGTGCCTGGCCTTGTGGGAGATGCAGAGATTGGACAAACCCCTCATGTCTTCCCCTAAAATGCTAACACTGTAGCTGGACAGCAAGGCCTGGAAACTAAATAGACTGAAGGAAAGGGGGTGAAGGGTAAGATATGAGAGCATAGCGGAAGGGGTGAGTCTCAGCCTGTGGGAAGACGGCACACTTCCGCCTGACCTCTGCACTTGCTGTTCTACAGTGAGAATGTAGGACTTCTGTGACCAGACAAAAGTGTATTAACTTAGGTGGTTCTCCGACACTCAAAAAGTAAAAATAAAAATAAATTAAAAATAACAGAGCAATGTTGACTTTGCATAAACATAAGCCATATTTTCTGTTGTTCATTTGCAAAAGGAGCCAAGTTCAAGGACGCCACTTGAAACACAGTCCAGGCTGGTCTACCAACAGAAATGAGTGGCAGGCAACATGGTCTTCGTTTATAAGAATCCAGTTCTCGTCTACATTTTAAATAAATTTCATAAAAATGGAACCAAAGTAAATCTGAGGAGCCACCCCAGAAGCCGTCTGGCTTGGAAAGTTCAACCACAAACCCAAGAGAAAAGGCTGAGTGAAGGACAGGAACTGGGTGCCGGGGGTTCCTTTTCCTCTTCCTCTTCAGGACAAAACTCACTGCAGCTTGGAACGCATCTCTGTCAGTCACTTTCTGTCCCTTCTGCTTCTGCAAAGGTCCTTGTGTGGGGTGGGACCCCGGGAACCAGAGCAGATCCCACCCCCTCCACCTGGCTTCACGCCACATAAACTCCGAGCAAATGTTTAGAGTATTGATCTGAAGGCCAGCCAGCATGTCTGCTTGCCAGGGTGGCCTTGGTTCCCAACCCCAGGGGTCCACCTCGCCTGCTTCCTCCATGGCCTGCTCTGGGGTGGCTCAAGGACAGACAGGAGAATGAGGGGGGGTTTGGGGTGCTGCAGTGAGCCACACTTCTCTCCCCACTCCATTGTGTGGCAGTGTCCTCGAGCTCCAATGGGAAGAGGGTCCACTCCGCGGGACTGCAGTGAGGACTAACCCAGTGGTACTCCTTTGAAACAGTCTTCACTGGTGACCAGGGGAAAGGGAAGTTGCAGTCAGTGACAGGTGACGGAAAGTAAAACAAGGGGGCAGAGAGGAGACCCACATATACACTCCTTGAGACTTCGCTCAAAGAGAGGGGCCTACAGTCCGGTCCCAGGTCCAGCTCTGTGTTGACTTGCTGGCAACCTTCACAGAGGCCTCTGTCCATCAGCCAATTCATGGAGGGCTCAAGTACTTGTTCAAGGCCACAATTAAGAGACAGCCAGCCTTAGGGACTCCTGATGCGTGCGTGCGTGCGTGCGTGCGTGCGTGCGTGCGTGCGTGCGTGTGTGTGTGTGTGTGTGTGTGTGTGTGTGTGTGTGTGTTGCTAGTGCAGGACACCCCTTGCAAGAGCTCTATATCTGACCTATCTCTCTCACTTGCTTTAGGGTTTTCTAACCCTACTTTGGCATGAGGAAAGAGCATTATTTTTAGTACCCCAACTCTTCTGGCAGCACTTCTTTAGTTATGTGATTACCTCCGGCCTCTTGCCTTAAATCGAAGCGCTGGAAGCAGGGAGAGGACTGAAGTTGGCCCTGGCCTGGCCACTGTTTGGACATGTGTAATTGATTGCTTGATCGATTTCCACCCCCCGGTGGCAGATATAAACTGCTCCTCAGTCAGCAGCCAGCAAAGGAGGCTTTCGGTGTGTTTGCTGTGTGTTGATTTGAAAATAATTTGTTCTCTTGGCTCAATGTGAAAATCTTCTCCCGCCCAGACCAGACACTGCCAGGCTCAACTCCTGAGCTGTGGGATGCGGGCAAGTGGGCTACTCTGATGGTTTTAGACCCTCATCATACTCCTAATTCATGACTTCTGGTAGACTATGGGAGCAGGGACAGGTTCTCACATGCTTTTCCTCAGTTTCTCTCCGTTTCCCTATCTACACAAGGAAAGTTTGGCTCATTTTAGTCTCTTTCCACCTCCAACTAGCGCAGTTTTGGTAAGAAGGCTCCACCCACCCCCTTGCCCTTCACCCAAGGTTCCACTTGGGTCCCAAAGGCAAACAGGAAATGTGACATGAGCAGCAAGCCAGCAGTATGTGGCTCGAGAGGGAGTTTCTGAACTACCTCTCTGCCCCAACCACGCGGAACCCAAGTTCCTTTAGGGTGGAGAGTGCCTCTGTCTGGAGGGAGCTAGGCCTCGCCTCTAGGGCATGGGAGGTGAAAAGCAGTAAGCCTGCTTCTCTGCTTTTCAAAAGGAGTGAGTGTCTGCAGCTGGGCTGCACCTCTGCTTCTCCCCTCAGCCTGCGGAGCCTCCCTTCCAGAAGCTTCTGGACTTAACGATGGTTGACTTAAAATTTTCAACTTCCTGATGCTGGAAATGCCGCCCGTGTGCTGTTGAGACCACACTTGCATTTTGGATTTTGATCATTTTCAGGTTAATGACATGCAGTGAGACAGTCCTGCCATGACACTGGGCAGTGGTGGGACCCCAATCCCAAAGCAAAAACCCAAGACCCTACACAGACTACACACCTTACAGTAAGCCAGGACATTGCCCCAGCTAGGCGCACTCACTGAGATTTTGATTTGTGATATTTCATGTCACTGTGGATTTATCCCAGCACAGCCCCATCGTAAGTCAGGCTGGATCTGTTACACCCGCGGATGAGAAAATGAAAGCGAAGGCAACTGTGTGGAGTCTCCCAGGGCAGTGGTTCTCACCACATGGCCCACAGAACCCTGAGATTTTTGAGTCATTTTACTGTATATGATCAAAATACCAGTCCCCTGAGTCCCGGCAGGGGTGGGGGTGGAGGGTGGGGCAGAACTGTGCCAAGATGTAAGGTGGGGTATGCAAATGAGGAGTAGGAGTATGTTCCCACTCTTGGTGACACCCCGCTGGGTCCCAGCAGGCACCCAGGCTGTTCACCTTTCCCTGACCCTAACACATCCTACCTAGAAACAAAGGAACATCCACACACTTTCAGCTGGCTCTGAGGAAGGTGTGCTCAGCACTGTTCAGAGGGTCCACTTCCTCTGCGTGTAGCTCAAAAAGCTAGGCCAGGACTACCCATGGGCACCAGAGGGAAGAAGCCTCTGGTAACGACAGATGAAAATGGACAGTTCTGAGAACCAGCACATCCCTGCTCCTTGAAGTCACTCAGTTGTGGACCTCTACCTCTATCACGCTGTGTGGGAGAGTGTAAGGATACCCATTTTCCCCTGGGGCACTGGGCAGGTGTTACACACTGTTCAAAGAACCCGCCAAAAGTCACAGTGCTGCTAAGTGCTTTCTGCCACTCTGCAGGCAATTCTTCCAATCTCCTGTTCCTGAAGAGAAACAAAGACCTTGATTCCCTAGTTACTGGCTGTCAGACTCTTGCTGCCCTGGCTGCTGTGAGCATTAACCAGCTAGACTACCCGTATGCAAAAGCCGTCATCTTCAACGCTCCATGGAATCCTGGAGACAATGCCACAGTGAAGACTACAGTTGACTGGTACCTGGAAGTACAGCCTCAGCCAGGGATGTTGCAGCAGCCTGTACCGGACCTTTTGCAAGCACAAGCCTTGATGAACTCTAGATAACCCTGCAATCATTTCCTGGTCGGCCAGATGCAGAGCATGTCCCACAGTGGATTAGCACACGGCTTCTTAAGCTGTGGTTTTCGGCTCCACGTATTGGCACGTTACCGAATGAATGAGCCAAAAAACCTTTGCAATAATGAAAGGCTAGGAACATGAAATGACCAAAACCCAACTTAAAAATCAAACACGGAGTGAATCTGAGGTGCTCACCCATGTTGCATCTCCACTCTGGCCTGTTCTGAACACACAACATACAGTTTGCAGTGGTCACGATCACACCTCTTGCCCCACTGTCCCCTGACTACTGTGGCTGCTCAGCTGTCAAAGCCTGGAGTAAATAAAGGTCCGAAAGCACCCCATCAGAGAGCTGCTGCTGGCAGGCCTCAGCCGGTGACTGGCGACAACCAGGCACAGGGGCATTTCACAGCTGAAGGAAACCCGAAGGTCAATCCTCGAACCCTTCTCTTGTACAGATAAACTATGGCTCAAGGAAAGATACACCTCACAGCAAAGGTGGGAGGATGGGAAGGCCAGAAGGCTCCTTACATCAGTCAACCATATTTTGAGTGCCTGTGAGGTACAGGGCAGGACCGGGCTAAGCCTGGGATTCAGTGGTGAGGCCAGCAGGCCAGCTGTCTGTCCTCAAGGCACTCACACCCAACTTGGCAAGTGTTAGCTTTCTAACTGTAACAGTAATTGAGATATTCAGCTTATAAAGAGAATGCTTGCTGGGTGGTGGGGGCACACGCCTTTAATCCCAGCACTAGGGAGGCAGAGGCAGGCTGATCTCTGTGAGTTCCAGGCCAGCCTGGTCTACAGAGCAAGTTCAAGGACAGGCTCCAAAACTACACAGAGAAACCCTGTCTTGGAGGGAGGGAGGGAGGAGAGAGAGAGAGAGAGAGAGAGAGAGAGAGAGAGAGAGAGAGAGAGAGAGAGAGAGAGAATGCTTTAGTTCATGCTTTTTGAAGTTTCAATACAGAGTTGATGGCCTCTGGGGATACAGCCGTTGTGGGGACATGGCAGTACTTTATGTCAGAAAGGAATGCCGCTTCCCTCATGGCCAGGAAGCAAAAAAAGAAAGAAGAGGAAGAGGAGGAAGAGGAGAAGAAGCTGGTCCTGGTAGCATATATGTATGTTCCTAGCATAGAGGAAATGGAGTCAGGCGTACAGGAGAGTAATACCAGCCTTGGCTATTGGGGTTTGGGGCAAGCCTGGGCTATGAAAAAAAGAAAAAGGTTTGGAGAGACAGCTCAGGGCTTGAAAGTATTTGCTGCTCCTGCCAAATTCTGTTCCCAGCACCCACACCCACTACCACCCGTGACTCCAGCTCCAGGGGATCTGATGCCTTTTCTGGCCTCCGTGGCACTCTCGCACACATGCATACAGTTAACTAAATTTCTTTTCATCTAAAACAGAGGAGGACAGAGAAAGGGGGTCTACAGGAACCCATTGCCCCCCCACCCCCGAGTGCATGCTTCCTGTAACCTGAGACTTCTGTCTGGGCCCCACTCCTTAAAGTTCTCAACTCCAAACAGCACTGCTGTGGAAATGGAGCCTTTAACTCGTGGGCTTTTAGGTCCATGGTTCTCAACCTTCCTAATGCTGCACCCCCTCGTGCTGTGGTGGCCCCAACCATAAAATTACTTCCATTGTTGCTTTGTAACTGTACTTGTGCTACTGTTACGAATCGTAATGTAAGTATCTGTGCTTTCCGATGGTCTCAGGTGACCCCTGTGAGAGGGTCACTCAACCCCACCTGTGAAGGAAAGGGGTTGTGACCATGGGTTGAGAACCACTGCTTTAGAGGGATGCTTAGGAGCCGACCTAAAGCTGAAAACAAGGGACAAAGAGAGGGGGACAAGTGTCAGGAAGAGTTACAGAGCAAATGAATGTCGAGTGCGTGTCTGTGTGTGTGTGTGTATGACTATGTTTGTGTAAGTATAGTGTAGTGTGTGTGTGTGTGTGTGTGTGTGTGTGTGTGTGTGTGTGTGTAGGTGTGGGGGTATGACTGTGTTTGTGTAAGTGTAGTATAGTGTGTGTGTGTGTGTGTGTGTGTGTGTGTGTAGGTGTGGGGGTATGACTGTGTTTGTGTAAGTGTAGTGTAGTGTAGTGTGTGTGTGTGTGTGTGTGTGTGTGTGTAGGTGTGGGGGTATGACTGTGTTTGTGTAAGTGTAGTATAGTGTGTGTGTGTGTGTGTGTGTGTGTGTGTGTAGGTGTGGGGGTATGACTGTGTTTGTGTAAGTGTAGTGTAGTGTAGTGTAGTGTGTGTGTGTGTGTGTGTGTGTGTGTGTGTGTGTGTGTGTGTTTAGACAGGCCCCCGTAGCCCAGGCTGGCCTCTAATTTAATGTTGGTGAGGATGGCTTTGGACTCCTGATCGTCCTTTCTCCTGCCTCCCAAGTGCTGGGATTACATGTGTGTTCACCACTCAGCTCCCACCCCAGGCTCAAACAGAAGCCCTCGACAAAGGCCAGGGGAGGGTCTGACCTGGAGCTCTCAACAGTCCCTTCAGTCAGAGGATGCCCCAGACAGGGGATCCCACCCAAGCAATCATCCCCAAACACACACACTAATGAACTCGGTAGGCTGTTTTCATAATGTATACATAAGTGTGTGACAATAATCAAGACTAAGAGACCATGGAAAATAAAGTTCAGCTAGACACGTTCACAAGTCTTACCAGTCAACGGGCCACACTAAGAAGGAAGGAAGTGGCCACACCATCCTTCCTGACCATGGTGTTAGCTATCCTCTGGGTTTGCTTTATCAACTGAATGTCGGCAGAGTGGAAAACGCCAGCCACCGCGGGCTCCCCGCACCTTTCTTCCGGTCTTCAGGCAGCAATTGGAAATGGACAGGGTGGAAATATTTACACCGTGGAAACTGGGAAACATCACACAGCAAAGTGCTGTGTTTGGAAGAACCAGTCACCACATATCTGCCAACACCATTGTCCTCCAGCCGCCTGCGACTGCGAGAGGCTGTGTCTTCCTGTGGATGAGGAGGAGTCCTCAGTCCCCACCCCAGGGAAGGTGGTAGATGCTGCAAGATGCGAGAATTAAGATAGAACTTAAAGGGGACAGCAGATAAATGTGGAGAGAACTCAGGCAGGAAGGGAGCTAGGCACGAGAACAGAACTGAAGCTGTGTAGATGGGATTTTATCCCAGAGGAATAGACGGACAAAGAGCTTGCTGTACTTAGATTCATTTCCTGAAAATAATTCTCGCTGTTCGTAGTTTCTCTTCTGGACTCCTGGGAAGAGTATTATTAAGGCTGGTCCTTAATAATATTTGAGACCTAGTCCTTAACATGTGGGCATTTAGGGTGATTTGGTAGATCTATTTGCTTAAAAGAATACGGTTCTTTTTGATGGAAGTGGTGGCTCACACCTTTAATCCAAGCACTCATGAGGCAGACAGATCTCTGAGTCCAAGGCTAGCCTGGGCTATACAATGAAATCTCATGGGGGTGGGGTGGGGGCGGGTCTTCAACAGTGTCCAGGTCTCTAGTACCCCAGGATAGCTATGTAGCCAATGCTGACTTTCCAACCCTCCTGCCTCCACCTTCCAAGTGCTTAGGCAGCATCCCTGCACCACCATGCATGCTCCATTTATGCTGTGCTGGCAGCAAAACCCATGTCTTTGTGCATGCTAGGCAAGTACTCTACCAACCGAGCTACATCCCGGCCTTTTTCTTTTTGATAAATTAACCCTCTGTATTCAGAGGTTGGGAACATAGCTCAATGGTAGAGTGTTTACCCAGCAAACATAAAGCCCTGAGTTCCTTTCCCAGAACCAGGCCAGGACTGAAGGCGGAGGTGGTCCTCTTTTTAAGCACATCAGAGAGGTTACAATTGGAAGGGCCTCGGAGACTCTTAGCATAAGGCTGCATGGAAAACTCTAGTTCCTCCAGGTCAGCAGTTCTCAACTGTGTGTGGGTCATGATCCTGAGCAAGTCCCTGTGTGTTGTCCAGACCTGACTGGTTCAGTAGCAGCACATATCCTTCCTGGCATCCTCGTCTGCCCCGGGTGCTGGCATCTCCCTCTGCTGTCTATGCCCACCATCTCTGCACATCCACCTTCTGGGGAGACACTGAGCACCTCCCTAGTGATTAAAGATGTAGTATTACAGATGACATCCCAAACTCTCAGTCCAGTTGGCATTTCAAAATATTATTTACCCTTCCTTTGCATGGTACTGGCTAACACACAAACCAGATGTTCCTAAGGATCTACAGGCATCCATCAGCAACCCCAGACTGTCTCCTACCCTTGGGAGTCAAGTCCCCCCAACCTCATTGCGACTTTTGTGAGTGTTGTGGCTTCTCCTCAACGAATGGCAGTTCCTCCTAAGGGACAGCTGGCCCGCCACATATGCACTCATGGACTTCTAGAAGCTGGAAGAAGGCAGGCAGCTGCTCCCTGGGTGTGACTAACACTAATTGACCCCTCTGGGCATCTGAGTGGGTACCAGGCTTGCTCTCTCCTCTGGCTTCCTTTTTGCCTCCAGCCAACACTGCTCTCAGCCTTCGGAGCAGCTGCAGGGAGGTTGGGTTCTCACCAAGGGTTCCTCTGCCTCAGACACTTCCCTCTTCACTCTCAATGCAAAGGTCACATCTTCTTCACTCTCAATGCAAAGGTCACATCTGCAGGAAGCATTCCCGAGTCACCTCAGCCAAGACTCAGGCTTGTCTCTCATGCAGAGACTCAGTGCACACTCAGATGTCTAACCACTGTCTCCCAAGGGGGATTTCCACCTCTCCGCAGGCTGGTGTACAGTCTTAGTAAGAGCTCCATCAATCCTGAATGAATTAACAAACTTAAGAATGGACTGAGGGCCGGGCGGTGGTGGCGCACACCTTCGATCCCAGCACTTGGGAGGCAGAGGCAGGTGGATCTCTGTGAGTTCAAGGCCAGCCTGGTCTACAGTGCAGAATTCCAGGACAGTCGGGGTTACACGGAGAAACCCTGTCTTGAAAAGAATGGAGAGTGGGCAGTTGTGCAAATTTGCACAACTGGCAGAGTCATGGCAAGTCTCCAGCAGGGCACATCTGGAAAGCCACTTCCTGGTGTTTATGCCATCAAGAGAGAGCTGACAACTTGGGGTTCTCTGGAATAGCAGGCACCTCCTCTCTTCGGGTTTTACTTTGAGAATTCCTGTGGGTTTGGATGCTTCCTTTTGGCTAGCTGTGGGTATTCAGGCAGGTTATCTGATCAACCTGGGCCCATGCTGTCTGACTGGCAGGGAAACTGAGGCTCACACACCACCGCAGCCAGAAGCACTAAGCTAGGTGGGACATGACCAGCTCTCTTTCAGCCCACAGCCCTTGCCTAGCCTCAGAAGAGCCCAGACCAAAGCATCAAAATCAGGGGTTCTCAGCCCTCCTAACCCGGTGACCCCGACCATAAATTCATGACTGTAACTTTGCTACTGTTACGAATTGTAATGGAGATATTTGCTTTTTCCGATGGTCTTAGGCAATCCCTGTGAAAGGGTCCTCCGACCCCTCCTGAGAAGGGGCCCACAGGCCCAGTGAAATAGCCTTGTTACTAGCAAACCCTAGGGTCAGGGCTGCAGCTGAATTGGTAGAGTGTTTGCCCAACCTCCAGGAGGCTCTGTGTTTGGTCCCCAGCATCTGATAAACTGGGTGTGGTGGCTATAATCAGGCAAGAACATGAGGCCTTGTGGGGGGTGGGGGGCAATGACAAGATTAGTCCTAACGCCTCGCCCCGCCCCCCCCCAGCGTTTCCAGCAACTGCTTCTTTCTCACCACTCTCTCTCTGTCTCTCTCTGTCTCTCTCTCTCTGTCTCTCTCTGTCTCTCTCTCTCTCTCTCTCTCTCTCTCTCTCTCTCTCTCTCTCTCTCTCTCTCTGCCTCAGGCAAGCGCCTTCTCCGATTCCCTAGGACCCAGCAGCTGCCTCCAGAACACTTTCCCTGGTCACTCCAGGACTCCCAGCCACGCTGCTGGAGTCCAGTATCTAGCTGACGTGACTCACTCTCCCATTTCACTCTCCCTTCCTGGCCAAGCCTCAGTTTGCCTGCAGGTGAAACGGAGAAACAATTCCTATCCAGCTGTCCTCCCAGGATCACACAATCTCGCTTCTCGAGCTATCCACTGAGTAGATAATTCTGGTCTTATCAATTCTGTGACTCCTTCCCGCTTCTCCCCAGAATCCTGCGATCACCCCACAGTCAGATGAGTTCATTCTTCCAGGGCCTGTCTCCCTCCCCAGCCTGTAAGAAGTGCCAAGCCCTCCCTTCCCTCAGCTTCCCGCCTGTCTGTCTACATGCTCCTCCTCCATCTTACTCACTCTGTGTGGGGCCTTGCTTCCACAGGAAATTTCCACAGCTTCTCTCAATTCCACGTCCCAAAGCCCTGCAGCCTTCTGGTGGAGACTGGGCACTAAGATAAGATCAGCCCTGGCCGGAGACCTAGACGATCCATTGCTACTTCCTCTTTTTAGATAGGAAGGCTTCTCACAAGTAATTCTGGGTAAGTATGCTAAGTGATGACTTCTGCCTACAGTCTGGCCTAAGACTCTCAGCTGCTCTTTCACTTTCCAAATGCCTCCGGCCAGCCTCCTCTCAGGAGGGAAGGCAATGTTCCCAGGAGCCCATCTATGGAGCAGGACTCAAGTGTGACAGCCGTTCAGGACTGAAGTGTGGGACTGGAGAGATGGCTCAGTGGTTAGGAGCACTTGTTCTGAAGGCTGGGTTTGTTCCCCACACTCACATGCTGGCTCACAACCATCTGGAGTTCCAGTTCCAGGGATCCAATGCCCTGTTCCGATGTCTACAGACACCAGGCACACACACTGCACATACACACATGTGAGCAACACACTTACACTCAAGATCTAAAGAAGGAGAGAGAAGGAAGGAAGAAGGAGAAGGGAAGGGAAGGAAGGAGCAAAGAAAGAGAAAGGAAGAAAAGGAAGAGAGAGAAAGAAAGGAAGAGAGGGAAGGAAGGAGAGGAGAGGGAAGAGGTGGGGTGGGGAGGGGAAGGGAAAGAAGGAAAAAAGGAAGAAAGAAAGAAAAAGGAAGAGCAAGGGACCCCAGGCAGTGTCCCCACCAGCCACATCAGCCGCCAGTGTGTGCCATCCAGAGAACTCTGGGGTCTGTAAAGCCAACTGTGAACTCTCCAGCTCCGTCAGGTCCCAGAAGGAAAGAAATAACAGCACCTGGTGGCCACGCAGCTGAGGCTGATGCTGCAGGATGCCCAGGGGACTGGTGGAGAGGGAAGGAATGCCTAACCCACCTAGGACACAACGAAGAGGCTGACTTCAGAGAAAGGGCAGTGGCCCGATGGGCCTTGAAGGATGAGTAGGAGTCTGTATAGGCCAGACTTGGGAGGGAGTGTGTTTGTGTGTGTGTGTGGGGGGGGGGGGGAGTTCTAAGCAGGGCTAAGAGGGTCCCAGGAATTGCAGTAATTTCTGAGGCTGGAATAAAGATTGAGGTATGTGGGGGTGAGGTCAAGGCCAAGGCCAAAGTGCAACCCTTGCAGCATCCTGCATGTCACATAAAGGAACATGTGCTTGGAAAGATCAAAACACCCCATCAGCTTGCTGTCTGGTGAGAGGGCTTTGACTGCAGTGTTGTGAGCACAACAACAGTGGCAAAAGCTACCGGTCACACGCCGTAGACGTGAGCTAACACAAATCAGGCGGTGAAGATGCGCACACGCTGTAGACGTGAGCTAACAAGTCAGGCCGTGAAGATGCGCACGCGCCGTAGACGTGAGCTAACAAGTCAGGCCGTGAAGATGCGCACGCACCAGCATAAGGAGTTGTGAGCAATGGAGACTCAACAAGGCTTCCCTTATCTTCTACACCTAGATGGGGGGGGGGGGGGTTCCTCACCATGTAGCCCTTGGCCTGGAACTCACAGAGATCCACCTGCCTCAGCCACCAAACCCAGCATGTCACTAATCGTTTCCACTCTCAAACTCACCTCCCTGTAGCTCCTTATTGTTTAATCTCTTTCCTGGGTCTTCTCAAGTAAACATCTTTCAAATCTCTGGCTTAAGAAGATTGAATCATCTTAAACATACCAAAACAATGAGACTGAAGCAGTAATTAATTAAGTCTCCTGGTAGGCCTTACAGCCACGAGGGCCTAGAGGAGCTGTGGCCTTACAGGCAGCTCCAGGGAAGGTGGGAGAAGGCAGGAAGGGCACAGCAGCCTGGTTTGGCCTCAGTTAACTGCAGGGTTGCAGCTCCTGGGGTGGTGAGATGGGGTCAGCTGAAGAGGGCCAGCTGCAGCCTTAAAGACTGTGCCTGGGGGATGCCTGTACCTCCAAGAGCACCAGAGGGGTGCCGGACACTCAATGGTTACTTCCTCAGACCCAGGGAAACGTTTAACTAATTGATGATGATGATGGGTGGGGTGCTGAGCGATCCCTGAGCCAGAAGGTGAGTGTTTCAGGTGGACTGGAGATGAAGGACGGGGTCCCGGTGCAGCTTAGACCATGAGGGGAAATGCAGGCACCAGGAGAGCCTATCCGCGTCACAACACCAAATGTCAGCATCACAGCTAGGATGGAAAGGTGTCCCGGCAGCCCAGAGCCAAGGAATACCACAAAGTTACACAAACTTCTCACAAGAGATTTACTGGGAGGGAAAAAAATGAGGAGGGTGGCCGCCTCTGCTAGGGTGAGAAACAGCAGCACACTGAACAGGATACAGGGCTTTTATAGAACTTCTTGGGAAGGGGGTGAAACTTCTCAGGGTGGAGCTTTCCAGGATGGAGATTGGTGGGATTTCATGTCCAGAGATTGGGCTTTTTACTCTGTAGGTTGAGGGCAGGGTCCAGCAGTTAGAGTATTCTGTGAGTGGAACCTGGTAGTTAGAGGCCCTTGGGGAAGGTCCTGGCCACTGGTATAGCTCGAGGGGCTTACACTCCTCAAAATGAAAAACTCAGGACCATACAGATTCATTGCTGAATTCCAAACTTACTTTTAAACAATGTTTTTATTGTCTTAATTTAATTTATTCGATTTGATGTCCATGAGTGTTTCTGCCTGAATGTATGTGTACCACGTGTATGCAGTAGCTACAGTAGCCAGAAGAGGGCATCAGATCCTCTTTGATCCCCTGGGGCTGGTGTTACAGATGGTTGTAAGCTGCCAAGTGAGTGCTGGGAATCGAACTCTGGTCCTCTGGGAGAGCAGCCATCTCTCAGCCCCAGATTTCACTCTTTAAGGAAGATCCAGCCACACCTCTCAAACTGTTAACAAAACAGGACAGGAAGAGACACTGCCAAATTCACTCTATCCATCCCACATTACCGATACCAGAGCAGATAAAAACACAACAAAAAAGAAAACTATAGCTCAATTTTCCTGATGAACATAGATGCCAGAACTCTTAACAAAATCCAAGAACACACCAAAGGAGCTGGAGAATTTTCCTGCAGAGGGTGCAGGTTTGCTTCCCAGCACCCACAAGGCAGCTAACAACTCCGGTTCCAAGGGTCTGACACACTCTTCCATCCTCCAGAGGCACCAGACATACACATGGTGCATATACATTCATGTGGGCAAACAACTCATCACATAAGATTTTTAGTTTTAAGATTAAAATAAAAAAACAAAACATCATGATCAATCAGTTTTATCCCAGGGATGCAAGATTGGTTCAACATATGCAAACATAACTGTGACCCTTCACATAAACAGACATAGGGCAAAAAATCACATGTTCACCTTGATACAGAAAGACACTTGAAAGTTCAATATGCTTCATGATAAAAAGTACGCTAGGAACTAGGAACATATTCAACATAAAGAAGGCTTATGTAATAAACCTAAAGCAAAGATTAGACGGGAAAATTGAGCATTTCCTCTAGACTCTGGAGGGACACAAAGATGCCCACTCCCTCCACTCATATTCAGTATACAGTTCAAAGTCTCAGAGCTCTCAGACAAGAGGAAGATGTGAATGGACAAAAGTAGGAAATGAAGTCAAATTGCTCCATGCTGTGAATAACATGATTCTACACTTAAGACCTTACAGACTCCACCAGAGAACATTCAAATCTGAGAAACATTTTCAGTAATGTACCCAAAATGAACTCATTAAGGAAAAAATTAGGAAAAATATTCCATTCTCAATAGCTTCAAGATAAATAAATAAACAAACAATATGCCTAGAAGTAAGCCTAAGAAAGGAGGTAAAAACTTCTACAATGAAAACTTTAAGACATTGAAAAAATAAATTGAAGAATAAAAATAGATAATGGAAAGAAAGACCTTCCATGCTCATAGTTTGGCAGTATTGAGAATGTAAAAATATCTATACTAATATTAGAAGTATAGAATTAATCTACAAATTCAGTGCAATCCCTATCAAAATTTTAATGATATTCTTTGTGTGTGTGTGTGTGTGTGTGTGTGTGTGTGTGTGTGTGTGTGTGTGTGTGTTTTAAGACAGGTTTTCTCTGTGTAGTTTTGGTGCCTGTCCTGGATTTTGCTCTGTAGACCAGGCTGGCCTCGAACTCACAGAGATCCACCTGGCTCTGCCTCTTGAGTGTTGGGATTAAAGGCGTGCGCCACCACCGCCCGGCAGAAGGTTATTTCTGATCATTGTTTTACATGTCAGTATTTACACCTTTGACATGCTTTCTTTGTCACTATGGCTCAATGGTATAGTTCAGGAATTGTCTTCAAATTAAAAGGAAAGTAAAAAAAGAACCAAAGGATGAAAATATGCCAAAAAAAAAAAAATATGCCAACCAACAAGTGGGCCAATGAGCTGAACAGTCCTCAAAAAAAGAAACTCAACTGGCCAATGTGCTATTTTTTTAAACATGTTCAACATCCTCCACCGTCAGGGAAATGCAAATTAAACTGGCTTTGAGACTCCATCTCGCCCTAGTCAGAACGGCTATGTCAAGAAAACAAATGACAACAAATGCTGGCAGGGATGTGAGGCAAGAGGAGCCCTTATTCACCACTGGTGGGAGTGTAAACCGGTGCAGCCACTACGGAAACCTGTGCAGAGGTTTCTCACAAAGCTAAAGACTGAACTGCCACATGACCCAGCTCTACCACTCCTGGACTCTGAGATCCTTGCCTGTCCGTGTTGACTGCTGATCCAGTCCTAATGGCAAAGAAATGCAATCAGCCTTGCTGTCCATGCACTGGTGAGTGAATATAAAAATGCAGTATATATAAATACACAGGGGAATCTTTATAAACCACAAGTAAAAATGAAATGTGCAGTAAAATGGATGGAACTGGAGGATATTATACTGAGGTAACCCAAGTTCATAAAGATAAATATCCCACTTTCTCTCTCATTAACTGATCCTAGCTTTATTTACGTATGTGTAGTTATGTGGTTATACGTTAGTTATGTGAGTGTGAGTATACGTTATGAAACTAGAAAGGGGACTATGAGAGGAGAAAGGATTTCAGGAAAGGGAATGGGGAGGTATTGGTGGTATGAAAGAACAAGGCCCCCATGGGCCCATAGGGAGAAGCATTATTAGGAGGTGTAACTTCGTTATATCACTGTGGAAGTGGCCTGTGAGGTCTCATATGCTCCTTTATAAGAGTTGCCCTGGCCATGGCGTTTCTTTACAGCAATAGAAACCCTAACTAAGACGGAAGTTGGCACCAGAGACTGGGGTATTGCTGTGATAGGCCTGACCGTGCTTTTCTTTGGAGGGATGTAGACTTTGGGAGTTTCGGTTAGGAAAGCACTGGAATGCTTTAAGCACTGCTTAGTAGGCCATCCTAGCAGGAGTATGGAAGACAAGGGTGATTTGAACTGTAGGGGCTCAAGAGGCTTCAAAGGAGAAGAACTTCAGCATGTAGCTAGAGGCTGTTCTTGTGATATTTTGGCAAAGAAGGTGGTGCTTTTTGCCCTTGTCTCAAAACTGCCAGAGACTACAGTGAGGAGTTTTGGATTAATTCCGTTGGCAGGAGAAATCTCAAAACAGCCTAGCATAGAATCTGCCATGTGGTTATCTGTTATGGAATATTACTTTAACTATGTAAGGTGTGTTGCATTTGTTTATGCTTCATTTGTTCAATTATGTAAAGATGTGTTGCTTTGCCTGCCTAAGGTACCTGATTGGTCTAATAAAATGCTGAATGGCCAATAGCTGTGACAGGCAGGGCTGGTGGGCAGAGAGAATAAGTAGGAGGATGAATCTAGGCTCGAGAGAATGAGGTGACTGAAGGAGAAAGAGGGAGATGCCCAGGGCCAGCCAGGCAGCCACCAGACAGACAGACATGGAATAGACCATACAGAATGAAGGAATGAAATGAAAAGCCCCGAGACAAACCATAGATGAGGAGAAACGGGTTAAATTAAGTTATAAGAGCTGGCTAGAAATTAGGCCGAGCATTCATAACTAATAATAAGTCTCCAGGTCATGATTTGGGAGCTGGTTGGTAGCCCAAAAGAAAGGCTGCTACAGTTATAAGTGTTCACACATATGAAGACCTATAATGGAAAGGAGCAAGCTGAACAAGGAAAAATATAAAACATACAATTTGAGGAGAAAAGGGGCACCAGGAAGTGGACTGGAGCTAAGTTCTGTATTCAAGGAGATAAAAAGGTTTAAGAAAAGAGGGTATAAAATGGAATAAAGGGAGTAGTGACCTTAGGGCAAGATCCCATCCAGCTAAGCTTCCAACTTGTGAAAAGGAATTAAAGAAAAGCTTGAGGCCAGGCATGGTGGCGCACACTTCGGAGTGTCCCAGCACTCCGAAGACAGAAGCTGGTGAATCTCTGAACTTGAGGCCAGCCTGGTCTATAGAGCAAGTTCCAAAATAGCCAAGCTTAGGCAGTGAAGGAATCATCAAAAACAGAAAGCTGATAAAGATGTAATTGAAGAGGGGGCCATGTTCCAGCCCCAGCAAGCAGCAGAACTTGGCAGCTTTGGCCATGTGGTTCTGGCTTTAGAATCAAGGATACAAGAAAGGGGTTATAGAATATCCCTCCACGACTATGGAGAGCTGCTGATGCCAGGCATGTGCCAGGAGTGTCCCTGTGTGGAGGCCAAAAGAGGCCATTATGTGAAGCTGTGAAGGTGAAGCCTGGATTGCCTTAGAGACCCCAAAATGTTGAAACTACCAGAGCTGTGGGATTCCTGCCAAGAAGAGCTGGTAACAGGGAGTGGAACCAACCCAAGAGAGAGAAGTGTGTTGCAGTCACCAAAGCTGAAAGGAGTTGGAGATCTGACCTGAGATGCAGAGTTTGGAGTTTGCCCTGCTGACAGGTTCAGAGGTTTAGTCCATCATCAGCATGGCAGGAAGCATGGCGGCATGCAGGCAGACACGGTGCTGGAGAAGGAGCTGAGAGTTTCATTCTTACTTTGCTCCAGTATTTCCTCACTAGGCTCCCTTTCCTCCCTTTTGGAATGGTAATGTACATTCTGTGTCATTGTATGTCAGAAATGTGCCATCTGTAACAGGGCCCCAGACCTGAGTAGGCACCAAGACCTTAGCACAACTGACTCCATGATGGAAGTGCCATTCAGGCTGTAAAACTCAGCACATAGACAGCACCACCTGCCCCCCCCCAAAAAAAAACCAAAAACACCTCAATGAAATATATATTACAGTTCTGAGAAAGTCTTAACGTACTAACCTTGGTTTTTGGCTTCTGTAGTTCCTCTTCTGGCTAACTGTTCTTGTTAATGAAAATATGTCAACCTAGAACATGGTTTTTGTGCTTAAAAGCTCACCCTAAAAAAATCGCGAACGCTCAGCATAGTCATGTTATAGATAAACAATAAAGACTTTCTATTGGCTTAAACCCATGTCCAAGCAGTCTTCTCTGGTAAATACCCCACAACTTTTAAACAGTGTTGAGGCTGTTATATAGAGTATGGAGACTTTTGAAGTTGGATTCAATGTATTTTTGCATCATGATATGGCCATAAACCTATGGTGGTGGTCTGAATAGAAATGACCGACACAGGCTCATAGATTTGAATGCCTGGTCACCAGGGAGCGGCACTATTTGAAAGGATTAGGAAGTGTGGCCTTGTTGGGGATGTGTGTCAATGGGGGTAGGTTTTGAGGTTTCAGAAGCCCATGCCAAGCCTAGAGTTTCTCTCTCCCTGCTGCCTGAAGATCCAGAGGTAGAGGTCTTTGCCAGCACCATGTCTGCCATGTTCCCCACCATGATAATGACATCAGACATAGAGATGCAGAATTTGCAGTTTGCCCAACTCATTTTCAGTTTTGCTTTGCTCCAGTATTTCCTCACTATGCTCCCTTTCCTGCATTTTGGAATAGTAATGTATATTCTGTGCCATTGTATGTTGCAAGTATGGAACCTGTTTTTTATTTTGACTTTACAGGGAGTTATAGGTAAGAGATTACATGAGTCTCAAAAGAGACTTTGAACTTTGGACATTTTTTTTTTGAACTTTGGACTTTTAAACAAGTTTGAGACTGTTGTAGACTATGGGGACTTCTGAGGTTGGACTAAATGAATTTTTCATTATGATATGGCCACAAGCCTATTGGGGCCACAGAGTGGAATGTGGTGGTTTGAAAGAAAATGGCCCCCGTAGGCCATAGGGAGTGGCATTAGGAGGTGTGGCCTTGTTGGAGTAGATGTGGCCTTTTTGGAGAAAGTGTGTTACTGGGAGTGGGCTTTAAGGTTTCATATGCTTAAGCTACGTTCAGTGTGCCTCACAGTTCACTTCCTGTTGCCTGTGGATACAGATGTAGAACTCTCAGCTCCTTCTCCAGAACCACGTCTGCCTGCGCGCCGCCATGTCCCGCCAGGATGATAATGGACTGAACCTCTGAACTGCAAGCTGACCCCTCAGTTAGATGTTTTCCTTTATAAGGGTTTCTGTGGTCATGTTGTCTCTTCACAGGACAGGAGGGGGACGAACACAGGTGGCATGAATGTGAGACGGGGTTCTGCTGCGGGCAGAAGTGGGGAGCACAGGAGGAGGGCAAGTGAAGCTCAGCATGAAAATACCTCAAAAGCCATGCTGCTTTGTGTGCTAATTCAAAAATAAGGGAGATACAAACTGCCCGCTGACCTCCACACACGCATCATGGCATGCACGTACCTGCACACGCACACACACACACACACACACACACGACAAATAACATTGTAGTAAAAAATGTCAATGCTTCTTGCTGGCTCAGCTTCGGTGGCTCGGCTTGCTTACCCTCCTCCCCACCCTCCACTCTTGGCATATTTTGGTAATTTATTTGCCCAGTGGAACCTCTGAGTCCCATCCTGTCCTGCCCCCACACCCCACCAGCACTGTTCTGCATCAGTGAACTCAATTCACCCCTTCCCTGCCGCAGACATTCTTCCTGTTCTCTCAGCCACCAACACCATCGTTCATTAGCGACACGGACAGAAGGACACCGTAAGAAAATGATTCCATCCTGGACTTGTTGAGATTTGCAGTGCCTGATACAAGCCCAAGAAGAAATGTCCAAACAGTTAAAAGTCGGGACCGAGGAACCAACATTGAGGAAAGGCAAAGGCTATAGATGTCACACTTAAAGTCAGGAACATTCTTGAATTTGCCTAGATTATTGACTACAAGAACCAAGTCTGAAAATCCCAGTTGACAACAGAGAACACGCTGGAGCCCGGGAGTCTCTGTGGAAAGCCACTATGAAGCAGGCAAGCACGCAAGACAGCTCGTAATCAACAATGCGTCTGGCAGCCTAGCAGCCTAGCTCCTTCACCGCACATACTATACACACAACGCACCTGGCAGCCTCGGAAACCCTCAACCCTCCCCCTGCATTAGGCTATCCCACCCCACCCCCCGGAACAATCAGCTTTCGACAACTTCCATTCTAGTGCAGGAATAGAACCACCACAGTTGATTATCCAGCTCAAACCGGTGTTGGATAAGAGAGCAATTTGGCAAAACTATGACCTTTAGTAACCTTTGGGGAGAATCCCCTAGGTGTACATATGACTAAAATCAGATATATTATAGGAAAGGACATGTGCAATAAGAAAAATGAATATGACCTAATATGTCAATCGATAAAGAGACACCCATTGGTAACCTGGCCCTCCTCATGAAGGCTATAAAAGGAAGCCCTGAAGAAAAATAGGGCCTTTGGATTTGCCCACTCATGTGGCCTGCTATCAATTTTTTTGATGTTTTATTTTTGTTTTTAATTAAGTATACAAGTGCATGGTGGGGGTGGGGGGTGGGGAGGTTTGCACATAAGTGCAGATACCCAAGGAGGCCAGGAGAGGGCACTGCGCCCCTGAAGCAAGAGCTATAGGCAGTTGTGAGCCGCCTCTTGTGGAGGTGGGAACTGAACTCTGGTCCTCTGCAGGAGCAGCAAGTGCTCTCCAAAGCTGAGCCGTCTCTCCAGATGCCTCCTGCCACCCATCCCCACTGTCAATTTTATCTCAATAAAATTATCCTGACTCTTTGGTAAATGTCAACTCTTTCTGTTCGTTTGTATTGTTTTTAACAGGGTCTCACAATGCAACCCTGGTTTGACTGAAACACTCAGTGATCAGCCTACCCCACCACCCCCCACTTGCCCCAAGTGCTGGGATTAAAGGTGTACACCACTGTGCCAAGCAAAAGGCAGGGGTTTTGATGTGGGTTTTGTTTGTCTGTTTGTTTGCTTTTTTGCCTATATTTTATTTGTTTATTTTTGAGACAAGGTCTTATTATGTAGCCCTGGCTAGCCTGGAACTTACTATATAGGCCAGACTGGCTTCATACTCACAGAGATCCATTTGTGAATCCTAGTTTTCAATTCTTTGGATGAGTTGTCAAGAACCTGAAAATAGCCGGGCAATGGTGGCGGATCTCTGTGAGTTCAAGGCCAGCCTGGTCTACAGAGCGAGATCCAGGACAGGTACCGAAACTACACAGAGAAACCCTGTCTCAGAAAAAAACAAAACAAAAACAACAACAACAACCTGAAAACACCCAGCCTGGACCTCAACCACCAATAACAACTAGTCAACCACCACTTCCCTCCAAACCATGGCCGCAGTGAGCCTGCACATCACCAGCTTTCCAAACCATGGCCGCAGTAGGCCTGCACATCACCAGCTTGTTTTATATCTTGTCCCTACTCATGTTCTCAACTTCAAAACCCAAAATTCAACAGTTGAAAAAAAAAAAAGGCAGTGACACTATCAATCAGTCACTCAAATGGCAAAAATCAGAAAGACCACCATCAGCACTGAGTTCTGTCCACAGCGGCTGGCCAGAGATGGCTCAGTGGGTAACTGCTTGCTGGGCAAGCATGGTGAGCTAAGTCTAAAGTCAGGGATGACGTGCATGTCTGGAAGCCCAGTGCTGGGGACCAGGCAGGGACAGCAGGGAGGGTCCCGGGGCTTGCTGGCCACTCAGTCTAGCCAAGGTGGGGATGAAGAGACCCTGTCACCAAAAAGTAGGTGGACAGTGATGAGGAGGAGGACACCTGACATCTCCTTCTGGACTCCATATGGGCATGAATGGACCAGCACCACCACACATGCAGGGGCACGCGCACATGCACGTATGCACACACACACACACACACACACACACACACACACAAACACACACCCTCAACAACTCCAGTTCTCAGGCACTGCTGTGAGAACATACAGTGACCCAATAATTTCACAGTTCACCCTGGCTGAACACCAATGTTCTAAAAAGGTTTGAACAAGAATGCCTGCATGCTAGCCTCACCCTGGAAGGGTCTCACCTGGTCTTTAATGAGAGAAGACATAAACAAATGGTAGCTGTGAAACAGAATACGACGTGACAATAGCAAGAACCAAATAACTCATTAGCACACACAATTGAGTCTCAACACATTGTGTGAGTGAAATCAACCAGATATGTCTGATTCTGTTTATATGAAGTCCAGGAACAGGCAAAATTAATCAGTGAGCAACAAACTCAGGAAATAGTTGCATGGGGGGGAGGGGGAGAAAATGAATCTTCTAGGATAATGACAGTTTTTAAAGATTTATTATTGTTAATGATGTGCATATGCATCTGTCTGCATGGGGTGTTGCGCATGCATGCGGGGCACTTGGGGGTCAGAGGAAGGTATCAGATCCCCTGGAGCTGGAGTCACAAGCATTCAGGAGCCACGTGACTTGCCCTGAGTGCTGGAAATAAAACTCAGGTCCTCTGCAAGAGAACGCACTCTCAGCTGCTGAGCAATCCTACGAGGCCTGATGAAAATATTTTTGTCTCCTTTTGGGTACTTTCTTACACAGGGATGGAGCTCAGCTGCTAGCGTCCTTGCTTGGCGTACACCAAGTCCCTGGTTCAGTCCCCAGAGATCACATAGCAGGGCACCCCTACACTCCTAGCACTCAAGAGCAGAGGCAACAAGTCAGAAATCCAAGATCATTCTTAGCTACATATAATCTAGATCTGTGTGGGCTGAATGAGACTCTGTCTCAAAAAATTAAAATAAATAAATAAGAGGCAGTTGCTTACATTTTACTGTCTTCTTGCTCTTCGCAGTTCTAATACAAAACGTCTAACTGTTCCTTTCTCCTCGCTCTATCTCTTCTTTGGGAAGCATGCTCGTTCTGACCCGCTCTGCGCATCAGTGTTCCTCCATAGAACCTCCCTCCCGGTACAGCTGCTTGCAGACCCCCACCACTGAGTCCATCTCTCGCCCACTTCTGGGCTCCTTCCCCCCCCCTCCCCCCGGCTGCTAACAAGATTTATGGCTTGCCTGCCCTCTTGCCGGTCTTGTGAATTTTCATAAAATGGTTCCTGAGTTTCCTTCTGAGTCTGTTTTAAAATTCTTTTACCAACAAGACTAAGCCCCTGCAGAAGAGAACCCTGATTCTTGGGGAACATATTTTGTCACCTATAGGGGGGCCATAATCAAGGACAGACCAGGTGAGCACACTAGCAGCTCAGGGAAGCTCCTGCCGACAGCCTACCAGCTGCCACCCTTTGGCTATTCTCTGAATTTGACTCCAGGCTTTATCTCTATCACCGTGGGTCTTAAGGCCTTTGCTTTGGTAGTAGCTGGCACTTCTCCAAGAGCATACATATATCCATAACACCATGAGGTGATTTTTTTAGGTCTTTTTACCTAAATGTACCAACTGGGTCCTAAGAGAACAGAGACTGCCCTGGAGCCATAAGGCACCAACACGCAGCAGCTAGGATTAAAGGCTTTTAGGATCGCCTCCCGATCACGCTGGGTTCTCCCAGGAAGGAAATTAAAGGCATATACATCTAAGAGGTAATTACATCTTTACTGTGCGTGTGACAGTGTATGTGTGTGTGTCTATATGAGTCAGTATCTGTGTGTCTAAGTGTATCTGTGTGTGACAGTGTGTGTGTGTGTGTCTATATGAGTCAGTATCTGTGTGTCTAAGTGTCTCTGTGTGTGACAAAGTGTGTGTGAGAGAGTGTCTGTGAGTGTGAGAGAGTCTCTGTGTGTTTTTATACATGAGAATATGTGTAAGTGTGATTGTGTGTGTGTGTGTGTGTGTGTGTGTGTGTGTGTGTGTGTGTGTGTGTGTAAAACCTGGTCCCCACAACTTGTGGATTCTGACCATCACCAGTTGGGGAACTTAGACCCTGATAACTAAAGTAATTTCAGGACTCAAGGGAGCATGTACCCTAATTCCCAGGAAACTCTGGGTCTTTATTCTCATCAGCCAGTGCAGCTCTGGAATTAGCAGCACACACTCCCGCCGGCTCCCGCCTCCCTACCCTGGCTCTCACCAAATGCAGACCCTAAGATTAGGTCAAACTTGATCCCTAAGAAAGAAGCGAACTTGTCCCTGCACAGTGTCCCTCAGAGTGTAAGTCAACTTGTTAGAGAGAGTGACCAATCACTGGTAATTTAAGGTTTAATATCAAAATAAATAATAATAGTAACTGTAAATATTTACCATCCTCCTCCTAGATCTGTCTTGTAAAAGGTAAAAAGTGATCAGATGTGCTCCATGTCCAACCTTCTCTTCAAGGCTGTCCTAACAAGGCTTCCAGGGGTGGGAGAAAGGGGGTGGGGGTGGAGGGTGGAGGAGTGCTCAACAACCGAACTTGGACTCGAGCCAATGACGATACAGGAGATAAAGGAACAGCCATTATTTTACACCCTACCCCTGGGTCAACCAGGCCCCAAGGGATGATGGGACAGTTCTCCAAGGGTCCTGACAGCTCTCAAGTCACCTGTCCTCTGGACTAGAGGAGCCCTGAAGAGGCAGAGGTTGGACCTAACTACTGTACATTCTGCAGAGGAGGGTCAACACAGAGAGAGAGGCCCTCAGGATGCCAAGGGAAACAACATGCTCAGCAAGCCCCCGACTTACCCCACAGATGGCAAAACTGGCAGGGAAAGACAAGAGACCCAAGGGGCTCCCATAAGACCCGGGAGTCACCCTGAGGAATGCCAATAGACCTTAACAATAAAAAGAAAATTGAATACATCTTCGGGTGCCTACATGGTCTTAAGTACCCAGCAGGAAAGAACGGCCAAAGAGTCAAATGACTAAAAAAATACAAAATAAAAGGTGAGTAGACGTTAAAGGGGTGAATCAGGTCTTCAGGCCTCCCGAGGGCCGCTGACGCACCAGGGAGAGCACTCGGAGCAAAGGCCTCTCATGCTTTTCCTAACCGTAAACGAAACGCTGTTTGTGTATCCTGATAATTCTGATAAATGATTCATCTGCTTTACACAATCTACTAAATCAGATCAGGCCATGCAGACGATGTCCAGATTTCCGTGGCGGGAATGAGTTATGTCTGCCATAACCTTAGTACTGGCCTGTTCCTCTCAGAAGCCACACTACTGTACCTCCTGTCGTTTACAGTGGACCCAGTCTCTGACAGACTTTCTTCTACCTAGGTCCCCCAGATTACCTTCCCAGGGCCTAAAAGTCAGCAAGAGTGAAGACGCTAAACCGTCCTGTGCCTCCGTTTCAGATGGACGTACCCAGATCCACCAGCAGCCATCCCCTAGATGTTGGGTACCTTGACAGTCCATTAACAAGCACGGAAGCCATTGAAGGTGGCCTCTCCCATAGATGGGGCTTTATCAGGACTTTGCTGAGATCCAAAGGAGAAGCTCCTTTCTCTGGGTCAATGGAATCTGAGTCCTATCTATGACCTTGGGAGACATGGCTTATTTTTTTTCTTTGAGACAGGGCTTCTCTGTGTAGCCCTGGCTGTCCTGGAACTCACACTGTAGACCAGGATGGCCTCAAACTCAGAGATCTGCTGCCTCTGCGCCCTGCACCACCACATCCAGCTACATTCTAATCATTCCCAAAGATAATATTACACACTATTGTCCTCTCCCTTAAAATTAATCCAACTGGGCCTGTCAATCACTTGGCCAGGACACCCACCTAAATTAAAGTTGACACACCTGAATATATATTAAGGCCATAGAAGGGAGCAATTATCCCCTTAACGAGATCGTATACTCCCCAGGAAGACCACTCCTTGTGAAGTTACTTACACATCTTCACTACTAACCCACTTTCTGAGTTCTCATTCAAAAAGCATAACTTTTCCTTTCATCTCCTTTGGTCTCTTCTTTGGACACCAGTGAGTGTGGGGGTGGTTGTCTGTGCTTCACCCCTGAATCACCGCCCCAGCAGGCAGCAGGTAACTGCTAGGTACCTGCCCCCCCAGGTGTGGCTGGAGGGGGACCCCTTAAGACCTGGAATGCATATGTGCTCACTCGCTTGGCTACCTTGTGGTCTTGGATGTTAGAGCTGCAGAGAAAGGCAGAGTTCTCCAGAGAACCGTGTTGGACTGCGCCCACCCCTCCTGGAGCCAGTGACCAACTCCCTATGTTATTGTGAGTTAACCCAGTACCTTTTACTATCAGACAGACTCCGTGGAATTACCTCATTTCACCAGCTGAAATCCTGAGCATGGCTGCCCTGATCTCTGGGATTCTGTTTCTCCAAAGATGAGAAGGTCACACACGTAGGCAGGCACACACACACACACACACACACACACACACACACACACACACACACACGCACGAATTCTAAAAGCTTCCAGACTTCCCTGAGCCTGCCCTTGGACCACAACTCAAAAAACTTCTCCCAGTCTCGGCCAAGATTTTCTTCAAATTCTAATAAAATGGCCCTGAGACTTAAAATACAAAATGGAAAACCAATCAGCATGGATGTGTGTGAGGTGAGGCGCAGTAGGGCACACCTGTGGTTCCAACACCCAGGAAGCTGAGACAGGGGGTGGGGGGTGGGGGGTGGGGGTGGGGAGATGGTTATGGAGAGAGCTCAAGCTACAAAGTAAGACCCTCTTTCAAAACAAACGACAGATCAAAGGGGCTAGAGGATATTGTTCAGAGGTGAATAATTGCAGGGTCTTGGGGTATAGCTCAGTGGGTAACAACACCCCAGACTGGGTGTGGAAAGTCCTAGGTTCAAATGTCCTCATCAACTACTTCGCCCCCACCTCAAACACACAGCTCAAGACTGCTGTCCAGTCTCTCCTCCTAGATTAAAACATTCCACCCTGCAGGAAAGTTCCTTAGGCAGGGAAGTAAATGACAACAAAAAGTAGCTTCACAGCTCCCTGAAACTGACCAATTCACTAGGCCCCTCCCCACCAGAGTAAGCAATAGAAGCTGAGAGACCCTCTCGGCCAAGGAAGTTGGGCTGCAAAGAAGACTGAGACCAGAGCAGCTGTCTAGGAATAGCAGAAACCAGCTGAGCTGCCGGGAAGGGGTGTAGACGAGTCACTCAGGAAGGACACTCTCCAACCTGCTGAGCTGCCTGCAGGCTGTGCAGTGTGCTCCAGGTCCCCAGCTTTGTGAGCTGTCACCTGTGCGCAGGTGGGCATTGGTGATGCAGCTGTCTGTGAGTCATTCCTGATCCTGTAAGGGACCCCTCACCCACATTCCTGTAAGTGACTACAATCAAACTCATTGGTTCACCAAGCTGGACTTTGGTGGTATCCGACTTTGGTGGTTTGTCACATATGAGTGACATGTGTTGCGTCTCTCCAAGAAAAGTTTTGTCACACAAGACCTCAGCCACTCCACCAAAAATGACCAGCCTGGGCCAAGGACTGTCCCTCCAAAAGCCTTCCAACTCATTGAACCAAAAATGTTTATGACTTGTGGATTGTGTGTGTAAATTACAGTGTAATTAAAAATTAGAAAATAAAATTTAAGTATCTAAAAATAAGCAGAAAGCACAGAGCAGAAAGCATATTCACTTCAAATGAAATAATACTTACACTTGACTGTACCTGTTTAAATGCTCAGCCCCCACCCAAGGCACCCTCCCTCCCACTCTCTCCCAGCCCCTCCCCCATAGCCACAGCATCTGTCCTTTAGCCATTTCCTAGCCATGGTGGGCAATCCTGAAAGTCCACAAGCTTTAGAGACCGAGGGAACACATTCATGCCGCAGCTCTGATTTAATGACTGAGAGCCTATAAGCCAGTGACTTGGCATCTCTGAACTCTGATTTCCTTCTCTATAATTCAGGCCAATGGTGCCTAGCCAGGTTAGGGAACCTGAGAGACCCATTCACACTACAAGTCCCACTAAAGACTCGGAAGTGGCCAGGGAGTAAGACTCGTGGTCAGCCCCTGGCCCAGAAGTGTCACAGAGCTGGGCAAATGGCTGCTTAGAGCCAGTATGGCCAGAGAAAGCCCACTCCTGGTAGAAGTTCAGCCACTGGGGGACTGGATTGTAATCAATTGATCTCCTTACACCCTCTGATCTCAGGTATTCCACCGAAAACTGGCTCTATCACAGGGCTGGGGATGGGAGGACTCCCCCAAAAACATACTTTGGGGAGTTCATAACAGAAGCAGAACATAACATAAGCAGAAGCGAACTGAATTGGTTCTATCCGGGAAGCTTGGAGGAGCAGGATCCGGGGCCTCCAGGTACCCCTCCTCAGCTACTGGGGCCTGAGCCAACATATCTCAAGGCCTCCGGAACCAGGTAATCCCGAGGGAAGCTTCCAGTCCTGCCTTATTTAGTTACCGGGCACCTGTTAATTGCATCAGATACAGCTTGGACTCTCATCCGGACCCCCATTAGGGAGGAAGCAACTACTCCCAAAAATAACTGTGGTAGAAAATAAAGGAAGGTAGAAAGTGTCTAGTGCCACCAAAAGGCAGATGCTCCCATAGTCCTGATACCTCAAGCCCTACACACCCCAACACCCCAGCCACAGGCGGGCCCCTGCCTTTGCCTACCGAGCCTGAGAGCGAGGTCTCCAGCAGGATCCGTATTCGCATTCCAAGAAGACTGCCAGGGAAGCAAAGGCAAGACCAGGGCTCCACCCAGAATCTGCCTCCTGAGACACACCTATCGACCTTCAGGCAAATGAAAGAGGCAGTCACATCTGTTCTGAGCCGATACTGCCAGACAAGCAAAACCACAAAAATAAGAGTCCCTGGGTCGCAAGTCCTTCCTGGGGGAGGAGCAAGCGTGGCTGACACATTGCTCTCCTCGCCTTGCTCCAGGCCCCCGCCCCAGGGAAGACAGCAATCCTCCAGTCTCTGCTCTCCCTCCTCCGCTCCCCAGCCCCAAGCGCCCTGACATAGTCCCCGCTTTGCTGTTTCTTGGATGCTTTTCAAGAGTTTGTGTAATCGCATATGTATGAAAATACCATAATGAAATGCATTACTTTGTATGCTAACATAAAATATAAAATAGTAAAACGTGTGTGTGCTTCTGTCCTGTTGAGCAGTTGTGGTGTGTGTGTGTGTGTGTGTGTGTGTGTGTGCTTCTGTTCTGTTGAGCAGTTGTGGTGTGTGTGTGTGTGTGTGTGTGCTTCTGTCCTGTTGAGCAGTTGTGGTGGGTGTGTGTGTGTGTGTGTGTGTGTGTGTGTGTGCTTCTGTTCTGTTGAGCGGTTTCCTGCCATCTTCAAACGCTGCACGGTGTGTCTTTCTTTGCAGTGGGAACGAGGTGGTTTGAAAAGTCGGACGGGATTACCTCCCATCACCACCTGCAGCAAAGTTAGTGCCGAAGACTTTGCCCAGGCTTGGTTTTGGCTTTGTCCTTCCTCAGCTGTTAAGAGTGTCTGTCTGTCTGTCTCTTGAATTCGGGAGCCCCTCACTTTACCCCTACCTGCACCCCTTTCCCATTTTGTCCGGAGGAAGAGCCATCCCGCCCTGTCCTACCCTCCAGCAGGAAAAGCACCTCCTGCCTTTCAAGACTCTCTGGTTAGTACTGGTGGTCCCGAGATTCTCCGCCCGCCCAGTCCAGCCTGGCCCTGCTTCTCGGCTACAGAGGGAAGGGGACGACCCTGGTCCGCCGCCCAGCAGGCCCCGGTCTGCAGCGACGCCGTACAGGGTGGGACAGAGCCTGGAGTTCAGAACTGGACACAGAGGAAATGATCAAGCGACCAGGACAAAAACAAGGACCATAGTAGGGCTAGGCCGGAGCAGGGGCGCTCCCCGCTCGCTCACACCGCTTCCCCACGCGCGGCTCGTGGCTTCAGTGTCGCGCCCCGCGGGACCCACCTGATCCGCAGAACCAGGCCCGGCGGGTGCGGTCGGCCGCGCTGGGAGCAGGACCGTGCTCGCCTGGCGGCGCCCTGCCTTGCAGGAAACCCCTGCCGCTGCTCGCCGGGATGTGCCCGGGTGTGCCGGGCGGGGTGCGCGCCTCCGTCCCCCGCGGACGCCTCTTCGGGGCAGCGCGCCGGGGCCGGGGTCGCGAGCGAGCGGCGTGCGCCGACCCCGGAGTGGAAGCCTAGCTCGTCCCTGCCCCTGACACAGCGCTGGGCGCGAGTGCACGTGTGTCTGGCCGAGGGAGGGGCGATGTCTGTTTCATCTCCACTCAAGCAGAAAAAAGCCTGAAACCAGCAAAAAAGCCCCGGGTCAAGGCTGCCTCTGTCTCCTCTGACCTGCACGAGGTGGTGTGGGGGATGTCACCCTATGCGACCAGGAAGGGCCTCAGGGTTTACAGCCAGACACCTAGAAGCCTAGAAGGTCTTCAGCTGACCACTGCAATGGATGGCTGCTAGTCGGTAGGTCTCCCAGTCCCGAGTTCTCGGGGTGAAAGGCTGGCTGGTCAGGAGGCACCTTGACCATGGCTGGCTTGCTTACTGGTGGTCTTCCAGCCCGGAGTGTTCTCTGACAGGGTACTACGGGGGTGTCTGCTGTAATTATTTAGAAAAGAGCGCAAAGCAGTTGTGGCAGAGTTTGTGCCTCTACGCCCAACAGGCACATCTGTCCACATCTGGCTTGCTCCACCCTCAGCTGTATTTTATCCTGAGGAAAAGTTAAATTTTACTTTGGCTAAAATATTCACCACTGGAAATAGTTTTCTTTGTTAGAGAGAGAGAGAGAGAGAGAGAGAGAGAGAGAGAGAGAGAGAGAGAGAGAGAGAGAGAGAGAGAGAGAGAGAGATTTGTTTATGTTTAAAGTTTTGTTTTGTTTTTTTAATTTTATATGTATGGGTGTCTTGCCTGCATGTATGTATATGTACCACGTGTATGCCTGAGTGCCCCAGGAGTTCAGAAGAGGTTATTTGGATCTCCTAGATCTGGAGTTCAGCATAGTTTGAGTCACTTTGTGTCCTCTGTGTAAGCCCCTTGAGGCACAGGGCCAGACCCCTCCCCTGAGGACCTCTACCTACCCTAAGGGCCAGAGCCAGCCCCGACCTACAGAGTAAAGCCCAAGCTCTGGACTTGAAAACCCACCATTCCCCATCCTGGGAATGCCCTATAAACTTCTGCCCGGTTCTCCGCTGCTTCTTGCGCTAGCAGAGGCAGCCACCCTCCTGGGTTCTTCCCTCCCGGTAGATGTCCTGTGAGGGTTGTTGTGTGGTGTGACTTTGTGGTATTCCATGGCTGGGACTGCCAGGATACTCACTGTTCCTTTCAGAACTGTAACAGTTTGGGGAAAGCTTTTCCCAGCGGGAGCAGAGCTCTAACACGTGCCTGGGAAACCTTCCCCATCCTAGAGCAGAGCTGTAACACTCCCCTTAGGGAAGCATTTTCCCTCGGAGCTGTGACTCCAGTAGGCTCTCCTGGTGCTGTGCTCCCCGTTGGGAGGCAGGATCTGAACTGCACTGGGACCCTGTCCCTCATCTCCAGTACACCAGCAGCAGACCCAGCTTCCAGCTCACTGATCGCTCAGCACCCATCCACCAGTAGCACTAAATTAGGTAAGTTCTCCCTTTGGCCAGTGGAAACGTCGTCCTGAGTCTGAAGAAGCACTGTTGAGTGTCTGACCCCTCTGGTACTCTTGGAGGCGGAGGTACCCCCAGAAACCATCTTTAAGGCTACAGCTGACCCTCTTCACCTGACCCCATCCCCCAACTGCTGGAGCTACAATCCTGCAGTTTCCTTTTTTTTTTTTTTTTTTTTTTTTTTGTCTTATCTGGTGTATATTCTCAGCAGCTTCTGTTTTTAAAAACAAACATTTATAATCATTATTTTTATACAGATATAGATATATATGTATCTATATATAAATATAGATACAACTCCAAGTTCAGTGGTCTTTCAGCATTTTCCACTTAAATGTTTTTAAACATAAAAACAGGGTATAATTCCAAAGTCCAGAGTTACTTGAAACTGGAAAATATTTTCTCTGTAGAAAATAGTAAAAATGATAACATTTTCCAATAAGCCCTTTTAAGCCAAATAATAGCTGAATTATACATGTAAATATTGATTAGATTCTGGGATACAGAAGAAACCTATCTTCATCTGTTCAGAGAGCTATGTTTTACTTAAATTGTGTAAGTGAGATTCCTATTCATCTTCCCCTTCACTGATTTACAGCAGACATTTTTCTAAAGGCTAATTCATAATCTAAAAAGATTTTAGCTTCCCCTCCTGAAAGTACAGCCAGCATATCTTTCATCAGCTTGATAAGGTACAAATTCTTATCCTAATAGTGGAATGTTTCACTAAAGCATGCCTAGTGATTGGATGAAACTAAAACTTATTATAAGCCACAGTCATCCTAGGGTCCCCCCTGCTAGGTAGCCTCACTGGATCTGTGGGTTGCAGTCTGATTGTCCTTTGCTTTATATCTAGCATCCACTTATGAGTGAGTACATACCATGTTTATCCTTCTGAGTCTGGGTTACCTCACTCAGGATGATGTTTTCTAGTTCCATTCATTTGCCTGAAAATTTCATGATGTCATTGTTTTTCTCTGCTGAGTAAGTACTCCATTGTGTATATGTACCACATTTTCTTAATCCATTCTTTACTTGATGAGCATCTAGGTTGTTTCCAGGTTCTGACTATTATGAATAATGCTGCTATGAACATAGTTGAGCATGTATCTTTGTGGTATGATTGAGCATTCCTTGGGCATTTGCCCAAAAGTGGTATGGCTGGGTCTTGAGGTGGATCGATTCCCAATTTTCTGAGAAACCACCACACTGATTTCCACAGTGATTGTACAAGCTTGCATTCCCACCAACAGTGGAGGAGTGTTCCCCTTGCTCCACATCCTCTCCAACATAAACTGTCATCAGTGTTTTTGATCTTAGCCATTCTGACAGGTGTAAGATGGTATCTCAGAGTCATTTTGATTTGCATTTTCCTGTTGACTAAGGATGTTGAGCATTTCCTTAAATGTCTTCAGCCATTTGAGATTCTTCTGTTGAGAATTCTCTGTTTAGCGCTGTGGCCCATTTTTCAATTGGATTGTTCAGTATTTTGATGTCTACTTTCTTAAGTTCTTTATATATTTTGGAGATCAGTCCTCTGTCAGATGTGGGGTTGGTGAAGGTCTTTTCCCATTCTGTAGGCATTTTTTTTGTTTGTTTGTTTTTTGTTTGTTTGTTTGTTTGTCTTATTGACCATGTCCTTTGCTCTACCAAAGCTTCTCAGTTCAGGAGGTCCCATTTATTAATTGTTGCTCTCAGTGTCTGTGCTACTGATGTTATATTTAGGAAGTGGTCTCCTGGGCCAATTCCTGCAGTTTCCTTAGGCCCTCTTGGCTTTTGTGACTCCATTCTCCAACCCTTTCTTGAAGATGAGACACACACACACACATCCTGACTCAGTTTTTGTCCTGTCCTTACCTTCTGACCTTCATAAAAGCCCCAATACCAGGTGTTAGGTTTCTCCTCAGGCTAAGCCCCTGACGCCCATCGAGTGAGGTGACCACCCACTGAACTGTTTGGGTCTCCTCTGGTCTTCCCTGAGTCCTGGGGACACTTTAGGCTGTGGAGACACTTTTCCTCCTGGTTCCTTCTCTCATCCATGGTAACAGTGTCTTCCATACCCTCTCACTCCCCCTTGGGATGCCTTTTAGAAAACCTTCAGTCTCTCCAACTGACACCCAACCTGAAGGGCCCTAAATTTTTTCTCTTTTGCAATCAAATTTGGCCTCAGTGTACCTTAGATATCTGATCCAAAGGGCTGCCTATATCCCAATATTTGGGACCTTTACAAATACTTCGAGCTATAGGGAAAATGGAAAGAGATCCCCATTCCCCATTTCTCTTTTTTCTGTTTGGTTTTATTTGGTCTACCCCAAACAAACTGTATGAGTGTTCTGTTTTTTAAGTTTTGGTTGACGAATCTGTAACTTTGTTACACAGTGGGAGTGGGAAGCTGGACCTAGCATGAGTGGAAGAATACAAAGGAGTAGGCCAGCAGCAGCGTGCACACACCCGGCACACACCCGGCACACACTGCCTGGGGCTTCAGCTCCCTCCTGCAGCATCCTCTGTCTATAGCCAGAGCTCAGAAATCACCTATCTCCAAGCCTTCTTTGTTCTCAGTTTACTGGATTCTGTTTTACAGGGACTCAGGTGTCTTTTAGGGATGAGTGGCATTAGACTGCTGTTTTGTGCTGTTCCATTTGCATTAAAATCTGGCTCTAGAGTTAGGGTGTGGCTCCCCCTCCTCTAGACCCAAGCGTGCCTGTTAAAGGTTTCCTCCAAAACCTCTGTCCCATATCAGGAGAGCCACCTGCTGTGTGACAGAGAAAGGAGAGAAAACAAAACAAAGGGACAGACTGCTCCCCCCGGGGACCATTGCCCTCATCTCTTACCCCTTTGGCTTTGCTTTAACTCTCTAAATCTTTTGCTAAGGTATAGATCTTACCTCCAGATTTGTAAGCAGATTGGGTATGATTGAAAATCTGTAAAATCTGTAACAAAAGAGTTAAAGTTGTAACGCCAGGGTTGATGGTTAGAAATCTCTACATAGGTAATCTTAAAGGAAACACGTGGTTCTCTGCCACCGTAGCTGCTGTCCCCACACTGGGATGGAGGCAGCCGCGTGGCTGACAACCGTCTTCGCGGGGGTTGGAAAGGGTGGACTTTGCAGTGTGACCTCACTCCCATTTGATAAAAGTGACCACATGACATAAGCCATCCAAGGAAAAGCAGCTCCTCCTCGCTGTGAGGCCCAAAGCAGATGACTCCTCCATGATTTCCAATCATGCTCATGAGTCTCCACCGGCCTCAACCCATGGTCCCTTCTTACCCTTTCTCCCTCCTCAGCCATAGGCTGCCCAAATCAACCCTCTCAGGTGCCCACTCTGAACCTACTGGCAGCCCTTAGTCCTCCTGCTCTGCCATGGACCCCTTTACCTCCCCCTACCCGGCCTAACCCAGTTCTCCTTTGAGGGTGGGTCACAGGGTGGACGTCCCCTTCTCATGAAGCGAACTCTCCCAAATAGAGAAGAGATCGGGGTCCTGCACTGCTACTTCCTCCACCTTTATTAAAGAATTCCAGTATATTACCCAATCTTAAACCTCCCCTTCCATGATGTTTATATGATTCTCACCAACAATCCTCTCCCCAAGGAGTTCGCGCAAGGGTGGATCCAGAGCACATGCAGAGGAAATCCACCAAACTTAGGCCACCCACCCAGTCGGGCTGTGGCAGTCCCTGACTGGAACCCTGAATGGAATTACAGTACCCCAGGTGGCACCCTTGCAAGGGATCAGTTTATAACTTGTCTTCTGGCTGGTCTCCACAGGCCACCCTTGAAGTGGTAAATTGTGAAAAAATCCAAGAGGTCATCCAGGACAAAGATGATTAACCATCTCAATTCCTAGACCTCCTCACAAAGTATACCAATCTGGATCCTGAGACCCAGATGGAGAACAACTCCTTATGACCTACTTCTCCTCCCAGAGTTCCCCTGATATTGGGGCCAAACTTAAACATCTAGAGAAAGGACCCCCGACTTCACAGGCAGAAGTCTTAGCTGTGGCCTTCAGGGCATACCATGGGAGATGAAAAAACCTCAAAACCAAAATGTTGGTTAAGGCCTTTCACCTGGCAAAGCAGATTCCCAGGCTCCCAAAGCCCGAGAGCCTCTCAGTCCCTGTTTCAGATGCGGTCAAGAGGGTCACTGGGTCAGAGTCTGTCCAAACCTTCACAAACCATTCTGATCTTGACCACGGTGCCATCAAGAGGGACACTGGGTGGCTGACTGTCCTCATGTCCATCACGGTGTGAGGGCATCAAGCCCAGATCACCCTCCAGCAGACCTCCTAAGTTTGGCTATGAATGACTGAGGGGGCCCTGGCTCCCTTGACCCGACCACCATCATCTCTGACAGTATCAGGATGATCCGGCTCCTTCCTTCTGGACACTGGAGCCACTTTTGGGGTCCTGATTGAGTTTTGGGGACCCACCTCTCCTCATTCCTCTATTGTCAGAGTAGAGGGATAGCTTTACCAAGCTCACTACACCCCAGCACTTAGCTGTATCTTTAGGGGTATTCCCCTCACCCACTCTTCCCTAGTGGTACCAACAGGTCCCATCCCCTTGCTGGGAAGGGACCTCCCAGCCCACAAGGGAACCTCTATTTCTTTTGCTCCTCCATCCACTTGACCCCAGGCTCTCCAACCGTTCCCCTCCTCCTCCTCCAAACCACACAACCTGACACACGTTTTCTTTACTGGCTTCCCAGGTGGATCCCCCTGTGTGGGACACCCAAAACCCCTCTATAGCCAAGCATCATCCCCCTCTCATCCAATTATAAAACCCTTTCTTTCCTCTCTTAGTTAGAGTTTCTATTGCTGTGAAGAGACACCATGACTACGGCAACTCTTTCTTATAAAGGCCAACATTTAATGGAGGCTGGCTTACAGTTCAGAGGTTTGGTCCATTGTCATCATGGTGGGAAGCAAGGCAGACGTGATGCTGGAGAGGAGCTGAGAGTTGTACATCTTGATCCACAGGTAGCAAGGAGTCTGAGTCTACACTAAGCCTAGGAGACTTTAAAGCCCGCCTCCACAGTGACACACTTCCTCCAACAAGGCCACACCTCCTAATAATGTCACTCCCTCTGAGCTTATGGAGGCAATTACATTTAAAATACCACAACTTCCATCTGAGACAAAAGACGAGATGCAGCCTGCCTGTCTGGTTCTGATTGTTTGGAAAGTTTTGTCTGTTTTCTATGTGCAGATGGGTCTATGTTTTCTGGTGTCTCGGTAAATTTCATTGTAAACGTGGGAGCTGAGATGGATATTGGTCAGGCTGAGTTGAATGTATGAGTGACGGTGACCACCGCATGCTTTGCTTCTATTGGCTCTTTTTTGAGTGTGTGAGCTTTGTATGTCTGTGTTTATTGGTTTTGGTTTTGTTTTCTCTGCCGCTGCCAGGCGCCAGCTCCCACTGCTAACGACACTTGTTACGGCTGCGTTGACGGACAGAGCTCAGAATTTCTCTCTGGACTTTCTGGCCGCTGCATTCCGTTTATGAAAGATAGGATTTAAAAACAGTGCTTGTTTTTAACTTAAAAACAATGCTTGCATTAAAGCTAAACCTCCATGTATTCATACACAAGAATGCACCTCTGGCAGCAGCTGAACTTAAACTCTAATCCAAGAAGCTACCCTTCGGGTCACCTATCACTGTCTTCTCTATGGTCTTCTCTCCTCACTGCCTACCCACCTAACACGCAGGGGTCTCTAAACACTACCCCTTCCCGAATTCTCTCTCTTCAGGCAGCATTGGTAGAGGATGCCACACTACCTTTCAGCCATGCCCATGTCTCAACATTTCAAACTGACTCAAATTGCTGATTTGATTCTCTAAAGGTGTGTACTGATCATTTATTTCTGCTGGCTTCTGCTGCCCAGCACATTTAGTTCCAAATTCTAGAGTTCAACCACCCCTTCCCTCCACCTGGTATTTCTTGGCTCCAGACTGCCAGGGTACCTTCTTTCCAGAGCTCTAACACTTTGGGGAAACTTCCTCCAGCCCCATCCCGGAGCAGAGCTGTAACGCTTCCGCTGGGGAAGCCTTTCCCTCAGAGCTGTAGCGCTTCCATTCTGCAGGAGCAACAGCTGCTCTTCACTGCTGAGTCGTCTCTCCGGCCCTTGAACATCATTTTCATGGACTAAGAAATAAACTTTCTAAGTACAGCCAAGTTGTAACCTGAAGATGAACCACACTGTTGTGTCCTTTGCTAAAGGGAAAGGAACAGAGGATTGCGTAGATTCCTGAGGGATACACACACACAAGTACTGTTGCAGAACTTGGGAAACCGAGTGGAATTGCGGACCCCACACATCAGCTCAGGGATGAGGAGTGTAGGCAGGCAGTTGTGCAATCTCCTTTTATGTCAGTTTGACACAAGCTAAAGTCATCTGAGAGGAGGGAGCCTCAACAATTAAGAAAACGCCTCCATAAGATCAGGCTGTAGGCAAGCCTGTACGGAGTGGTGATTGATGGGGAGGCCCAGCCTCTTGTGGTGTCATCTCTAGGCTGGTGGTCCTGGGTTCTACAAGAAAGCAGGCTGAGCAAGCCATGATGAGCAAGCCAGTAAGCAGCACCCTCCATGGCCTCTGCCTCAGCTCCCGCCTCCAAGTTCCAGCCCTGCTTGAGTTCCTGTCCTGACTTCCTTCAGTGATGTGGAAGTGTAAGCAAACAAGCGGTTTTCTTCCCAGCTTGCTCCTGGGCATGGTGTTTACCACAGCAGTGGTGACCCTAGCAGGGAGAGCAGCCGTTACAATGTTACAACATTACAACGTTACAACATTACAACATTACAACGTTTCAACGGGCCCTTTACTGGAGATCGATCTTGGCATGATTGCCTTGCAAACGTGCTCACAGGAGCTCATTCTAGCCACAGTTAAATCAGCGAACTGAGTTGCTAAGTGCATTCTTTTCCACTTCTCCGTATCATGTTGGAGAAGATACTGTTTGGATTGTTCTACCCACTATATGGGATGCGATTTTGTTGCTGTCGTTTCGTTTTTATTAAAATAATGTTTTTCATACACTGTATTCTGATCATGGTTTCCTCTCTCGGAGACCCTCCCTCCCAAAGCCTTTTGGTTTGTTTGAGATTATCTTGTGTAGCTGTGGTTGGCTTTGAACTTGTTATGTAACTATGGCTGCCCCTGAACTCCTGCCTCCTCCTCCCAAGTGCTTAGAATTCAGGTGAGCCCCATTACACCCTGCTTGAGGATTTTTTGAGGGCCGGACATGGTGGTACACATCTATAATCCCAGCATTCAAGAGGCACAGTGGGAGGATTGCACCAGATTCCAAGCTAGCCCAATCTACACAGCGAGGGACCTCAAAATCGGAAAACAAGGGCTGACCAGGTGGCTCGGTGAGTAGATTCACTTGCTACTGAGCCTGAGGGCCTGAGTTCAAACCCCAGAACTTGCGTGGTAGAAGGAGAGGCCTGGCCATAGCTAGTTGTTCTCTGACTCCACACGAGCCCCTTCCCATCACACTAAATAAATAACCGTTAAGAAAACAGTTATAGTTTTACCAGAAATTTGAGGGAGTCCCAAAGGAATTACCACATGTTAAAGGGGAAATTGAAGTCCCTTTGTGGGCTCTTAGTCTAGTTAATAAAAGAATTTAAGAACAGACTCAAAAAGAAACTTGAGGACATTTTGTTAGAGTTTTTAAAAAACTCCAGGACATGTGTCTCAGTCACATTTGAAGAGATACCATGATCAAGGCAACTCTTAAAAATAAAGCATTTGTCTGGGCATGGTGGTGTGCACCTTTAATCCCAGCACTACACACACACACACACACACACACACACACACACACACACACACGGAGGTGGAGGGGTGGGCAGAGGGAAGGTGGATCTCTGTAAGTTCAAGGACAGCCTGATCTACAAAGGGAGTTCCAGGACAGCCAGAGCTATACAGAGAAACCCCAGCTCAAAAACCAAAAAGAAAAAAGAAAGCACTTAACTGGGGGCTTTCTTGCAATTTCGGAGGGTGAGTCCGGTATCATCATGGCAGCAGACAAGCACTAAAGCAGTAGCTGAGAGCTGCATCCTGATGTGCAGGCAGGGAGAGAGGCTTGGCAGGTGCTGTGGGATAATCCTTCGGAACACTGAATAGATGTCGCTATGTTTTGTTTAATAAACAAGCTGACCGGCCAATAGCTGAACAGGATAAAGTTAGGCAGGAAAGTCAAACTGAGGAATGATGGGATGAGGAAGGGTGGATTCAGATGAGTTGCCAGCCAGCAGCCAAGGAAGCAGGACATCTAGAAAATGAGGTAACAAGCCATGATCCACGTGGCAAAGCATCTTTCCTGGGTGCTCACTTCATTCTGTCAACAAATATTTATTGGGACCACTCACGGAGGAGACCAGGCCGACAGCGTCACAGCCGGAAGGAGGTGGCACCCCAGCAGGAGGCAGATGGTAAACTACAAACCACTTAGTCCATCATGCCAGGACAACTGCAGTCAGTGCTGAGAGCGGCAGAGTCAGGTGGATCTCTGTGGGTTCAAGGCCAGCCTGGGCTACCAAGTGAGTTCCAGGAAAAGCACAAAGCTACACAGAGAAACCCTGTCTCAAAAAAACAAAAAACAAAACAAACAAACAAAAAACACACACACTTTGACTGTGAGCGTCTTTCAGAAATACTGGATGAAGGAAAGTCCACACTTCTGTGGGGCCAAAAAGCCCTAGATCCCCAAAGATGGCCAGGCTTGCCCTCATAGACAGATGTAGAAGTGAGACCTAGGTGGGGAATCTAACTTCATGAAAACTTCAGGCTTGGGGTTTCCAGAGGTAGATTTTGTTCCTGGGGCCTTTCCATGCCCCTTAGCCAGGGCAGGTGGGGAAACTCCCAGGTCCGGCGTGGGTCAGGAGGTGTTTCAATAAAGATGCAAAAGGGATGGTGTTACTCCATAGAAGTCCATGGTAAATGTGAGACCCATGCTAGGAGAAGTGGGGTGAGCAGAGCATTGGAAAAGGGTTCCAGGCAAGGGATACCTAGCCATGGCACCATAGAGGTGGCCGAGGTCCCTGTAGGAGACAGTGGGGCACAGCACAGCTGAGGGGTCCTGGTGGAGACGTTTACAGAAAAGCCCAGGGACTCACATGTTAACCCATCCTTGTTAGGGCATCCCCAAGAGGGGAAGGTGGCATGATGGAGGTTCTGTTCACCAGGATGCTAACCACCAACCACCTAACCACCAACCATCGCTAGAAAATGACGTCAGAAGGGAAGAGAGACAGAGGGACATCAGAAGACATAAGGGGGAGGAGGCTGGAGGGAGGGCGTGAAGGAACAATGAGAAACTGAAAAGGAAGGAGACAATATGATGCATCCGGCTGTGTAAACGATAAGTTCCGCCGTGTTGCATAGCAGTGTCACCTACAGGCTGGCTTTGTCCCGAGTGACCCTCTGCAGCAGCAGCTTGCCCCTTGTCCTGAGTAGCCTTCTGCAGCAGCTTGCTCCTTGTCTCCAGTGACCCTCTGCAGCAGCAGCTTGCCCCTTGTCCCGGGTGGCCCTCTGCAGCAGCAGCTTGCTCCATTTGGGGTGCCACTGCTGAGGCAGAATAAGTCTACATCTTACTTGTGCCAATTCTGGGCCGGTAGGATGGTTCGGCAGGTAAAGGTGCTTGCCGCCAAACCCAAGGACCTGAGTTTCATCTTTGGAACCCACACAGTGGAAGGGACAAGCTACAACAAGTTGTCCTCCAATCCCCACATGCCTCTGTCCTGTCCCCACATATTATCCGTCCAGAGCAGTCATGAGGTACTGAGTAAGCTACTTATTTAAGCAAATGAAATATTGCCTCCAATGAACTTATCAATTGAAATCAGGAATACATGCCCACATGGGTATATCAAAACCCACCAGACACCAGACAGCCCACCACAAACTCCCCCAAACCAACAGATCAATGAACGACATGATTCCCTGACATGAGTGATAGAAAATGAAGGGAAGTGTATTAGTCAGGGTTCTCTGAAGGAACAGAACTGAATTAATAGTGTGTGTGTGTGTGTGTGTGTGTGTGTGTGTGTGTGTGTGTGTGTGTGTGGATTAAGGAGGTTCATTAGAGTCACCTACAAGCTGTGGCTGTGGTCCAGGTAGTGAAACCATGATTATCTTCCAATAGAAAGGCAAAGAGCTGTTCAGTCTCTGAGACTGGATATCTCAGAAGTCTCAACTGGTGCCGGAGTGCCAGGGGATTCCTAGAGAGCTGCTGGTCTTCAGTCTACATTGGAATCCTGAAGGAGCAGGTTCTAACCCCAGCAAAAGAATGCATTAGCAACAGAATAGATGAACTTGCTATCGAGAGTGAAGGCAAGCAGGCAAAAAGCAAAAACTTCCTTCTTTCATGGCCTTTTATGTGGGCCGTCACCAGAAGATTTAGGATGGGTCTTCCCATTCCAAATGATTTGATGAAGAAAATCCCACACAGGTATGCCCAGCTGCTTGGGTTTTAGTTGATTCCAGAAGTAGTTAAGTTGACAACCAAGATTAGCCATCACAGGAAGTAACACTGGGGATAACCATCTACCAGCCATCATCAGGCTGTCTGGTGCACACAGCGTGGGGTTCACAGATGAGGACCTTATGACTCTGCCCCCTGGGTATGGGAGTCACCCACTTGACTTACTGTTATCCATCTGGACCCAGGAAGCCTGGACCCAGCCCTCTGCCTTGAACCTGTGCTGGCCTTTGGCAGGCTGGTGCCACAGCATGTCTGTGATCACATTGTTATGTCAGTAGTGTGACCCATGGGGACTCTGCTTCTTCATCAGCTCTCTGATCTTGTCTTTAATAAGGCACCCTTGAGCCCGTCAGCCTCCTAGCCCTTTCTCAGTCATTCTGTGACATATATCATTTGTGCAAGTGTTACATGTGACCCGAGAGTTAATAGGAACGACGGAACTGAGACAGAAGAGCCTGCGATTGCCAGTGGCTGTGAATACCAAGTGAAATCCGTAGTACTTGGTTAATGGAAGCCAATGCAATGGACATAGCTTGTAAATTTATTATGTGCGATAAACTTTGACATCGTGGGGAGACATAAACACATCTATCTGCTACTGGACAGTTCACTCACAACAGTTAATGGTGCTGGCAGGATTCCATTCATTCAAGAAGGAAGCTGATGAGTAAACACACTACTGGCAAAAATAATTGGCAATACATGAAGATTTATTTTGTTTTTTCAAGTAAAATAAACCATTTGGTGATAGAGATAAAATTGAAACCCTACCAGATTCACATAAACAGACTCGAAGCATGTAACTGTTACCTAAATGCTTGGTTGACACTGTAGTGTAATCTAACACCGTTCATGGTAACACTTGTCTCAGGTGCTGGGTGGAGGCGGGAAGGCACCCTGCCCTCACTAAGGAGGACTGCAGCTTGAAGGCACCCTGCCCTCACTAAGGAGGACCACAGCTTGAAGGAATTGGTTGGCAAAGGAAGCACACCAAGCAGCAGGAAGAGAAGCAAGCCTCATCATGTACCTAGGATTTCATAGGTAAGGTGGGCTATCACCAGGCCTAGTGGCACAGACCCACAATTAGCATTCAAGCAGCTGAGGCAGGAGGATAACTGTGGCTTGAAGGCAAGCCTGGGCTAATTAGTAAATTCAAGATGGGTTTGGGCTATGTAGCAAAACTTTGCACGCGCACACATGACAGAGAGGGAAGGGTGGGATAGAGTCATACTGTGCTGTGCTAAGAAGTTATCTCAATAGGAAAGAAAAACAGCTAGGGTGGGCAATGGTGATGTGCACCAGCACTAGGAGGCGGAGGCAGGCAGATCTCCAAGTTCAAGGCCAGCCTGGTCTACAGAGTGAGTTCCAGGACAGTCAGGGCTACACAGGGAAACCCTGTCTTGAAAAACAAAAACAGAAACAACAGCAAAGAAGAAGAAGAAGAAGAAGGAGAAGGAGGAGGAGGAGGAGGAGGAGGAGGAGGAGGAGGAGGAGGAGGAGGAGGAGGAGGAGGAGGAGAAGAAGAAGAAGAAGAAGAAGAAGAAGAAGAAGAAGAAGAAGAAGAAGAAGAAGAAGAAGGTAAGAAAGAAAGAAAAATGAAAAAGGAAACAGCTAGGGAAAAAAAACTACCACAAACAAGTTAGCTCTTGGAAGAAAGACATGGCTCAGGCTGAGAAAAATTAAAGGCTTTGAAGTGGTCCTGACCTCTGTCACCCATGGCACCCAAAGAGAAAGAAGTTAGGATAAAGAGAAGAGAGCAGTCATAGTTCCAAAAAACATTGAATTAGATTTAAAGGATCCTAATAATGTAAACCCATTAATACACGGAGGCCAAGAGAAGAGGCACATGGAATATGGTTTAAAAGGTGCCACAAACTGATCACGGCAGTCACAAGGACAAGCAGCACTGAAAGAGTCTCAGAACTGTAAACGGATGTCTCCTGTCCTGACCACCCGCCCAGTCCCAAATGCCGACTCAGAGGCTGAACATGAATTATAGATGCTTGGCCGATAGCTCAGACTTGGTACTAGCTAGCTTTTACACTTAAATTAACTCATATTTTTATGTATGCTTTGCCACGTGGTTCATGGCTTGTTGCACCATTTTTTTTTACATGCTTGCTCAGAGGCTGACTGGTGTCTGTCCTGACTCTGCCCTCCTTCTTCCCATCATCCTCAGTTTGGCTTTCCTGCCTAACTTCCTGCCCAGCTACCAACCTGTCAGTATTTTATTAACCAATGAGAGCAATACATATTCATAGTGTAGAAAAGGATTGTTCTATAACACAGAATGCCCCCTTCCCATGCTCGGTGACCTGCATCCCCACATAACATAAAAACTGTGAACAATGCAATGAGATGCTGCTGGGGCCCAAGAGACCTATCCTGAGGGCCTGTGGGATTTTAATGATCCCTGTAGAAGTCCTTTGCGGCATGACCAACTAAGACTAGAAAAACAGCAATAGATTACACATGGACAGACAGCAGAAGACAGAGGAGGGATGCACCTCAAAACTCTTCGATGTTGTGTCTTGCAGAAAAGACCACAGATGTCTGAGTGCTTTGACGCTGGGATGGAGGCTCAGATATTGCAGTTTTAAGGATCTTCAGAATGAACCAAACATCCTTTTTTAGCTGAAAACCCAAGTCTACAGCACAAGCTACTAAGTCTCCCAATTAATCATCCAAACAGAGCTCACTCCCTACACGACTAAAGTGTGAAGAACTGGGGTGGGCAGATGGCTCAGTGGTAAGCGATCGCCATGCATGCATGAAGGTTGGAGGCTGGGTCTCCAGAACCCATAAAAAGCCGGAAGGGCATGTTGGCCCATCTGTCATCCCAATCTGTGGGAAGCAGAGACAAGTGATCCCTAGGGCAAGCCAGCTAGTTAGACTAGTCAATGGGGGAGGGGGAGGTTCATCAAGAGACCTTGCCTCAGTATACAAGGTGGAGAAGGAGCCAACATCATGCTCTTCACATACACCCACACCAGTGCGCCCCACACACATGATCTAGTACATATGTGCACATATCCACATCTCTCTCTCTCTCTCTCTCTCTCTCTCTCTCTCTCTCTCTCTCTCTCTCTCACACACACACACACACACACACACACACACACACACACACACACAAATTCTGGAGAGCAACAAATCCTTACTGTGAACCTACAAAATTTAGAGGTAACTTAAAACGGATGACTCTAGATCAAGCCATTAAAAATACCAGAAAGTGAGTCATAGCAATAGTGGCATATAATCCAACAAAAGCATTATTCAGGGTATCACAATATATTCATTAAGCAAAGTGTCATTAGCCAAAAGTGGCTCACACCTGCATTCCAGCACTGGGAAGGTGGGGGCAGGAGAATCAGGAGATCAAGGTCACCTTTAGCTACCTAATGAGTTTGAGGCAGCTGGACTGAAAAAGACCTTGTCTCAAAGGAGGAGGGGTGAGGAGGGAAGAGGAGGGGGAGGAGAAGGAAAGGAGGAGGACAAGGAAGAGGAGGAGAGAAGGACACTCTGCTAACAGACTACAGCCGCACCAGAACATCCAAGTCTCACTCATGAATGTATAAGCCAGCTGTCAGGCCATGCATGACATATTGCAAACATTTAAATTGTCGTCAGAACTGTCTGGCCCACACAAGACAACTCATAACAAGACTTCTTCCAAATCAGGGCCACATATGAGTCAATTTTTTTTTCCACATCTAACAGTAAGACATGTCTAATACAGAGTCTACCAAGATGAAAATTACTAACCACAGTAGATTAATAGGACACATTAAACAAACCACCCAGACCATTCTAGGAATGTAACCCACGAGATGGAGATGGCTTCTGGGGAAGATCTCTCTTCCCTTGAAGAAATCAACAAAGAAACATGCCAAATGATACAGTTACAAACAACTATTCCTGGAGGCTTACTAGAATCCCAGAACTCAGGAGGCTTAGGCAGGAGGGCTTCCCAGAGTTCCATGCCAGCCTGGGCTACACAATGAATTCAAAGCCGGCCTGGGGCTACACAGTGAGTTCAAAGCCTGTCTGGGCTACAGAGGGAGATCATGTCATTTGGAAAAAAGAGAAAAAGAAAGATTATCTTTGGGGAAGAGGCTCACAAGGCCCCGCCATTTCTGAGGATCTGTAGGCAGTTCATGGTGCCAGTGGAGGAAGGAACATGTTATTCCCTGGTGTGGCACTGGCAAGGCACACGTGATCCTATAAGAAACCCTGATTAAACTCACCGCTTCACCAAAACAAAACAGAAGGCAATATGAACGTCGAGTGGGGACAAGTCGGGAAGAGAAAGGAAGTGAACGGCTGGGGAGCTGTGTGGTTGAGAGCACTGGCTGCTCTTCAGAGGACTAAGGGTTCAGTTCCCAGCACCCACATGATGGTTCACAATCATCTGTAACTCCAGGTCTGAGGGATCTTAAGCTCCCTTCTGGCTTCCTTTGGTAACAGGCACATACATGGCACAAAGGTAAAACATACATACATATAAAAAAAATTTAATTAAAAAAAAAATTGAACTATAGGCTGGGCATGGTGGTGCATGCCTTTAATCCTGAGCAGAAAGGCAGAAGTGGGAAGATTTCTGTGAGTTAGAGCATGTGAACCTCTATATAGAGGGCACAAAGGTTCACATGCTCACAGATAAACACTGAAGAAACCAAGAATTTTCATCACTGTGCCCAGTAGAAAAGCTAATCTTTCACCTGTGGTCTTACCTGCAATTGTGACATTCCTGTCAGCATTGATATCCAGTCTCAGACAAAATGTAATGGAGCTGTCTGTCAGGTAGCCTCTGATACATACTCATATCCTAACCCTGTGTGGCACCATAACTATCACATCCTATGACCAATTATACCCAGAGGTGTTGTTACTGACCATCCACTGGCCATGTACCTGTGTTTGATGCTGGCATGATCAATGACTCCCCATATACAGACAAGCCACCTGCAGAATACATGCACACCTCTGCCAGAGCACATTAACCCTTAGCAAAGCAGAAACAATGAGATGTAATGTCTGAGCCATTAATGAAGGTTTCTATCACTGTGATAAACACCATGACCAAAAGCAACTTGGAGAGGAAAAGGTTTATTTTAGCTTACAGTTCCACATCACAGTCCATCACTGAGAGAAGTCATGTCAGAAACTCAAGGCAGGAACCAGGAGGCAGGAACTGATGCAGAGGCTGTGGAGGATTGATGCTTAGTGCCTTGCAACCATCAATCAAGAAATTACACCAACTGGGTGGTGGTGGTGGCGGCGGCGGCGGCGGCGGCGGCAGCAGCAGTGGTGGGGCATGCCTTTAATCCCAGCACTCGGGAGGCAGAGGCAGGCAGATCTCTGTGAGTTCAGGGCCAGCCTGGTCTACAGAGTGAGTTCCAGGAAAGGTACCAAAGCTACACAGAGAAACCCTGTCTTGAAAAACCAAAAAAAAAAAAAAAAGAGAAAGAAAGAAAGAAAGAAAGAAAGAAAGAAAGAAAGAAAGAAAGAAAGAAAGAAAGAAAGAAAGAAAGAAATTGCCCCCAAAGGCTTGCCCACAAGTCAATTTGGTTAGGAGCATTTTCTCAGTTGAGTTTCCCTCTTTCCAAATGACTCTAGCTTGTGTAAAAATGACAAAAAACTAGCCACACACCAAGCTTGATGGCTTATACCCTATCACCCCAGAGCTTGAGGGGTGGAGGCAGGAGGATTCCCATTAGTTCAAGGCTAGCATGAACTACTGTGTGAGATCCAGTCTCAAAACAAACAAAAGAAGCCCATAAAGAGATATGATATCTAATAAACATGTAATTAAAAAATAAAGCAGTACACACGAACATATAACATCATGAGCCTTCAGTTTTCGGTTTATTTTTATTTCATGTATGTACATGTTTGCCTGTGTGTGCAAATGCACCATGTGCGTGCAGTGCCTATGGAGGCCAGAAGAGGGTGCTGCCTTGGTCATGGTGTCTCTTCATAGAAAAGTAACTAAGCCAGGAATATTGAAAAGTTTGAATGGCTACCATATTATAAGTCAAACACTGAGATACAGCATTACAATCATACCTAGGGTACAATGCTTTGATTGTTATACACTCAGAATGTTTAAACCTGATGTATTTTAGGTGGTTTGAGTAGGAATGGCCCTCATAGGCTCATAGATTTGAATGCTCAGTTACCAGAGAGTGACATTATTTGAAAGGACTAGGAAGTATAGTCTTGTTGGAAGACATGTGTCAGTGGGCGTGGGCTTTGTTTGGGGTTTCAAAAGCCTATGCTAAATCCAAAATCTCTCTCTTCCTGTTGCCTGTGAATCCAAATGTAGAACCCTCAGCTCCTTCTCCAGCACCATGTCTGCCTGCATGCTGCCATGCTCCTTGTCCTGCTGATAATGGACTAACCCTCCAAAACTGTGAGCAGGTCCTGATCAAATGCTTCCTTTTATAAGAGTTGCCATGGTTAGCTGGGCGGTGTTAGCGCATGCCTTTAATCCCAGCACTCAGGAGGCAGAACCAGGTGGATCTCTGTGAATTCAAGGCCAACCTGGTCTACAGAGAGAGATCCAGGACAGGCACCAAGACAACAGAGAAACCCTGTCTCAAAAAAAAAAAAAAGAGTTGCCATGGCCATGGTGTTTCTCTGCACAGCAACAGAACACTGACTAAGACAGAAGTTGGTACCAGGACTGGGGTATTGCTGTGACAGCCTGGCTGTGATGCTTGGTGGAGGAATACAGACTTTGGGACTTTGGATTAGGAAAGCAATTGAGCACATTAAGCAGGGCTAAATGAGCCATACTATAGGAGCCTGGAAGACAGTGTTGAGGGCTATTTGAACAGGGGTGATGCAGATCAAGAAGTTTTAGAGGGGAAAAATATTAATAAGTGGCCCAGAGACCATTCTTACGATATTTTGGCCAAAAAAAAATGTAGCTGCTTTTTGCCTTTGTCCAAAAAAATTTGCCTGAGGCTAAATTGAAGAGTAGTGGATTATGGCCTTGGCAGAGGAGATTTCAAGACAGCCCAGTATTAACTGTGTCACTGGCAATAAGAGACCTGGTTGCTAGTGGTAACCCTTTTGTAGATCTAAAGTGAAAAGAAGCAAGTGGGAAAAGAGAGACACAAAATGTTCAGTGTGAGGAGAAAAGGATCACCAGGGAGGGTAGTGGAGACAAGTCCAGGGCTCAAGGAGATAAAGGAAAGCCTGGTGCTAAAAGGAATAAAAAGAGTGGTAACCTCTGGGCAAGACCCCACCCAGCTAAGCTTCCAACTTGTGAAAAGGAATTATAGAAAAGCTTACCCAGTAAAAGAAACCATCAATAACAAAAAGGTGAAATCGATGTAATTGAAGAGGGGGGCATGTTCCAGCTCCAGCAAGCAGCAGAACTTGGCAGCTTCGGCCATGTGGTTCTGGCTTTAGAATCAAGGATACAAGAAAGGGGTTATAGAATATCCCTCCACGACTATGGAAAGCTGCTGAGGCCAGGCATGTGCCAGGAGTGTCCCTGTGTGGAGGCCAAAAGAGGCCATTATGTGAAGCTGTGAAGGTGAAGCCTGGATTGCCTTAGAGACCCCAAAATGTTGAAACTACCAGAGCTGTGGGATTCCTGCCAAGAAGAGCTGGTAACAGGGAGTGGAACCAGCCCAAGAGAGAGAAGTGTGTTGCAGTCACCAAAGCTGAAAGGAGTTGGAGATCTGACCTGAGATGCAGAGTTTGGAGTTTGCCCTGCTGACAGGTTCAGAGGTTTAGTCCATCATCAGCATGGCAGGAAGCATGGCGGCATGCAGGCAGACAATGTGCTGGAGAAGGAGCTGAGAGTTTCATCCTTGCTTTGCTCCAGTATTTCCTCACTAGGCTCCCTTTCCTCCCTTTTGGAATGGTAATGTACATTCTGTGCCATTATATGTCAGAAATGTGCCATCTGTAACAGGGCCCCAGACCTGAGTAGGCACCAAGACCTTAGCACAACTGACTCCATGATGGAAGTGCCATTCAGGCTGTAAAACTCAGCACATAGACAGCACCACCTGCCAAAAAACAAAACAAAACAAAACAAAACAAAAACAAAAACAAAAAAAAAAAAACACCTCAATGAAATGAAACATCACAGTCCACAGTTCTGGGAAAGTTTTAACGTACTAACCTTGGTTTTTGGCTTCTGTAGTTCCTCTTCTGGCTAACTGTTCTTGTTAATGGAAGCATGTCAACCTAGAACATGTTTTTTTGTGCTTAAAAGCTCACCCTAAAAAAATCGCGAACGCTCAGCATAGTCATGTTATAAACAATAAAGACTTTCTATTGGCTTAAACCCATGTCAAAGCAGTCTTCTCTGGTAAATACCCCACAACTTTTAAACAGTGTTGAGGCTGTTATATAGAGTATGGAGACTTTTGAAGTTGGATTCAATGTATTTTTGCATCATGATATGGCCATAAACCTATGGTGGTGGTCTGAATAGAAATGACCGACACAGGCTCATAGATTTGAATGCCTGGTCACCAGGGAGCGGCACTATTTGAAAGGATTAGGAAGTGTGGCCTTGTTGGGGGATGTGTGTCAATGGGGGTAGGTTTTGAGGTTTCAGAAGCCCATGCCAAGCCTAGAATTTCTCTCTTCCTGCTGCCTGAAGATCCAGAGGTAGAGCTCTCAGGTCTTTGCCAGCACCATGTCTGCCATGCTCCCCACCATGATAATGAACTAAACCTCTGAAACTGTAAGCAAACCCCAGTGAAATGCTCTCTTTTATGAGTTGCTGTGGTCATGGTATCTTTTCATAGCAAAAGAACACCAACTAAGACATATGTCAACAGTGTTGCCATTAATGAAAAGATCTTACCTCACTCATGCTCAGGCATTGTCTGGTAAGGACTTGCCTCAAGTCTGGCCTGGGAAAATTCCAGAACTGTGGGTTGACGCACATGGACACTGTCATTGAAACAAGCCAGGGGGAGCTCAACACGTATGTAAACAAACGTGCTGTTCATTTAGACAGCATGATGCTGCACTCCAGTTATCCCAGCAGGAGGAAGAGGAGATGCTCATCACGGTCATCCTTTGCTACCCCGTGAGTTTGAGGCCAGGCTAGGTTACAGGAAACTCTGCCTCAATTTTAAAAAGAGACTGGTTGGTGTAACCGGTGTTAGTATTCTGATCCACCCCTTGGAGACCTGCCCGGCATCCTGAAGTCATCTTTCATTAGTTAAAGCCCCCTTAAGAGGAAAAAAAGCCTCCTGCCCTCCTCCCTCTCTCCAGAGGTAGCACACACCTTTCTGTCTCCTCCTTCCCCCTTCCCTCCATTCCCTCTACCCTCCCCCACAAAATAAACTTGCCATGTGGACACTTTCCGCTGTCTGCCGTGGCCGCATGGTGTGTCTCACCCACTGCGGGGCACCTAGGTACAAAACCCACCAAGGCCTCACCTACACCGGATCATTACAACCTGACCAGTACAATTTGGTCCCATCTAAAAAAGAACACTGGGCTGGGCAGGGTGGTGTGTAACTTTAATCCCAGCACTCAGGAGATAGAGGCAGGTAGAGGTCTGTGAATTCAAGATCAGTTTGGTCTACATCGCAACTTCCAGGCCAGCCAGGGCTACATCGTGACAGAGACCATTCTCAAAGCAAAACAAAATCAGAAACACAAACACTAAATGTTGTTCTGACTACCAGCACTTCCATTTGGATCCTACTTACTTAAACTCTAAAGCCTCCAGACTGTGTTGTAGAAATAACAATGCTGAGGGCTCTTGCTGTGACCCGCCAGGCTCTCGCTCTCGGGGATCAGGAGGTGGGTGGGGAAATCCCTGCCCTGTGCCATCACCCCATATTGCATAGAACAGTTGCTTTCGGGTTGGCCTTGCCCTAGGGGACTCCATTTTTATATGACATCAGTGAGCTCCATTGTGAGTGCAGACTCAGAGGCAGAGCGACTCCACATGTCTTTTGTGCTACTAAACAACTGCTATCTGCCTAGAACAGATGGAGGCACAGACAGGAGGCATCTTGAGGACAGACTAATGAACAACTTTTTCTACAAATCACATATTACCAGCTATGAACTTGTCAGCGAACACAGAGGTGTAGCAAATCCACATCGGAACAAAACATCACGAACTTACTCAACACACTTTGATCACATAAAATGAGGTACTGCAGCACCCATCAGCCACCGGTGCAGGACTACAGGATCCTCTGGGACAAACTGACAAACCCGTGACTCTGTCACTAGGTCTGCAGCATTCACACATTTGCCATTTGTTTGGATCCGGTGAACCTGGAGCCCAGACAGTCACCCTGTCCTGTGATCTGAGATCCTCATGCCTGAAGAGCACTGACTGGGTTATAGCGACTCTCTTTAGCTCTATCAGCTCTCCTGCCTTGCTTTCTTGGTGCCTTTGGGCCCTTTTAACTCTTTCTCAGGGTTCTGTAACCTATATATCATTGTATGACGTGAAATGTGTTACCGGAGATTTGATACCAGTAGTTAAGACTGCAATAAAAAGCTGGGTGATGGTGCACATGCCTTTAATCCCAGCACTCCGGAGGCAGAAGCACGTGGGTCTCTGAGTTCAAGGCCAGCCTGGTCTACAGAGTGAGTTTTAGACAGCCAGGGCTACACAGAGAAACCCTGTCTCAAAAAAAAAAAAAAAATGAAACAAGCAAAAACAGCAACAGCAAAACTAAACAAACCATGAAAACAGTCCTGGTGGCTCATACCTGTAATCGCAGCACTTGAAAGGCTGAGGCAGGAGGATTGCTCTGTATTCATGGCCATCCTGGGCTATGTGTGAGTTTCAGGCCAGCTTGACCTCCAGAGTGAGACTTGGTCTCAAAACAACAAATTGGAATGAAAGAATTTACTATGAAGCCAGCGATACTTGGTCAATTAAAGGTGATGAAATTGATGTTGTGAATTTACCATTATTCTAGAAACCCTAGCTATGTGGAAAAAATACAAATATGCACAGAGAGAGAGGAGGGAGAGATGATAGATAGATAGATAGATAGATAGATAGATAGATAGATAGATAGATAGATAGATAGATAGATAGATAGACAGTCTGATGACTTGGGACTGGTATCCAAACAACCTTTTTTTTTTTTTTTTTTTTTTTTTTTGGTTTTTCAAGACAGGGTTTCTCTGTGTAGCTTTGTGCCTTTCCTGGAACTCGCTCTGTAGACCAGGCTGGCCTCGAACTCACAGAGATCCGCCTGCCTCTGCCTCCCAAGTGCTGAGATTAAAGGCGTGTGCCACCACCGCCCGGTGTATTCCTTAACTCTTAAATTAAGTGCATGATATTTAAAAGCATGAATACAAAAAGTGAGCAGTTGAGGTTCCCCGTAGCCATGTTGGGAGTCAGTAACCTTGCCTACCCAAGAATTATCCACCAGGGGGTTGCCTCCTGGTGGGTGGACACCCTGAACCTCAGTCATCACCTACTGCCTCCCAACATGGCTACCGGCACTGGGTCTTCACAAGACTTAGTGTGCCTAAAGAATTTCTTCTGAGCAATAAAATTAGATTCTAGTGTCCAAGCCTCAGATTAGCTTGGTCTCATACAATGGCCCTGCCATTGCACACACTGTGCAACCTTAGGTGGAAAATATTGCTTAACTACTTATCTCCAAGTGGCTGTAATCGCTGTCCCTCAGAGAGCTTAGAGAAATTTACAAAAATGGTGTGCATTCTTGCATTAGGGCTCTAGAACTGCCAATCACCTGGGCATCTCATTATTTTTGACAGATGTGTGCCGGACAGTGGTGGCCCACGCCTATAATACCAGCACTCGGGAAGCAGAGGCAGGCAGATCTCTGTGAGTTTGAGGCCAGCCTGGACTACAGAGTGAGATCCAGGACAGGCACCAAAACTGCACAGAGAAACCCTGTCTCAAAAAACCAAAAATAAATAAATAAATAAATAAATAAATAAATAAATAAATAAATATAGATGTGTAAGAGGATAAGGTCTTCAGTCACTGATGAGGGGTCCCATCCACATGGTGTAGATGCTAGTGATATGGGATTTACATTAGAAGTAAAAACAGCAGATTTCTAGCTCTCAGAGAGACAGAGGCAGGAGGAACAGGAATTCAAGGTCACCTTGGCTACATAGCAAGTTCAAGGCCAGCCTGGGATACATGAACTCCTCTTTCTTGTTTGTCAAATGCCTACCACCAGGGTCTCACTCTATAATTGGTGATGTCCTTGAACTTCTGATACTCCTGTCTGATACTCCCAGCTTTGGCATTACAGGTCTGTGTCACCATGACTGGTGTGTGTGGTGCTGGGGGTTGAACTTGGGTCCTTCCTCTTCCTCATAGTCATTGTCAATTCCTATTCACTCTAGACTCATCAGTTATCAAGTTTGTGTAACCAGTCACAAGGCTGCACCGGCAAAGGGCCAAGACCAGAGTGGGAGAGAATCACTAACCAATATCTCAATCTTCAGGGCTTGGGTGGTTAAAGACACTGTAAAAGAAACGAGAAAACAGAGCTGGGTGTGGCTGCTCCCATCTGTAATGCCGGCCATGGGAGGGTTAGTGCGAGTTTGAAGCCAGCCTGGGCTGCACAGTGAGACTCTTTCTAAAGGATAACTAGAGGAAGAGGAGGCTCTGGAGAAAACAGCAGGGATTCCCCCAGAATTCCAGACAGCCTCTTCTGGTTCTGCATACTGAAGACCCCTGAAGAGCCCAAACTGCCCGCGTCTGTGCAGGGTATCCAGCCAAGTGGGTGACTAGAAGTCCCACAGCTACTGAGAGCTGAAATGCGGCAGATAGAAAGATCAAGTTATCCTGGGCTGTCACCAGTCCATCGCAGTCTGCCAGCAACATCCTTTGACATTCCAGTGACATTTTTGGAATGCATTCCTAGCAATTACTGGACTCTGCCAAGCCCAGAGCTAAGAATGTCGCCAGCCAGCCTCTGGAACCTATAGTAATGTCTCCCACACGGCTGTGAGCTGCTCAGCTAATGTCCCCAACAGTGTACTTAGTAAATGAATTGATCTGCATTTTGTTTCCTTCTGTGACTACAAAAGTTCTGATAACTACTCCTATGTGGACAATGTTGTTTGGGGTAACCTGAGCCTGCGTTCTGGGGCCATGGTCAGTCATATCTGGTCCCTAATAAACCGTTTCCTGTTCTCTCCGGAGCAAGAGCTGTGGTTTGCAATGACAACAACTTTGATGGTTCTTCCTGGTTGTCACGGCAACTGTCAACTGATATGGAGCTGAGAGGAGTGCCATCAAGCAAATGGATGGGATCGTAACAAAGTTTGGAGGTTTCACTTCAACAGCCATCATCCATCCAACAGGTCTGGGCTCGTGCATCGAAGAGGAACTTCAAGTCTTCAGTCATCCTGTGTTCCAAGATAAACAGGGTTAGAGCAGGGCAGAATTTCTGTGAGGTGTAGGCAACAGATGCAGGCAAATGGTCACGGTGAGGTTCTGGTAGAGCAGCGTTGGGTTGCTCACACTGAGAGCAAGCTCACACGCTCCCCATGCACCCTAGACCTCAGGACACATCCCTGCAAAGTGGAGAGCAAGCTCACACGCTCCACATGCACCCTAGACCTCAGGACACATCCCTGCAAAGTGGATGTAACTCTTTTCCATTCACACAGCAGAAGTGAGGACTCAGAAAAGTGTACCCCCAAGCTGTACAGCCTCCAGCTCCAGGGATGCCTTTGCCTAGGTCTGCACGAGCCCCAAGACCCAGGGAGGATGGCTTCTCCTGCCACAGCAAGCAGGCGGTGTTTGCGTCTCCTGGGCCTACTACCCTGCCCCTAACTGGGTTCTTTGTCCCTCTCAGAATTGTGAGGGGAAAAACAGGACCACGTGCCAATCAAGCAGTGAAGGGGACTTTTTATTCTTGGCCAAGAATAGGAGAAAGGAGGCAACAAATGTGGAAACCACTTCTCAGCCCAAGAGCTTAAAGGCTGCAGTTGTGGGGTAAAAGAAAAGGCCAGGGTGAGGCTGATAAAGAGGGTGGAGCGCTTGTGTGTTTTCTAGAAACGGGCAGAACTTTTCTGGGAATCTGGGCACCGCCTCTTTTTGACCTTTTATGCTTCTTTTTCCAGTTGTTGTCAAGGCAATTGTCAACTGACATGGCCCCAAGGGTTACACCATTTTACACGCAGACGGAATTATAAATTAGAGAGTGTTTGATGGCCGTCATCTTCCTCAATCTAACCAGTCCAGGCTAACTCACCTGCCGAAAGGCTTCAAGCACCGTCCTCAGAGATGAACACAGTTAGGGTGGGTGAAGACTCAGATCTCCTAGGTCATATTCAGGGGAGCATACCCTGCTCCCTCAAATCCTGGGATTGGCTTATTTATTTATTTGGGGCAGGGCACAATGTGCTTACGGAAGTCCATGGACAGTTTTCAGAAGTTGGTTCTCTTCTTCCACCACGTGGATTCCAGGGATGAAGCTCGGGCGTGGTGGCCATCACCTTCGCCATCTGCGCCGCCTTGCTGGCCTACGGGAGGTTCACAGGCAGGAAATACGTCAGGAGGTATGCCTGCCCCTGGCTGCCCCTCATGGGAAATGCAATGAATTATGGATTTTCCTTTTTAAGCCCTTGCCATACTTGATTCTGGGCCATTTCCCAGGAACCTGGGTATGGACCTGGCCAGAGCCCATCCACCTGGCCAGTATTTAATTAAAGCTTGCTTCAAATTCAGCTCTAAACTGTGGTGGTGGTATTCTCAACCGGTGGGATTAACAGGCCCCACCATCAAGATGGTCAAGAGATCAAGGGGATTGTTCTGGCCCCAGGTGGCCATGGGCCTTGTTCTCTACACAGCTGTCTTATTCCAGGGCCATTTCTGGTTTTGTTTGTGTTTTTGAGATAGGGTCTTCTATAGCCCAGGCTGACTCCAAACTAACTGTGTAGCCTGGGCTAACCTTCAATTTGCTGATCCTACTCCTAAACATTGGGATGTTAGTGTTTTATACCATGCCTGATTTGTATACGAGTAGGGATCTAACCCAGGGCACAGCACATGTTGGACAAGCATCCCACAATTGGGCTTCATCCCTATCCTCAGGAAAGTTTTTTTTTTTAATCTTTTAAAAATTAGTGTGAGCCGGGTGGTGGTGGCGCACTCCTTTAATCACAGCATCGGGAGGCAGAGCCAGGTGAATCTCTGTGAGTTCGAGGCCAGCCTGGGCTACCAAGTGAGTTCCAGGAAAGGTGCAAAGCTACACAGAGAAACCCTGTCTTGAAAAAAAAAAAAAAAAAAAAAAAAAAAAAAATCAAAATTAGTGTGTGTACCAGGCTTTTTCTTTTAGGCCACCAACCAGCTCCCAAAATCATGTCACAGAGACAATATTAGTTATGAATGCTTGGCCTTATCTTAGCTCTTATTTTAATCTTTTCTCTTTACCTATGTTCTGCTTTGGGGTTTGCTTGTTTTTTAACCTTCTTTTCTTTCTGTCTCTATCTTACTTTCCTGCTGTCTCTGGCTGGCTGGCGGCTGCCGGGTTGGCCCCAGGTATCTCCCTCTCTTTCTCTCTCATTCTTTCCTCCTCCTTTTTCTCTAGATTCCATCTCCTACTTATTCTCTCTGCCCACCAGCCCCACCTGTCCCTCTCCTGCCTAGCTAGGGGCCGGTCAGCTCTTTATTAGACCAATCAGGTGCCTTAGGCAGGCAAGGTGAAACAGCAACACATCTTTACATAACTAATGCAGCAGAAACAATGTAACACACCTTTATACAGCTACAAAGTAAAATTCCGCACATGAACAAATGCAACACATCTTTGCCTGGTTAAAATGTTCCATAACGTGTGTGTGTGTGTGTGTGTGTGTGTGTGTGTGTGTGTGTGTGTGTGTGTGTGTATGAGGCTGGGAGGGCACATTTAGAAGTCAGATGACAATTTTGCAGAGTCAGCTGTTTCTCCTTTACATTGAGTTCTGGGGATCAAACTCAGGTCCAAGTTCTGAGTGGTCAGATCACTAGTCCCCAGGGCAGTGTTTCATCAGAAAATGTTCCTTGACAGCTGGGAACACTGCTGGTTGGGTGCTGTCTGGGAGCTGTGGGTCATGCTGAGCACTACAAGTATGGAAAGGCTCCTGTGGTGTTGACTATAGGCCTGGTGCCATGGAAGGGTCAAAATAGTGTTTTCTCTAGGCTTGGTGGCATAAACATATACTCCAATCATTAAAGATCACAAGTTCAAGGCCAGCCTGGTCATATACTGAATTCCAGACTAGCTTGGGCCACATAGTAAGGCCCTGTCTGAAAAAAGAGAAAGTCATTAGGCAGGTGAGTTGTCTCAGCAGTTAAAGGCATTTGTCACCATCCCCGCTGGCCTGAACTTGGCTCTCAGAAACTACTTCGCAGAAAGAGAAAACCAAATCCTGAAAGCTTCCTCTAATCTCCACTCACACCATGGCAAGCACACTCACACACAAGTACATGCGTGCAAAATAGATAAATTAAAATTTAACTTAAAAATGTTAAAGCAATAATCTTTTTACCAGCCAAGTTCTACTTCAAGCATTTTACTTTTACTATTAATTACTGTTACGGAATATTAATTTAGGATGTGTTACATTTGTTTATATTGTTGAACATTTGTTTAATGATGCAAAGATGTGTTGCATTCTTTTATGTTGCATTTGTTTAACTCTGTGAAGCTGTGTTACTGTGCTTGTCTAAAACACCTGATGGTCTAATAAAGAGTTGAACAGCCAATAGCAAGGCAGGAGAGAGAAGTAGGTGGGGCTGGTGGGCAGAGAGGAGAAACAGAAGGAGAGAAGGAGGAGTGAGAAAAGCAGGAGAGGAGGATGCTAGGGGCCAGTCACACAGCCAGCCACAGACTAAGAAAAGATATCAGAGATAGAGTGCTTGCAGATAGAGCGAGATCCTGGGTTCCATTCCCAGCACTGCCAAAAGAAGACGAAGGCAGGGCACCAAGATGACTTACTGGACAAAAGGTGCTTCTTGCCAAACCTGATAACCTGAACTCCATTCCCAGAACCCAGGGTGGAAGAAAGAACCAATTCCTCAAAGTTGTCCTCTGGTCTCCACATGCGAGCTGGGAGTGCAGGCATGTACCGCCAAGGGCCATATGTATTCATCAAAAACATTTTTTTAAATTGAAAACAAATAAAACGTCTTGGTCAGTATTCGGTCTGGCCTTCAGCCTGTGGGCTGTCACACGCCAAAAGCCCAGTCTGTAGATTCATCAGGAGGTCCCTACAAAGTCGCAGTGAGCTGGGTCTCTAAGTCTCCCCTGAGACAGGTTTGTGTGGTCTGCAAGCTTTGCTCTTTCTCCCCACGGAGCACCCTTGGGCCCCATCTCACTCCTGGAGGCATAAATCACAGCCGGAAGGAGTTGAGAATTGTGGGTAGAAACCACACGAAGAGAGTCCCTGATTCTAAGAGGGCCACCTCCTGCTCTGCTCCATCTTCTCTAGCTGGGAGCTTTGAACAGGTGGCACCAGGCAGAGGCTCAGCGCCTGCTGGGTGTCTTGACACAACCACTAATCCCAGTAGGGAGGTGGAGATACAAGGGTTAGGATATCAAGGCCAGCCTTGGCTACATAGTGAGTTCAAGAACAGCCTGGGCTACATAAAACCTTGTCTTTAAAAAAAAAAAGGCTAGGTGGCCTTATTTGCTGTACTGGTCAGTTTTTGTCAGTTCCACACAAACTAAAGTGACCTGAGAAGCGGAACCTTCAACGGAGGGATTGTCTTCATGGAGTGGCCCGTGGCTGGTCTGCACAGCACTTCATTGTTGGTTTTCCAGACAGGGTTTCCCCATGCAGCCCTGCCTGTCCTGGAACTCACTCTGTAGACCAGGCTGGCCTCGAACTGCCTGCCTCTGCCTCCCGAGTGCTGGGATTAAAGGTGTGCGCCACCACCGCTCGGCTGTGCAGCATTTTCTTAATTGCTAAACGATGTAGGAGGGCCCAGTCTACTTTGGGTGCGTCATTCCTGGTAAGTGAGCCTGGTTGTTAGAAAAGTAACAGCGGAAGCCAGAGGACGTAAGCCAGTAAGCAGCACTCATCTGTGTTGGTTTGGTTTTTGCTTCAAGCTCCAGTCTTGAGTTCCTGCCTTGACTTCCCTTCCTGATGGACTGTAACTTGCAAGGTGAAGTGAACCCTTTCCTCCCGAAGTTGCTTCTGGCCAGTGTTTTATCACAGCCACAAAAAAAGTATTTAGAATGTGTAGATAGCCAGAAGAGGAACTGGCAGGAGACACGGAAGTCGCCTGGAAGTACAGGACACCTGTGACTGTGACCAGGACACTGAGGAGTGAACTCTAAGGTGGACCCTCAGGACTTCTGGGAACCAGACACTGGGAAGGTACAATGGGTAGACGCACAGCATCTCTGATTGTCAACGGCCAATGCCTCATACCCAGGAATCTGGCCTTGAGTTTCTCACACAGGAAGATGTGGGATAACCTTCATCTTGAATGTTACAGTAGGGTAAGTCTTTCCCTGCTGTCCATTGTCTAAGACAGAACTGGGCTGTTCCCTGAACCCTAGTTATTTCGGGAAGATCTTGGAGATTTAGTCTTGCTATGTAGCCTCAGCTCTGCCTCTAACTGGTGATCCTCCTGTCTCTGCTTCCTGAATGCTGGGATCACAGGAGTGTGCTAGCGCTCCTGCTGTGGTTTCTATCCCTCCAGGAGTATGTGAGTGCTGCACGCTGGACTCTAGATCTGGGCTGGGTACAAATTCCACCCTTTTCTGACCCTCTTTCACTGGTGCCTTGTAATGGGGTAGTGTAGGCGGGCATATGTTGTGTGTTCCATGCATGAGCATCAGTGGCTGAGCTGACACATTTGATGGGTGAGGACAGGTTTCGGGGGGGGGGGGGGGGGTGTGTCTGCAGGCTGGTGTTCAGGCCAGGGTGTTGCATGTAGTTACAAGTCTGCCTTCTAGAGTATACCTCAGCTCATGTCTGGATGCATGTTTGTGTGCATGCATGCATCCATGCTTTGTGTGTAGGGGGTGCAGTCTGGGGAACTCGATGTACAGGGAACAAGCAGCAAGCAGGCTCTGGATTTGTTTTTCCTGCTGAGTTGGGAAATCTCTCCCAGCAGCCTAGCAGCTTCTTCATCCATCCAGCTGTTTCTGTTGCCTTTCTGGGACCCAGAGGTGCATATCCACAGGCGTCTAGCTGAAGCTTGTCAGCATCCCTGATGCTGTTGGGAGTCTTGGGGCAGCAGGGAGACACAGTTCCACGGATGGTTCTCGGTTCTGTCTCTGCCACCACTTTGAAAAGTTCTTCCATCTTGGTTAAATGGTGACAATTCCTCCAGACCATGTGGATTAGCCATCCTGGACTTCCACTGGTCCACCGCAGAACCCGATGATGCTGGCCATAGGAAATGTCTGTCAATCATTGGCTATTCCTTTACTCACTACTCACCCTTCTTTGTCACTCCTAGCAAGTCCAATGTCAGGCCAAAAAGGAAAATGTGCACCCCTCCCTGGCCTGCTTTCTGCCCTATAACTGTCCCACCTGTAACTGGGCGGGCCCTGATTCTTACAGATTCCCTCTCAAGGTTTTTCCCCAAAATAAAGACCGACACTGTGCTAAGGTGAAGTTCCCCGTCGTCGTCGTCGTCGTCGTCGTCGTCTTCCCTTCTTGATGGCTGTTCAGTCCCACAGCCCAGGTCTCTTGCTGCATGGCAGGGTGAGGATACTTCTGAGCCCCGTGAGCTTGGAGGAATGCGATGGGCGAGAGACCCCGAGGCAAACCACCCAGGTTGAGATGTGCTTCCGCCCTCCAAGGAGGCTTTGGGCAGCCACTGGATGACTCTTCCATCAAGGTGGAAACCTCTGGCTCCGAGCTGGGCAAGCCACAGCTTAGCTCTTGCGTGCTCCCACTAGATGCTGCTGGGGCCTGTCCAAGTGGATCTCCATGGCGACCGGTACACTTGTTGCCAGCCTCCGTGAGCACTGGTTGCTACAGTCACAGCTTTCTGGCTAAATCCACTCTACTCTACCCTCCTTTTTTGAGCTAGGGCCTTGATATAGAGCCAGGCTAGCCTTGTACTCAGTCTCCTAGATTACAGGCATGTGCCACCATTCCCAATTCAACAATACTTCTGTGCCGGCAAAATGGCTCACCAAATAAGAGAACCAAACACCAAGCTTGCCAACCACAACTGTAGAAGGAGAAACTGAGGCTTCCAAGTTGTCCTCTGACCTCCACATTGCATACCATGGCACATGCATGCCTATATGTTCAAGTACACATGTACACACACACACACACACACACACACACACACACACACACACACGTGCACACGCACATTAATGTATTTTTTTTTAAAGTTTTTTTGTTTCATTTTGAGACAGGATCTCGCTCTGCAGCCCTGACTGGCCTGCAACTCACAGAGACCCTCCTGCCTCTGCCTTCTAAGTGCTGGGATTAAAGGTGTGGGACAGCTTTTTCAAAGTTTTTAAAAGTAAATATTCTTTAATTACTCACTGTGTTCCAGGCGCTGTGAATCCAGGGAGAGGAAGAGGGATGGGAAAGACAAACACCAAGAACCAGCCTTGGAGATGTCAAAATGCAACTCTGAGCAGTGTTGAGAGGCAGGCGTGGGAGCCTGAGGGGCAGGCGAGTGAGGAAAAGCTGGAGCGTTTGAGAGGACGGGCCCTTGCTGGGGACCTGATGACTCAGTTGATTTTCGAAGGATAAGGAAAATGTCACAGACGGATGAGAGGGGAGCGCAGAAGAGAGCAGGGGCAGCACGAACAAAGGTCTGTGGCAGGCAGAGTGGAGAAGGGTGGATCGGGGAGAGAGAGGACCCAGGTGGGAAGCTCGACACCGTCCATGATGGAGTGACATCCCGCCTGGCTGTGCATTCCCTGGCTCCCAGCATTCTTGGGCTTGCTCACCAGGCATGCCAGGTGACTCAGAGAGACACCCACGGGTGTTGCTGATTCTGCAAAGTGCAATGCCCAGGGTCTCAGGCACAGTGTGTGATGGCTAATTCTTTCAAAACTTAATTCAATAATGAATTCATCTGTGCATGTGTGTCCCCGAGAGGTGCACCCTGGCGCACACCTGTGGACGTCTGAGAACAGCTTGCAGGAGGCAGTTCTCTCCTCCTACCTGTGAGTTCCAGGACTTCACTCAGTCCCTCGGGCTTGGTGGCAGTCGCCATGCCCTCCCATGCTGAGCCATTTCCCACCTCCCTCATGGTTAATCTTGATTGTCAACTTGACTCAGTTTGGAATCAACATGGAAACACACCTCTGGGCGTGTCCAGAGAGGTTTACAAAAAGAGGAAAGAGCCACCCTGAATGTGAATAGCACCACCCTATTGGCTGGAAGTCCCGGCTGAATACAAAGGAGAAAGTTAGGGGAGTGCTAGCATTCTTCTAATCTCGTGACCTCGTGACCTTGTGCTCCTGCCCCTCCCCACCACAACAAAATCTTCCCTTCTAGACAGCTAGCTAAGAGCTGGAGAGATAGCTTGGTGGTTAAGAGCACTGGCTGCTCTTCCAGAGGACCCGGGTTCAACTCCCAGCAACCACATGGCGGCTCACAGTTATCAGTTCTGGGGGATCCAGCAACTTCTCTGGAGTATCAAGGACACAGTGGTGCACAGACATGTGTGCAGGCAAAGTATGCATACACACAAAGCAAACTTTAAAAAAAGAAGTAACTAAAACACAGGAAGGTGGCGGGGGAGCCAGGGGACAGAAAGTACATTTCTAACAGGATCTTCTCTTGGGCACCCTTGCTGCCTCTCCAGCCCCACCTGCCATCCGCACAGGCGCTCACACTTGGGGAGTGCGGTCTGTTCAGGGGGAGGGGTGGGGTGGGAGGCAGCGGGAGGAGGAAGAGGACACAGCTGCAGGGCCTGCGCGGGAAGGAGGCTCTTAAAGGCAAATGGGTCTGTGGGGAGCAGACCAGGGAATGCTTACCTCAGCTCTACCTGCCTTGCCTTCTCCCCACTTCCTGTCTGGGGCTGGCGGGGGGGGGGGGTGGGGGAAACAGGGGGTGAACTCCCAGAATGCCTTGCAGCCAAACCTGCTGGATAATGAGATTTTGTCTGATGACTAAGGCCTGTTAACACAGCAGATCCTAAGACCCAGTTCCAACACTCTATATATGTGCTTGTGCACACACACAGAGACACTGAACAAATTCACACTCAGACTGTGTGGCAAACACATGTGAACTCATGTACATAGAGAGACTGCTTAGGATTTTGGCTCCAAAACTAATCTTCAGAATTATCAGAGGAGCTTGTAAAATGCAGACTGGACCACAGAAATTGATGAGCCTTATGTCTTCAAAGAAGCCCAGGATTCTGTACTGGAGCAGTGGGTTGACACCTAAAGATGTCCATGCCGTGTGCGTGCGTGCGTGCGTGCGTGCGTGCGTGCGTGTTTGTGTGTGTTGTGTTGTTTTGTTTTGTTTTTAGAGACAGGGTTTCTCTGTATAACAGCCCTAGCTGTCCTGGAACTCTGTAGATCAGGCTGGCTGGCTTCCAACTCACAGACATCTACCTTCCTCTGCCTCCCGAGTGCTAGGATTAAAGGTGTGTGCCACCACACCCAGCAGATAGCCACTTTTTTGTTTTGTTTTGTTTTGTTCCTTGTTTTTGTTTTTCGAGACAGGGTTTCTCTGTGTAGCTTTGCGCCTTTCCTGGATCTCACTTTGTAGACCAAGCTGGCCTCGAACTCACAGAGATCCGCCTGCCTCTGCCTCCCGAGTGCTGGGATTAAAGGCGAGCGCCACCACTGCCCGGCAGATATCCACATCTTAACCCCCAGTCCCAAGACAGTTTTATGTTACATGCCAAGGAGGAACTGAGGCCCTGTGTGGGGCTAAGGTTGCTACTTAAGTAACTTTAAAAGGAAACTTGAGGGCTGGGGCAGAGCTCTGCAGCAGAGCCCTTCCTGCCCCAGTGTGTACAAGGCCTGGGGTTCTAGCCCCGGGGTTCTAGCCCCAGGGTTCTAGCCCCACCATCAGAATAACAAACACGAAATAAAACAAAGCTTCCAACGTCTGGGGTTACGTGGGTGAAATGGACTGAAGAGTCTTTCTACAGTATATAAGGTTAAAACCTTAAGTCCCCACGTGATCGACGCTCTTAGGCTGCAAGGACTTGGGAAAGTAATCAGGACATGGTGGCCCCTCATACTCTAGATCTCAGCCAAAGGTGGCTGAGGTGTAATGTAAGTAGGACCACAGCCCTTCTGAGAGGGAGGAGGTAAAGGGAGAAGGTAGTTTGTTTGGAGGAGTATCCTCGCCAGGACGCACCCCATGGGTACCCTGGTCTGGACTTCATAGACCCCAGAGAAGAGCTTCCTCTAAGCCCTGAGTCGTCTTCGGTGCGTCGTGGCCCCTGCTGTGGGTCCACCCGAGCAGCCTCACCCACCAGGACTCAGGGTAAAGCTGAGGACGCAGACGGAAGCAGAAGGTCCGCTGGAGAAGGAAGCCAGGGTTGGCATCATGCAAAGCCAGGCTCAACCAATGATTCCTGGACCCCAGGATGAAAGGAGGCCACAGGCCAGGGACGCTGGAAGCTTCTAGAAGCCAGAAAAGGCAGAGAAATACACTGGCCCCTAGAACTGAAAAGGACACAGCCCTGTGACAGCTTGGCAGACTGAAGAACCCTAAGGTAACAAAAGAGTGTTTTAAGCGCTCCCTATTTGGTGATGGCTACAGCGCAATAGGAAATGAACAGCCATGTGTATTGTTTCTGAGGACCACTGGGCTGCTCCAGACAGCCCGCTATGCTGTAAGAATGGACTCCTAGCCAGGTGGAGACAGGCAATGGGAACAGAAACTCTGGTTATAAGGATACCCCTAGGGAACTTGAGATGGACACAGACGCTTACAGGACTCATGGTGTCCTGTCCCAGGGCACTGTCATACCAACCACTGCTGGAAGGCACGGTGAATGCGCTGAGGATCCTAGGGATACACACAGCAACAACTGAGCCGGGCACTAATGGGTTAATGGGGAAGAGAAGCAGCAAGCAGGGAACAAGTCTGGATACAAAAGTCGCCACGACTCAGAATAACAACACCCGTATGGCAGACACAGGGCAGGGACGGTGGCTGCACAGGAGGCCATGGGGATTCCTCACGAACCACATGGTCTACTTGCTGACCCGATGGCCTGGCCCCACCTGATCCCCAAGCAGACACAGGATGCGGGCAGCCGCTTCCTTCCTGGGGTCTGCATTCCCCTGTGTAGAGGACAGCCACCTTCCTTTTCCTGCCGTCCTCCTGCCTCCAAGCCTGGAGATGGAGAGGACAGATGGGCTGTCGGACAGTTCGTCACCCTCACATGTCTCTGAGCACCTACCGCATGCTGACCCTGGCTGCGATGGTCACTCACACACTCTTCAAGACCTCCGGAAGCAGGTCACGCCCCAGGGTGGGGCGGGATGGACAGCTTACGAGTCACCTCACTTGAGGTGCTTAGGAACAACAGGAAGAGAGGTCGGGCAGATGCAGGGGTAGAGGGAAAAGTGAGCCGGTGCCGATGTTTGGAGAATGGACCGTGGTGACAAGCAGACCGAATGTGTGGGACTGGATGCTTAAAGCAGTTTTGTGTCGCACATATTTTATCCTCTAACGACTCTTAGAATTAGTACTTATTCATTTACCATGTGTACGCGTGGAGGTCACAGAACGGCTTTTAAGAGTCTGTTCTCTCTGGGCTGGAACTCAAGCCATCAGGTTTGGCTATAAGCATTTTCCCCTTCTGAGTCAGCTTGCCAACCGCCCCGCCCCCCCTAATTTTAAGCACCCTCAACTGGTATGACTGAATGAAAATGTTCTGCAGGGATTCTCAGTCCCTAGCTGCTGACGCTGTTGTTTTGGAAGAGGCCAGGCTTGACTGGCAGCAGCTCACTGGGTGGGCCTTGGAGGGTGTGCCCTCTCTCTAATGCTTGCTCTCTGCTTCTTGGTCTGCCATGACCCAAACAGCCCACCACACACACCCCACATACATACACGCACACCAGATATACCACATACACACACACACCATACACACCACACACACAGCATATACACACAGAGACCACATATACACACACCATATATACATATCACATATACACCACAGACATAATGTGGAACCAAAATAAGACCAAAATGCTCTCACCCCAAAACTAAAGGCCTAAGACTGCTCCTTTTAGCTACAGGCCATAAGTTACTGGAACAGGCCAGAAGTTACTGAGACCAGTCAGTTCAGATTCCAGAAACCAGGAAGTGTAAAAGTACAGAGCCACAAGATAGTCACGAGGTAATGCCTGCCAGACTATGGAATGTCCTCTCCCTGGTTTCCAGGGTAACTGATCACAGAAATGCCTCCACCTGAGGGCAGCCAATGAGAAATGGTGGCGGGCAACCACTCCCTTAGAAGTAATTTCTAGAAGTCCCTAGAAGCGAGCCAATCAGAATTGTACCTGTACTAGCACCCCTAAATGATGTAACCTTGTGACTTTTCCCTTTAAAAACTGAGCTTGCAGACAGGTGGGCGCTTCCTCCAGCCTCCACTGCGTTGGATGTATTGGACGAAGTCCCTGCCTAGGCTTGTATTGCTTTTGGATATCCAGAATTAAACCTTGCTTTTGCATTCCGGCATGCTCGTCTTTGGTGGTCTCTCTGGGGGTCACGATCTGGGCACAACAATACAACATACACATACATATGAACACACTACATATACCACATACATACACACACACCACATGCACACAAAATACCACATACACACTACACACACACACACACACACACACTCACACACTGCCGTCACCATCACCAGGAACAGAGACGTTAAACTCTGTCTTCCTCACCACTATGGACTGAAACTTCCATCATGAGCCAAACAAGTCTTTCTTACCTTAGGTCGCTCCTGTCAGGCATCTGGCCATTTCGAGAAATCAAGACTTTTTCCTTGTTTTGAGACAGGGTTTCTGTGTAGTCCTGGCTGTCCTGTATCTCGCTCTGTAGACCAGGCTGGCTTTGAACTCACAGAGATCTCCTGCCTCTGCCCCCCAAACCCTGGGATTAAAGGTGTGCACCACATCTGGCAGAAAACAAGATTTTCAACATCTTAAAACAGAGGTGCTCCGTTCCCCTTGCAGACGAGGAAAAGGAAGCTCAGATGCTGAACAGACTCTTCCCAGCATCTCATAGCACTGAACAGCAGAACTGGATTTGAACCCCAAATCCAGATTCATTTCTCCGTATTCCTCCAGGCACAGCAGAAGTGGGATTCAGAGGAGGTGTCCAGGGAGTTAAGAAGAGGCTAAGCTCTGACGTCCTGAGAGGCCATCGTGGAGGCTGGGGTCAGGCATTTCACCTCCCCCAACCCCAGACGGGCTGCCTCTCTGGGTTTCCCTTGACAACCCTTGTTTCCCATGATGACATTGGAAGCCGCTGGCCCAAGAGTACAGTGGAGCAGGGCAGAGTGATTTAGACATCTGCTGTTCTCCGTAGCAACTGCACTAGCATCCTAACAATCTGCCATCCAGAGGCAGGGGACAAGCCAGTGCCTATCAGGGTTACCCCACAAACCTGCAGAGGCTTTCAGAATTAGCACCCTGGATCTTCCCCCTCCACAAAAGTGGGATGCCCCTGAGTCCTAGGCTAACACCGAGAAGACAAGGGGTCCAATGTGATAGGCAGGGTCTGTCTCTGCACTGGGGGAGCCCAGAACACAGAACAGGTGGGCTGGTTAGTTTTTTGTCAACTTGACACAAGCCAGAGTTTTCTTAAAAGGATACCTCGATTGAGAAAATGCCCCCATCAGGCAAGGCTGGTGTGGGCAGGTCCATCTCACTGTGGGTGGGGCCACCCCTGGACAGGTAAGAAAGCAGGCTGAACAGGTCATGGGAAGCAAGCCAGTAAACAGTGTTCCTCCACGGCCTCCGCATCAGTCCTGTTTCCAGGTTCCTGCCTTGGGTTCCTGCCCTGCTTCTTTTCAGTGATCAACTGTGATTGGAACATACAAGCCAAACAAACCCTCTCCTCTCTTTGGTCACGGTGTTTATCAGAACAGGAACTGGGACAACAGGTATCTAGAGAACAGACCTACTGGCCACAAGCAAAGCAGAGGACGGAAGCCTTGGGAGGGATGTGACCTCTCCTGGTGACTCCCACGTCAGCATGAAGAACACCAAAGCGATGGTGTCAGCTTTCTGTGACCATATCACAGATTCCTCAAAGCTAAGTGGCTTAAAACCACAATCGTTAAAGACCTCAGTTTCCAGGGGCAGAAAGCTGGGGCAGTAGCTGAGTTCCCTGGGAAATGGGGCAATAATGGAAAGACCTGGGGTGAGAAGACATGTGTCACACGTATGAAGTCACAAGGTATTGTCACGAAACAGATGCCCACACACGCACCGCTAGACTGAAGTCTTGATGTGAGTAACCACTTCTGCACAGCGCTTGGGAGTTCCTCGTCCCCTGCTCCCACATCACTCCCACTAGCCATGTTTCGGAGACCCTGGCTTTCTGGACAGCTGTGCCACAGACAGACACCTCCAACCACTATTGTTTCGTCTTGTTTTTTTGTTTTGTTTTTTATTTGTTTGTTTGTTTTTGTTTTTTGAGACAGGGTTTCTCTGTGTAGTTTTGGTGCCTGTCCTGGATCTCGCTCTATAGACCAGGCTGGCCTTGAACTCACAGAGATCCGCCTGGCTCTGCCTCCCGAGTGCTGGGATTAAAGGTGTGCGCCACCACCGCCTGGCTTGTCTTGTTTTTATCTTGAAACTGGCACACACATGGCATCGTGGTTGGATGCCTTCTGAACTTTCAACCACACTCTTGCTTCTGGTTTCAGTTCTTTATTTTCATTGCTGCCGTAGCCACAGTGTGAACCGGAACTAGGTACATAAATTGCAATGTAGTCATTTGAGGGTTTTTTTTTTCCTTCGTATGCAAATGAGGGAGGGCAGTCTTCAGTAAGTCCTTCCTTGTGTCTGGAGCTAAACCCATGGATGCCAGAATGAGTTCTCTAGTCTCACAGCAATCCCACCAGGTAAGCATCCCTCCTCTGGGAGGGGTCCTGTGAGGGAGACCAGGTCCTCAGTATTTCCTGAAGGACATAAACCCTCGGATTGTTCTTCCATGAACTGTCTTCCTGGCCCCCGAATGCCTCCCCTCCTTTCCTTGTGAATGGTAACAGCCATACAGAAGTTGGCCATGGCTCTACCCCAGCCTGCACCCTCCCTATTTATCCTGAAGTTGCCTCCTCTCCCTGTCTGCCTTCTCAGAGCCTACATTTCTACACCCCACCCCAGGGATAAGACATCCAGCTCTCCCACCCTATGTGATCGCTGAATCATAGCAGCTCGGCCTTGATTGGGATAACTGCTTTCCCCACCGTGGATATGGAAAACTGTCAGCCGGCAGCCAGCCCTCAACTCTCCTCGGAGGCTCCCCCCCACCCTACCCCCCACAGGTTCTCCAGCCCTCAGCTCTCCTCGGAGGCTCCCACCCACCCCACAGGGACTCCAGCCCTCAACTCTCCTCGGAGGCTCCCCCCCACCCTACCCCCCACAGGTTCTCCAGCCCTCAGCTCTCCTCGGAGGCTCCCACCCCCCCACACACAGGGACTCCAGCCCTCAACTCTCCTCGGAGGCTCCCGCCCACCCCACAGGTTCTCCAGCCCTGAGGCACATTATACAAGTCACTCGTGGCTCAGTCCTGGCTGCTGCTCTACTCCACAGTCAGGAAGGCCGTGACTGATACCGATGCCAGCTTCACTCGGGGGCACAGCGGTCCCCGAGCCTCCCCGAGCCTCTGCCACCAAGTTTACCCTGTTTCTCTGTCAGCCTGCACTGAGCCATCACAGACTGCCACAGAAGAAACTCCTCCTCCTGGGCTCCCCTCTGCCGCCTGGCCCAGCAGGAGCTAGTGTCCCGATATGTGCCCCAGTTCCCACCAGGACCACTAGGATGAGGGCAGATGCCAGGAGCAGCTGGTTACCCTGAACACTGCCCAGCCCAGTGGCTGCTCTGCTCCACCAGGAGGGATCCCCGTCTCTTTGGAGGAAACCCGAGAGCCTCGACAGCTGTTCTGCCTGTTCCCATCTGCCACAGGGCAGGTATGCCACATGGCACTTTGACTGTAGATAACAGTCTCCAGCAGGTTACCCCACAGCCCTAGGTAAGGCAGTGGGTACCGAAACCAGAGGCAGGACTTGGAGGACAGCATTGACTGAACATGCTCAAGATAACTAAATACAGGACTTCAGGATGTGAGGGTGATGGCTTCTGGGCCCCCACCTCCCGATGATAATCAGATTCTCCTGTTATATATATATATATATATATATATATATATATATATATATATATATATATATATATATGTCGTGCGCGTGCCCGTGTGTGTGCATGATGGTAGAGGGAGCTCACACTACAGTGCACAGGTAGAGGTCAGAGGACAACTTCGTCAGTTCCCTCTGTCCACGTTTACACGAGTCCCAGAGACTGAGTTCGAACCGTGGTCAGGCTCACTCGGCAAGCACTTTAAGCAGCCGCCTCATCTGGCCTACCATTTTTATGTACGTGAAGGCAACAGATGAAAAGGCGGCATTTGAAATCTCTGTTGGTTCCTTATAGGCCCCAAGAGCTTTTCCCTCATCTGAAGAGATTTGGACATTTTCAAGTTAGTGTTGCAGCTGCTTTGTGTGCTCAGCCTCGAGAGAGGGCGTGCAGAATGCTGCTGTCCAGCTGAGGGCATGTGCTAGGTTGCCCCCTCTCCTGTGGTCATGACTGTTGTGTGACAAAACTTTTCTTGGGGAGACACAACACACATGTCTACTCACCCCAGATACAGATCCCAAAATAGACCAAAGTACAGATACTGCCGAAGTCCAGCTTGGTGAACCAATAGGTGTTGACTGGGGTCACTTACAGAAATATGGGCGAGGGGTTAATTACAGGAGCAGAAATGACTCACAGACAGCTGTTTAAAGCCCACCCCAGCATGAGTGACAGTGCAGAATGCTGGGGACCTGGAGTCCTTTCCAAGTGACTCTGGTCTACACCTCTTCTAGGCAGCTCAGCTGGTTTCTGCTTCTTACAGGCTGCAGGGCTGGTCTCCGTCATCTTTGAAGCTCAGCTTCCATCTGTCTGAGAGGACTCTCAGCTTTCATTGTTTACTCTGCCCCCCGCCCCCCACCGCTAATGAATCTGGTCAGTTTCAGGGACTTCCTGCAACTATTTTGAGTTGTTACCTTTCTGTTTAAAGAGCTTCCCTGCAGAATGGAATGTTTCAATCTCAGGAAACTGTTATAGAACAATGACCTCTCCTTGCCCTGGAGTCCTTTGTGTAAAAGCTCAATTCCTACGAGGCCCTTCGGGTCAGGGTAGGTGTCTGAGGCCCCCTGCATCTCTCCTATCATTTGGCTCATACTAAACACGCAGTGATGGGAGTTGGGGATGATAGAGAGAAAGGGTCGTCATCGGGGCCTCGTCATGCCATTGCTGTATAACCTTCAATAACTCTCCCTTCTCTGCAGGATACATGAGAGTCCCCTGGGTGATGTTCTCGGCCCAGGCCTGGCCCGTCTCTCTGTCCTTATTGATAGTGTGTGCCAACTGCCCAGCCTTGTCAAGTGTATAAGCCAGGATGCATTGAGAGAGGCGGAGTCATTTGGCCTGTAGAGAATGAGATGGATTGTAACAAGCTGACCTTAGGTGGGGTGGGAGCTTGCCCAGCTGTTCTGCAGTACCCTGCTCCGCGGCCAGTGCGACAGAGAGCTGGGAAGGAGATGCACACAGGTGGGGAACAGGGCAAGCTGCAGCCCACACTGTACCCAGCACCTCACATTACGTCCCAGCCTGACTCCCATTCCAGGAGATCCTGGGAAAGCTGCCAAGGAAACCGTCTCAGGAGGTGAAGAGGCTGCAGGGGTGGAAAGAACAGACACAGCCTTCACGTCACCCCATAACGTGACCAGGTGGACCCACGTCAGCTGCCTCAGTGTCTCTCTGTTCTGGTTTTCTGATGATGAATTATGGCCATTCGCTTCTGCTTTCCCTGTCTTGTGCAGATTTCCCTTAAGGTCAACCCTAACCCAAAGGAGAGTCCAGGGAAGCGCACCGAGCTCACTTAAATTTGATCAGACACACTTCCCCAAACCGTCCCACACTTCCTCCTGAAGGGCACTCCTCTGCGTTTCCCCCAGCCCACTCAGCTGGCTCCTCACGCCCTGGACTCCCAGGACGGTCACTCAGCACCTGCAGCCTCATATCACAGTGCGCTGTATTCTAGGAAGCCGTCTGACCTCTGTCCTCCGTTCCCAGAAGTGAGGGCCGGGACTCCTGGACACCACCCTGTCACAGCTGGTGCCCTGTACCCTAACCCTTCGAGGCAAATGGTCTGTTCTTGATTCTGCAGATAAAGAAGCTCCAGCTGCTGGAGGCGGAAGTTCTCACAACACTGTGCAGCTGAGGTACCCAGAGGTGGAATCTACACCGGTGGATCCAGAGCCCAAATTCGTAACTACCTAGCAATTCTTTCTATCATTCTTTGACAATTTTATACACATATAAAATGTATTTTGATCATAACCACCCAGACATTCCCCTCTCACTTCCCCCAGTTACTTCCCAACATGTCCATCAAGCAATTCTTTTTTTTTTATTACATTTACTTATGCAGTTATTGTGTGGGTGCACACCTCTCATGGCATGTGGGGATCAGACGACAACTTGGGGGAGCCATTCTCTTTCCAATGTGGGTCCCAGGAATTGAACTCAGGTTGTCAGGCTTGGTGGCAAGTGCCTTCACCTGCTGACCATCTCACCAGCCTAACCACCAGCCAGTTCTTAAATAGGAAATATAAAGTGTGGTGACCAAGGTGACCAGCTATTAGACTGCCCAGGATGGAGGGTCCTTTCAGAAGGAGGAGTCTTCAGTTTTTTGGTTTTTTTCTAAGACATGTTTGTGTATCCATGTACTATGAACATATGTGTGTGTGCAGCTGAGGGAGCAGAGGGAGCTCTGGATCCCCTGGAGCTGGGGCCAGAGATGGCCGTGATCCGCCTGCGTGGGCACTCAGCTCTGAACTCCAGCTCTCTGCAGCAAGCGCTCACAGTTGCGAACCGCTTCCACAGGCCCTGTTCTTATTTTAAATAGTTCCTTTTGTTTTGTTTGCTTTGAAACAGAGTCTCCTGTGTCTTGGCTTGCTTCAGATCAGGTTAGCTTTGAATTCATGTTCCTCCCGCCTCTGTCTTTGGGATGCTGGGATACAGGGGTGTGTCTCTGAATCTTCATCTTTAAAATGGAAAACTGGAATGCATCAGTCACTACAGGAGAAAGCCCTCTGTGGGTCTGGAGGCAGGAGAGGGCTAGAAGCCAGGGTGGGGTCCAAGGCCCACAAATCTTGAAGCATTGAAATTGTGCATGAGGACAGAGTTTTGTAATTGGCCTTGCTGTTCTCCAGTCAGTCCCTTCTTAGGACCGAGCCCTCTACTGTTTAGAAAACCATTTGGACAGCCACAGTCAGCTAATGACTGCACCGGAGGCTCTGGGGTGTGGGGTGGCAGGAAACAAGTCTCCCTTCCTGTGAGGTCCACTGTGAGCCTGGCATCAGGGCTCAAAGCTGAGAATATTCTAGGGCTGGATGATGGACTTCCCTGGGTGGTGCCCTATTGAGATGCTCTAGATACCCAAGCTGATCCGAAGAAGGAGAATCTCAGTCTCCTAAAGGTTAGCAATGTGAGGAAAGCCCAATCCAGCCATGCCTGGTCAGCCTTGGGGAGGGCTTTGACCAAGGTCACAGTGATGGAGAAGACGGTGGCTAGAACTCAGGTCTCCAGGCTCTGGACAGGCTGCAGTCTTGCATGCCAAGCACAGGACCCACTTCAGGGAACTCTTGTCCTCTGATACATATGTTGTGAGACAGGGAGGAAGATGCCCAGGGTGAAAAGGACATGAAACTCAAGAAGCATGCAGTAGCTTTCAAGGTACTGTGCAGATGCCCTTCCCTGGCCACAGCAAGGTGGCGTGTGCTGGGGCCAAGCCAATGTCCTCGAGATCAGGCATCTCACCAGCTGGACTTCTCGCCTTTGGTGTTGGTATCTTGCTGGGTAAAGTGAGATCCCAATGAGTCCCCATGGAGCGACTGAGAATGTGAACAAAAGGCCGAGCAAGCGATCTGTGGAGCCTGCCTCTTGTTGCAAAAGCCTAGATCTGTCTTTACACATGATCCACAGCTGGCAGGTTCCTTGGCAAGGGGCCTCAGGCTGGCCGTCTGTGCAGGAGTGGAGGGAGTACTATGCGAGGGGTGGACTCCTGGGTACGAGTGGGAGGGTGGGGAGCGGCTGAGGCTGGCAGGAGAGCCAGCAAGAAGGATTGAGCTCTGAATCAGAGAGGTAAGACCAATGGATGCTACTGAGGCAAGCTATGGGAACAACTGAAGAGTGAGCTGAAGTTCTCAGGAGAAGCCACACCTGAAACTGGACAGGGCACCGCATGTCTGTAAGCCTGGCACTTGGGAGGTAGAGACAGGAGGATATGTGCTTCAAGGTCAAGCCAGACTACATGAAACCATCACACACACACACACACACACACACACAGAGAGAGAGAGAGAGAGAGAGAGAGAGAGAGAGAGAGAGAGAGAGAGAGAGAGCCATATCTTTTGTTCAGGTGACTAGTCGGAACTTTGATTGTGGAGAGCCTGTGTATTGCAGTCTCAGAACCAAATTTCCTTGAGCTCCTTCTCTCCCAAATAGCTAGCCATTCACTACTGCCTTCTGCATCAGACTTAATTAACATCCTTGTGTCTGACACACGAAACCTTTGGGTACATGTGAATAGACCAGTCGTTTCCCCCAGTCCCTAAACAAGAATGCCATCAGATACCTTAAACCTGCAATGGAGATTTCCCCACTTTGCTACAATCTGCCTAACTGACATTTCCGGTAATATATCTAAAAAATACCCCAGCCCCATATCAGGAAAAGAAAACCAGGGATTTAAGAGAGCTGATACCACAGACACACACACAGAAATGTACCCTCTCCTTGGGCCCAAAGTCTGCTGCCTGCCCCCGCCCAGCATCCTTTGCAGGAGGCAGTACAGCCCGCTTTGGTGTGCCCACTGCCCTTCTCTTGGGTCTGGCCCAGGAAACCTCTGGCCCCATGGTCCCAGCCCCCGCCAGTGCCTGGAACGGTTTTGAGAGTCATATGCTCACAATGGCAGAGCGAACGGTTTTGAGAATCATATGCTCACAATGGCAGAGCTACCAACAGCCTGAGAGCCACCCCCCACACTCAACCTGGGAAAATTAACAAATGAAAAGCCTTCATGGCAGCAAGCTATTGCATTCTGAGCCTCGTGTCAAAAAACTGCCCCTGGCAGAAACAGTTAGCTCAGGGGAAGGCTTGGAACTTCTGGAGACTTTGAATCAGGGTGGGAAGTGGAAGTATGGTCTATTGGGCATCTGATGTGGGAGTCATGTATGAAATTTTACAAGCACCGGAGAGCAAGGGCCATTCTGATGAGAATGCTAAACTTGGTTCATCAGCTCATGACTGGACCTTCTGTGGAGCTGGGGGCCCTCGGGGCTGTGGATGTGTTACTAGCTGGAGAGAGGTCCTTAGAGTATTCAACGTGGCTTTTGCATTTTTTTTTTCCTTTTCCTTCATTGAGCTAAGCAGAACTATGGAAAGCTGACATCTGATCAGGCGAGAAGCGGGGTGGGGGAGGTTAGCTCCGGAAGACACTGGAGACCTTGCCCCCTTGAGGGGTGGAGCTGTGAAGTAGAGCCTTCCGGTTCTGAAGCTCTCCCTGCCGAGAGGGGCAGACCCCTCCCGGAGTGCTTCCAGGTGCACATCCTGCCTCTGGGAGCTCCTGGAGGCCTGGGAGATGGGAACGTTGGTTCCTCACCACCTCAGACACCCCGTGGATGGAGTGTGCCCTGCAAAGCTGGCGCCCCAGAGCTTGGCAAAGTGGACTGGAAACTGTCACCCCAATTCCTACTTGGGGAGAGTCCCCTCACCCCTGACCAGAAGCAGCTTGCCCTAAGACAGCTGCGGTAGATAGAAACTGGTGAGCGGCGCCTGCTTGTGGGTGAGGAGAAGGCTGCAAAGCGTGAGCTGAAGGTCGGAAGAGCTGTGGTCTCCCTCCAGGGTGCTGGTGCCTCTCAGTCCAGGACTTCCTGTACAGCTGGCGCTCATTAACCTGAAGCCTTACACGGGAAGGGAGGAGTGAAGAAGTCCAGATGTGTCGCCAGAACTTAGAACAGAGACCCACTAGTGCCTGGGAACTAGGGGCAGATGATGTCCGCCAGCCCGAGCCCAGTGGCCTTTCACTGCCCGCTTCGGCGGCACCTTAGCCCCCTGGGAACAAACCCGAGACCCCGAAGCAGGCTCAGGCCTCAAAACATATGTCTTGGCTCAGACACAAGGCGAACAGGGGGGTAGGGAGAGCCCAGACAAGAGCAGGAGGAAGTGAACTGCAGGATTCTGTGAAGGTTCTGAGGGCTGAGCTCAGAGATCTTGACCAATCTTATCTCCAGCGTTTCCAGAGAATGTGAAGTCCAGATTCTGTCTGTCTCCATAGTTGGAGCTAAGAAGCAGAGCAAGGGAGGCTGTCAGGGAGCCTGGAGTGGAAAGCCACCCCCTTTGGTTCATGCCCCACCCCCAAACCTCTCTTGGAAAACAAACTGTTCTCCAGGCCACAGCTCGGGGTGGTTTGCATCCCAGCCGCATTATTTATTTGCCCATTACTGAGGGATGGAATTACAGCAGCTGCTGTAAAAGTGAGTGTCAGGCCTCAGCTTTTGGTCTCACTCATTAGGATCCCACTTGACAGCTGAGGAGGCTGCCGCCCACCGGGCACAGCCTTACAGCACCAGAGTGTGCCTGAAACCTGAGGTAGGAGGACCCCAGTGCCCAGGCTTGGGTCTCTCTGTGTCCTTCCTAGCCAGAACAGTTTGTTCTCTGTTCTCAGGAAAGAGGCTGAGATCTACACTGGAATGTGCCAGAAAGAACTGCCATTCTGAGAAAGATTCCAGGGGTGGGCAGAATTTGAGTTAAAATTATCCAAGGAAAATTGTGTTCCCCAGAGGAGGTAAGGGGAGCCTCTGCAGCCAGTGAGGACAAAGTCCAAGTGCAGAAAAGGGAGACACCCACAGCAAGTCCAGAGCAGAGATGTGGAGTCCTCTGCCTCTGAGGACTCCAGGACAGAGACCCCATCAGGGCCAGAGACCTTGGCAGTGGCTTCACAGTCCAAGAAATTTATTTGTTTTTGTTCTTTTACAAAAAGTAACCATCAGATTTGGGGTGAGGAGGTTAAGGTCTCCTGTAGCCCAGGATGGCCATGAACTCCCTATGTAGCTGAGGATGACCTTGAACTCCGCTTGGTCTGCCAGTCTTCACCTCAAGTGCTGGGATTACAGGTGTCCAGTTCCCTTGACAACTCAATCAAACAATGAGCTCTATGGGGCCTAGGAACTGGGGTCTCCCCACTACTCAGCCTGGCTCCCATCAGGGGGTTCTGACAAACACTGCCCATCCGTCTCTGTTTGGCAAGTTTACATGTGTTCTATCAGACAGCCTCACCTATGCCCTGCGAAGCAGGCCGGCCGACAGGGCAGGGGGCCAGTGACAGAAAGAATGCATCAGTCCCAACAGGCATCTAGCTCAGGACACACTACAGTGAGAAGAAGCCAGCGTGGTCCTCCCATCCCCACACCTGCATGCGAAGCTGCTCTCCCGAGTTTTACAAGCAGAGCTGTGCTGGCTGCCACTGTTACCACCCATCTCTTTAAGGACCTTGACCCACAAGTGACTTTGGGAGCAAGGGCCAACCGCTCCCTCTGAAGTAAGGACAAGCATGCTTACTGCCCATGATAAAAGATTTGTGTTCTACCCAAAGTGAGGACACACCAGTGACCCCAGCATCTGGGAGACTGAAGTGAAAGGACCCAAGTCCAACACTGTAAGACCAGCCAGCAGCTGGCATAGTGGTGCACCCCTGCAGCCCCAGAACTTGGGAGTTGGAGGTAGGAGGATCAAGAGTTAAAGGCCAGGGACTAGAGAGATAGCTCAGCAGTTAACAGCACTTCTTGCTCTTGCCAGGGACCTGGGTTCAGTTCCCAGCACCCACATGGTAGCTTACAGCCATCCTCAACTCCAGAGAATCCTATGCCCTCTTTTGGTCCCCAAGGCCACCAGGCACACACACATACATGCAGACAAAATAGTCACACACATAAAATAAATACATCTTTAAAAAATATTTTGGGTCGTGTTCAAGGATTCTTGTAATGCAATCTACCCCATGTGCAATCATGTGGCTGGATCTATGTGTCACCCCTCTGCACAGGTGTCTGGTAAAACACAAGGCACCGAATAATGTTTGAATTTGAGGGGAAATAGATACTTTTTAGAATATGAATGTATTGTCAAATGTTTAAGACATACAAAAATACATATCCATTTAAAAAACAGAAATTCAAATTCCAACCGGAAGTTCCATGCTTTTGTTTTCTGAATCTGGCAACACACTAAGGGGGTGAGTCTTGGGGGCAGAGGAGGCAATACGAACACATCCATGGGCAATCACCTCTGTCATCTCTGCCCCAGGAGGCTGCTGTCTTCTGCCAGAGACTAGGTTAGCTCCTAATTAAGGTACAAAGTCACACACTTTCTAGTCTTGACCAGTGCCCCCTGCTAGCCACAGATCCTTGCAGGATGAACAGTTGTCTGTCCATCCATGGGAACTACTGCCAAGCACGCAATTCCTGGGGGACTTAGAACGTGCTATTGCTGCTCAGTGCTTCAACTTTCCATCTCACAAAACCCTTGCTGTTGCCATGGTGACTGTAACTACACAGCATTTTGCAGCATCCAGAGAGCATTTTCACGCATTATCTCATTCAGCGTCCTGATGACTGGAAGAAATGCATTTGATTATTCTTACTTTAGGGATTAAAAACTGAAGTTCAGGGTCAAGAGGTTGTGCAGAGACACCCAGCCAGCTAAGTGGCACAGCTGGAAGTCACTTACTACAGAGGGAGGGCCAGGAGCTGCTGTGTGCTCAGTGTGGGCTAAGCGCTTTGCATTCCTTACCAAGTGAAGCCTCATAACTCCTTCTGAAGCGGGCATAATCGGCCCCCAAGGGATGGTGCGGCATACCCAGACTCAGAATGAGACTCCACTGGTGCCTGTGGTGGAGCCCAGCAGCTCCGGGAGCAAGCGGTGCAGGCAGACAGGGCAGTGTGTGTGTGTGTGTGTGTGTGTGTGTGTGTGTGTGTGTGTGTGTGTGGCCGTTGAACCCGGGGCTTCAGGCGTGCCAAGCAGTCTCCTGACTGAGCTACACTCCCAACCCAACCAAGAAGTCTTTGAGACTATCTGATGACACAGTGATTTTTATTTTACCTTCCTGTACCCGAGCTGTCATTAAGACACAATGTTGGAGGCAGACAAGATGGTTTAGTGGGTAAAGACTGGGCCTATAAGCCTCACGTCCTGAGTTAAATCTGCAGGACTCATGTGGTAAAAAAGGAAACAGCTCTCACGAGCTGTCCTCTGACCTCCACACATGTGCCATGCCATGCACATGCCACGCACATGCACAAAACAAGTAAAAATGTAAACACAGTCTAGAATGGTCAGGCACGGTGGTTCATACCTGTAGTCCCAGCATTTGGGAGGCAGAAACAGGAGGATGATCCTAAGTTCAAGGCTAGTCAGAGCTCTGTGGTGAGACCTTGTCTCAAAACAAACAAGTTGAGAAAACGGGAAACTGCGCCAGGAGAGCCTGCTCACCTGAGGCCTCTCCTTATTTCCCATGACACCTTGCCCGTGACAGCCTTTGTAATGGCTGGCAGCAGAGAGCCATGTGTAACACCTCCAGCCATGTGAAAATGGAAAGAGCATCATTTCGCTGCTAGAGCTGTCCTCGGGAGCAGGGGAGAGAGCTGCTGGCTGCATTTGAAGTGCAGCTCACAGGGCTGGCTGGGCTGCTGACCTGTCTCTTGCCAGCTCTTCCAAGGCCTGTTTCTTTCTGTGGATGCTTTCCAAGCTGCAAGTCTCTTTGGAAAGTTAGCAGTGTCCCCCAAGAAGGACCTCTTGGATCATACTGTCCATGAAAACCCAAGGGGGTGACATTAGTTAAGGCACAGCTTTCCCACATGAATGCCTGGGATGTTCTCAAGTGTTACAAGAAAAATAAAATGGCTATGAGCTTACACACGTTCAGCTCAGGCAGCTCTGTCCTGCAGGCCCTCTATGGGGCGTATTCTGGAATCCTGAGGGAAAGAGACTTGACTTATTCCAGCACAGAACAGCTATTTATAGCCACCAAGCGTGGGAAATGCTGGGTGTGGGAGATTTGGTCTACAACCCAGTAAGAATCAGGCTTGCAGGAACAGGCCACAGAGTCCTGGAGAAATTTTGACGAAGTCTGTTACACATGGATGCTGGCCACCCACAGGCACGGGCTCAAGCCTTGATGCCGTGATTTAGGACTAGGCACCTTGAGACATGTCACTGAATTGCCCCGAGCTCAAATCCCAATGCGGAAAAGGACAGCAATTGCTGCCACGTGTGATCTGAGTGAAGAGTAAGTGAGGATGCTCAACAGTGCAGCGTGCTCCATCTCTACGACCTCTGAGTCCATGGCATCTCCATCCTTGGACTCAACCTCAGATCAAATGATTGTAAACACCCAAATCCCATTGTGGCCAACATGCCGGTGACGGCCCTCTCTGTCCAATATGACCAATGTTTTCTTACCAGGATTTCCTAGACAACAGTGTAACATTTAGTTTCTTGAACTTTTTCTTGTATTAGGAATTGAAAGTAAACTTAAATTATGAGTTTTGTTTTGTTTTTTGTTTTTTGAGACAAGGTTTCTCTGTACCAGCCCTGGCTGTCCTGGAACTCACTCTGTAGACCCGACTGGCCTTGAACTCACAGAGATCCACCTGCCTCTGCCTCCAGAGTGCTGGGATTAAAGGTGTTCACCACCACTGCCAAGCTTTAAACTCTGATTTAAGTTAGGGCAAGGATGCCCAACTTATATGGTATTTTGCCATCGTATCTAAGGGACTAGAGCACTGTAGATGTTGGCATCCTGGGAAGCCCTGGAACCATGGGTACAAAAGGTGACTGTGACTGTTCACCGACTGCTCTTATCTACAGTGGGTAGGTAAGAAGACAGAGAGGAGGAGCAGGGAGACATCTGAAAAGGGCACCAGAAATGCGGGAACCAGAGTTATCGGCAGGGAACCGAACCCAGGTCCTCTGCAAGAGAGCCGAGTGCTCTTAGCTGCTGAGCTGTATCTCCAACCTCCTCTTTACTTAAAATTTTTTATTTATTCAAGCCCTCTCTTGTGTGTGTAGGTGTGTGTGTGCGTGTGCGGTGCGTGTGCGTGTTCGTGTTCGCGTGTGTGTGTGTGTGTGTGTGTGTGTGTGTGTGTGTGTGTACATCCAGCGTCTTCAGTTACTCCCCACTTTATTTTTTATTTGTTTGTTTTTTGAGACAGTTTCTTGCCTGACCTGGAGCTCACCAACTGGGCCCGAGATTCTCCGTCCTATCACTGCCCTCAACCCCAGCACTGAAGTCTAATTACAGACCTTCTCCATGTGCCTAGTTTTAAAGGTGGGTCTTCGTGCTCGGGTGGAAAGTCCCTTTCTGACTGAGCCATCTCCCCAGCTCCGGTGTGACATTTTCCCTAGTTTTTCTATGCACTTATGATGATGCCCTTTGGTCCAGTTCAGCCTATTTACCAGGTAGAGTTCCTGAGAGGCGCGCTTTAAAAGAATTTCTTAGTTTTTCTAATTGTCCCTTTTTCCCTTCCTGGAGACAGGAAGGTGTGAGGAGGGTGGGGTCCTCTGCTGCCCTTTCCCTGATCAGATAAGCCTAGGGCAAAGCAGTTTCCTGCCGGACTCCATGGCCTCGGAGTGGTTACAGCCCTTCCCCTCCAGCATCTTCACCACCACAGAATCTTGCAGACAAAGTCTACAATGCAGGGCCCCCAGGGGTGGGCTCTCCACCTAGTCCCCAGCGGGCCTCCAGCTGTATGCAGGAAGCCTTCCAACTAGTTACGGGCTCAGCGGCTGGTTGGCTGAGACTCTCTCCTCCCCCACTCCCAGCCTTTGGACTGGTGTTTGCATTTGACCTCCATTCTCAGCGGATCTGAAACTCATTGTTAATTTTCAGCTTCTTCCTCTCTCTCTCTCCCCCCATTTCCGGCTTCCTCTTCCACTGGAACTCACTATGTAGCCCAGGTTAGCCTTGAACTCATGACAATCCTCCTGCCTCAAGCTTTCGAGGGCGGGGATTAGAGGTAACCATGCTTACTTTTTTCTTAGTTTAAGAATGGTAGCAAGCTGGGTGGTAGTGTTCCACACCTTTAATCCCAGCATTCCCGAAGCAGAGGCAGACAAATCTCTGAGTTCAAGGCCAGCCTGGTCTACAGAGAGAGTTCCAGGACAGCCAGGGCTACACAGCATAACCCTGTCTCGAAAAACCAAAAGAAAAAAACAAAACAAACCAGAATGGTAGTGGTGGCTTCCAAGCTCTTAACATAATGTTGGCGTGACATTGGAAGGGTGTATATGCATGTGTGTGAGTGCCTATGTGTGCTGTGTGTGGTAGTGTGGGTGTGAGTATGATTGTGTGGGTGTTTGAGTGTATTTATGTGTCTGTGTGTGTGCCCCTGTGTTTGTGAATGTGATTGAGTATGAGTGTAACTGTATTAGATGTGTTAGTGTGTGGATTGTGTGTCAGTGTGAAAGCAAGTAGAGCTATCTGCACGTGTGTGCAGTGAAAATGTGTGAGGATGTCTGAGTGTGAGCATCTGGGGAATGGTGTGGAGTGTATGAGTGTGCCTATGTGTGAGAGAATGTGAATAATGTATGGTTCAGCGTTTGTGTGTGTAGGTGTCTCTGTGGTTGTTCGACTGTTTCTGTGTGTGAGAGAATATGTGAGTGGGTTTCTGTGTGTGTTGGTGTGACCGTGAGTATTTGAGAGTGTATGAGTGTGTGTGTGTGTGTGTGTGTGTGAAAATGAGTGAATTAGTGTGATTTTGTGTGTGTATCTGTGTATGAGTAGGTGTGTCTATTGGGTGTGAATTTGCATGTATATGTGCCTCCAAATGTGAGGATGTGGGTACTTATATGTGTATGTGTGTGACGTGTGGCTATATGTGTGTGTGCATTTTGAGAGAATGGGTATGTGAGTGCAGAGTTACAAGTGTGTCTGTAAATGAGTGTAACTATGTGTATGAATCTGTGAATATGAGAGTGTGAATATGAGAATGAGTCAGCATTTGATACGTGTGTGAGTACATGTATCTAAGAGGCATGAATGTAGTATGAATGAGTATGTGTGTTTGCGTGAACATGTGCTTAAATGTGGTTGAGTGTGAGAATGTATTGAGTATGAGTATTTGTACATATGTGGGTATTTACATTCATGAGTATTCATGTGTGTTCAAATTTAAGTTTAAAATTAAGTAAAAAGTGCACTCCTGACAGGCGGTCGTGGGGCATGCCTTTAATCCCAGTACTCGGGAGGCAGAGTCAGGTGAATCTCTGTAAGTTCAAGGCCAGCCTGGGCTACAGAGTGAGATCCAGGACAGGCTCCAAAGCTACACAGAAAAAAAAAAGGTGCACTCCTAAGATGATTTTATGAGGGCATTGTTTAGGTTCAGGGCGAGAGAGTCACACCGACAGAGAACTGACAGAGAGTCACACTGGCAGAGAGTCATACCAACAGAGAACTGACAGAGAGTCACACTGACAGAGAGTCACACCAACAGAGAACTGACAGAGAGTCACACTGTTGAGAACTGACAGAGTCACACTGACAGTCACATAGAGAGTCACAATGACAGAGAGTCACACTGACAGAGAACTGACAGAGAGTCACACTGACAGAGAGTCATACCAACAGAGAACTGACAGAGAGTCACACCGACAAAGAACTGACAGAGTCACACTGACAGAGTCACATAGAGAGTCACAATGACAGAGAGTCACACTGACAGAGTCAGAATGACAGAGAGTCACATAGAGAGTCACAATGACAGAGAGTCACACTGACGGAGAACTGACAGAGTCACACTGACAGTCACAATGACAGAGAGTCACACCGACAGAGTCACACTGACAGAGAGTCAGACTGACAGAGAGTCACACCGACAGAGTCACACTGACAGAGAGTCACACTGACAGAGAGTCACACTGACAGAGTCACACTGACAGAGAGTCACACTGACAGAGTCACACCGACAGAGTCACATAGAGAGTCACAATGAAAGAGAGTCACACTGGCAGGTGACACTCAAGCTTTATTTGTTGAACTTTTTTAAAAGGTACTTTTATTTTTATGTATGTGAGTACTTTAGCTGCATGTATATATGTGCACCACCTGTGTGCCTGATCCTGCAGAGGCCAGAAGAGGGCATCAGATCCCCGCTCATCGTGATTCCCTGAACAATACTGTGTAACAGCTATTCACACACCATTTGCACGTCTCAAGCATCATGGGTAATCCAGAATGTCTGAAAGAAAACAGGAGAGGGGCTTTGGTTATAGACACACACTACACCATCATACACGTGAGTCTTCTGCCCCTGCGGGCTTGAGTTTCTGCAGAGGTCCTACTCACCCCCAACAGAACCTGAGGTGACTGCACACATGCCCCTGCTGTGAGGCATCTGTAGTCTAGAAGAACATTGAGAGCGCAAACAGATGATCACTGTAACACTATTGGTAGTGAGGAGGTTGAGGCAGGCCACAAGGAGGTCGGCCAGGGTCAGCCGAGACTCCCCTGCAGCAGCCACAGGGGTTGGGGGGGGGCAGAAGGAAAATGTTCGGGGTACAGCCTTGAAGAGCAAAAGGCTCCAAGCTTTCCAATTGCAGCCCAGACCACTGCTCGTGGTCATGTCCATTCATTCATTCCTCCCTCTTAGCTTGATCGACAGCCATGTGTTCACTAGCAGTTAGGTTAGAGGTCATTTTTACCACCAGATGCTGTGAGGCCATGTTGGGTGTAGAGTGTAGGATCTAGCTGGTGAGTCTGGGAGAACTTTTTTATTTTTTTAGTATCTATTGCAATATGATGTTCAACACTTTATTTTATTTTATTTTTTTAATGTTTTTATTTTATAATTAATTTAATTTTACATGTCAGCCACAGATTCCCCTGTCCTCCTTCCTCCCACCCCCCAAAAGCAATTTATTAATAGAACTATACAAAGCATAACATTAATCCACTCAAGTAACAAGAAAATATTTTTTAAATTAAATGAGTCTGGGAGAACTTAAAAGGAGGTCTTTGGTCCCTGAGGCCTGCTATCAGGAGTCACAGAAGGCGGAAGATGGCTGTTGTGTCCTGCTAAGTGTGAGACGTGCCCACTGGTGGCCTGCTCTGAAGACAAGCGCCACGACTCTCATTTACAGACAAGAAAGCTGAGGTTCAGAGGAATGATGCACATCTGCCCCAATAGGAAGGTGCAGGGCTGGGGTTCAAACTTACATCCTGACTTTAGTCCAGACTCCTTCCTTTTCAGCAACATCAAGGCCCAAGTTAACGCAGTGTGGCCAAGCCATGCTCTTCACAGCCTCAGCTGCTGCTGCCTGTCCCCAGATGCACAGGCAGATGCTGTGGATGCTGACTTGGCAGCAGGCCAACTGGAAAGTTGGCCTCAAGCCTCCATTGTCTCAGCATTTATAACCTGGTCCTGGGGAGGGGGCTGGGATGGAGGCCGCTTTTCATGGGAACTCGGGCAGGGAAGGAGGGTGAGCCTCCAGCTGGGACCCAGGCCAGGAGAACAAGAGAGCTGGGAGCCAGCCAAAGCTCTATGCCTCCCCTGCCCCCAGCAAAACTCCTGGGAGCATCCAGCTGTGGCATAGCCAGGCAGGCCAGACTAGCTGTAGGTTGGGGCGTGGATGGGGTGAGGGATGTGCAGGAGTGGCAGGAGTGATGACGAAGTGTAGTCTGCAGGAGAGAGACAAGAATGAAGGGGCCGTGATGATCCGAAGGGTGAGGCGCTGCTGGGCAGGCTTACGGGGCTTCTCATCACCCAGGAAAGCAGGGGAGCTTCTTGGAGGAGGGGACTACAGTGTTCCAAGTGCTTAGAGGTGAGCAGGAGGGGGCTGGCCTCCTCAGTGGATCAGACAGTAGGTAAGAGGAAGGTAACAATGAGCAAATGTCTGGCCCTGGGGGCACTTTCAAGCAGTTCAATCTGCCCCAAATTTGTGACCCAAAATATAGTGTAATAAGTGTCAAGGTTGGAGGCTGGGGCATGACTCAGTTGGTAGGGCACTTGGGGCATGACTCAGTTGGTAGGGTACTTGGGGCATCACTTAGTCGGTAGGGTACTTGGGGCATGACTCAGTTGGTAGGGTACTTGGGGCATGACTCAGTTGGCAGGGTACTTGGGGCATGACTCAGTTGGTAGGGTACTTGCCTAGCATTTGCGAAGCCCTGGCTTCGACCCAGGAAAACTAAGCACAGTGGTGTGCACCTGTGACGCCAGCCCTTGGGAGGGGGCTGGAAGGCCAAAAGCCTTAGGTCATCCTTGGCTACAGAATGAGTTCAAGGTTAACCTGGGCTACACGAGACTGTCAAGGAAGAAAAGGAAGGCCGCAGAGAAGGCCAGTGGTGGAGTCCTTGCTGTTTTGTAGAGAACGGGAATTCTAGTCCCAGGACCCACGTTGGGCCGCTTACAACCACCTATAAATCGAGTTCCAGAGGATCTGACAACCTCTTCCGGCCTCTGCAGGCCCTGCACTTACATGCACAAGCCTTTCTATATACATGTACACACAATTAAAATTAAAAAATAAACTAAATATTGAAAGAAAGAAAAAAGAGAGACAGACAGGAAGACTGGGGTATGGAATGCAATCAAGGACTGAAAGGTCCTGATGCATTTGACATTCTCATACTACAAAAACAGACAACAGCCATTGTTCAGCCTGACTGGACATCCTGTAGTTTTGGTTAGTAAATATGGCCACTGGGGGCAGCCTCCAGTGGGAGCCACCAGAGGCTGTTAGGTAGAAAATATGTCACCGGATTTGCATATGGACAGAAGAGGACGGTGATATGGCTCGAGGCAGGTGTCCCTGGGAGACTGAGGCCAGAGCTGTAAGGACATGTGTGGGCAGATGGAGGTTTATCAAAAGAGGTCAAGTCAACGGCTTTGCTGAGTCACTGCGTGTGGAAATTGAGAAAATGGGACAGCAAGGGTGACATCCTGATTTCTGGGCAGCTAGACAGATGGCAATGACCTCTCCTGAGCTAGGAAGGAGAGAGAGGGGGACGTGGTATAACACGAATTTCTGAATGGTCTCACCAACTCCTCAGCCAGAAAAGGTTTTCTAGCTGAAAAGCCTCAGCCGAAAGGGACGCGTCTGCCAAAAAGTCTTCCGTTCCTGTCTCCTCACACATTATAGACCTTTCTCCGCACCAGATCACTTCCTTATTAGTACTGGGATTAAAGGCCTGTGTGCTTCCCAAGCATTGGGATTAAAAGTGTGTGCCCCCACTGTCTGCCTCTAGTGGCTTGTTCTGTCCTCTGATCTTCAGGCAAAGTTTGTTAGGGTACACAATATATCACCACCATGTGGAGCCTGTCAGAGCGGCTAAGCATGGTCGCAGGGATGAGGTTGGAGACAGCTGGAATCTGGGTCTAGAGCGCAGGCTCCTGGCCAGCGCTGGACGGTGGTGTTTGGAGAAGATTGGATTAGCGAGGAAGACTGAAACCATGGGAATGGATGAGACGGTGTGTGGAATGAGAGAAGGGACAAAGCTGGGGACCCAGGGGACAGGCACAGTCTAGAGAAAGCAGGAGAGAAGCAAAACCAGCAAAGGTGGAGATGCAGGAAAACTTGGGGGAAGCGAAGGGGGAGGGTCAGAATGGATTTGAGAGTGGAAACAACCAAAGCATCTAGGAACACCGTGCGTGGACGCGGTTCAGGGCTAGGACGCTTGCTTAGCCCACACCAAGCCCCAGGGACCGCTCGCAGCACTGGGAAGGAGTGCTAGGGGGCCTACCATGAGTTTGAGCTCTCAAAAAACCAAACCCAAACAGAGGGATGCCCACTGATAAAATATAGTCCTCTGGCTGTGGCCGCTGGAGACCAGACAAGCGCGGCTGCAGTGGAGCGCAGGGCAAGAGCTGAAGGCAGAGTGGAAGTAGACACTCGGTTGGTCGCGGGCTGGCGTTTGTCTAACTCTGCCTGTCTTCTGGGACCCGGGGGAAAGGATGAGGAAGGATGTAAACTAGCCCGTGTGACCAAGGGGGTGGGAGGGAGGACACCAACAGGAAAGAGAGTCAGCAAACCTTGAAAGACAGGATGCTGACAGACAAGAATCAGCCTCAAGTGGCCACAGCGTGAGACGAGCCGCTGAGGGCAGCGTCCTCTCTCAAGAGACGACTGGAGAGAGCACTAAGCAGTTAAGACCGCTGTTCTTGCAGAGGACCTGAGTTCAGTTCCCAGCACCCACTTCGGACAGCTCCCAACAGTCTGCAATTCCAGATCCAGACACCCCCTAATCTCCACTGGGACCTGCACTCACATGCACATTCCCACACACAGATGCAATTTAAAATAAAAATAATTCTTGAGCCGGGCGGTGGTGGCATATGCCTTTAATCTCAGCACTCGGGATGCAGAGCCAGGAGGATCTCTGTGAGTTTGAAGCCAGCCTGGGCTACAGAGTGAGTTCCAGGAGAGGCACAAAGCTACACAGAGAAACCCTGTCTCAAAATAAAACAAAACAAAACAAAACAAAACAAAACAAAACAAAACAAAACGCACAAGCAAACAAAAACCAAAAACAAACAAATAAATAAATAAGTAATCTTGAAAAAACTATCCCCAAGAAGCCCATGGGGCAGAAGGCCCTGACCTGCCCCAATGCCCACAGCAGTGAACACTGACCATGCCACCACAGTGGGAGACTGCGACCTGCGGGTGATGATGAGCACGGCCCACTCTTGGTTCTTTCACTAGAGTCTGACCAAGGACATGAACCTTCCACCTTTTAGAGCCTTGCAACTGAAACGTGAAACCAACCGGGGAGATGGCTCAGCAGACAGAGGGCTTGGCGTGCACACGCAAGGACCTGAGTTCAGATCCCCAGAACCCAGATAAACTGGGCGTGCTGGCCTGTGTCTGTAGCTCCAGCACTGCTACAGTGAGGCTGGAGATGGAGATGGAAGAATCCCAGGAAGTCCATGGGCCGGCTAGTCTGGGGTTCACAGTGGGGAGGAAAAAGTGAAAAGGACACCAGGTTCATCCTCAGACCTGCACACCATGGCACATGCCAGCACACACACACATATACGCACGCATGCACACACGCGTGCACGCACATATACATGCACATACAACACACACAGATGTGAGCATACAGCCATGTGTGAGGAAGCTTCAACAGCCATATGGAAAAGCTCCTGGCCCACCTACCATCCCAGACACTAACCACCAACGCCCTGGGACATGTGAATGGGGAGGGGCTGACGTGCGATTCCATGACTTAGAAACACTAAGAGCTGCCAGTCATCATCACAGTCACGGCGGGTCTGGAGGAGTGGAGCTCATGGGAGCAGGAAATAGGTGGTTGTGGGGACTGGAAGAGAGGTGTGGGGAGGTGGGCAGCGACTCCTGGGTGTCAGTTTTGCCAGCTGGAAGGGCCCTACCGAGCCAGAGTACAGGGTGACACCTGTACTTAGCAACACAGTGACATCTCAGGCTATGTCTCACGCTAAGGTTCTGACCACAAAAATGGAAACTAAGGCGAAGACACAAGGGAACCTTTGACAGTGATGCACATGTCAGCGTGGCTGGCGGGACAGTTCCGGAGGTGTGTGTCCCTGTGTGCCAACTCATCAAAAGCACGGCAGGCTTTTCTGAGTCAGTTCTTCCCCAATAAAGGTGTTTCTAACCCCCCCACACCCACACAAAGGCCTGAAGGAAGTTTCTAGATTGTATGGCTAGAGAGGGGGAGAGGGCAATAGAGGGATGTGGGCTGCCCCACCAAAGGCCTCCAGGGCTCACGAAGGAGTTGCCTGCTTACCTGTCATGTGCCTCCGATCACAAGCTGAACATTATGATCTGTGGCCACACAGGGTGGGAAATGCTGAGGGAAGCCTAGTCACGTGAATGTCTTCTCTGAAGGACTTCTCAGAACCTTGGATTTGTTAATTGCACCGCATCTCTCCAAGAAGAGTGTTTGGGTGGGAGCTCCACCTCAACCCCTGGCACCCTGGCATCCCTATACCCACAGAGTCTGGAATGTTCGCAAGAAGTCTGGTGGAAGATCCACCTCAACTTCCCTCACCATCTCTTTCCCCAAACCCGCCCCTGCAAAGTCCTCCAAACACAGCTCCTCCCCCAGAGAGGCTCAAGATCACCCCCACAGAGTATATAAGTGGCATCCCTGAAAACAGATTCTTTTGTGGTTCTTCTGGTCTCCCTTCCCGGTCTCCTCTCTATGGGCTGGGGAATCGCCCAGGAGCACTTTATCCATCAAACCTGGGCTTTTTTTTTTTTTTTTCCCTAACTCGGTTTGTTGCGACAGTGGACAGGCCTTCAGGAGGCTTAAAACTTATCAGAGAGGACAAGTGTGCAGCAGTGTTGGGATCTCTTTGATTACAGAGTTCCCCTTCCACAGGATTCCGTGTAGGACCTGGACCCATCTGCGTTGTGTATGAGAAGGGAGTGGCCTGGTCCTGATGGTGCACTGGAAGTGCCTGCTGGGGCTGATGTGGGATGTGGGAGGGGCTGGAGATAAGCATCCAGGAGAAGGGCTGAGCTAGAACCAGTGCGGCTTTGGTGGAAGAGGTAAGAGGACTCAGGTAATATCTAGGAGGAGATGAGGTGATAAGCTGACTTGGAGTGAGCCTGCCTGTGGGTGGGGGGGCATCCCCTAACACAGGACAAACCTCTAGCAGGCAGAAACTCCAGGACACTGCCCAAGTGCTGCCGGCCGCAGGAATATCATAAGAACTCAGCTGGTTATGGCAAAGCCACTACCTGGAGGAATCAGGGAATTCCTCCAGAGGAAGCCAAATCCCAAGGAGTTTTTGGTGTTACTTGGCTTGTTATATATCAGCTGTATTCTGTTATGAAAATCATGTGTGCCTTCATAGTTTTCCCAATTGACTTTTCCCTAAGAAAGGCTAACAGTGTGGACTGATCACTCTCTGGACATACACATTCCAGGTATTTGGAGAACAGCCTCAGGAAAGGCTTTCTCTGGAATCAGATATCTCCCTTAGCCACTTTCAAAGACTAGCAGTAATAACAGTCCACATGCAAGTCTCCTGATTTAAGATAAATTCCATAAGGAGACACCACCTAGGTCAGGTGGATGTTAAGTAATAGCTTTACACAATTCAGCTTGGACCCTCCTTTCTTACAGCCTTACCAACTTTATAGACAGCTAACTCCTTACCTAACCACTTCTAGGAATATTTAGATAACCTTCTGTGCTGACAGCTATGCTCAGCCAGAACCCCAGTTCAAGCCTCCCTGTAATTATCATCATTGGCAGCATCCGGCCAGGTCCATCCCCAGATGGAGGAAAGTACTTTATCAGAGATACCTCTGTACTCTCTAAGAACAGACTTAAGCATCTGGGCTACCTGTTTGTGAAGACCTGGCGGATGTGCCAATTAAGCCTTACTTCCTCTTTTCCCAAACCTTACCTCCAGTTCCAGACCTCCCTTTAACTATCACCAGAGGCATCTAGTGGTACACAGGTTGCCTAGCAACTGAGCACACTTTCCCCCACCCTGCAGAAAAATGGCAGATAGCTTGGACAGATAGGAGCCACAGGGAAAAAAAAAAAAAGACAATTTTATTTTCTCCCATTGACCTAGCAACTTATAGATTCTTAACACTTTCTAAGATTATAGTTGAGCACATAAGAGCCCTCTTCTTAGATATTACCTGAATTTAGCCTTTAGTTAATCCATTTCCCCATTGGTCACTTCCTTTTGGGGTTGCAAATGGTAATTAACGGTTATTGCCTCCCTATGTGATTCTTATCACCCCTCCATTTGACCCTGGAAGCCTGGTTTTGCACTGCTAAGGGAATACTGCTTGTAAGTGTATATATACCAGGACTTCCAGGACACGGGACAGAGAAAAGAAAAGAGAATGGAAGAACTAGATGGGTAAGAACTTGAGAGGAACAAACTGAGATGGGGAAGAAGTAGATTGAAGGGCTACAGGAGAGTACTAGAGGAACGAGATGGAAGATGAGGAAGAGCCAGATGAGAGAGAAGGAGATGGGAGAGGAAATGATATGGGAAGGAATAAGATGGATGAGAACCTAGAAGGGGCAGAACTAGATGAAGGAATTAAAATAGAACCTAGAGGGGATCGCAGACAAGTGTAGAGAGAAATCAGGCTAAAGATGACCTAAATATGAGAGCAGAATATAAGCTTATAACTGTCACAGAATAATAAAGTATATGGACTAAGGAGTTTCGTGTACATAGATTCATTTCTTTTCATCAAAGATTAATTATCAGCTGGTTGTAGATTCTTCCCGGACCCTGGGAGGGGACTATCGAGGGGCTGGACCCCCACAGTCCTCGATACCCAAGTGTTTTGGGGAGCCCACCAGAGGTGGCTATTCAGACACAGTTTATAGCCAACTGAAAATCTTCATTCCAGCCGCCTGGGATTACACTCAGGTTTGGGGTCCTGAGTGTACCCACAATGTCCACAGCACAACATTTGCTTGGCAGCTGCAGGGGCTTCACAGAAGCAAGCAGTTTACAGAGGCTGGCAAGTGGTTGGCTGGAGGGAGATCCACACAAGCAGGCAGTTTAACAGAAGCTGAGATAAATTAACTAGGACATTGTGACCTCAGGGTCCTAGAACAGAGCTGGGTAATTTTCCATGGGATTCTCCATCAAGGAGATCAAATATTTGCTAACCAGAAATGGCCTCAGCAAAAGTACAGAACGGAGGAAGTTCTGTACTGTCCTGACTGTCACACAAGGAAGGACCACTAGAGTGGGTGCTGGGACTCTAACCCTAGGTCCTCTGGAAGAGCAGCCAGTGCTCTTAACCACTGAGCCATCTCGCCAGCCCCTTGTCAGGGTATTTTATCATGCCAACAGAAAAAGAAAGACACTCCTCAGACAAAATCGTGAAAAACCCTGGTGGGTGTAGCCCCAATCAGGCATATTTTCTACACCCCCACCCCACCTAACTCCAACCCTGCCAGAGGAGATGGAGTTTACTTGCTATGAAACACACAGCCTGGGGCAAATTCCCTCCCAGAGTAAACTCAGGATAGAATTGTCCCAAGCGAGGGAGGGTGGGCGCTGAGCTGTCAAGGTAAGATACATCCAGAACTATTGCTGTGTCCTAATTCTGGGAACTGCCCGACTCTGGGCATTTCATGCTTCCCATAAATAAATGATTAGTAATGTCATAGGCTTTAGACTGGACTGACTCTGTCAGTCACTACTGCAATTAGTAGTAGAGTACAGGGATAAGCAACAAGAGTGTACAGAGCTGGACCTACGGATGGACCAATGGATGAATGGTCGATGGACAGATGATGACGGATGACAATGGATGATGGGAGGGTAATGGATGGGCTGATGGATAAAGGCCATTGTTTTCTAGTTCCCAGCAACAATGAGTTGATTGCACTCTCTGTCCACATATTTACTCCTATGATTAGCCTCACACAGATATCCAACCATTGTCTTGTTCTCTGCAGCTCCAGCACCTAACACAGAGCCTGATCTGAACAGGGGCTCCCAGGAGATTGGATGAGGAAAAACTTCATCTGTAGATAGAGTTGTCAACTTGACTCTATCTGGAATGAACGACAGTCCACAAATGGAGGGCACTCTTGTGATCCAGATCCTGAGCTGAAGGCACACCTTTATTCTGGGCCATACCTCCTGCTGGAAGGACAATGGGAGAAGGAAGATTCTGTTCATTCTCCGCCTGCCTGCCCTCACCTTGTCAGCACATCCATTTCTTCACTGGTATTGGAGCCTGCTTCTCCTGGATTCCAGCATGTACAAAGACCAGCTCAGACACCCAGCCTCGTGGGACTGAGCAACTACTGGATTCTTAAACTTCCATTAACAGATAGTCATTGTTGGACTGAAGCATATAAGTTATTTCAATAAATTCACACACACACACACACACACACACACACACACACACGCACAGAGACAGAGACAGAGACAGAGACAGAGACAGAGAGACAGAGATTCATTCCATAAGTTCTGTGACCCCAGAAGACCCCAACTAGTACACCCTCTGAGCTTATTCCACATCTGTTGCCAGTGGTTATTACTGCTCTAAGTGGCAGGCATTAGAACAACACTCAATGGCTCAGTGAACATGAACTGACTGTGGACATCAGCAGTTCAGTGGAACAAGCGATCTCTAGCTTCGTGGAAACTCCTGGCACCACCATGGATGTAGGTCAACTGCCCTTCTGCGCTGAGAGAAAATGCCAGCAGCCAGCTGCTCACCAGATCCAGAGGCGAATTTTGCAAGGTTCTTTGGGTAAATGGTGAGTTGGAGATGGCCCCTTGGAGGGAGATGGAGGATTAGAATATGCTCAGCTCCTGGGTGATGAGTCTGAGCCCTGGTAAAAGGGAGAGCTGAGCAGGCACAGGAGAAGCAGGGCTTCCTTTCTCAGAGGTTAGAAACCCTTCATGCAGTCAGGGAAATGTTGGGGCAGGGGATTGGACAGGGGCCAGCCTGAGAGCTGCATTCTACCCTTGCATTCCCCGGGTCTCACCAGCCCACACGGGCAGGGCATCTTCTAGGCTGGCTGCCGTCCTCAGCCACATGCAAACTGACCCTAACTTTCCAACATGCACAGAAGGGAAGCGAGACTCTAAGTTGACACACGGCTTGTTCCTGTCACCCTAACAGTAGCAGTAGTGCTGTGACAACAGCATTGACCTCAGCTGTGCCCTTGCCACTGACTCCTGGTGACCCTTCTCTAAGGCAAATTTCACTCTTCCCATTGTGCCGGCGAGGAAACAGACTCAGGGAGGTTAAGTCGTTTGCCCAAGCTCCACTGCCCGTACAAGCAGCAGTGTCTGGATGCTAACCTTGGTGTGGGCTTGGTTTGACCTGGTCTCACTATGCAGCCACCTCAGCATTGACCCTAGCATGACACGTGAGAACAGCTCTAACACAACCCCCTGGCCATCTTGCTGGAAGAGCCCTGGTGTGGCACAGGGCATCCATCACATGGAGAGAAACAGGAAATACGTACATGTGATCTGTAGCTTCTGGTTCCCTCCTTTTCATTTTTTAAAAATTATTTTGTTTCATGTGTATGGGAGTTTTGCACATGTGTATTTTTGTACCATGTGCATGCCTGATGCGCAAGGATAGAAGAGAGCATTGAGTCCCCTAGAACTGGAATTATAGATGGTTGTGAGAAACCACGAGGTGCTGGCTGGTTTTGGGTCAACTTGACTCAGGCTGGAGTCATCTGAAAGCAGGGAGCCTCAAATGAGAAAATGCCTCACTAAGACCCAGCTGTATAGCATTTCTTTTGTTTGTTTGTTTTTGTTTTTATCGAGACAGGGTTTCTCTGTGTAGCCGCTCTGTAGACTAGGCTGGCCTTGAACTCAGAGATCCACCTGCCTCTGCCTCCCAGGTGCTGGGATTAAAGGAATGCACCACCCAGATTCCATCAATCACTAATTAAGAAATGCTGCTGGGCAGTGGTGGTGCACACCTTTAATTTCAGCACTCAGGAGGCAGAGGCAGGTAGATCTCAGAGTTCGAGGCCAGCCTGGTCTACAGAGTGAGTTCCAGAACAGCAAGTACTAAACAGAGAAACCCTGTCTTGCAAAACAAACTAACAAACAAACAAAAAAAAAAAAAAAAGGGAAGGAAGAAAGAAAGATATGCCCTACAGCTGGGAGGTGGTGGTGCACGCCTTTAATCCCAGCACCTAGGAGGCAGAGGCAGGTGGATCTCTGAGTTCAAGGCCAGCCTGGTCTACAGAGTGAGTTCCAGGACAGCCAGGGCTACACAGAGAAACCTTGTCTTGGTGAAAGGTGGGAGGGAGGAATTAGTGATTGATGGAGAAAGGCCCACCAGTCCATTGTGGGTGGTGCCATCTCTGGGCTGCTGGTCCTGGAATCTAAAAGAACACAGGTTGAGCAAGGCACGAGGAACAATCCAGGAAGCAGCACCCTCCATGGCCTCTGCATCAGCTCCTCCTCCAGGTTCCTGTCCTGTTTGAGTTCTTGTCCTGACCTCCTTCAGTGATGGATTACAGTGTGGAAGTGTGAGCCAAATAGACGCCTTCTTCCTCAGGTTGCTTTGGTCATGGTGTTTCATCACAGTAGTAACCCTAACAAAGACAATGTGGGTGCTGAGAATTGAAACCTGGGACCTCTGGAAGAACAGCCAGTGCTCTTAACCACTGAGCCATCTCTTCTTAAAAAAACAAAACTAAATATTTAATTTTCATGTATGTATGTGTGGGTGCACATGTGTCCCCCATCACATATGCGGTCACAGAAAAGCTTACACAGGTCAGTTTTTTCCTTCCGTCATGTGAGTCCTGGGGATGGAACTCAGGTCATCAGGTTTGGTGGTAATCACCCTTACCCACTGAGCGGACAGTCCAGTCCCTGTGAATTGGAATCAGCTCTATGCTCATTAGCTAAGGGCTGTGGGGCCTGTGACTTCATCCTTCTGAATCTCCGTTGCCCTGTGCAGCAGAGCCAATGGCAGGACTGTAAGGATTTGGTCCTTAATTACATCATCAGCCTGTGCCGGCGTCCCAGCCTCAAAAGCGGGCGGGCCCTCTGTGTGCCCCTCTCTTTCCTTTCTGCTCCTCCCTTCCGTCTGTCCTCTCTCTCCCTCTCTCTCCCCCCTCTCTCCCAATAAAGCTCTAAAAAGGTAACCATGGCTTGTGATTCTTCCGATCAGCACTCTCCTCCGCTCGAGCAGCGCGCTGTTTAACCAACAAGGACCACCCCCCAGGGAGGCATAAGCTGCCCGCTTCCCCAGATGAGGTCCTGAGAGTGGCGAGCACAGATCACAGTGGAAAACAACTGGGCAGTGGCTCAAGAAGTCAACCAGGACCCCCGGGACCCCGCAAGCCCACCCTACATGCGTTCTCAATTGGCTGACAGTGCAGGTGCCTGTGCCTCCCCTCTTCCCAGCAGCCCAGAGAAGTGAATCCAGCGGCCGTCACAGGGGAATGGGGAGACAGTGTCGGACACTGAAGGGGTTCAGAGCATGCTGCCCACAAATACGGCCCCATGACTCTAAGCTGAAAGCTGCCGAGAAATGGCCTGTGGAGGAAAGACTGTTCTCCTGAAGCAGTTCACAGAAGTTTCCTGTGAGGGGCTGGAGAGATGGCTCAGAGGTGAAGAGCACTAATTGTCCTTCCAGAGGACCTGAGTTCAATCCCCAGCACCCACAAGGTGGCTCACAACCATCTGTAATGAGATCTGGTGCCCTCTTCTGCTGGGTAGGGATACACGCAGACAGAACATTGTATACATAATACATAAATAAACCTTTAAAAAAACAAAAACAGGGAGGTGGGAGGGGAAGAACAAGGGAATCCATGGCTGATATGTAAAATTAAATTTAACAAATAAATAAAAACAAAAACAAAAAACAAACAAACAAAAAACCACAACCCCCCACCACCACCACCACCAAAAAAGAAGTTTCCTGTGAAAGGAGCCTTCCCTGCCTCTGTTGGAAAGGAGCCTTCTCCCTTGGAAGACAGAAGGACACTGAGAAGAGCCTGAATGGACAAGACTGTTGACATCTCCCCACGGTGACACTGGGCTATTCACCTACCCCTCTCTTAGACTCCCCACCTTTCCCCAGACTCAGCAGACAATGCATGCCTGCTCTTCAGCTCATCTCCTACCTCCCCACGCCCCAACACGTATATACAATTTATATAAACAAATGTGCATGTCTCTCTTGTTACTCTGTCTTCCTAGTTAAGAACTTAAAAAGTTAGAAGGGAACTCTATCTTTCAAGGCAGGTATGAGGCACATACCTGCAATCCCAGCACTTAGGAAACTGAGGCAGGAGGACCATGAGTCAGGGTCACAGTGAGAAAGGCCAGGCATGGTGGGGCATGCCTCTAGTCCCAGGGCTTAGAGCAGGGGCAGATGAGTTCTAGGCCAGCCTGGTCTCCACCAACCAGAACTGCATAGCAGGATTCTGTCTGAAAATCAGAATAAAACAAAACAACAACAAAAGGAAAAACAAAGAAGGGGGTGGGGAGTCTGCCCCTTAAGCGTCAGCTTCAGCGTCCACCACACAAACCTAGACGCGCTGGGGAGACAACTCCTTTGAGGAATTGTCTCCTCAGTTTGGCCCGTGGCATGTCTTGATGACTGATTGATGTGGAAGGTCCACAGCCCAGTGTGCGGGGTCCTCTCCTGGGCAGGTGCGCCGTCTAAGAAAGCAAGCTAAGTAAGCCAGGAAGAGGAAGCAGTAAACAGTACTCCTCTATCTGTCTACTTCAATCCTCGCCTCCAGGTTCCTGCCCCAGTTCCGGTCCTGGCTTCCCTCGATGATGACTGTGACATGGAAGAATAATCCAGATAAACCCTCTCTTCCCCAGGTTGCTTTTGGTCACCACACAGCAGCAGAAAACAAGCTAGGAGCGGTTGATAACACACTGGCTGTACAAGTGTGGTGGTTTGGATGGGGACGGCCCCCACAGGCTGATAGATTTGAATGTTTGGTCATGGGCTTGTTGGAGGATGTGTGTCACTGTGGGTAGACTTTGGGGTTTCCTCCCTGCTATGATGGACTAAGCCTCAGTTAAATGCTGTCCTTTATTAGAATTGCTGTGGTCTTGGTGTCTTCACACTAAGACAGCAAGCATGAGGTACAGGGTTTGGATCCCACATGGGGGCGCACATTGGCAACTCGTGTTGGGGGTGTCTTAGCTACTTTTCTATTGCTGTGATAAAGCGCCATGACCAAGGCAATTTATAGAGAAACACATTCAAATGGACTTTCCGTTCGTTCCAGAGTGTTAGAGCCCATGGTTACAGACAGCATGGTGTTGGCTGGGGCAGCTGAGAGCTTACATCTTCATCAGAGAGAGAGAGAGAGAGAGAGAGAGAGAGAGAGAGAGAGAGAGAGAGAGAGAGAATTGGAATCTAATGAGTCTTTTGAAACTTCAAAGCCCACCCCCAGTGACACACCTCCTCCAAGGCCACACCTCCTAATCCTTCCCAAATAGTTCTACTAACTGGGGACCACATACTCAAATATATGAGTCTATGGGGTCTTTCTCATTCAAACCACCACACAGTGTAGAGACAGGTGTATCCCCAGGACTCTTTTGTCAGTCAGTCTAGCTGCGATGGGATTCTACAGGTCAGTAGAGACCTTGTCGCAAAAACTAAGGTGACAAGCTGGGGAGATGGCTCAGCGTAAGGACTGGCGTTAGGATTTCCAGAACCCTAGAAAGTGCTGGGGGTGTGACAACCTGTCTGTAATTCCAGCACTCAGGTGGAGACAGGATCCCTAGAGCAAACTGCTTAGCCAGACTTGCTTTATCAGCTGCTCTGGGTTCAACTGAGAGACCCTGCCTCAGTGGATAAAGTGGTGAGTAACTGAGGAAGACTTTTTTTTTTTCCAGAGCTGAGGACTGAACCCAGGGCCTTGCGCTTGCCACTGAGCTAAATCCCCAACCCAAATGTGTAGCCCAGGCTGGCCTCGAACTCGTGATCCTCCTGCTTCTGCCTTCTTCAGCAAATCCTACCGGTGTGCGCCACCACAACCAGCTGAGGAAGACTTCTGATGTCAACCTTGATCCTCCACATGCATGTGCACACGTGCACACGCATGCACATGCATTCATACACACCTCCACCCACCCTCCATATACACCAAACATAAAAAATTAGGTGCAGAGCAGTAGAGGAAGGAACCTTGCCCTCTGGCCTTCATGTGTGTACATGCAGGTGAACACACACACACGCACGCACGCACGCACGCACGCACACGCACACGCACTCACAACCAAGGGGAGGGATGTGTCTCACAGCACAGCACTTGTCTAGTACAGCCCTGGGTTTACTCCCCTAGTACTAAAAAAATAAATAGAAAGCATGCTTTTCTTCACCTACCAGGCACACACACACACACACACACACACACACACACACACACACACACACACGCACACGCACACACGCACACTCACTGGAATATTATTCAGCCTTAGAAAAAGAAACACCATTCTGATGTTACTGCAGTGTGGGTGGACCTTGGGAATGAGGCAGACAGACTGCAGGAATTCACTCATGTGAGGTCCTAGAGCTCCCACATTTGTAGGCACAGAACTGTCCTCATTAAGCACAACTTTTGTTTGTTTCCTATCTTGAATAAAGCCTCAGTATGTGACCAGGCTAGCCCGGAACTCAGTCTTCCTGCCTTGCTCCCAAGGGCCGGGATTACGGGCCTGAGCATCAGGCCTGGCCGGAACAGACAAGCCTAATTCGGAGCTGGGTACATGGAACCCTGCCAGCGCTTTATTGACCAGCTGGGTCACAGCCTTCTTCAGACCTCGAAGGGACCGTTCAGTTCTAGCTGTTTGGGCGTTTCCACATACCAAGCCTCTGGGCCTCTTGGCTTCTTGCAGGGAGTGGGCAGCATAGAACCTTTTCTGCACTGTGGGAGGGAAAATCACCTTTCAGAGCTGCTCAGCTGGGCCCCGGGCTAGGTGGGAGGACATGGGCATCTCTGTCGCCCAATTCTGCAGCTATGACCTTGGTCTCTTCATTAGGGGCTTCCTGCCATGTCATGGAGCTCTCCCACCCCAGTGGAGCAGGGATCAGCCAGGAGGCTCGGAGAAGGTGCTCGGAGGCCCTGTCTCGCCTATAGTAGGTCAGACAAGCCTCACCTCGGCAGTGCCTGTTCAAGGTTCTCTCTCAACCCTGGCTGGCAGGCTCCCCGCGGTTCTCTGCACTCTGCGCTCCTTCCTTCTCTTTAAACCGGGTCCAAGCCTCTTTCTTACCTGTCAGTCCTCGGACCGGAGTCTCCTCCTGCCCCACCAGGGGGCGCGCGCGGGCCTTGCAAAGACCTCCCAAGGATCTGCTGGAAGGTACAAGGGTGGGGAGCCCGGTCCTGGTCCCCAGATTTGCTGGGGAGGGGAGCGCTAGAGCAAGCTTCTCAAGCTCTCTCTCTCTCTTTTAAATTATTAGCATGATTTATTTTATTTTAAAAATGTAATATTTTAATTTTTTGAGAATTTCATGCATGTGAGTCGCCTAGGAATCTTTGAAAGCAGGTTTTGATCAGGCTCTGAGTCTGGCCTAGGACTTCTGATAGGCTCCCGTGTGGCGTCCTTGTCGCTGGTTCTGGGAATTATCCAGGGGACCGTCCAGCCCTGGCCACAGATGTGCCCTGACCCCCTCTGCTTGCACAGGCACCTGTAATCACAGGGCTCGGGAGGAAGCCAGATTATGGTGAGTTCCAGGTCAGCCTGGACTACATAGTCAGGCCCTGTGTCAAAACACAAAACCACCAACTACATGCTGCTGCAGAGTGGCCTCCTGTGTGCACTCACCCACTTCGTTATCACGGGCTCCTGGGCCTCTGTGCTGGGGATGGCCTGGGTCCTCCAGCTGGGCTCGAGGACACACAGGTCAGGGAAGACATCCCCCATCCCCACCAGGGGACGGACTCCGCTACCTCTGCCTGGTGAGTGTGCAGCTGTGCCAGGCAGAAGGGAGGTAGATAAAGACAAGGCCTTCCCAGGTGAGGGGAGGTAAGCAAGACCCAGAGAAGAGAGGGCTGGGCCGTAGAGCTGAAGCATTAACATGGGACAAGGACTGCACACACAGATGTGTTCCACAGGCACAGCAACAAACACACGCATGCCCCTCCGAGGGACACATGTGGACAGGAAGTGGCACCTGAAATGGCCAAACAGGTCCGAAACTCACAGCTGTCCTCCTGCCTCAGCTTCCCGAGGGCCGAGATTATAGGCTCTCACCACTGTGCCTGATGCGAAGGGAATTCTTACTCAAGGACCTCCTTGTCTTTCCATATGACTGTAATGGTTTCCATGGCAACCTACTGCTGTCTTCTACTCAAAGGCCAAGGCTCCATGTTCTCCAAATTTTATGGTCTACCCCAGCCCCAACTCTGGACCTCCAGAACCAGAGACCTGAGCCCCAGAAAGTGTCTTATCCATACATCTGCTTCTCCACCCTTGACCCATGTTGTCCCCCAACAGTGTTAGGGGTAAGTCAGGAATTAGCCTCTTCCAGGCATCTGAGATCTAGAGACAGACACACATCCATGGGGTCTGACTCTGAGACTGAGTTCTTGCTGGTTGGAGCATGTTAGGGTGGTCTACAAAGTGCCAAGGTCCCAGACCCCCTGGCCTGCCCTCCACCCCAAGGCATTCACCTTTTTTTCTATCCCTTCAACTCTTCTGAGCACCTGCCATGAGCCCAGTCCCAGGCAAGGCCCAGGCAGAGCGAGGTCCAGTCCCCACAATGAAGCCCAGAGGCACACTTAGAACAAGGAGGCAACTGAACACATTAAGAGAGGGCTCTGAGAACCCAGAGCCAGGGAGGAGACACCCCAAGCCACAGGATCTGAATTCCCTAGGTCACATGGACAGCTTTCCCAAAAAAGAGGGAACCCAGATAAGGGACTTCCCCTGACGGTCAGATCAGACGTGGAGATAGATTAGGGCCCCCGGATACTGGTTAGATGTTTGTCAACTTGACTCAAGCTAGAGTCGTCTGGGAAGAGGGAACCTCAGCTGAGAACACACCTCCATCAGATTGGTCTGTGGGAGAGCCCAGTCCGCAGGGTCGACGGTGCCACCCCTGGGCAGGTGGTCCTAGGCTGTGTAAAGAAGCAGGCTGAGCAAGCTGTGGGGAGCAAGTCAGAAAGCTGTGTTTCTCCATGGCCTCTGCCCCAGTTCCTGCCTTGACTTCCCTTCATGATGGACTGTAAGCTGTAAAATGAAATAAACCCTTCCTCCCCAAGCTGCTTTGCGGTGGTGTTTTATCACAGCAATAGAAAGTGAACTAGAACATCCTGTCTCCACTCATGTGTCCCAGGGCCCACCCTTGCACACCCACGTGTACACACATACACATACACACACACCCCAGGACCCTGGACTCTAACTAGGAGTGTTCAAGATTCCAGTCCTGCCACCTCGCACCCTGGGATGGTCACGCCACGTTACCTCAACTCACCCGAGGCACCTCTCTTTCTCACCCTTGCAGGCACTAGACTGAGACCAAATAAGAAGGTTCCTCCTCCAGAACCAGGTCTCAGACTGAAGCAGGGCCTCTGGCATGAAACCTTCACTTGGGATGTGACTGTGGGGGCCACAGAGTAGCAGGGGCGGGTCTCTACCCCTCCTGCAGGGGCAGTGCGGAGAGAGGAAAGAGGACTTAGCAGTAAGCACTCACTATGGCAAAGAGCGGCGAGGAGTACTCCGCTTCTTCCTCCTCCTCTCCCAGCTATGGGAAGTGCCACCCTCCCAGGAGGTAAGGTTCACTCTTCCTCGTCCCTCCTAGCTCTTGTGGGAAGGTTTCTGATGGGACAGATGAAATGACACGTCATCCTGGCTAATGATTAAAATAATAATAATACTCACGGGACATTAGAGCCCTAGCAGAATGATGGGAGCATCCTTGGAGGGGAATAGCCTCGTTCAAGGGTCGGGGGAGGCATCAGTGGACGGTTGGATAGTGAGTTAGGTCTCCTCTGAGATGGCTTCCCTCAATCCTTGCCTCCTGGTACTCATGTCCCAGAGTGCCAGGGTTAATCTGGGTGACCAAGAGAGTATGCTGGAACTACGGGGCTTTTTTTTAAGACGGTGTCTCCTGAAACCCAGCCTCTAACTCTCTATGTGACTGAGGATGACCTTGAACGCTTAACCCTCCTGCCTCTCTCTCAGTGATGGGATTACCTGGTCCATGCCCAGATGGGTATGGCAATCAGGACTTCTTACATGATAGCCAAGCACTCTGCCAACTGAGCCACGCCCCAGTCCACCGCGTAACTCCCAAGGCGACAACATAAACGACATGGTCACCTCCATTTTCTGTTTGGAGCACATGTGGACATCAGCGGGTTTTTCTTCCAGCAACCTCAGCAGCTGCAAGGTTTCGCTAGTTTTTGTCTGCTGGTCTATTTGAAACCAGAGAAGGGTTGTGGGTGGGTGAGCTGTCTCAGAAACAAGCCCTCCAGCCTGACAAGCCTTCATCCAAATAACCGGGGCCCTCCACGGTTCAGTGGGTGCTTGCCGGCAATCCTGACAGCCTGAGTTTAATCCCTAGAGCCCGCCTCCCTAGAACCCCAATCCCCAATCCCTAGAACCCCAATCTCCAATCCCTAGAACCCCAATCCCCAATCCCTAGAACCCCAATCCCCAATCCCTAGAACCCCAATCCCCAATCCCTAGAACCAACTCCCACATGTTGTCCTCTGACCTTCACATGCTCTGTGCTGCATGCATGCCCCCAACACACACACACACACACACACACACACACACACACACACACACACACACACATGCTCGCACGCGCGCATGCATGTGCACACACACATACACACACAAGACATATACACACATGTCCACACACATACACACAGGTATACACACATGCACACATGTACATACACACACAAATAAATGTCATTAACAACAACAAAAGACCATAGTCTGGCAGACACATGATGCAAACGCACAAGACACAGGGATCCGAAGCCAGAGTCCCCTAGTGAAGTTGCTCCCAATTCCTGACCCTCAGAATGTGGAGGAAGAAGAACTGAGTTTTGACCTAATCATCGTGTTACATGCTTATAATCCCAGCACTCAGGAGGTACAGACAGAGGAATTATGTGCATCACACACACAACATGTACAACATGTACACCACACACACATACCCACATGCATGCTTGAATTCCCCATTCACACATTTTAAAACACCTCACTCATGAAATGCTTATTAATTAAAGAAAAAACAGTTTTACAACGGACAAGTCATGCAGATGCCATCTTAACCACCCTGTCAACACAGAGACCGGACAGAGTGCAGGAATAAGAACGATGGCGTGGCTGCTTCATTTGTTTTAAGATGTATTTGTTTTATTTTATGTGTCTGGTGTTTTGCCTGCATGTGTGTATGTGCACCACGTGTGTGTCTGGTGCCTGTAGAGGCCAGAAAAAGGTGTTGGATCCTCTGAAACTGGAGTTACAGATGGCTGTGAGCTGCCATGTGGGTGCTGGGAATTGAACCCAGGTCCTCTGGAAGAGCAACACAAGCTCATAATGCTGAGCCCTCTCTCCAGCCCTGTGGTTGGCTTTAATGGCAGCCTTCCACAGGGTAGAACCCAAAGCCTCAGCTGACAAGCCCTTCTATTGCCTTAGTCAATGCTGGAAGACCTGCCTCTTCTGCGGGTGGCGTCTTCTGGTCCAGTGAGGGGGAGGAAGGGTGTCAGCCCTCTGTTCCCTCTGGCAGAGTCAGTTTGCCCCGCCCCCACTTCCTTCACTGATTCCAAGCCAGTGTTTACAGGCTCTCATCATTGACTAAGGACCAGCGGCTCTCCAAGAACCTTCCAGGTTTTTGGTGCCCAACTGGGGCTCCAAGGTACTTGGCCTTGTGGAGTGAGCAGCTGCTGTACTGTTGGGGTCCCCGGTGAGGACAGCAGCAGGGGATTACTCCAACCACTGAGGCACCGGACTCAGGGACTGAGCCACTATGGGGTCTCAGGTTCTCAGCTTTGATTCAGCCATTGTTGCCATTTTAATGCAACTGACTTAATAAATTCTGTAGTACGTTGTAATATATATTCACCTCATTGTTCTGTTCCTCTAAAGAACCCTGACTTACACATGACACACTCATGTCCTTGAGGATAGATGAGGTTTTATTACTTTTTTATGTGCATCTTCAGACAGTGGAAGAATGGTGGTGTGTTTATGTCTTCTTTTAGTTCTCTTGATTCTCTTGCTCGCCTTTGTCTCCTGCATCACGCTGCTTGTTCTCCGTCCCATGCAGTCCCTGCCACTTTCTCTCTCTCTTGCCCCGTCTCACACCCGGGATGACGCAGCTAGTGGAAAGAAGTGCTGAGTGAAGGTGGCGCTGGCTCAGCTGGGAAAGGGCCCGCCCCACAAGGATGAGGACCTGAGTTCAGATCCCCAGCACACATGTAGAAATGTGTGTGGTCATGAGTGTCTGCAGCAGAGACAGGTGGATGCCCAGAGCTCCCAGGCCAATCAGTGTAGCCAAGTGGTGAGCGCTGGCTCACCAAGAAACCCTGTCTCAAACAATAGGATGGAGAAGAATGATGGAAGTCGTCTGACAATGATCTCTGACTTCTACATGCTCATCATCATGTGAACACACGCAGAGACAGCACTCACATACACTACACACATGCACACATACATACAATGAAAAGTGAAGGTGAAATGCAGACCTTTCGAGAAATAAAAAACAAACTCCTGTGTCATCAGCACACCGCCACCCTCAGTGAGGGGATTCAAGGGCTGCGAGAAAGAGCGCCAGACGGAAATACATAGATATGGAAGGAACTGGGCTGGAGGGATAGCTCAGCCGTTAGGGGCTAGGATCACGACCAAAGATATGGAAGGAACAAAGGCCAGAGAAGAAAATCACTGGTTAATTTCAACAAATTTGTCTGTATAAAACAACAATACTAACAATGGCATGTGGAGTTTGACATCTGGAAAGGACTCGAATGCCAGGCGGCACGAGGTGACACCCCAGCACCTAAGTCAGGAGGTTAAATGGGGTGCCAGTGGCCTGAGGTCCTGCACTCTTGCACCAGTGATCAGGGTGACCGTATCCATTTGCCTTAGACTTGAACAAGTCAAGCTGGGCTGCGCTGGGCTGTTTTTAGAACAGCCACTAAAAGAAAGAGAACTAACAAATTAATAAAACAGTGATATGATCAATATAAATTCCAAACCAACCCAATGAAGTTTTAAAAGGATGTTTATGGGTGTACAATACATTTTGACTTTTAAAACATAAAACATAGGCATCAAAGATAACAACAAAAGCTGCTAATGAAGGTTGCTTCGGTCCTGGGGCGTGGAGAGGGGTCGGTGGATAACGCACCTGTTGTGTTAGTGTGACAGTGTTGCTGGGGTCCACAGAACATGTAGACGCCATGTGGGCCAGGCAGGCAGCCTCTAATCCCAGGCTCTGAAGCTGGGCACAGGGCCTGCTGGGTCAAACCGCTGAGGCAAACCAGCCGTATGGCCAAGCTCTGGGTTCAGCTGAGACACCCTGCCTCAGTGAATAAGGTGGAGAGAGATCGATGATGGAAGGCTCCCCATGCCAGTCTCAGGTCTCCACATGCATGCCAACAAATGTGCACTCTCACAAACAGGAACACACACACACACAATCACACACACACACACACACACAATCACACACACACACACACACACACAATCACACACACACACACACACACACACACACACACACACACACACACACACACCTGCATTCATACCACATATTCAAACACATGCATGTTTATTTTCTTTGAGACAGGGTTTCTCCATGTAGCCCTGGCCATCCTGGAACTCTGTAGACCAGGCTGGCCTTGAACTCAGAGATTTGACTGCCTCTGCATCCCGAGTGCTGGGATTAAAGGCATGCGCCGCTGCTGCCGCTGCCGCCGCCGCTGCTGCCGCTGCCGCCGCCGCCGCCGCCGCCGCCGCCACCACCACCACCTAGCCCACATGCAAATTTTTTTAAAGATTTATTTATTTATTTATTATGTATACAGCATGTATGACCAGAAGAGGGCACCAGACCTTATTACACGTGGTTGTGAGCCACCATGTGGTTGCTGGGAATTGAACTCAGGACCTCTGGAAGAGCAGTCAGTACTCTTAACCTCTAAGCCATTTCTCCAGCCCCCACATGCAAATTTTTAAAGTTTACTTATATTGGGCAGCAAGCACACAACATTCTCTTCAACATGATTCACAGACTTTAATATGCCAAATATTCTTCAGTCTCTCTTCCCTGGTTAGCAAAGACAGATTTAAAAGGCAAAACAAATTTCAGAATGATGCATGCATAATATGGTCTCATTTGTGTATACAACACACACACACACACACACACACACACACACACACACACACACACACACACCATTTTCAGTAGAAAAAAGCTCGGAAGCCTATTTGACAAAGTGCAATCCATGTTTAACTTGGCAGGATAAGAGGTGATAATTCTGAAAAAGAAAAAAGAAAAACCACCCTCCGTTTTTGTCTCCTACAGAATCCATATCGTTGACATATTTTCATTAGATATGTATTACTTAATAATTGCCAGTCACCTACAGACCAATGATGTTTTCTTTTTTTTCCAGAGCTGAGGACCAAACCCAGTGCCTTGCGCTTGCTAGGCAAGTGCTCTACTACTGAGCTAAATCCCCAACCCCCAATGATGTTTTCGTCTTGAAGAAGTGAATTAAAATTGCATTATGAAAGTCTGTATATAATGAAATGACCTTAGCTGCCCCCGGCGGCACAGGCTTGTAACTCCAGCTACTCAGGTGGCCTAAGCAGGAAGATTTCAAGTTCACCCTGCCTGTGCTACAGTGTGAGTTCAAGTCTAGCCTGGGCAACTTAACGAAACCTTGTCTCAAAAAAAAAAATTTTTTTTTTTAAAGAAAACAAAAAGTAAAGTAAAAAGAGGCTGGGGATATCGCCAAACTGTACTTGGGTTCAATCACTGTACCAAACAGAAAGGTATGCTGGGCTGAATGGAACGTTCCACTTCCTGTTGTGATGGCCCACCTCGCCCACACGGTGGCACTGCTAGGCTGCCGGCTGCTTCCAGCCCCTGGACCTTGGAGGGAAGGGATTGGGTGTCGGTGAATAGATTGATTTCTTCAGCATCCCGCCCACAGCCTCACTAGGTGGCATCAGAACACAGACTCTCCATAAGTCAGCCATCCCTGTGGATGGCTCCTGCTGCTGTGAGTCAAATGGCTTCACATCTCCCAGGGACAAGCCTGAGTCCTGGATCACGCCGGTATGGCTGTCAGGGTCCACTTCAGAGGTACTGAATTCTAGGTCCTGGAGAAGCCCAAGCCATAGTGGCCCATTGTGGAGACCCACTGAGGTTTCCTAGTGAGAACTTACTCAGGGTGAGAGAATCTGAGCTTGCTTTACCCAGCAGCGCTGCATGAGGGCATGATTTGACCACGGGCGTGGTTACCAGGTGTTTGGAAAGGTCTACACTGGCTGTGTGGTGTGCTTTGATCTTGCAAGGGGGAGGTCTTTTGCCCCGCCCCTTGGCATGTTATAAAAAGCCCTTCTGAATAAATGGAAGAGGCTGTTGGGTAGTGATCCAGGCCCTCCTGAAGCTATCCTGTTTCTGTCTTTCTTCTTGTCGACTAGGTCTCTCTTTCTATCTAGTATTTTCTTATCCCTCCCTCATAAGAACCCTTCAAAAGGTGGGAGCTGGCCTCCCACAACCCATCCCACCTGTCATGGGAGCTGACAGAGAAGGGGGTCTGTGGTGAGGCAGTTGATCCTGGCTCCTTCTGCACAGAGACTGGGTACTTTGACCTCGGTCTCTGAGCGAGTGGGTGTCTGCTAGGAACCTTCCATAGCTCCCCATCATCCTTAGAAGAAGGTCATGTTGCTAAGCCGGCTTCAGGGACTCTGTACCACCACCGCTTGTCCTCTCTGGCAGTTTTCTGCTTTCAACACCCCATCCTCTGTCCCCCTGGACCCCTTCCTTCCCTTCTGCCGGTCAAGGTCCTTCTTTCTGAGGTTTTGTAAGCTGCTCCCAATCTTGCAAATGCTCTTCCACTCCCTGTGGCTTAAATACTGCATCCTTCTGGAATTCTCCCCAGCTCCCTCCCTTCCCAACATTACACTTGATTCTGGCCATATGTTGGGCAGGGCCCCATGAGAACCCAGAGCCTGTCTGCCTGGATCATCACCTTCCCCTGTGCCAGGACCTGGGGCACCCGGCAGGCACTCACATGTCCCTGAGTACGAAGGCTGGAGAGCAGTCACCGCCTGGACAAAGGAACACAGAGACACGATGAACGCACTGCCAGGGGCCCTGCTGGGGTAGAGTGGAGACGGTAGGCTAGAACAGAAGACAATTGCCCAGTCTGGACCTCCAGGGGCCCTGCTGCCTACAGACACACACCAGGATAGCTGGGATACAGCTCCAGCTGGACCAGCCGAAGTCAACACATCAGATGTGTGCCCATCAGCCTGGCCTCTTTTCAGCACATGCCACTGTCTCCCAGACCCCAGTATCTAGACCTTAAGACTCACAGATGATGGGCGGCTTCTAGAAAATGTTCCTGCATTTTGTCACCTGATTTTATATCTTTTCTCTACCTGCTTCTTCTCAGTGTATCTCAGGGCAGACCGCTTTACCCATCCACCATCCAGGGCTTGACTGACTCCTAGGATCCTGTGAGGACGACTTCATTCCCCGCTGCTCCTTTTCAGGAAGACGGCTCTTCTTCCTGCCCTGTGTCACGTTGTCCCCTCAGCCTGGGCAATCCTAGGGGATGTGTATGAACTCCTTCTGCTTGTGTCTCCTTTCTTCCAGGAAGCCACCCCTGGTTTAGTGTCACTCTTTGGGATTCCCACAATCGGCTGAACTTCTTTGTCTCTGTTCAGCTGCCACCGTGTGGCCTTCTCTGGTGACCTGTTTTTTGTTGTAAACAGCATTTGGCCCCTACTCTGTGGCCTCTTGCATACGCTCTCCCCCAGTGCACCACCCTTACTAAATCCCCAGGCTTTGAGGGTCCCCTGCTCCTGAGCTGTCTCCTGTCACATGCTGGCTCCCCTCCTTGGGCATCTTTTCCTCACTCCCACCCTCTAAGGCACAACTGGCATCCTTAGATTTTTCCATTTGCTCGGTCTTCTGGTGCTGCCTCCAGGCATACACCTTTCAATCCTATCTGCCCCTGAAGGGCTTGAACCTGCCCCCCAACCTCAGGCTCGGCTTACACTGGCTACCAGGCTCTCTATCATATCCAACCCTCAGAGTTCAAAACAAACTTGTAGCTCAGCCACTCCAGTGTCCATCACCCATAGACCACACCCTCCGCCCTGGGAACCAGGGATCTTGTGTCCATTTCCCTTCCTCTTATCTCACAGCCAACCCATCAGGAAAGCCCATGACTACCTGTAGAACAGAAGAGTCCCACACCTTCTCACATCCCCTTGGGGACTACCTTGTCTTAGATTTCTTGTTGGGTCAAATTCAATTCTCCCATTCCAGTCTCCCTACATCAGCTCTGTCCCCATGAAGTCTATTCCCAATGGAGAAGCCAACCTGTAAGTGAGGTCATGGTCCTCCTCTGTTCTAGACCTTCTCTGGGCTGCATTCCCACCTAGAATACGCCCGAGCCCCTCCTGGACTCCTAGATCCTCAGGAGCTGGGTCTCTGCTGTTTCATCGACCACCTCAGGAGCTTTGAACACTTGGCTTCTGTCTTCCCCATGACTACACAGCAACCTTGCTCTTCCACTGAGATCTCTGTTCAATGAGGTCTCCCTGGATTAATTTCTCCAAAGCCACTCCCCAGCACTTTCCATCTCCTCCCTGGCTCACTCATCACCTCTGACACATTACCCTTGTCTATGTGTTCATTATCTGTCTCCTCTACCAGACTCCAAGTCTGGGAGGGCAGGGATTTTCTTTTCTCTTGTGTTGGAGTCTCAGTGCCTAGAACAATATTGGACATGTGGCAGACTCTCAATAAACAGTTGCCAAGTTAATGGATAACCAAGTCCATCTTCACCAGACAGTGAAGACCCAGAGAGCAGGGGCATGCCTATGCTCACCACCATAGCCTAAGACTCAAGTCATAAGAAATGCTCAGTAAATATTAGTTAGCTGCATGGATGAAAGGTTGGATAAATGGGCCAGAACACTGTCTCCAAGGGCTGCCACTTGGACAGGTGTTTGGCCCGAGTCTGCAGGAGTAGGCAGGGCTCTCCACCCTGGAGATACCTGCTTCCTGAGCCGTTCAGGATTGCCTGAGAGAGAGGTCCCAGATTCTGTCTGTTCTGGTAGGATTCCCCACCCCCTAGGCCCTGGAGGATTGCTCTCCCTCTTCCCAACAATGCAGGGAATGAGTCCAGGGTGCCACGTTGATCCACACTTCAAGCTCTCAGGCGCCTTAGCGGAGCAGCTCTGCTTCCAAGATTCCCCAGCAGAACGCCTAGTTTGGGGTGTGGAGCAGGGTGCGTCTCCACAGCATCGCATGTCGTCATCAAACAGGGACCGGCCAGGTATGGGACAGCAGGGAGGTAAAGATCGAAGAGGAAGATGCAGTTGCTGAAACCTCATCACAAAGAAGTGGAGGACTGGCCACAAGCCTGGGAACGATGGAGCCTTGGATGGGAGGATGCCTGTGGATCTACAGCTGTGTGCCCTGGAAACGCGCTGGAATCACACTTAGCCACCCCTAATTGTGATCACCCCAGAGTCAGAAGCGGGCCTTGAAATAAAACTCATGCTGCCCAGTTTGATGGTACATCAAAACTCAAGAGGCAGAGCCAGGTAGATCTCTGTGAGTTCAAGGCCAGCCTGGTCCACACAGTAAATTCCAGGAGAGCCAGGACTACACAGAGAAAACCCATCTCAAGCAGAACAGAACAAAACATAACAAAATAAACAAAACAAAACAAAAAACTATGTTGTTGATTCTTCTGTCTATTGACCTAATAAGCTCATAGCCATGCATAATTAGAAACTTTTTTTTAAGTTTCCATCTTTAGCCCTCACTGTGGAACTCACTATGTAGCTCAGGCTGTCCCCAAACTCAGCAATGTTCCCACCTCAGATTCCCTAGTTCTAGGATTATAAGCATGAGCCACCATAATGTTTTTTAAAAAATTGTTCCTGTGGATATGCCAGCGTTGGCTCTCCACACACGGCTTCTGAGCTTCATGGTGGGCAGTGGTTTGATCCACAGGAGGGCAAGTTGAATGGATAGTGGCTGATTGACCAGCCAGGGCAGTGAACACCACCAGATGTCAACCTCCAGCCCCACCAACCTGAAAGCCTTGCTCTGGCATTCAACGACCTTTTCTACCCAAGGCTAACGGTTTCCCAGCATTCCCCACACAGACACAGGTGTGGCTGAAGAGAAAGATAGAGTCAGACGGATTCTGTGAGTTTGAGGCCAGCCTGGTCTACAGAGTGAGTTCCGGGATAGCCAGGGCTACACGGAGAAGCAGAGAGGAGCGGGAAATAAGAAACCACCTTGGTCTCAAAGTAGTGGTTTGCTTATCTGTGTGTGTCTGTGTGTCTGCACACCTGCGTACAGTAGTGGTTTGTTTATCTGTGTGTGTCTGTGTGTCTGCACACCTGCACACAGTAGTGGTTTGTTTATCTGTGTGTGTCTGTGTGTCTGCACACCTGCGTACAGTAGTGGTCTGTTTATCTGTGTGTCTGTGTGTCTGCACACCTGCACACAGTAGTGGTCTGTTTATCTGTGTGTGTCTGTGTGTCTGCACACCTGCACACAGTAGTGGTTTGTTTATCTGTGTGTGTCTGTGTGTCTGCACACCTGCGTACAGTAGTGGTTTGTTTATCTGTGTGTCTGTGTGTCTGCACACCTGCACACAGTAGTGGTCTGTTTATCTGTGTGTCTGTGTGTCTGCACACCTGCACACAGTAGTGGTTTGCTTATCTGTGTGTGTCTGTGTGTCTGCACACCTGCGTACAGTAGTGGTTTGCTTATCTGTGTGTGTCTGTGTGTCTGCACACCTGCACACAGGCACAGAAATGAAAGAGGATGTTGTACGTCTTCCTTTTCCTCTGAGGCAGGGTCTCCCCAGAACCCGGGGCTCACACTTACCTAGCTAAGTTGGAAGCCAGCAAGCTCCAGCAACTCTCTTTCCTCCCCACTCAGAGCTGGAGTTATAGGCGTTTGTGGGGATGTCCTGTTTGTTAGATGGGTGCTGGCATCTGAACTCACCCCCCCCCCCCCCCCCCCCCGTGATTTCAGATCAAATGCTCTTAACTGCTGAGCCATCTCTCTAGCCCCAAGAGTAATGTTTTATTGGTCCACAGTCACACCCACTCATTTGGGAGTTGCCCATAGCTGCTCTCCAATTACAATGGCAGAACTGAGCCGACCCACAAAGCCTGTAATATTATTGTGTGGCTCCTCCAGCATAGAACTTGCCTGCCCTGGGATGGATAAGCTGTGTGATCTGGCGCTCTGGACTTCGTTCTTGTGTGTCCAGCCCTCCACAGGCCCACAGTAAAAGAGCATTCAAGCCCTCTGGCACCAGCGGCAGCCTCCCCATGTGGTGATGCTCTGAGGGTCCCCCTCCCATGGCTGGAGATCCCCATGGCTGGCACACTGGCTGACTCATTCCCAAGTCTGCAGCCTTTGGCATAGTCCTCGGATGGGGTCTGCGGAACTGCACAGACTTCTGTTGGCGTACATCTGTAAACACTTCAGGCTTCTCGTGGTTTTTCCTGACTCGCCTGAACACTAGCCAAGAAGCCTGGTGTGGGGAGGTCAGGTGGACTGCACAGATTTGAGTGCAGGTCAGGAAATCTGGTAATTTAGGGATTTCCCCAGGCACATTTATTCTGCCTGGCCAGGGAGGTGATACTGAAGACCAGCTGAGCAGCAGTAGTGGAAACAGGCATGGTGTGACTCCCCAGCATAGCCCGGAAGAGAGGGAAGTTCTTATTCTAGGAGGCAATCCGGCAGAGTGTGAGCAGGGTGTCATGGAGATTGCTATCATGTAGGAACATGTCCTAGATGGGGTCTCCAGTGGCTGCTCACCTGGGACACCTATGGCTCCTTTGGGTGGTGACCAAGGCCAAACCCTTGATGCTTGACGGAAGAGGAAAAGGACCACCATGGTTGCACGCCATCCCTGAGCTGACCCAGTCACTGCCGGCCCACTGTGGGGCTGTCACTGATTATGGCACACGTCCAGCCAGATCTGGGACCTCAAGGCACGCCTCCTGGTTCACTGTGATTTGGGGGAACTTTGAGGACCCCAAACCACCATTCTGACCCCCTTATCCTGGAAAATCCTCTAAAACCCAACTCCAGTCATTTCTTTCTAGCTGGCTTTTTTTGGAAAGACTTGGGGTTGTCTAATGAGCATTCACAGGGCTCTGTGGCTGAGAGATGGCCCTGGAGTCAGCTGTTTGGGAAGGACAGTGACTCATCCTCTTCGGCATCACCCCAAATGACCGATTTCTTTCTTTGAGAAAAATTTGTTTGGCATGTCATGTGCATGTGTGTGTGGTGTGTGCGCACACATGTCTACATATTCATGAGAGAATCTGGGGCTGACATTGCTTGTCTTCCTCCATCACTCTCTCCACCTTTCCCTAAGGAGGCAGAGTTTCTTACTAACCTGGAGCTTGCAGTTTTACGCTCGAGTGAGCTAGCTCCTTCGAGGACCCCTGTCTCGGTCTCTGGGCCCTGGGATTGCAGGCAGCCACATGCCTACCTGGTTCTAGGGAGCCACGTTCCTGTCCTTATGCTTGCACGACCAGAACGTCACCAGCTGAGCCATCTCCCTGCCCAGGACTGGGAGAGTATGCACTACTCAGAGGTGTGCAGAGGAAATCACTGCAGAGGGCAGGGTGAATGGGGGGTCCTTGAAAGTAACCAGCAGCCTGTGGTCAGAGCCAGGACTGGGTAGAGTTGGGAGATTCTCCTCCCACAGAGGCACTGCAGCAGCCTTGGGGTGAGAGGCAAATTCCATGGTGGTACACATGATCCCTGCACTCCAGAAGCTGAGGTGGAGGATGTTGAGTTCCAGCCTGGCCATATAGCAACACCCTCTTCTAAAACAAAATAAAACCCAAGTGTGGCTGGGTAGGAGGGTGTGGTGGTTTGAATGAGAATGGACCCCACAGGCTCATACATTTGCATGTTCAGCCCCTAGTTGAACTGTTTAGGAAGCATTAGGAGGTGTGGCCTTGTTGGAGGGGGTGCGTCACTGGGAGTGGGTTTTGAGGTTTCAAAAGCCTATGCCTCTCTCTCTCTCTCTCTCTCTCTCTCTCTCTCTCTCTCTCTCTCTCTCTCTCTCTCTCTCTCTCTCCTTGCTTGTTTTCCAGTGACTCAGGATGTAGCTCTGAGCCTCATGCCTGCCTGCCATGCTCTCTGCTATGATGACAGACTAGCCCTCTGAAGCTGTAAGCAAGCCCCCAATTAAATACTTCCTTTTATAAGGGTTGCCTTGGTTGCGATGTCTCTTCATAGCAATAGGACAGTGACTAAGATAGAGGCGGGAAGACATGGAGGGAGAGGGAAGGGGAAGACAAGAAGAGGATGTGGGGATGGAGCCATGCTGGGCAGCTCACACAGGCTCCTGGGGGTTATGCTATGGGCTTGAGAGATCAGGGTGCTACACTACATACTCTGGACCAGGTTCCTGTCTGTGTCCTTCCTGCCCAACTCCGGAATCCCCCAGCATCCCTCCAGGGCCTGCCCTCACCCTCCAGAGCTCTGGATGAGGAAACTGAGGCACTAAGAAGGGAGCCTGTGTGCTGAGGGTCACCCAGCAGGTACACAGTGGGCTTTGGATCAAGGTAGGTAGATTAGACCTGGTCTTAAGCTCTGAAGTCTGTACTCAGGCCATGTCAAGAGAGAGCAGCCAGCCTGGCCAGACCCCACACCCTTAGCTCAGGGGAGCAGGGGCTCCTCCTGGTCTCCATTTGATCTTAGATAGGTAAATTCAACCAGAAAATCTGGGGCATGAAAACAACCTGAAGGCTTGGAGCACATCCTATTGTGGTGATACATTGTTTGTAATCTAGGAAATAAAGCTTGTCTGGAGATCAGAGGACAGAGCCAGCCACAAAGTTAGCCACAGAGGTCAGGCAGTGGTGGCACACGCCTTTAATCCCAGCACTCGGGAGGCAGAGATCCATCTGGATTTCTGTGAGTTCAAGGCCACACTGGGCTACATAAGATTAATCCAGTCTAAAAAAGAAACAGAGTCAGGCAGTGGTGACACACACCTTTAATCCCAGCATTAGGAAGGTTGAAACAGGAAGTGATATGGCTGGGCAGAGAAAGGAATATAAGGCAGGAGGAGACACTCTCTTGTCAGGCTGAGGAGTTCATGAGCTAAGAGGTGGTGGCTGTGGCTTGCTCTGCTTCTCTGATCTTTCAGCTTTCACTCCAATATCTGGCTCTGGGTTTTTATTATAAGACCATTTAGGACTCATGTAGCACCCTATCTCTGTGCATGCGATAGAATCCCATGTCTACCTCCTCCAGTTCTGTGAACTCTTCTTCATCCCTCACACTCTATGTGGCCAGCCCCCTCTTGGCAGATGCTTTCTCGAATCTGCTGAACTGATCACTAGCCCTCATGTTCCTACTTTGCCCTGCACTTACCCTCTTCTGGCTCTCAGATCTCTGATCGTCGAGTCTTCCTTAGATCCAGATGATCTCCTGCTTGGCCAAGCCTAGGACTTGACAGAGCTGGCTGTATCTTCAAGCTGGCCTGTAGCTGGAGAATTCTCTCCGGGTCCTGCTGAGCCCCAGCAGTCCGAAAGCCCACTTATAAAATAAACACACAGACACTTATATTATTTAAATTGTTTGGCCTAATGGCTCAGGCTTCTGGCTATCTAGTTCTTACATCTTAAATTAACCCATTTCTATACATCTATACCTTGCCATGTGGCTCGTGGCTTACCAGCATCTTCACATGCTGCTTGTCATGGCGGCGGCTGGCAGTGTCTCCCTCACTCCACCTTCCACTTCCCAGCATTCTCCTCTCTCCTTGTCCTGCCTATACTTCCTGCGTGGCCACTGGCCAATCAGTGTTTTATTTATTAACATATTTGCCATACAGAACATCCCACAGCACTGGCCTGTTGGTGTGACCTTTCTAGAGACCAGTAACGATCAAGCTCCCGACCAGGCACCTGCCCGTTCTCCTCCAAGCCCTCGCAGGGCACCCTCTTCGCTCCTCCTATCCATGTCTGCCCACTCCTTTTATTTACTTTTTCTGTTTTCTTTTTCCTTTCCTTACCACTTCCCTCTCACCCTTCCTGTTTTTCTTCTGACAGGGTCTCTGGAGCCCAGCCTGGCCTCCAGTGCATCGCTTTGAACATCTGCTCCTCTGTCTCCATCTCCAAGTGCTGGGATTGCCATGCTCCATTTAATGCAGCGCGGGGGATGGGACCCGGGACTTCCTGCATGCAAGGTGAGCGCCCTACCATCTAAGCTGCGCCCACAGCCCCCACTTGACTCCTTTCTGTGCAGAGAGCAGTAGGTCCTGGAGGCTGGCACAAGGCAAGCAGCAGGCTGGCCTAACGGGGTGTGTGTCTGTCTGTCTGTCTGCATTCCTCAGATGTCACACACGACAGCAGCCCTCCTTCTGCTGCCCTCCTCAGAGGAGACCAACTGCCTCCTCAAACGCCTGCAAGTCATCCTGGACTTTCCCCTTCTCTGCTGACCATGTAACTGCACCCAAGATCCTCACAGGGGTCTTGAATCTGTGCACTTCCCCCCCACCCTTCCATCCCCTGCTGGAGTTCCCAGGGTCTTTATCATGCCTCTCTGAGATCACTCCCAGCCACTGAGCTTCTGGGATCACTCCCTCATCGGGGCCCCTACTCCCCAGTTCATAGAGTTCTCCACAGAGCTGCCTCTGACCTTGCTCTTGAGCTGCTCTTGCTCTCCTCCACTCACCCTAGGCACACTGGCCATCATCCCAAACCTCCTACCCATCAGCCTTTGCACTGACTCTGCCCATTCCTACAAGATGGCCCCTTGGACTTTGTACAGTCAGGCCAACACATCACTGCTCAGAAATATTCCTCTGGGCCCCTATTTGCTTCCTCAGTAGCATCTGTCTCTGATGGAAGTGTGTGCTTCTTCTCAGCTGGATTCCAAATCCACAGGAGGAGGGGACCCTGCACCAGGGCTGGGCCGAGGCCCGGGCTGGTTGACTTTTGGTAGAGCTTGCAGGCTTTTGCTGCCTTGTAAAAGGTAAGGCCTTTCTGCCCACCAACTGTGTATTTACAGTTTTGTCCTACAGAAGTCACTAGACAGATGTGCATGGGGTACATCAAGACATTCACTGCAGGGTTGGGGTGTAGCTCAGTTGGCAGAGAGCTCACCTAGAATGCATGAAATCCTGGCACTGAAACAAAACCAGGCACAGTGCCACATGCCCATGAGTCCAGTACTTGAGGGGCAGAAGCCACAAGATGAGAAGTTCAAGGCCTTCCTTGGGTACACAAATGAATTCTTTGCCAGTCTGGGGCTACATGAGACCCTGTCTTTAAAAGAAAAGTTGCAGGGTTGCTTGTTTGCGTGGCAACCAGCAGTAAGCTAGGTGTCCATGGGTAAGGGATTGACTCAACAGTCACAGCCAAAGGGTGCAACAGGAGACTGGCCCAGTAGCACTGAGGTGTCCAGTAGCACCAAGGAAAAGGAAGGGAGTGTGTGGTGGCGACACACACTTACCACGAGGGAGCCCCAGAGGGTAAGAGCTCTGGCTGTGTCTGTAAATATGCCCACTGATGGACGGAGAAAGTGTCAGAGAATCAAGCCTTGTTCCTTGGCTGGAAAAGAAAGAGGGGCCAGGGAAGGTGGCACCCCAAGATGGACGCACAACTAGCACCGAAGGCCAGGTCTCCCTCCCAAGACTCACTTTCCTCTCTGGACCTCCTTGCAAAAGGTTTGGTCAAGCCCTTCAGGGTCCTCGGTAGCAGAACAGGCCCCTATTCTCTCCACTGCTCTACCCCCCTGTGGAGAGGGCCAGAGCTGGGGCTAGGGTGAGCCACACCTTTCCTGAGTTCTGAGACAGGTCAGGTCTGGTCTTGTCCTCCCAGGCTAACAGTAGCCCTGAAGGGTGAATGGTTTAGCCGAAATAATCCATCTAGTTAATGGCATAGTCCAGTTATGAGCCAATCACAATACCACCCCCACCCCCTTTTGTTTTTAAAATAAGGGCTCACATAGCCCAACTTAGCCTCGACTCATTCTGTAGCTGAGGATGACCTTGAACTTCTGACCTTCCTGCCTCTACCTCCCAAGTACTGTAATTGTAGGCATGTAACCATCAGGCCTGGTTTAAGTGCTGCTGCTGAGGATCCAACCCAGAGCCTTATGCAAAGTAACCAAACATTGCTATTTTTATTTATTACTATTGATGTGTGTGTGCTCTCGTGGCCTGTGTGCTTGTGGAAGTCAAATTTCAGGAGTTGTTTCTTGCTGTGGGATGATCTTTCCGTATGCAGTGAATACATATTGCTGTCGTTGGTTAATAATAAAGCTGTTTGGCAATAGCAAGGCAGGGTAAAGTTAGGTGGGACAATCAATGAGGACCTGGATGAAGAGGGGCGGAGTCGAAAGAGATGCAAGTGAGCCGCCCAAGAAGCAAGACGCCAGAGGACTGGTAAAGTCATGGGCCACATGGCAATACATAGATGAACAGAAATGGGTTATTTTAAAAGTAAGAGCTAGTTAATAATAAGCCTGAGCTACTGGCTAAACATTTGTAATTAATATAAGCTTTTGTATGTTTATTTGGGACTGGGCTGTTGGGACAGAAAAGCTCCACCTCCATTTACATATGGCAGCCCAATGTGGGGCATATCCATCCACATAAAGCCTGAGAAAGCTTTTTAAAAAAGGGTTCTAGACACACAAAAATGGAGCCAACAGCATTTTCATTGTTCAGTTCCCTCATACAGGCCACAGTATAGACAGGTGGCCCCTGGCTGCAGCATGCAGGCTGAGCTGCAGAATGGCAGATTCCTGAAGTCTCACACAGGCTGCAGAACATAGAGATGTCTCTCAGCCGTACACTACACCACAGATCTAGACTTTTTGCTCATACAGACAAAAAGATTTAAAGATACACAGTAAGGACAGATTCACAGAAAAAGGCTTCTAAATGGGTCACAATGTGTTTGAAAAATATGTGTAGGCTTGGGAGAGAGAAGAGAAAGGGTGGAAACAATCATGGATTAAAAAAAATGATTTAAAATAATAGTAAAGTTCTTAAAAAGGGAATAGAGTAATAAAAAATATGATAAGCTACATAAAGATGGGAAATACAAAGAGAGCCTGGCTTCTATATTTTATTGTGTTGTCTTTGGATTTTTTAACTGTTAATGGGCAAATGATAATTGCTGAGAGATATTTCATTGTGAAAGCTACTAAATTAAACTAACCTACATATTTTTAAAATGATCTTGTCTTCAAAATTTAAATCAAAAGATATGTTACTTTGGGGGAGAGGATGTCCTTTTGTTTCCACAGAAAATGAGATGCTATTGATTCATTCTGGGTTAAGGAAAATCAGGTTTGATTGAGGAAGACCTCCTGAAATCCTGACTACAGAGGTGGTAAAATAAACCTAAAGTAACTACAAGACACATTATGTATATTTTACATGCCCAAACATGAAACAAAAAATTATCTTTGGCTTGTGTACAATGCACAATTTATATTAGTATTAATACAAATATATATGTTACCTTTGAAAGTTATATATTTTCAGAACAAGGAGACGACATACCAATAAAAATGGCCCAGGTGATCCAGCATCCAAAACAGCTTCAAGGCTGCTGACTGAGATGATCCAGCCTCACAGAATGCTCCAGCCAAGACTTAACAGTTATCCTGATTTTCTCAGGGTCCCTCAAAGATTATCAGTGCCCACCAATAAGCAGGAAGTAGTCTAGAAAATTACTCCTACATTCCCCAAATATTGATTATAAATGTTTGTTTTTATTTAAAGGGGGTTGGTTAAAAATTGTTATTGGTCGTAGTCAACCTCTTTCTAAAAAAAGAAAGGGGGATATGATATAGAAATATGAGAAAAAAGGTAGATTATTATGATGGAAAAAAGGATAAATTATAAGTCTACTTTAATCCCAAAAGCAACTGTTAATTTCAAAATATTTTACATTGATATGGATATTGGTTTATTGATACAAATTTAAAGTTAATTTTGTTATATCTATATTTCTATTCTTGTTTAAGATATTATGTTTATGCAACTCATTTAAAATTGTAATGTGTGATTAAGAAATACAGATTAGTAGTCATCTATAATAGTGAAACTTATAGTCATGTTAATTAGGTTTTCTAGGTATACAAAGATATATTTCATATAGATAGGTACTCTTCAAATACTTCAAAGACCTACAGAATTTTAAATGTTTTAATAATTTAGACTTTTCATGACAGTGAGACATGTCTGCTCCTGGCAGCACCAATGTAGTCCAGAAAAGATGATGGGCATGTAAGAAACCCCATAATGAGTTTGCTTGCTTTCTATATGGCAAAAGCTAGCTATGTGGGCTAGGAACCTGCCCTTGCCTCAATGCTGACAGTTATATCCAAGCTGGACCAGCAGGACACAAAAAAGGCAACTACAAAACTTTGCCAAAACAAGGTAGGACAATCTTTCAAAATTCCCTGCTTCACAGGAAAGTCTGCCAGATATGCTAGGTCTATAGGCCAGAAGTGAATGCCATGCCCCAACAGTACAGAGGAAACTTGGATGACTGCTCAAGCAGCCAGCTGCTTCTGTCATTTCTCATAATTTTTGGAAGTCACTTGCCTGTGCTTACTGCTTACTTAGGTAATATTATTTTCTTCTCAGAGCTTTGATGGAGTTGAAGATAGATAGTTATAATTATAGTTTTCCTTAGTTATGATAAAAGGTAAATTAGATATGAAACTTTAGACTCACCAAGATAGGCTAGATTATTGAATGTTTTCTCTGATTTTGTCAAATAAAAATAGACTAGATATTGTGACTATAATTATTGCTTGATAACTGTTTGTTATATGTAATTTTACTATGTTAAAGTTAAAACCTTCCTTTTTGATTAGACAGAAAGGGGGAGGTGCTGTGGGATGATCCTTCTGTTCACTGTGAATATGTATTACACTCATTGGTTAATAATAAAGCTGTTTGGCCTATAGAAAACAGGATAAAGTTAGGCAGGACAACCAAATGGATGACTGGGATGAAGAAAGGTGGAGCTGAGGGAGACTCAAGTGAGCCACCCAAGAATCAAGATGTCAGAGGACCGGTAAAGCCACAGGTCATGTGGTAATACATAGATGAATAGAAATGAGTTAATTTAAAAGTAAGAGCTAGTTAATAATAAGCCTGAGCTATTGGCTGAGCATTTTGTAATTAATATAAGCTTTTATATGTTTGTTTGGGCCGGGCAGTCAGGACAGAGAAAGTCTGCTTCCATTTACAGTTTCTCTCTTTCTGCTGTGAATCCCACAGATCAAAATCAGGGTGTCAGGTTTGGGTGGCAAGTGCTTTTACCCATGAAGCCATCTTGCCAGCCTGCCCCAGTCCTTAAGGTCTTACTATGTAGTTACAGCTGGTCTTGAACTCACTCTCCTCCTACCACAGCCTCCCCAGTGCTTGGACTCACAGGTGTGCTATAGCACACCCAGCCTCCGCCCATCCTGCATGCTATGTTCACACTGTGCTGTGCAGGAAGAGGCTCTGGCTCCCTATCTGCAAATGCACCCCAAAGCCCCCAGGTCCCCAACACCCCAGGACCCTAGGGACTTCACCTATTGGTTCAAGGAATATGGTCCCTATACTTAGGCCTCCTCCACCCCTCCCCAGCCCTCCCCAGGCACCCTTAGTGAAGCCTGGTGCCCACAGCAGGCCTGGGTAGGGCCTGGCCTTCCTGTAATTAAGGCAGCAGGAGGCTGGGAGCTGGAATCCTGTCATCCAAGGTAGGGAGGAGGGGTGAAGAAACAGGGGAACCTCCTTGTGGCCAGGCTGACCACGTCAGCAGCTGTTGGCTCTCTGGGAGCAGCCAGGCTGAGAGCTGGGATGGATCCAGGAGAGATGCTGCCGTTGGTCAGCATTGCTTGGTCCCAGCCCACTCAGTGCAGACCAGCACCACGGACTGCTAGCAAGAAAACCTTCATCTGACTCCTGTAGATGCCTGCCTGTCCCTCACCTCCCTCCTCCTAATCCCTCTGCCGTAACTCCACAGCCATTCCTCCAAAAAAAGCAGGTCACCGAGGCTCGGCTCCTAGCATTCAGCAATGCAGAGGGGCAGATGGCTTCTTTTCTTCGGCAGGAAGTGCTGCATGTGGGGGAGGTTGGGAAAGGGCTGCTCAAAGGATCACCCAGGCATCCCCTGGAAAGGAGGTCAACCTCTGAACAGATGCTTCCAGCTTCCTGTGGCCCTTGGAGCAAGCTCACACTCCAGCCGTCCCTCTGGTCCCAGCTCTGTCCCTGTGCTCTTATCGTCCTAACCTCCTCTAGCCACACGATGGTCTGCTCCCCACAGACCTTCCCTCGTCAGCCCAGGTCTCCTCTGCTCCTGTCTCCAAATCAGCCTGGACACACCTCCCTCTGCCCTCCCCCCCACCCCCCACCCCCGGTTCATCCCATCCAGACCTTGGTCCCATTTCTCCTGCTGGGCCCAGATGAAGTTTTTCCTGCTGTGAGCCCATGGTGCTGTGAGCCCATGGTGCTGTGAGCCCATGGTGCTGTGAGCCCATGGTGCTGTGAGCCCATGGTGCTGTGAGCGAGTCCGTGGTACTGTGAGCCCATGGTGCTGTGAGTGAGTCCATGGTGCTGTGAGCCCATGGTGCTGTGAGTCCATGGTGCTGTGAGCCCATGGTGCTGTGAGCCCATGGTGCTGTGAGTGAGTCCATGGTGCTGTGAGCCCATGGTGCTGTGAGCGAGTCCGTGGTACTGTGAGCCCATGGTGCTGTGAGTGAGTCCATGGTGCTGTGAGCCCATGGTGCTGTGAGCCCATGGTGCTGTGAGCCCATGGTGCTGTGAGCCCATGGTGCTGTGAGCCCATGGTGCTGTGAGCCCTATGAGCCTGCACTGGCTTGGACCAGGGTGATGCTGAGCTAATGACAGTATGTTTGTCTTCCCTCTCTGGCACCAAGGCTGTGGCCTCTCTGGCACAGACCTGCCCAGGTGGCACTCACAAGCTGTGGCTTGGACACATCTCTAAGCTGCATTGTACTTGTCTATGAAATGGGTTTCTATGAGAAGTAACCCTTGGGAGGCTCACAGGGGCTAGCGTGGGTAAACTCTGCAAATGATTCTATGGTGGTGGTGGTGGGGGCGGGGCTTGACAACTTGTCCCCATGTGACTACAGCAGCTCTTGTTGAAGCTATAGACACACAACCCCCACCCCCCACCAAGGCAACTGGGATCAAGTCACCAACCAGATTCCCAACTCGACCCTCTCTGCCCTCCCTCTCCAGCTCTCTCTCAACTCTCTCTCAATTCCAGCCTCTGGGGCAGATCCGACAAACGTCCACTGAGCAGGCCTTTGATCCTTCTTTACCTGACTAACTCCTATGCAGCCTTTAGGCCCTGGCCGAGGTGCCTTTTTCTTCAGGGAGCCCGAGACCATTCTCTGTGCTCCCGAGGAGCTCCTGTCCTGCACACTCCATTGCAGTAGCTGGTGCCCCTGCAGTGGGCCGGACACTGCATCCTGCTCTCTGCTGCAGACCCAGCACAGTACAGTGTCTGGCAAGGACTGGATTTTCAAAAAATATTTAGTGACTGAATGGATGGATGAGTCAATTTCTGCATCCCACACTGCAGGAAATGTCTGAGAACAGATTTGAGTGGGAGGTTCCTGCAAGGCCTGGGAGAAGCCCCTGGGCTTTGGGGCGCTAGGTGGTGAACAGCAGACACCCCTATCCCCTCCCACGAGTAGGCCAGCCTCCCCACCCATCGGCACAGGCCCCCGGGGCCCCAGAGCCGGCTTCCAGATGTTAAGTCCTGTGTCTGCCTTACCTCCTGGCTTTTCCATCTGCACGGCCGGACCAGATCCCCGCAGCCAGCATCGCGGGCAGCCAGGCCAGCCGTCCCCAGCGTCTTCCTATTTTAGACATCTCGCCGCCTCGGTCCCTTCTAATGTTTCCAGGCAGGCTGCGGGGGGAGGGAAAAGAGGTTACTGCTACTTTAAATGTGCTGTATGAAGGCGAGGGCTGGAAAGGGGCCTGCTTGCAGGGATACCCAGTCATCTAGTTGGAGAAGCCGCCAGATGGAATACAAAAGGAGAAGCTCAGACGCTCATGGAGACGGCCTCGGTTCATAAATCAGGTGGGGCCGCGGCCCAGGGGCCCACACACCATGGAGCCCGACTCCCTCCTGGACCCAGGCGACTCCTACGGTAGGTGAGCCGAGCCAGCTAAGCAGCTAAGTGGCAGAGTTTGGGATTTTAGTCCACTGCTGCAGCAGACTTCGCTTCGCTTTGAGAATTAGAGTTGAAGGGGTGGGGGGGTGTCGGGGTGTCGGGGGGGGGGAGGCAGGCGTCTGGGTGCCGTCTGGCCTCTGGAATCGGGGCAGGCACGGGTGCCCTGGGTCATGGGTCACGGGGGTGAAGGGTCCCCTTAGAGGAGGCATTGGCGTGGTCCGGTAACAGGATAGAGTTTCTTGACTGCTTGAACTTTGCTCTTGGCCAAGAAGGAAAGTAAGTTTACAGCCCCTGCTCCTCGGTCTCACTCGTGGTCCCCCAGGTCTGCCTGCTGCTGTGGCAGATTCAATTAGTGAGGTCTGTAGAGAAACAGAAATGAGCAGGCAACTGAATGTACCTTGTAATTAAAGGCCGGGGCTGAGCTGAAAACTCCCAGCTCTGCTCCCTGGTACATAAGGCCCCAGGCTGCTCTGGCAAGGGAGCTGCCTTGCTCCGCTCCCCAGGGCCCCTGGGAGCCCTGAGCAGAGCTGAAGAAAAGTTGCTCGGGTCACAGCCCAGGCAGAGCTGGGCTGGGATCAGGCAACCAAGAACGAACCTCCAGGGAGGTTTCAGCAGGCTCGGGACCCCCGGGACTCAGGTAGCCAAGCTTACTACCTGGCTGGTGGTCCAGGCTGCTGCTCATTTGGCCCGGATGCTGGCACACAGTGGCAGTCTCCCAGCAACAGCGGGAAGCAGGAGGGCAGGAGTGTACTGAGGGAAAGGGGCTGGGGGGCAGGTTGGGGGGTTTGCTGGGGGGACAGCCGTTAGCCTCAGATGGGGAGGCCTTCTATGGCTAATTGCTTATGTGGATCTTTTTGGGGGCTGTGGTCCTTTGGGGATCACACACTCCACTAAAGAAAGACAGCTCTTCTCCCTCCAGACTCCCTTGCTCCAGCCAGGCCTGGCTGCCTGGCCCAGAGTCAAGGCCAAATTCCCTTCCTCCTGCAGCAGGCCAGCTCTGTCCAGGGAAGGAAGGATTTTGCCATGCTTCACGCTGCAGCCCTCAGGGGAGCTGGGCCAGGCCCTACACAGACCTGGCATCTTTAGACAGTCAGGCGGCAGAACACTGCATCCTGAGTGACCTGTGGGTCACTTCAAGTAACAATCAGTTCCCAGAGTGGGGGAGGGAAGGGGAACACAGCTTCTGTTTTGGAAGAGGTTTTCGTCTGGAATGGGAAGCCGTCCATGATCCCAAGACCTGCTTTAGGGGGATGTATTCCTGATGGGGAGCCTGGGGACACAGTCTGGGCTGTGAGATAGTCTTGCTGCTTCCAGAACTGTCTGTCTCAAATGGGGCATGAGTTATAAAGACTCCTTCGCATTGCCCAAGGGAGGCACAAACCCAGCCCAACCTGGGGAATTATGGGATGGGGAGTGGTGGCTGGAACCAATGTGGCCAAGCAAAGCTCTGGTGGCTTGGGAGCTCCTCTCCATCCAGGGACATCTCAGGAACCCACAACTTCCCTCTCAGTCCCCTGGGTTTGCCAACAGCAGCCTCTGGGCAGGATGAGGCTGGAAACTGAGGCAGCTTCCATGTTGTGCAACCTGTCCCTTGTTTTAGCCTGTTGATCTTCTGGATTCTGCTAGGGCAGGGTGCATGTGTCTGGGATCTGGGAACGAGACACAGGGACAGAGGAGGCTCCAGGAAGGCCAGAAGGGCAGAGGAGAAACCCTTGGACATGCACTCTGTCTGGGATGGTCCCAGGAGAGCTAAGCAGGGTCTGGCCTCCCACCAAGCCAGCCTCAGAGGTCTACAGCTGAGACCCATCCTGGGCCAGGGCAAGAAACAAAGCCTCCTCTCCAGCCCTCGCTCTGCAGTCGCCCATTTGTTTGCTCAACCACTACTCTTGGGGCTCTTGGGGCCAAGAAGCCAAATTTTGTCTCTGCCTGTATGAAGTTCCCAGGTTAGTGAGGAAGTGAGTGAGGAAGGAGCCCAGAGATTGTGTCTAGGAGGGCTTTCCGGAAGAGGTGACTTCACAACATTGCTAGCTTCTGTCAGGGTAAGCCCATTTCCGGGTGACCTGGTTTCTGCTGAGGTCTCTGCTCCCGGCTTGTGGCTGGGTCCCTTCTGTGGAGTCTTCATGTGGTCTTGCCTCAGTCTGTGCACGTGGAGAGAAAAGACAAGTGCTTTGGCTTTGCTGGATTAGGGAGCCACCTCGTCTAGCCTTGGTTTCTTCCTGTGAGGCCCCATCACCATGTACAGCCACACTGGAGATGAAGACTTTGCCATGGAAGAGTGGGCAGGTCACTCAGACCCTCCATGACTCCCTTCTTGAAACATTCCCTCCTGGCTTCTGGGGCGGCCACATGTGTGGCTTCCTCCCATTCCTTGGCCCTTCTCTCCCTATTGTCCACATGGCTTCCTTCCAGGTCTGAACCACCTGACCACACTCCTTTCTCTCTGCACCAGCCACGCCGTCCTGACCCACCCCAGGGCCTTTGCACCTGCAGTTTCCTGTCTGGGGACATTCTTCCCCTTTTTCTTCACCGATCTAACTCCTGTTTCTTGTCCTGGTTGCTGAAAAGTTATCTTTTCTGAGAAGTCTTCTTTCTCTAGAACATGTTCCCTGAGTCCAGTGAATTGGACCTCACTGTCTTAGTGTCTTTCGTCCAGTCTGTTCTGGTCTGTGGATTTCACTCTATGGGATTAACGGCACAGCTCCCTTTAATCTCTAAGCTCTCCGAATCCCCAAGCACATCTCTCCGCTTGGCATTAGGGCGTACCCAAATATACTGTTGAGTGAGCAAGTTGCTGAATGAATGCAGTTCATCCAGGCAAAGAGGCCAAGAAAGGCATTCCGGGCAGACAGAACAGGAGTGGAGAGGCCTGGGGCCCAGAGACGCTCTGGAAGTTTCTCTACTTGCAACCTGTACTCCTTGAAGGGTCCTGGGAACCTGATGGGAACAAAGCTGGATGGCTCCAAGCTGGGTGGAATTCTGGGCATTCCTCCTTCTTCAAGCTGTGCAAGACACCCTGCCCCCAGCGGTGGACATACTGAGCTTGGCTTCCATTCACAGGTGCTCAGGGACTTGGCCACTGGGTAGTGCCATAGCTGTTGCACTTATGTGCAAAAGGTAGCCACAGAGGCTCGGAAAGGCGGTGGTGGTGCACACCTTCAGTCCCAGCACTCAGGAGGCAGAGACAGAGGCAGGTGGATCTCCATGAGTTCGAGGCCAGCCTGGTCTACAGAGCGAGTGTATGTATGTAATACCATATGAATTAATAAGGAGTAGGGGCAGACTGAAGGGCAGGGTCTTACAGCTAATCAGAGGCAGGGAGCTCTTGGCTCTCAGTGTCCCTTCAGGGCTCTGGTCACTATTCCTATCGAAGACCATAAGACATGGAGGGCAGGGCCTGTCTTGCTTGCATTGTGTTGTAACCTCATTGGCAGCACCTGGCCCGAGGATGCATCTGCATGTCATTGGATAGACGAATGAATGAATAGTAGCAGCTGGACCCCTTGATAATTAGCTCTGCTGTCCGCAGACCTCCTTCTCTGGCCTGCTGTGTGGGTAACTGTCACTTGTGGATCTTGTGATGTTGGTCTCCATGGTAGAACATTCCAGTTCTAACCATCTAAGATTCCAGACCCAAATCAGCCCTAAGCACTCTGGGTGGCTGGGTGGCCTGGAGCCATCCCTGCTGCTGGCTCAGCCTCGGTTTCCTCTGCAGACACATGGGCAAAGCCAGCCCTACCCCGTCTGTTGCTGCCAGCTTGCCTACAGTATGAAAGCTGTTGCAAAGGGTCCCTGGGGGTGGGGCGTGTCTATGACTTCTGGAGGTGAGTGCTTACTGGGCTGAATCCGGGGAGGCACTGACTGCTCTGTGACTCCTTGGGGTGGGACAGAGGCTTAGAACCCTTTTCCCCTGAGTATCAGCAATTGCATTCACCCAGGGCATTGGGACTCTGTGGCAAGGAGGCAGCCATGCTTCTGCTGTATTCTGAGCATTACAAGTGAAGCAACCACAACATATTCCCCCCAGTACTGGAGATTGAGCCCAGGACCTCAATCGTGCCGGACAAGGGATCTACCACTGACCTACAGCCATAGCCACGCCCGTTTTTTATTTTGAGAAAGGGTCTTACTACATAATCTTGGAACTAAGCTTTATAGACCAGGCCAACCTTGAACTCGCAGAGATCCACCTGCCTCTGCCTCCCTAGTGCTGGGATTAAAGGCGCCACCACCACCATGCCACAACTTCTTTTTGTTTTTCATTTTGAAACAGTGTCTCCATAATTTAGTTATCTAGGCTAGCATTAAACTCATTCAGTAGCTCAGGCAGGACTCAAACTTGCAATCCTCCTGCCTCTGCTTCCTGGGCAACTGGACCTGCAGACCTGCGCCACCAGCATCAGCTAATGGCACTATTTTTGGAGTATTTGCTCTGGGTCAGGCGCCAGGAAGTGTTTCTGCTCTACATGGTCCACTTAAATCCTCATAACCGGCCTGCAGATGCTGCTAGCCTGTTTTCTAGAAGAGGGAACTGAGGGGATTGAGAGTGCATGGTAAGAGTGGCGGCCAAGCCCAGGCTGCTGGGGTGTGGAGTCTGGGACCTTTCTCTTGCAGTACTCTCTGAGAGCGGTCCCTGGGCCCAAGCTGCCACCCGTGAGCTTTTCCATTTGCTGTGGAAAAGCTCCCCTTCGGAGGACTGTTTGCTGAGCCAGCTCAGGACTGAGCGTGACTATGTGACATGGCAAGAACCGGTGTCAGCTCAACGGGGGACAGCAAAAGGCTGCGCAGCTGTGACAGGATGAGGCTAGTCCAGAGAGAGAGCTATTTTGGGCTCAAAGCTGTCACAAGCCTGATGTCATAATGCCCTGGCCCTTCCCCCGAGCTGGGGAGGCCACAGATGTCGTCCAGGACTTTGCCTCAGCTATCCAGAAGTGAGGCTAATGGTAATGATCACGGATGTGCCCGGGCAACCCACCTCCCATTCATCACCTCTTTTCTCCTTCTACCAACCCTCATGCTAGAGACTGAAAGACTGCAGCTCAGAGAGGCTGAGCAACTTGCCCAAAGACACAAAGCTAGTGATGGTAACTGAAACTGAGCCTATAAGGCCCTTCTCTGGGGCTGCATCTGTGAGCTCAGGCCTAGGAGGCTGTAAGCCAGCCTGCCCTGCCTCGAAGGCCTCCTCCCAATTCTGAAACTCAGCAGGCCCTGGGCCAAGACCTGGGAATCCTCAATCCTCAGTTCCTCAGTTTCCTCTCTGTGGTGAAGCAACAACCAGCCTGGTCTACCAGAAACAGGGAAGGGAATGCACAATGGGCTCCTTCCAGTGTGTGTGTGTGTGTGTGCGCGCGCGCGCCACGGTGCACACAGGACGACTTCTGTGAAATCAGTTTTCTCCTTCTATCCTTATGTGGGTTCCAGAAATCAAACTCAGGTTGTCAGGATTAAACTGCAAGTGCCTTTATCCCCTGAGCCACCAGGCTGGCCCCAGCTTCTTCCATGTCTAGGCTCTGTCCCTAAGCAGGCTTGGGGGCAGGGGTGTGGGGGTGTGGGGCGGCCCTATCGTTATCACTCTGGCTGCTCTTTACTAGTGAGGTACGGTAGGCAGAGCTGGTCCCTTCCCTAGCACCTCCTAAGCACCAGGCTATGTGCTGAACACTCATGGACGGAGCCCTAGACTTCGCATCGAGCAATGTGGAACCCCTGCCTGCACTCAGGGAAATCATCAGGCTCTGAGGGCCCCAGATACACAGCTACAGACTGTGCTTGTAACTCAAACCCAGGACTCCTAGACACTGTGAGAGCTGGTTTTGTCAACCTGTAGAATTTCTGGGGAAGAGAGTCTCAAGGAGGGATTGTCTAGACAAGTTGGTCTGTGGGGAGACTGTCTTGATTATGTAATTGATGAGGGCATAACCAGCCTCAAAGTGGGTGGCACCATTCCCTGGGCTTCAAAAGGGGGAAAGCAAATTAAACATGAGTATGCGTACATCTTGCTCTTGATGGTAGCTGGGACTAACTACAACCAGTTCCTGATAGTTGACCTCTCCAGAACCATAGACTATAACAGGGATTGTGAGCCTGCTGGACCTCTCCAGAACCACAGACTGTAACCCAGTATTGTGAGCCTGCTGGACCTCTCCAGAACCATACATAGACTGTAACCCAGTATTGTGAGCCTGCTAGACCTCTCCAGAACCATAGGCTGTAACGGGGATTGCCAGCTAAAACAAGCCCCTGGTTGCTTTTGCCAGGCACTCCATCGCAGCAGCAGAAGGGAAGCTGATACAGATGCCTGCCCTCAGGTGCCCATCATCCCTGGATCTCCCAGGCTCTGGTCCACTTTATCCTCTCCCTTGCCCGGGAAGCCTTGGGCCAGCCTTGCTCTGGCCTTCCAGCAAGGCAGGAGACAGTGATGCCACCTCTGTTACTCCTACACTTGTTATCCACTGAGGTGCCATCAGGAAGAAAGAGCAATAAGGAAGAAAGCAGCAGAGAGACGGCCTTGCGTTGCTGATACACCCACCCAGGCGTATGATGCTGATACACCCAGGCGTATGATGCTGATACACCCAGGCATATGCAGTCAGCTGAGCAGGAAGGCTGAGGACTCGGGGAAGGAGGGGGCTGTGCTGAGCTGGCCAGGGCAGGGCCAGGACAAAGCCCTTGCAGAGGGCAGCAGCTGGTGTCCCCTGGAGAAAGGCACTCTGGGAGGGAGATCAAGGAGGGAGGGAGTATTCCCACTCACGTGTGCTTAGAGCCGTGGTTCTCATCCTTCCCAGTGCTGCGACCCTTTGATACAGTTCCTCATGTTGTGGTGACCCCAACCATAAAATTATTTTCGTTGCTACTTCATAACTAATTTTGCCACTATTAGGAATCGTAACGAAAATACTTGTGTTTTCCGATGGTCTTAGGTGACCTCTGTGAAAGGGTCTATCAAACCCCAGGGGGTCGCGACCCTCGGGTGGAGCACCACTGTCTTAGGGCCGAGACATGTCACATCCATGGAACGCATGGCTTCTGGAAGTCCCCTCTTCCCCTCCCACCTCTCCCTCTGCTGTTACTGTCGGTGAGCTCCTCAAGGGTGGGCAGGGTAGGTGAGGGCGGGGTGGGTGGGGCGTGGGGGAGGCGGGGACTGGCAGGCTCCTCCCCTTGTGAATACTGAGCAGGAGAACTTGTTTCTTCTCTTCGTCCATTCCCAATGGCTGCCTCACCAGGCTTGTACAGAACGACAGATCTTGTTAACTAGTCTGGAGCCTGACTCAGTTCTCCTAAGCCCTCCTGTCCCTGACGCTCTTCCTGGCACAGGCCCCATTCCCATTTTGCAGGGGACAAAACAGAAGCACTTGCCCACATTTAGCCCTGCCCTGCAAAAGACAGGTCCTGATTCCCACCCAGGTTGCATGACCACTGCTTCAGACCTGGATGTTCTGAGGTGAGCAGGTCCTTCCCACCAAGCCTCCTTTAACAGGCCTCCCTAGGCTCTGTGCCCAGGCTTTTTCCACTGTCCAGCCCCGTTGCTTCTGCGTCCTGGATAAACTGTGGGTCAGCTTACCCTAGACCTTCTGAGGCCACAGCTGTGCCCTGATCTTTGAGATGGCTCTCAAGAAGTCACCTTTGCAAGCCCTGTGAGTCTAAAGCAAGCAGTAAATGGTCCAAGGCATGTAGAAACCCACAGAAAGATCAACTATGATCTTCTTGTCTGGTACCCTTTGCATGATGGGAAGACAGAAGCCAGGGAAGGAAGAAACAGGTCCACTGAAGCCTGCCTCATAAAGGTCTGGAGACCCTGCCTCTCCATCTTTGTTGTTGTTTTCAAGACAGGGTTTCTCTGCGTAGCCCTGGCTGTCCTGGAACTCACTCTGTACACCAGGCTGGCTTTAAACACAGAGATCCGCCTGCCTCTGCCTCCTGTGTGCTGGGATTAAAGACGTGCGCCACCACTGCCCTGTGCCATCTTTAGCTCCACCTCACTTCAGCCTTGGACACCTCATCTCCTCTTTGGGCTCCTCCATGTCACTGGGCTCCATGTCAAGGTGGACCCTTAGATGACACTTGGCCTTGGCCTCAGTGCCACATTCTTCCTCTCTACTGCCACCGTAATAACCGCACGAGTCCCGCTCGCCTTTGTTCTGGGTGGTCTTGTATCTCAGCTCTCCCCACTCACCTTGACCCGGGTCTGTCCTACCCATGCTAAGGGCACCGCTCAGGTCACTTCCTCCAGGAAGGCTTCTGACCATGCTGTTTGGGTGCCCTGGGCTTCCTGCCTCTCCCCTAATGCTGATGAGCCCCCTGCCACTCTGCCTTGTTCCACATCTGGGCTGTGAGCTGCCTGGCCAGCCAGACTAAGAGCTTCAAGGCTGAGGGGGTGGAGTAAGAAAGAGGCGCAAGAGCCCCAACCTCTTGGCAGGGGACGTGGGGTTCACACTGAGAAGGGGGACACAGATGATTCTGAGTGGAAGGGGTGATGATGTCTGTGTCCACAGAGCCATGTGGTAGCTTTTTATGGAACAATCTGATAACTCTTCCAGACAAGCCCCCAGTTTCAGCATGGAGGGATGGGTTCTCATGTTTCACACCCTTCCCCTGGGAAGCCGGCCTGACCAGCCATGGTTAGGACTTTTCTCTCATCCTGGGATATTCCATGTGCTGTGCCCGCAAACGCTTCGAGGCAGATAGCATATCTCTTCATCTTTTGAAGATACCACCTTGTCCAGTCGAGGGAGATCTTACCAAAAAGAGGCCAGTGACAAGGAGGCCTGCCTTGCCCTCCCTTGAGCAGCAGGGTGGCCTGGGTTGCACTGACCCAGGGGAGCAGGGCAGGAGCGGAGGGATGCAGATGCCCATCCAATCTGATGGCTGTGCAGGCCGGCTGGATCACCACAAGCCAGACTTCCTGCCAGTGACCTACATTTCTCCAGCGCCTCCATGTGCAGACAGATGAGAGTGTGTGGGGAGCCTGTAGGAGAGGGACGGTGTCCCAGCAAAGGGACGCTGTGGCTGCAGAAACCCTTATGTGAGCCTGTGAAGGAGTGGAAGGGTCTTTTGGCTTATTCTGTGTCCAGAATGACCAGCCCAAGGTGCAGTGGCTGCTGAAAGGCTGAGGTGCGCGTCTTCAGAGCACCCCAGTTCTGTGCAGTTCTCACCCCCTGAGGGGGTCTCTTGTTGCCCTTCGCTATTGGCGGGATACTGGATATGAAGTGGAAGGTTCCATTAACCCCATTAGTGCTGGCAGAAGGAAGTAGAGAAGGGAGAGAGGCAGGGAGCAGGGAGGGGAAGAGGGGAAGAGGGGAAGAGGGGAAGAGGGGAAGAGGGGAAGAGGGGAAGAGGGGAAGAGGGGAAGAGGGGAAGAGGGGAAGAGGGGAGAGGGGCAGTCTTCAGAGGGAGAAGGCTTTGGGTCTGGCCCTGAAGCCCAGGTGGCTCAGGGCCACATTAAGTCTGCTCTATGGGCTTTGGCACCTGGGGAGGGGGCAGAAGGGTTCTTTCCCTCCCAGTGAGGCCTGTCCTTGAGGGAGGGGCAGGGTGAGCTCCATGGCAGGAACTGGCATGTGCCCTGCTGAGAGATACCCATCCCACCCATCCTAAGGCTTGCTTCTGCCAGCTCTGGAGGGCAGTGGGTAGCCGTCGACTTTGTGGGTTCTTCTTTCAGATGCTGCAGAAGGCACGCGCGCCTTCTTGGTCTGTCTCTGTCTCTCTTGCTATCTCTGTGTCCCTTGGTATATGCATCTCTTTCTTCCTCTCTGTGTCTCTCGTCTGTCTCTACCTCCCACAGCAGTACACAGGCCTCATCCCCTGGCTGAGGGCCTACTATGTGAAGCATCAGTAGCACAGTGGGGCATACTCCTGCTCCCAGGCCCATTCCTGGTGGAGGCCAGTCCTGCTTTATGGGTTTGCACCCTCTGCCTGGGGACCCCCTGGCAGTCTCCCCTCTGAAGTCTCCCCATCCTTTCCAGCTGCCTCCCTTGTCCAGTCCCCTCAGTCTCCCTGCTCTGGTCTCTGCTTTCCCACAGGGTCCTTGACACCACTCTGTCCCTCAAAGGGCATTGACTAATGCCAATCCTGAGCCTGGACTGTAGCTCCCGAGTCCCCATCATCTTCTGGGTCCCTTGGGCTGGAAGCCCCGGTAGTCTCAGGGAACTTGCACCAGCTCTCTGCCACTTCTCAGGTGGGTGGCACTGGGAACGTAGAGGGACTTTCCTGAGTCTGACTTTGCTGCCTGTGAGATGGGATGACAGCCCCCGTCACCCCCAGGGTGGCATGTGGTTGACTAGAGGGAAGTGCTGGCCCTGGTGAGAAGTCCGGAGGGAGCCCAGGCCACCTGGGCAGTCCCTGTTGGTACCTGTGGTTGTTGGCGTCACGATGTCCCTACCTCCTGTCTTTTCTCCAGACTCCTCCCTCAGCCAAGCACCCTGGTCCCCAACTTGGAGGATGACTTCCCTGAGCCCTTTCTCACCTCCCTCCCTACAGCCTCCCCTTCTTGTGCTTCTGCAGCCTCCTCTGGGACCCCTTCTGCCCCAGGTCCTGCCCTAGACAGAGGATCTTTCTACTGTGATCCCACATTCCTCAGCCCTGTCTCCCTCACACGGTCTGCTCAGGGTTCCAAGGCGGTCCTGTCACACCAATGGTCTTGTCCTGCTGTGCACACACCTTGGAGCCTTGACTTTCAAGCTTCCCCTTGAGTGTTTGTTGGGTGAAAGATGAGTGACTGATGACTTGGTGAAAAGTACTTGGCACTATAAAGGGTCCATTCGGACCCTTTTGACAATCCAACACATGGAGAGATATTAAACAGCATTTGGAGCCTCCAGAGACAGGACCTAGCCTCATCTGACAGAAGTGAGGCCCTCCTTGGTGGCCGGAAGGAACTTGAGTCTAACAGCGGAAGAGGCTGGAGGAGGCCCTGGTGGGGAAGGCCTGCAGCCTGGAGCAGGAGACTTCAGCCTTCAACTGCTATTCATGGTCACTGTTGGGGTAGGGTGGTGCTGTCCTGTGGATTATAGACTCTACTTTGTATAGTTCAGCTGGGACAAAGATGGCCCTAGACATGGCCAAGTTAAGTACCCCTGTCACTGGGTATCATGGTGCCAATCAGTTTTCCAACACCCAGGAGGCTGCAGAGCAGAGAAAGAGGGTCATGCATTACAGGACAGGTAGAAGAAGAGGGAGAGGGAGGGAGAAGGGGAGAGAGAGGAGAGAGAGCAATCACATGCTAGCGCACCATCATCTGTCCTGGAGCAGAAAGCGCTACGGAAGGGCAGTTGAGCAGGGAAGGACGGACGGACGGGGTAGCACACTGTAGCCAGGAACAGTCTAAGCCTCTCCCTGTTGACGGGACCGCCTCATCCTTCAGCTGACCTTGGGCTCATTAAGATCAAGCTGGGGCTGAGGGCCAAGCTAGCTGCCTGGTGAACAAAAGAGCCTGTATTTGGAGAAAGGACCATTAGCCAGGGCCAAGGGGCCTGTGGGGCTGAGGAACGGAAAGGCTGTGGGGAGCAGAAGCAAGATAAGGGTCTAGAGGGCAGTAGGAGCCGTCCTCTTCACAGCCTGAGTCTCAAACCACAGCTCTACCCAATGGAGGCAGGGTGCTGAACTCCTGCCCCAAGGTGAGGGGTGAGAGGTCAGGGGGGGGGCACATTCCAGGTAGAGCGGGATGGACAGGAGGCTGCATGAAACCTCCAACCCTATGTGCACATGCTGTCTGGTCTGTGAGTGTGGGGGGGGGGCTGGAAGGATAGATGGGGTTAGGAAGCTCACCCCACCCACCCACCCCCACCCCCGTGTACAAATCCAGGTCTTGTCCATCATCTTCCCGACTTGAGACCTTCATTGGCTCCCTATAGCCCTCAAGATTGATCTTTAGATCTTGACAACCCTGGGAAGCTAACTTCCCCTACCTGCAAGGGTCACCAGGTCCAGGCCAGGCTTCGGCCAGACTGAGTGGCTGATAGCTCCTTAAACAGCTCCTCCATATTCCCTGCTGTCAGTTCTGGGCCTCTTCACCTGCCTTGCCCAAACTCACCAGCTCCTACTCATGTGCTCATGTCCCTTTGGTGCCCATATTCTCTAGGAAGCCCTTTCAGCCTCGTGGCAGTAGCAGGGGTGTGGATGGAGCCTGTCACTTCAGGAGGCAGCTGTCTGGGAGGAGGGGAGGCCTGCTGGAAGGCAAGCGGTGATTGTTTCATTCTTCTGCAGTCTTGGGCCTGCAACAGAAAGTGGTAACCAGGGTCACTGGTTAGAGGAAGGCGAGAGACGATAAGGAGGATTAAAATGACAGAGAGAAAATGGGCCACCAGAGTCAGGGCACAGCCGTCTTTCCTTCTGGCCATCAGGGCGTGTTCAGGGTAGACTGCACCTCAGCCTGAAGCTTGGGGACAGACATTGCCAGACAGCTCACACCCCAGAGGCAGCAGCATGGGTCCAGCTGCTTTTGTTGAGGATCCTCTAGGATTTGACCCTTAGGCGGCCACAAGGATAGATAGACAGGTGTTCAGAGATGGGGTAGGACCCAGGTAGGCACATCTCAGCCCACACAGGACTGCATGTAACATCAGCCCTCACTAGACCCAGGTCCTAGATTTGGGGAACCCCAGGACCCAACAGACTCCATGTCTGAGGAGACACGCAGGGCTGTGAGCTGGCGTGGCCCCTTTCATTAACCCAGCTTCCATCAGATCACCTTCCTTTGGTTTCTTTGTTTTCATTTGAAATGGGAGTTCTGAACCGGGCATGGTGGCTTGAGCCTACAATCCCAGCACTTGATAAGTGGAGGCTGGAGGACCAAGAGTCCAAGGTTTCCCTTGTTTACATAGTCTGATGCCAGCTTGGGTTGCATAATACTCTGCGGTGGTTTGAATAAGCATGGTCCCCACAGGCTCATATATTTGAATGCTTAGTCACCAGGGAGTGGAACTGTATGAAGGGATTAGAAGGATTAAAAGGTGTGGCCTTGGTGGAGGTGTGGCCTTGGGGGAGGTGTGGCCTTGGGGGAGGGTCTCAAAAGCCCACACCAGGCCCAGTCTGTCTGCTCCTGCCTCCCCTCTGTCTCTGCCTGCAGATCAGGATGTAGCTCTCAGCTCCTGCTCCAGTGCCCTGGCCCGCACCATGGTGATCATGGACTAACCCTCTGAAACTGTAAGCAAGCCCCCAGCTAAAGGCTGTCTTTATAAGCGTCGCCTTGGTCATGGTGTCTTTCTACAGCAATAGAACAATGACTGAGAAAGACTGTCTCAGAAAGAGACAAACTCACAACAACAAACCTCCCTCCGCCTCCTCCCCACAAATGAGGTGAAACAAGAGTCCTGCAGCTTGTTGGCTTAAAGAGCTGGTTTTAAAACCTGGAAATGGAAATCCCTGTACTGGAAGGTCAAGAGGACTGTTGAGTTCCAGGCCAGAAGTCCATAAAAAGAGCCTTACCCCTCTGTTCTTGTAGAGATGGGAAGGCAAAGCCTAGAGAGGCCTGGGTGTGGCCTCAGTCCTCAGGGAGAATGGTGACCCTTCCTGTGGAACCAGGCCACCCTCTGCCGGAAGCACAGGCGTGGACAAGTGAGCATCTCTAACAAACATGGGATGACAAGAGGAGACACTTGGCTTCCGACTGAGGAGTGGGGGATGGGGAGCAGGCATGCTCAGAAGCTGGAAGCCAAGAACAGAGCTGGGTGGCTTGGCATGCCTCGTTGAACGCCATGTACCCTCGGCCCGAGCTATCCACGTGCTTGACGAGTTTCTGTGGACAAGGCTGCACTGGGTTTAGAGTTAGAATCTTGGTTCTATTCCTGACTCTTCCATCTCCTCACTACATCCACTTTGGCCAGATCCACGTCCTCTGAGACATCTTCTTCCTTCCCCCCAAAAGGTAGTAACCCCACTTCTGAGTAATTGTAAAAAGGGACTGAATGCTTCCTCAAGAGCCTTTTATTTTATTTTTTAACGAGATGAGTCTCTCTCTGAAGCCCTGACTGGCCTGAAACACAATGCAAGGCAGGCTGGCCTTGAACTCAGAGATCTGTCTTCCTCTGCCTGTGCCACCATGCCTGCCTCAGGATTATTATTCTGCTCCCAGCTGAATAGCCTACTCAGTGTGTGACCTGAAGTAAATGCCTTATCCTCCTGGCCTCAGGGACCCCATCTGTACCCAGGTACCGCGGCAGCAGGCGCCTCCTCCACAGAAGGCAACGTGTTAGTAAGTGTTAAAACAGCTACGATTGGCTCAAATCCATGCTTATCATCAGTTTTCCCCCAATAACAGCAGCGTCTGGGCCTGCTGGAAAACAAGGTAATAAATGAATGGGAGGGAGATCAGGACTCTCCCAGAAAATACCTGATGGCTCAAACTCCACGCAGTGCTCCCACTTAGTGTCCACCCTGGCTTCCTGTGGCCCTGCCGCTTTTAGTATTTTTCTTTCAACACATGGAGGTAGGATCCATTCTGCCCCTAGATGACTCTGGGTGATAAAGAGGGAATTTAGGTTCCTTGAATCCAATCTTCTCTCCAGAAAGCGTAACCAACCTGGAAGTTAGAATTGCCCTGAAGCTGATGATTCTAGGAGGGTACCTCCTGGCATTAAAACTAAATTAGACCACGGTACCTCTGCTATTACCACATAATTCCCCACGATTACAGAAGGCAGCCATGAATCCTGATGGCGGCTGAACTTCAGGTGACTTACTCCCCAAAACTGCAAGACTTGCAGGCTCATCTAATCGCTTCTCTACAGCGTTGCAGGCAGGCAATTATGCTAATGGGTCTTAAAAAATCACCTTTCTGGTCTGGGATTGGGAGGGCTTGAAGCAGAAATGTGAGCGGTGGATACTTCCAGCAGCAGAGGCTGGCTGCCATGTCTGATTCCAAGGGGACCCTTTGTCAAGAGGGGGAGAAGCCCCGTTACAGCAGCTGGACTAGTAGTGGCTGCATTCTCGTCTCTTCAGATCCGTGCACACAGTGTGGGGTCTCGGCCCTCTGAGAAGCAAGCACACAGCAAAGGCTCAGGGCCTTTTAGCTAATTCAAGCATGCAGGTGTAGTGCTCTAGGCTCTAGGCAGAGCTCTGGCCACTGGCTGGGAGACTACCAACACTCAGGAGTGAGTCTCATGCTTTCTAGATGAACCTTACAAGGAGGAAGCAGTACTGTCCTAGTCAGGGTTACTACTGCTGTGACAAAACACTGTGGCCAAAGCAACTAGAGAGGAAAGGGCTTATGTGGCTCACTTTCACATCGCTGTCCATCACTGAAGGAAGTTGGAACGGGAACTCAAACAGGGCAGGATCCTGGAGGCAGGAGCTGATGCAGAGGCCATGGAGGGGTGCTGCTTACTGGCCTATTCCCCATGGCTTGCTCAGCTTGCTTTCTTATAGAACCCAGGATCACCAGCCCAGGGAGGGCCCCACCCATCATGGACTGGGCCCTCCCCTAACGAAGACTATTGGGGTCTAGCTCTTCTATAGTCTTCTCCTAGACTTCCAGAAGAGACACTACCAGCAGTGGATTAATTACCTATATGAAACTCTTTAGTCCATTCACTTTATTCTTCTAAGTCAAAATCTCTCTACAGAGCTTTAATTCTGTTCTCATCCTTAGCTCCTCCCCTGTCCTCTCACTGTTCTAAGTTCCTTCCATCTTTGCTCTCCTCTCTGTCTCTGTCTCTGTCTCTTGTCCAGTTTAAATACACATACAATCAGCAATTCTCTGGCTCCGCCACTTTCTGCTCAGGCCGGGCAAGTCTCTCGGTAACTGGGAAGCCTGTGTCATAGCTGGATGCACCTGGTATGTGTAAGCCCTTTTGTTCTGAGTTAATTGTTAAAGGGAAAGCCTAGAGATACCACTTGGGCTATGGAAGAAAGGCTTAAGTCTAATTTGTTCAAGAAGCTAAGGTTTGTACCTAACATCTGCCTAGCCTTGCCTGTTGTCTCTGTATGAATATTCACCTTAACTTGGGAGACTAGCAGGTTGTCTGGAGTGCTTGTCTATCTGCATTTTGTCCTTGGATGCTAAGAGGTATCCCAGATAAAGTGCTTTTGTCTGGAGAAGGCCCTGGCCCTGGATACTTGCTAATGGAGATAATTACAGAAGGCAGATATCTGAGTCTAATGCTAACAACAGGAAACAAAAGCCTGGAAAAAGGAAGTCTTGCCTGTGTCACAGTTGGGAGAAGTATCCAAATACCTCAAAAGTATAGAGAAATAGAACCCAATGAATGATCAAACACACTGGTCTAGGAATGGAAAAACTACAATAGCACACGAGAAATTCACATCAGGAAGCGGCTCATATTCAAAAGCCAATATCACCAAGACTCCTTAAGTCTTGGCTTTATCCTCTGGAAAGACCCTTGGCTTCTTCCAGGTATTAGCTTTTGCCATAGTCAGCCGAATTCCTACTTCATATTTCTATGGCCCGCAGCATTCCGCCATCAACCAGTAATTAGGGAAATGCTCCGGGCTTGCTTACAGCCCATCTTATAGAGACATTTTCTTTTTTATAATTCATTTAACTTTATTTTATGTGCATTGGTATAACAGTGTCAGATCCCAGGGAACTGGAGTTACAGACAGTTGTGAGCTGCCAAGTAGGTGCTGGGAATTGAACCCAGATTCTCTGGAAGGACAGCCAATGCTCTTAACTGCTGAGCCATCTCTCCAGCCCCTAGAGGTATTTTCTTAATTGAGGTTCCCTCCTCTCAGATGACTTCAGCTTGTGGTAAGTTGACATAAAAACTGGCCAGTGAAAGTACCATGCACATTTTATGTTATTATTTATTTATTAGTTGGTTTACTTATTTATTGTGTAGCCTTGGCTGTCCTGGAACTAGCTCTGTAGAACATGCTGGCCTTGAACTTACAGAGGTCTGCCTGCCTCTGCCTCCCAAGTGCTGGGATTGATGGTGAGTACCAACACTGCCCAGCAATAATTATTTTCTTAGGTTGTTGTTTTACTACCTGCCCTTCTCCTAAGGAGCCAACCCTACTTTCTTCTTGGAGTAGAAGAAAAGCCATGGCCATGGCCCCCTCTGATTCCCGGCCTATCTCTTTCTGACATTGCCTCCAGTTTCTGCTTCTGTCTCAGGTTAACTCACTCTCTCCTCTGCTATCATCTTTTCTTCCTTTTTTATTTTATTTATTTCTACTTAAATTTCTGTTTACTTTATGTGTATGAGGGTCTTGTCTGCATGTATGTCTGTGCACCATGTGCATGCCTAGTATCCCAGGAGGCCAGAAGAGGGCGTCAGATTCCCTGGGACTGGAGTTCCAGATCATTGTGAGCCACCATGTGTATGGGAGCTGGGGATTGAACCCGGGTCCTCTGGAAGAGTGTCAGTGCTCTTAACTACCGAGCCATCTCTCCAGCCTCACTGTATTTCTTGAGGCAGGGTCAATCACTGAACCTGAAACTCACCAACTGGCAATACTGAATGGCCAGTGAGTTGAGTTCCAGGGATCCATTTCTCTCTACCCCCTCGGAGCAGGGCTTCAGCACTAGCTGTACTTGGCCTTTTTGTGGGTCCAGACTCAAATTTAGTCTTCAGCTTGCACACAAAGCAGTTTACCATCGGGCCATTTCCCCAGCCTCAGAAGAGGGCTTAGGACAAACCCTCCCATGAACTTTTCCCTTCAGTAGCCATCCGCATCAGACATTTCATGTCTGGCTGAACCCTCCTGGGCTGTCTGTCTGTCCTTACTTCCTGTTCCCTTCCTGGCCTATCCCCAGGATAGTCTCTTGTCTCTCTCTTTAAGTCTGCCTTCCTCCTCCCGATTACACATGTCCCTTGCCCAGGATCGTCCCAACCAATGCCCTCCCTTCAAAGTCCAAGCTTCTGGGTGTGGCCTTCGGGGCCCTAGGAAGCCAGCCTCCCCCATGCTGCCTGCTCAGTGCTAACTGTTGTTCCTGAGAACACCAGGCTGTAGCATGCCTTTGCACAGCTGTCTCTTCATTGCCTGGTTGTATCTTCTTCCTGCTTTAAGAGGTCACCTCCTTGGACACCATTCTCCTACTCAGGCTAACACTAGGCCCCACAGCCTCCTCCTCTGTCTTGATAGTCACTAGCTTATGCTCAGTACCTAACAGGAGGGACTCACTTAGGGGCCATGGGGAGGTTCCCTAGGGGCTCTGCTGACACCATGGCCTGCTACTTTCCCTAGCACTTAGGAGCAGCTCACTGGCCTGTTCACCTTTGTCCCCAAGCCTCAGCTCAGAATCTGCCCAGAGGGGTCCCATACCATCAACTCAGAGTCCATAGACAACAGGGGGAAGCTGCAGAGGCAGAGCCAGAGCTCTGGAGCCTGGCTACAGTCCCACAGGCTGCGGCTCTCCAAGCGGGCCCAGCCTCCATCCCTCCTCCGTGTCCAGCAGCTCACACCAGTGTGCATTTCTCAAGGCCCTCCTCCCCTCTGCTTCTCTTCCTATCCTGCCTGTCGCTCTTGCTCTGGGAGTCCTGTGAGCCTGGGTGTGCATCCCAGGATGCTTCGGTCCCTGGGTTTGTGGTTGTCTATTGTCAAGACAGGCTCATGTATCCCAGGCTCTCCTGGCATTCCCTGTGATTCAGGATGACCGTGATCTCCTGATTTTCCTGCCTCCACCTCCCGAGTGCTGGGATTACAGGTGTGCACTACCATGCCCACTTTATATGATGCTGGGCATGGAGCCCATGGCTTTGTGCTTTGGCAAACAGTCGGTGCCAAGCCACAGCTCCCAGCTTTTGCATCTCATTTCCACTATCAAGGAAGGGTCTGGCTCCCTCCAGATGAGCCTGCTATTGGTTATTTTATATTGTAACACAGTGTGCAGAAAGAGGGCGACGTGGCACAGTGGTACAAAGACTCAGATTTAGAACAGCATAGGCATGGCTTTGAATATTGCTCAGCTATTTCTGTGCTGTGTGATCTTGTGCAACTTGCACACACTCTCTGAGCTTCCATTTCCTTCTGTGTCAAAAAGAAATATAGAGTACAATCTAGAACTTCTTCAGAGCTAGTTGTGAGAATGACATGTGAGAACACACATCACCTGTCAAGGGATTCAAGCTTGTTTGTCTGCCTCCATAGAGAGAAATGAAGAACTGTTTGGTAACTAACAGTGTCCTATGATGAGAGCCTATCGGTGGAGGTATGCAAGCAGATCTGGATTCATCCTTCAGCAAACATTTACTGAGCACATGCTACTGGCTAGGGCCCTTGCTGAGGAGGAGAGGTGATGCAATGATGAACACCAGGGGTGGCCCCTGAACTCAGGGACCCCCAATACCTGGTGACCACACAGTGAAGGTGCAGTCACCAACTGCCATCAGCACCGTGAAGGAAAACCCCGAGGTCAAGTGTCTAGTGAACACGAGGGGAGGCTGCTCTTGGGAAGTGACATTAAATGGCCCCTGGGAGGGGAAAGGACAGAAGAGGCCGGGTCTGAGGAAGGAGTGTTGTGTATTTGAGAACGCTGGCATTAGCTGGAGTGGCTGACAGCGAAGAGGGCAAGGACAGCGGCACAGAACCAGGCGGAGGCTTTGATCCTCCAGCTCCCTGGCTAGCCCCGAGGTGTGTGCTTCTGCTCAGAACCAGTGAACTCCCTGGTAGGTTTTTATCAGCCACACAAATAGGACACAAAGCCTCTGCAAGCTTTTCAGCAGAGGTGGGAAGGATGTGATTGGATCTGTGATCTGCCAGTCTTTCAAGAGGTACCAATGGGTGGGATCCGCAGGGAGAAAGCCACAGAGGCAGAGAAGTAGCCTGATGCTCAGAGAAGCCTGGGCCAAGGACCACCGTGCCTGCTGGGCTGGAGATGCACACGAGAGCCACTGGTGTAAGGAAGGACAGCAAGCAAAGCCCTGGGCTCCTACACTTGAAGAACATTAAGGGCAATCAGATTCCGAGAGTCTTATCTTCCAACTGGCCCAGGAGTGCGATGAAGCAACCCAGAAAAACTAGGAGAGAAACTGGGAGAATGTGGTGAAACAGAAGGAGCAGAATTGTCCATAGAACCACATACTGCCAGAGGTTAGGGGAGATGAAGGCACAGGAGCATCCTTCAGTGTTGCCAAAAGGGAGGTCATGGATGGTCTTCTAGACCGCCATTAAGAAAGATGATAGGGGCTGGGGATGTGGCTCTGTTGGGAGAATGCTGGCGTAACATACACAAAGCCCTGGGTTGATCCTCAGCATGTCCCACAATGTCGCGCACACACACAAAACAGACAGAAAAGCAAGCAGGGCAGTGCACACTTATAATCCCAGCCTCGGAAAGAGGTGCAGGGAGGAGGATCATAAACTCAGGGTTATCCTTAGTTGTACAGCAAGTTTGAGGCTAGACTGGGCTACACGAGACCCTGCCCCAAAAAGAAGATGGCAGACTATAAATTGGGTGGGATTGCTACCTCACACAGCCCATTTGCATGAGACAAAGGACCATCGGTGACTAATGTTTATGTCACCTGGGTGATGGGATTTAAATCAAAGAGACTGGTTTATTAGTTTAGAAAATCTCTCATCAGAATGCTTGAAGTGCACAGGGCTGTTCTTTTCCTGGAACCAACCAGCCCTCTCAACTTTATGCTTTTGTTTGCATGGAGAACATGTAACCCGGCTGATTCATCTTCTAGAGTCTGGACCATAAGCAAGTCCCAATCCTGCATGCTGCCTCGGCGGAAGCTGCTGACAAGAGGACATATGTAGATTTTGCATATCCAAGTGCAGATGATGCATCTGGTAAATCATCTCAGACATGTCCCCCGGGGAAGGTGCCGCAGGCTCTGTCGCCCCTACAGATGGAAGCTGGCAAGGAAAAGACAGGTCCAGATTGAGATCCTGGGATGCATGTGAGAACAGATTGGAGGAGAACAGGGTGGCCATGGGGAGATAAAGAGGGTCTGCAGAGTTGGCATGCTGTGCAGCTCAGCACCTGGGAAGGAGCATGCTGGCATGAGAAATGAAGCAAGGATGCTAGAGCATGCTCTTGACACTCGGCTCCCGAGCCCGCCTCCGGGTCCTTCTGTTCAGGACTGGTTCACGCCCTTGTTGTTGCTTACCCAGCCTTCTGCTTCCACCCTCCTCTGCAAACGTCTTCCTCTTAGCCAATATTCACATAATTGCTTGACCTAAGAACAGGGCCACGCATTTGGCTCCTGTGATCTCATAGACTCATCCTGATCTCTCCCTGTGACGATCTTTGCCACACCCTGGTTGTGCAGACCTTGACAGTGCGACTCTGATGAGTGAAATGGTACCTTAGAACACACAGCTAGTAAGTGGTTCAGCCTAGATGTGAATGCAGCTCTCTCTGACCTCAAAGTTCATGCTACTCTCCAGGACATTCCTGAAGACCAAGCAGTCCACCGGGTGGTGGGGTGTCTTCCTTCTGAGAGTCTGGCATGGCTCCCCGTGGTTTCTGAGTATTTGGAGTCATTCAGCTCTTATATTCATAAATCTTTCTAACTGATTCCCTGGGCAGAGAGTGGGCCTGCAGTGTTGGCCCAGAAAGGTGATGTGAGTAGGTGTGGTGGTATTCATCTATAATCTTTGTACTAAGGAGACTGAGGCAGGAGGATTGCAACTTTGAAATAAGAATGACCCAAGTAGCAAGATCTTGTCAAAAACAAAACAAAACAAAAAACCAGTCTGCTTCAGGAGACAATCTCAAACTATATGTCACTGTCCATCTTGTGATAATACAGACGGTGAGGGACAGGAACAGATGTCTCAAGAATAGATATGAACCCGCACCCTCCCCACACACACTCAGGGTCTCCCACGGCAGGATTGTAGCATACAAGCACTGAAGCAGAGACAGAGCAGTGTGCTAGGAGAACACACTGCCTGTGCAAACGCACACAAGCAGTGGGAAGCTGAGGGCCTGGAGGCCTAGCTTGAGGGTGGGCCAACGTGGGTGAGTCCAGCAGGCTGCATCTAGGCTGGGCTGCAGGGGAGTTGGACTAGGAAGCTATTAGTGTTCTTTAGGTTTTCTGAGTGCTTCACCACAAGTCAGGCAGTGTTCCTGCATCAGCACCTAGACATGATGACGTCATTAAAAGGGGGAAGGATGCCGGGCGGTGGTGGCGCACGCCTTTAATCCCAGCACTCGGGAGGCAGAGCCAGGCGAATCGCTGTGAGTTCAAGGCCAGCCTGGGCTACCAAGTGAGCTCCAGGAAAGGCGCAAAACTACACAGAGAAACCCTGTCTCGAAAAACCAAAAAAAAATAAATAAAATAAAAAATAAAAGGGGGAAGGCATCCTCTGGAGCACACTGGCTTTTAAAGGCATTCCCATCAGGCTTCCTTTGCGTCTTAAAAAAAGAGTTTGGGAGCTAGAGGAGAGCTCAGTGCTTGTCTAGCATTCGAAAGGCCCTGGGTTCAATTCCCCAAAACATCACACACACACACACACACACACACACACACACACACACACACACACATATACACACACACACACACACACACACACACACACACACACACACACACACACACACAAGAGAGGCAGAGACAGAGACACAGAGAGAGACTTATGCACCACTCCAGTCAAAAATAAAACCTTACCAAATGGGGGAGCCTCTTCCTAATGCCCTCTGCTTCTGCATCACCCTCTGTCTCCCTGGGATAAACACTTGGCTGAAAGGTGCATTTATCAAGACTGCATGCTCTCTGCTTTTACATCTGTGCATACCTGTGAGATATATGGGTATTTGGTTTTTCGTGTTTAAAGAGTCCAAATGAATGGTATTATGCACTTTGTTCCTCTGAATTCGCTGTCTCCCTTTCCGGGAGATTCGCAGACTCCCTCTAGCTAGTCCTCTTCCCTGCAGTAGAGAATTTCTCAGATCACGCCACAGTACGTCTATGTTCTTCTCCATATGGCCATAGGCAGCCTTGCTGCAGAGAAGACATTGACTAGGTGTGTCCCCAAAGGATGGCTGGATAGCTGGGTGCTTTTCAGTGCCTCCCAGCTGTTTTCCAGAGTGGCATGAGTGTTCTCCACACTCCCTATGCCTCTGTCCACTTTGGGGACCAACCTGACAGGAGCAATGTGACACTTTACTGGGACTTGATTTTGTATTTCCCTGGTTATAGTAAGGCGCTCTTTGGATTTATTTATTGGTCATGTTCTTCTCTTCTGCCAATTGTCTGGTCATACATGCTTTGAGTTCTCTTTGTAGTCCATCAAGGATGTCCTTGAACTTCTGATCCTCCTGCCTCCACGTCCCATTTAGCTGGGATTACAGGTTTTTGCCACCATGCCTGGTTTATGTGTGCTGGGGATCAGACCAAGGCTTCCTGAGTGCCAGGCCAGCTCTCTACCAGCTCTTCTGAACACTGGTGTGTGGGAGGCCTCTGTATATGTGCATTTGACTTCATTTATCTTCTTTTGATAAACACGGGTATTTTATTTTAATTAAATGCATCCACCTTTCCCTTGATGTTCTGTGGGCCTTCAAGAAATCCTGCCCTCTGACAGGTTTGTCTGCTTGTTTTGACTCAGAGTCTCACTGTTAGCTCAGGCTCATGGCCTGGAACTGTGTAACCCAGGCTGGCCTTAAACTCACTACAGTCCTCCTGCCTCAGCCTCCCAAGTGCTGGGCTTAGACGTGAGCCACCATGCCCAGTTAATTTTTATATTAATTCTTTAGTACACCTGAACTTATGGATGGTGTGAGGGAGAAACTCCATTTTTTTCTAGTATGGACATCCAATTGCTCCAGCACCATTTATAGAGGTCTCCCTCTCTACCGCCCCTAAGCACCACTTCTGCCAAATATTAAGTTTCCATACATGTGGGAGTCTATTTTTACAGCCTCTATTCTAATCATCCAGCCCATTTATTTACCCTTACGCTAACACCACGTGTGCCTCTTTAGATTCCTCCCAGAGCTTCCTGAGCGCAAATCCCTGTCTGAGTCTTTGCATCTTCCTGGAAGAACATGTATGTAGTGGTCTTGCTTTTACACGGGGTTTCTCGAATATTGTCTTGGGGCTCTAACTCCCTTTTGCAAGAAGAAGAGATAGATCCAGAAGTGAGATGGCTTGCCAAGGCCACACCATTGAAAAGTGTCAGGCTTAGGTGTCCTCCAGCTTTCAAAGCTGCCTAGTCCATCCAGGGCACATCACTGCCCCGTACCTGACATTGGCCAAGAAGCTTCAGAGTGATGGCAGCGTCCTTTGTTGGGGCTCAGACTCCACATCTTCCCGACAAGAAGTGAGGACTCTCAGTAAGGTAGACATGCTATGCCCCATCATCTGAGGCATATGAGCATGAAAGGAGCCTGGCCAGGTTCCAGGTCAGTTTCAAGAGCCCTCTCGGGGCGTGCACTTGGGCCCAAGGCACAGCTTCAGAGGACTCAGGCTTCCCCCTGGAATTACAGGCGTCCTCCCGCCCTCCCGCCTCGAGAGGCAGGAATGCGCAGGATCAGCTTTCAGCAGAGCCACGGCTGCCTTTCCGGGGAGCTCCCCGGACAGGCCCTTCCCCAACGGCCGAATTAACTGGTTCTGTCTGTCCGACTAGGAGAGCAGCTCCCGCTAAAAATAGAGCCCTGCCCAGGGCGGCCTGCTCCCGCCCGGGTCCGCGCCACCTCCGTGGGAGTCCGAGCCGGGACGGCGCGAAGAGCCCCGGGGGAGCCCCGGTCCGGCAGGGCTCGACCCCCCGAGGCCCAGGCCGCGTGCGCAGCGCTGGCGCCACAGGTGCCGCGGAGGGTGGCAGGGCCGAGTCCGGCCGGGATGGGCGCTGGGCGCTCGGCCTCCCGAGCGCTCGCCTGGGCCTCCCTGCCGCTGCTGGGGCCTCCCGCGGGCGCGCTCTGCGGGGACACGCTCTGCAGCCGAGGTAAGGCCGGGCGCGCGCCACCGCGGGCCTCCGCCTCCTCTCCTCCAGGCCACTCGCGGTCCCCCGGGGCCAGGCGGGGCGGACCCAGGCGTCCTCCGGTTTCGGGGACAGGAGCCAGGCAAACTCTGTCAACTCACCTGTCATCAGATCGGAAAAGCGTTTCGCCCCCTCTGGTCTCAGTGTTTCTATCGCGGAAAATGGGGCGATGGCGATGGTAGGCCAAGGAAGTTCGGGGACATGGAGCCCGCCGCTTTGGGGGTGCTGCGGAGTTTTCGTGTGGATGGGCGTGCTGCAATGCCTTCCCAGAGATAACATAACCGCCGTCCCTTTCTCGGGTTCTGGTACCTGAGAACTCCAAGCCCGAAGTTGGAGACTGGTGCTGGACGAATGTGAAAGTTTAGGGGGTCAGCGCGCGGGGGACGATGCTTGCAGGAGGAGGTAGTTAGAGGATGACAGAGGAGTAAGGAAAGTGAACCTTTGTCATCTCTCTGTCCCTGGTCTACAGCTAAGGAGGCGGGAAGGGACCTAAAAGGGCGGGCTGAGGCCGTGCGTGAGCTGGACCGCGGGGAGCAGGGCCGGAGGAGAGGCGTGTGGCCCAGCCTGGACCCCGGCCAAGCCCGGGCGGGAGCGAGCGCCGGCGGCCCTGCCCAGTCCGGCCCGGCGGGTGGTGGAGATGTGGGGTCGATTGACCAAACAGGTGCGCCCCCGCCCCTCCCGGTCCGCCCCCGCTGGGGCCCGTGGGCGGGCGGAGCTGCGGCTGCCCGGCCTGCGATTGGCAGGGAAGGGCAGGCCGGGTGGCCCGGGAGCAGAGAGCCGCGGCGCCGCGGGAGGCGCGGAGCCGGCCGGACCTCGCTCCAGCCCGGCCCGCTCCGCTCGGCCCAGCCGGCCCCACGGAAACTTTCCGGCCGCCGAACTGGCAGCCCAGAACCCTGCGCCCCGGAGTCTTGGTGACTACGAGACCCTGGCCCTGGGCTGCTCCGACTCCGCTGCCCTTGGGATGGCAGTGCCCAGCGGCCAGGCCAGCACATAGAGGTAATTAAAGGCTGTAGAGCGTGGGTCAAGTTGAGGGGTCCGTAACACCTGCAGGGATCCGAGCGGGGACTCCTTGAGGACCCTGGGCCCTTGATTCCTCTATAGGGCTACAGGACTGAGGAGTGCGCCTCAGCTTCGCTTTATTTACGTCTCATTTCTGCTCTCCTGCGGGACCTCTGAGTCTTGTTGGACCCTTTAAACTTTGCTGTTTTCTGCCTCTATCCCTGACCACAGCGGGGCGCAGGGCTGATGCTTTCCTCTGGAAAGGAGAGCGCAGGTGGCAACAAGAAGGCCCTTCAGTTGGGGTCTGCGGTCTACAAGAGTTGGGGTACAGGGTTCTCCAGTCTACCAATTCCAGAAGCTTCCACTGACCTTCAAACTTCAGACCCCGTCACACACACACTGTCCCTCCCATGTGCCCCACCAAGTTTGGAGAGTTTGTGTTCATTGCTAGCTGGTGCTGTTACTAAGGACGCCGGTGGGCACAGAGTCTTTTTCTTTCCTTGGCCTGCTCCCAACCCCACCCTCCACTAACAGAACACACCTTGAACTGCACATAGCATGGGGAGAGAGACCCAAGCCACCACGTCCCCAGGTTTCAGTCTGGTGAGGATTGCAAGCTTTTCTGGGTTTGGTCCTTCAGAGCTTTGTGTGATGCTTGTGTCTGGCTTTATCCCACCTCCTTCAGCAGCTGAAGTCTCGGGAGGGAAGTGTGCCTTGGTTTTAACTGTCAGTGGGTCACCACTGAGAGTCATAAGAAACATTATTCCTCCTCAGTGTTAACTCCATTCTATTTTCTTGACCTAAAGACTGTGTGCCCAGAATTAACCAGACCCAATACCCAGCTCTAGAATCTAGAGAACGTGGTTCAAATCTCAGCTCACTGTGTGTCCTTGGGCAGACTCCCTAACCTCCCTGTGCTTAAAGGGTCCGTCTGTCAAAAAGATCTCGTGGGCTCACAGGGTCAGAGAAGCTGGCCTCCTGGAACTTGAAGAGCTTGGTGTCTGAAGGACCCATTTGCTTCAGGTTCCCTCATCTCAGGAACAAGCGAACCCCAGGCCTTTGAGAAATGTGCACACGCAAGGGCAGGCGACCGTGGTCCCAGATTGCAAATGGTGCCACCGTCCCTTCTCTGCTGAGGATGTGTCAGAAAGTTAGGCCTCTCAAAGTGGAGGTGACCGCTGTAAACACTGAGAGACGGCGAAGGACCAACTAGCATGCAAGAGGGAGGGGTCAGGGTACAGAAGCTGACCCCAGCCTTCGCTGGGGTACTCCGGGCCCTGCCCTCCAGTGCCCCTTCTCTGGGCTGCATCCACACCTGGTACCCCCTTTGCTCAGGTCCTCCAGGGACAGGGAACTCTGGAGGTGCTGGCTTTGTGGCTGGGCATCTCCAGTCAGCTGAAACATTCTTGCTGTTCAGAATGGAAATCTGTGTCCCTGTTACTTCTACCCACTGAACGTTCGCACAACCCTTCAGGGGTTCAAGTATCCACCGTGGTCCCCTGGCCCTGGCTTTCGGTGCCTTCCCTTAGGCACTCAGGGCAGAGGGCTGAGTTTGGCAGTGGCTAGAGCACTATTATTGTTTATTATGTACCACACCCTGTGTTGGGGACATAACACAAATGTCACTGCATTCTTAAGATAACCGTGCGAGGCTGAGTCTGGGTCTGTCGTGAGGAAGGGACTCACCGAGGGTCATTCACTCAGTGATGGGGGCTGGGCTGTACCCCAAACCCAGCAACATAGAGTCCGTGCTTCTGATGGTTACCTTTGACCTGTTTGAGTGCCCACACGGGGTACCTGTTGAAATGCAAATCCCTCATCTTTCCTCCTGACCTAGAGACCTTCTCTTCCACAACTGTCCAGGCCCTTTGCACGGCGTAGCTTAAGAACCATCACCCTTAGGTACTCCGAGGATGTGGGTGGTGGTGGAAATCGGGGGATAGGAGGCAGGCCAGAGGGGCAGAGGAGTACAGGGAAGCTTTCCAAGTGTCATGCACTAGGGCAGACCTTTGACCTCAGCATTCTGGAAGGGTTGGCACACCATGCTGAGACCCCTGGGTTCAGTTGTTAAGGTACAGAGCTGGGAACACTGGAGAAGTGAGTGTGATCTCCCCCTTTCTCCTCATTCCAGGGTGGGTGCCTTGGACCTTCCCAGCTAGTAGGCTCTGCCTGAGCCTCTGAGGAGGGCATGGGGTAGGTCTGTTCCTTGTTAAATCAATCCTCCCTGGAGGACATCTCTGGGGCTTGTGTCTTCTGAGGGCTGGGCTGGCTATGGAAGGAAGAGCATGCTCACACGGAGCTATCCAGCGGCACGTTTCCGCCCTCCGCTCTGTGGCAGGCAGTGCCCTGCTCTGCCTTTTAACCCTTTGATCCCTCTGAAGGCTCAGGGTTATTAATACTCGTCTTATGGATGAGGTCCCTGGAGTCCAGGAAAAGGAAGTGAACATCCAAAGCCCAAATGTGTTTATATGGGAAGAGTAAGTAGAAAGTGGTAGTGCCAGGACTTGAACTCGTGTCCCTTGATGATAAACACAGGCTCTCTTTACACTATGCCTTTTCATGGTTTTCCTGCTCACTCAGTGGTGGCTTGATGTCAGAGGTCTTGTCCAGATGATGGAGGGCCTGGGCTCTTAGGCAGGTGGTCCTGGGAGGTCCTTCATATCTTTAGGCTCCTCAGATGTGAGGGGAAGAGGGGCCGGGGCTGTTCAGCTAAATGGCTGAACTCTTTTCCAGCCCTGATCTCCCCTAGCATCTCCGAGGACGAGTACCGAAGGGGTCAGGGCCCAGATGAAGCTGCTGATGTCAGAATGCAACAGACTTTTTTTGCACACAGAGCACTGCAAGACCGTGACGGTGGAAGTCCTGGGGTTCCTGAGTTGGAGCCAAAGGGAGCTTGGGGCTCTGGGACCAGCCCAGCTGGATTCTCCTCACACTGGAGTAGCGTGGGCTAAGAGACCCAGGTGTGAGTGTGCCGCACCTCGCTCTCCCTCTCAAGTTACCACCTCGCTTGCTCTCCCTTCCGCCTTCCCTGCTTTCGCCTCTCAGCTTGTGCCCTTGCGCAGTGCTCTGACCTCTTCTAGGAGCAAGCCACCCTGCCAGGCCCCTCGGACCGTGCCTGTACCTTGTGCCTGGGGTGCCCCGCAGCCAGGCTTCTTGGAGCAGCCTTGTTAGCGTCAGCTCCCCGGCTCTCCGTGAATCTTGCTGTAGTGCCTGCACCACAGCATCAGGACCTAACCCGGGCCTACGGTGCATGGCTTTGATGTTCCTTCCTGCTCATTTCCTTCTGCTCTTTAGGCTTCCAGCATCGCGGCCTGTTCCTGAGGCTTTGGAAGGTCACTCCCTCTCTGTCACTGTCTGACTGTCCAGCAGGTTATCTCCTAAGTGTGAGCCGCTCCTGCTTGGTACTGGCTAGCTTCTGTATCCCAGGCTGGCTGTAGACCCTCTGTGTAGCGGAGGCTTAAACTCCTGATTCTCCGGCCTCCACTTCCCAAGTGCTGGGATTCCAGGCGTGTGCTATCATGCCTGGCTTAAAAGTGCTGGGGATGAAACCCAGGGCTTCATGCATGTGAGGCAAACACTACCAGCTGAGCCACATCCTACCCTTGGCTTGCAGCTCCTGTTAATGTGCAGACAGGTCCATCTCCCAAGGCAAGCCTTCACCTTCCAGGGGTTGTCAGACCCGGGACTTCTCATTCGAGTGCCCGCAGGATGAGGGAGCCCAGCAAGGGCCTTCCTATGTATGCCTGGTGACCACTCACCCAGATTAGCAGTGCCCTGCTGATGCTCCAGGCCCAGAACGTTTTCCTTGCTTCCTGCATTCTAGCAGAGCCAGGCAGCCTCTGTGTCTGCACTTGGGCTGGGCTGACCATTGTTGAAGGACAAACAGATGCTTTGGATTCATGGACAGATGGCTGTGTCTTCTAAGCTGGTTCTAGATCTGTTACCTCTGTGTGCGTGTGTGTGGTACTGGAAATAGAGTTTAGAACTTTGTATATGGTAGACACGTGCTCTGCACTAAGCCACTACCCACCCCTCTCACCCCAGTCTTAAACTGCTTTTCAAAAAATTCTTTTCTGGCCTTATGGCATCTAAGGTGGACAGGTCTAGAAACAGGTGTAGGAGAGCCATCTTGTCAACCTTCCTGCAGGCTGAGCTCGTGTCTCAAATGAGAACAGTCCAGACCACCTTTAGACTCAGGAGAACATGTGGGGATGATGAAGGGTCTGCTGAGGTTTGGGGGGTTGTTCTGGGCTCACAGATGTCCTAGGGACACTGGAGGGTCACATGACTTTCTAGGATTGCACAGCAACCCTGGGAAGGGTTTGTCTCTTGGTTGGAAGAGGGCTGTGGAGCCCTGGAGGCCAAGAAGAGGAAACAAAACCACCGGCAGATGTAGGGTAAACACACAGCGTTTGTCTACGCCTCCCGGCTTGTGAAGTCCGTTCATCCAGGGAGACCGGCTTAACCCAGGCCTCCCTCAGCCTCCTGGAGACTTTCTGCTAACGAAACCAAGGCTCTGGGAAAGGGGACACTTGGCTCCCTGAGGCAGAAAGGCGACCCTTGCACCCCACCCCACCCTCCTCCCATATTCTTGCTTCCCTCCTGGTTCTCGGTGCACCTCACCAGGGGACACTACCTCACCAGGGGACACTGTTTGCGGTGCTCCAGGAGCACAGCCAGGGCCTGTCCTTTGGGACATCCCTGCTGGGCCATTTTCCAGGCTGTTTTCCTCAGGACAGTGAATGCAAGCTGAGGGAGGCCTGAGAGACTGGCCACTGCAGAGTGAGGTGAGGGCTGGGATTGTGGCTGTGAGGTAGTGCTTGCCTGGCATGCATGAAGCCCCGGATCCATTCTCAGTAACTAGCACTCACACAGATGGGGCTGGTGACAGTAGGAGACCCATGTCCCCAGGGAGGAAGCTCCCATCTTCTTGTAGGTCGTGAGGGCTGGCTCCCATTGAACACTGTTTTGGGGATCCTGGAGGAATAGGTAGTGTTCCATAACTCTCTTGTACAAACTGGAACCCCTGAAGCCACAAAGCCCCTCGTCTTGGCTAGTGAATGTTCTTTTCAAGCTGCCTTACCAGTTTGCCTATCTTTGCCCCCACAGAGGCCAATCCCGGTAGTACAGGTGCCTCGGGGTGGCCCACGTCGTGGTCCCAGAGCAGGACTCCACTTACTGGGGAAGGGCCAGGAGGGGCACGGGATAACGAAATAAGGAAAGGAGCGAATGTAGCCTTCTCAGCATTTGCTGTGATGGAAATACGACTGTCATGGAAAATACATGACAACTGAGTCCACGAGGAAATGGCTATTTGCTGGGAACCGTGAGGACCCAGCCAGACATAGTGGAAGCTGGCAGCGGCTGGAGCAGAGACCTCGGGGCCTTTCCCGGCAGAGGGACCGCCATCAGTCGTCAACACTGGCTGGCGCTACTTCCAGGAGGAGAGCATTCTTAAAAGGCCCTGTCACCCCGATAGGAATTGGCGGGGTGTGTGAGGGATTTGTTTTTCGGTCAGGATGTGGGGAGTTAAAAATAGACCTCGTAATCCCTTGGGTTCGTGTCACACTTGAGACTCTGCAGAGCCCTCTGGCTCCATTATCTCCCTTGAGTGGCTTTGCTGCTGCTGTTGAAGTGGGTGGAGGCTGGGCTGCCGGCTTTCATGAGTACACAGAGGGGTGCACCCGGTTTCTTGCTGGCCACATACACTGCTTCCAGAAGTTAATGGCAGGATCCGAGTCTGTCCTCGGCAGACTGCAGACTGGTGGGCTCACTTGAGAGTGTTCGCAGAGTTTTCGGCCAAATACCCAAGGTGGCAAGAAGGCCAGTGACGACTCAGGGCTCCAGGGGCCAAGGCTGGGGGCAGCGGGGGGGGGGGGGGGACGGGGGACAGAAAGCTGTGACCGGCTAGATCAGGGAGGGGAAGGTGGCGATGAGCCTGCAGCGGAAAAGCACGTGAGCGCCTCCGATGACGATTGTGGGCCAGGGCTGCAGTTCACGGCTGTAATCTCAAAACTCAGGAGCCTGAGGAAGGCCTGGTCAACATCTGAGTTCTAGGCCAGCCTGAGTGAGATGAGAGCCTGTTTCAAAAACCACACCAAACCAAGACAAGGAAAAGGGGGCGGGTGGGGACATTCTCAGTGGCTAGCTTATACAAGGCCCTGGCTTCAGTCCTCAGCACTCAAACAGACCCAAAGGGATTGTGAACATGATATTACGGGAGGGAGGAGCCTTTGAGGAGCACAGAGCACTGTGGTGACCTGTGCTAGAAGTGCGGTCTTCAGCGTGGGCACTTCCGTGAAACCGTTTTCAAGTCTGCTCACTTCCTACCCCACCTTGCATCAGGAGATCCGTTTTCTGCTGTCGGGGAAGAGCCAGCTTTGGGGAAAGCCTGTACATGAGTTCTCAGCTCTCTCTGGTTTTTACACGAGGTGGTCCAGGTTGTCCATCTGTCCGATTCCTGAGGTGGGAGAAGGGAAGTGAGCAGGGGTGGGGTTCTTTTCTGCTGGCTGACTCGGGAACCTCTGCAGGGCGCTGTAATACCTTACACTCTGTTTCCAAGCTTCCAGCCTCCCAGCCCGGCTTGTTTTCCTTCACTTCCAGGCCTGCTTCTCCAGGCTGCCTGCCCGGTCCCCTCCCTCAACACTGCTCTTTCTTCCCCTTCTCAGGGCCCGCACGAGCTCTGCTTGTTCCCAACTCAGTGTGGCTGCAGGTGAACAGGGCGGTGACCACGCAGGGTCTAGTGAACTCCTGACCGCCAGAAATCAGCTGTCCTACTTCTCCTTAGAACCATGGTTAGAGGTCAGGCTGCCCTAAACTTCTCTGTGTTCATGTCTGAACTGGGGTTCAAACCCTGACCTCCAGGCTCCTGCTGGCCCCTGGCTGTAAGGCGAAGCCATCTTAATCTCAGCAACAGGAGCAGGGGATCCCCACCTCTGGAAGAACCCTGGTTTTGCAGCCGTGACTCCTCCTGGGGCTAGAAGCCAAGTCTTTGGGTTCCCAGAGAGGGCTCCTGGCGTCTGTGTGGCTTAGTCACAGGCATGAGCTCACCACTCACCTCTGGATGGGGAGGATGCCAAGGTTTGGGAACTTTCACTGTGAGCCATTGCTGGTGTGTGTGTGTGTGTGTGTGTGTGTGTGTGTGTGTGTGTGTGTGTGTGTAAAAACAAACCTGTTGGTTGGGACTTTGTACCTGGCCTGTGACCTGTAGGTCTGGGGAATCCACTGGGGCATAGTGAATATTTGGGCTGTGCCTTCTCATGGCTTCCCTGTAGAGAGGGTCCATGTCAAGAAAGGGATTAGGTCTGACCTGATGTCAACACTCGCTGTGCCTCCTGCTGGCTGTGTGAGCCCAGGCAAGGCACATGTTCTCTCAGGGCTGTAATACAAATACCAGCAGCTTGCACTTTCTGAGCACTTCCTAAAGCCAGGCAGTAGGGCTTCTTGAGCATCAGCTCACTGAGTCTCAACACAGGCTCTGGGATCTTTGGGGCTGGTTCAAGGTCACCAGGTGGAGAAGGGCCAGGGCATGATTTGAATACAGGTCTTTGTATTGCCACAGCTTACAGCATACAGCTGCGCATTGCTCATCCAGAAGCTGTGTGGCAGCCTCGTGAGGGGATGTGGAAGTAGAAGTGAGGTTAATAGGCAGGGAAGGGTAAGCAGGAAGGTCTCCTCTTTTTCCAACCCTGTAGCTTGCTGTCTTTGGGGGGAGTTAGTGTCAGTTCCTTACCCATCTCTGTAGCCAGCACTTGGGATGGTATTGCATTTTCCATGGACTGATTGGTAAGGTGTTGGTTTGGAACGGGATCTGTGATGGCCCTTGGAGTGGGGGTAGGGACAGAGCTCACTGCCATGTCCCCACACAGCAGTCTGGGAAGTATTCTCAAGCCCCACCCGGGAGTGGGAGTGGATGGTGATCTGGGCTTTGCTCCTGGCCTTGAGACTGGGATGCCGTACGTAGGTCTTTGTCTTTGTAAGCTCTCAAAAGTCAATAGTGCCTGTTTGTGGGGGTGATTGTTAGGTTCAAAGTAGACATGGAGAGAGCACAGTCCACAGGCACAGTGAACATGTGACAGACACCAGGGCCCCTGCCGGTCACTGCTCTTCTTCCCCAGGGACTTTATTTAAGAAGACTACTTAGAGGTTGGAGGGCACTCTGGACAATGCCTCTTTCCAGCACTTTCTGCCCCAGCAAAGTTCTGGGTAGGACCACCTGGATTTGAAAGATTCTATTTTTCATATAATCTTATTTTTCTTGTAAAGTCACATGGGTTGGTTGGAAGGATGGGGTTGTGGGTGAGGGTAGGGTTAAGTCAGCCAAGCAAAATGGTTTCCGAATGTGGGTTTCAAGGGAGTGAGTTTGGCAAGTAGAGACGGGAGTATCGAAGATTCTTAAGGTGCTTGAAGTTCTGGGTCTGTGTCTACCTTTGTCTCCAGCTGCTGTGACAGCACCAGGTGGAGAAGGCCAGGGTATGTGGGGGTCTAAATGGGGGTGGAAGCCCCCGGCTGTAGGGGAGAGGTGGGCGGGCCTAAAGTAGTCTGAGGTTGGCTCTTCCCCCCCTTCTCCCCCTTAGAGAGAGGGGCCTTTAGTGGGCCATACTGTCGGTGTGGACAGTGGGGCAGGGAGGCCGGGGCCTTCCCGGAGGATGTAGCCTTAAGCCATCCAGGACTGGCCCCCAAACTGCAGCAAGCAGGCTTGTCCAGATTGCTTTTCCCCAGCTGGCCTGCACTCAGCCACCCAGCAGCCTTTACTGCTGGGATGTAGAGAGCTCCAGGCCTAGCCTGACAAAAGGGACCCTTGAGGACCCCAGACAGGCAGAGAGCCCATTTTATCTTAGGCCTGCAGGAGGAAGGTGGGGACTTGGAATCCCACAGGCAGGTCGGTTCTGTCCCTTCGCCTCAGTTTCCATCCAATGACCCCACTTTCATCAGAGTTGTTTTGATACTTAGGTGAGGTAAGGCTTGCAAGGTGCTTATCAGGGCTGGCCCTGGTAATTATAAACCACTTTGGAGGGGACACACCTCAGCACCCCCTCCCGCCTCTTGGAGTTGGAGTTCCTGTTTGTTGTTGACATCTGCTTCACCCACGGCAGTGATTTAGAGTATTTATATCCTCACTGGAATTTCTCTTCACATTGTCTAGTTAATTACCTAATTGAATTAAAGCACATAATTTTGCTTCCTTTCCAGTAGGGGGACAGGAAGGGTCTGGTGACTTCTTCCTTCTGATGGAAGTGACTGTTGGGGTCATGTTTGGGATGACAGTAGTTCCCCCTTCCCCAGGTCTGTGCCCAGGCCCTGTGACTCACCGCAGTCATGCAGGAAGCCCAAGTCAGCCCTTGTTGAGGGTGCAGATGGTTCAGCCACGTATCTCTTTCAGTACCAGCTTCCCATTTGGGAACCCTGAGCTCGCTCGTGGATGGATGATATCCTTTTAAACACTTGAAATGAATGACCTATGCAGATGTCTGGAAAGTGCTGTTCAGTGGGGATATAAATAAAAAAATCAAGGAGGCTTCACATGGCAAGGGGGCAGTGACTCCTTTCCACACTGAGGGCGCTGGTGGCACCAGCCCTCACTCTGCATCCTGGCTGTAGGTGGGGAAGTGCAGTGGTTAAGCACACTGGTCTGAATTGTACTGGAATCCTCGAGTCTCTGCCCTGTTGAATTGTAGCACTCACCTCACTTGGAGAAAGAGCAGAGGCCAGGGGAGAACTTGAGCACTGTTTCCCACAATGCCTGGCGAGTGCTAAGAGAGACATTATTTTTCAGCCAGGCACTTTGAGAAGTTTCCACCATTTTCTTTACCCCGCGATTTTCTCCCATTTAACTTTGCTCCTCCTTAGCAGTTGAGTCCCGATGGGACCAGGCTGTCCCAGTACTGGCCTCTCTTCAGGCCACCTGTGTCTGCCCACAGATCCCTTCCTCTTTCTTTAGGAACTTAGGGAACATGTGCCCTTTGTGAAAGCTTCCTGTGACCTTCCAACCCCCTTTTAATGCCCTGTTCTGTCCTTGTACCCAGTGCCTGACACCACCGTCAGCCTGGTCTGTGTTGTGAATGGTTGCCTGGTAAGGAAAAGGCCACGCTCGTCATGGTCCGTTGTAGAGTGCCAATCTACATTAGTGATTTAAAAGCTCTGAGAAATCCTACTGTGGCTGACTTTTGTGTATTCCAGAAATCTCCAAATCCCGACTAGAGGTCTCTTTCTCCTGGAATGCCAGCAGGCAAGCTCTGAAACTCTTGAAGTGGCCACTTCTGTTTATGAAACAGTTGGACGGCATCTCCCCACATTACAGTTAAGGAAACAGGGCCCGGAGGGTGTAATCACTGGCTGCAGACACACAGGGGACCGGTTCCTCCATCACTACCTGAGGCCATGGGTGCTCCTCTCTGGGGGTACCATAGTCAGGGGCGGGAAGGGCAAGGTGTGGCAGTCGGGATCCTACTCTGAAGAGCTTCTGTCCTGAATGAGAGGTCAGGTCACCTGGAATACACAACTGTATTTGATCCATAACCGAACAGGAGCCCAAGACATGAGACTCAAGTGTCCCCTCAGGCCCAGACATCTGGAACGGGCCCTACCTCACCCCACCCCAACCTCTTGGGTCCTCGTGGCTTATGGGGGTTCCCCTGTAGGAGGCGCCTGGGGCAGGGGGGAGTCCTCTGTCTATCCATGCACGTTCTCTCCCTGCCTTTCTAGGGGAAAATGCTTTCTTTTCAATTCTGCTTTTATTATTTGAAATTCTCAAGGGACCAATTACCTGCCAGTGGGAATTACCTGCCATTTTTATTCTAGTGCCTGTCTGCCTGAGTTCTTCCTTGGAGTAATTGATTTGGGTAATTCAGAGCTACTGAACATTGTCTTAGGAGAGCATGCTGGCGCAGAGGCAGGGATTACCGGCCAAGGCCTTTCTTGGTCGAGGCGTTATTGCTGGCAGCTGCTGACAGAGGGCCAGAATGGAGACTGTGGATGATGCATGTTTTAGACCTGGAATTCCCCCTCTTACCCTGAAGGTCCGTGGGCCGCACCGCACTCTCTGGTCTGGACCCGGGTCAGGTCAGCTCAGGGAAAGGATGGGAAAGGCAGCTTGTCAACAACTCCCATGCTCTTCAGGGAGGGCCCTGCTGGGCATTGGTTCTGGCCTGACCTCAGTCTCGGCCCTTTCCATCTGTCCCCCAGGAGGCAGAAGGACCTGGGAGAGCTCTGAGGAAAGCAACTGTTTGAAGGGAACTTGACCTCCGTTTCTGGGCAGACCCACATGCTGCCTTGGACTCAGGGCTGGAGGCATGGCAGTTCCTTGGGAGGGGAGGACAGACCATTACCCCTGGCACCACAGGGAATGGGCCGGGCTTGAAGCCTGGCCCTCAGTGGGGAGCTCTGCTGGAGAGTGGACTTCCTCTACAGTCTGTCCCTAGCGAATAGCCCCGCCTTCGCACTACTGTGAAGAGCTTGGGGTGTGACCTCTTCACCCCGCCCTCATGGTCCCATGAAGGGGGTCCTGTGGCTCTTTCTTCCTTCTCTCCCCTTCCTCACTGACGGACAGGACCCTCCAGGCCCAGGAGGTTCTGTTCCTCTCACAGAGAGCATCTTCCCTTGTGTGGCTTGGAGACTGTGACTCCCTTCATGGGCTTTGGCCTGGACATCACAGGCTGTTGGTGCCTTTTTTTTTTTTTTTTTTTTTTTTGGTGACAAGGTCTCTCTGCAGAGCCCTGGCTGTTTGGAACGCACTAACTCACTCTATAGACCAGCTTGGCCTTGGATTCCCAGAGTGCTGGGACTAAAGGCATGAACCACTATGTGCAGCCTGGCACCCCTACTTTACAGACAAGGAAATGGAGGCCCAGGGTAATTTTTGAGGAGCAGGAGAGGCCTCTGGGTTTCCTGATGTAGGTCTCCTGGAATCTTGAGTGCATGCTTGGGGAGGGGCAGCTTCTCTGGCTCCATTTGGCTCTCCACTGGAGTTGGCACCATGCCTGGTCACCGAATATGTGTCTATCCAGCTCCTGGACAGGGATTCCTGAAATTACAGAGACTCCTGGGAACTCGGGGGCCTTTGTGGCCCTGAGACACCACTCAACTCAAGGGCCCAACTCAGTGCTTACAGGGGGTTCTCCAGGGCTTCTACCACCAGAGGCCAAAGCACCCTCCGATCAGCTTGCCAGACTCTTGTCTGTCTGTCTGTCTGTCTGCCTGCCACTCTCGCTTTGCTTCCCTCTTCTCCCAACTTTATTTCTCCACTGACCCGGGAGCGGAGGGGGTGTGTGTCATAGGGTAGGTGATGTTCCTGCCCCCAAATAAAGGGAGCAAATAGGCAAGAACAAGAGAGCAGTTTCCGAATGGTGATTAGATCTGGGCTGGAGCCGTGGCTCAGGGGTTAGGAGCACTTGCTGCTCTTGCAGAGGACCCGGGTTCATTGCCCAGCACCCACATACTGCTTTACAACCGTCAGTGACTCCAGTTCCAGGGGATCGGATGCCCTCTTCTGACGTCTGAAGGCACCAGGCGCGCACACAGCGCACACACATACCTGTAGGCAAAACACTCATAAGATAAAAAACAAAAACAAAACAAACAACCTTAAAAATAAGTAAATTTTAAAATTAGTGATTAGATTCAATGGGTATATGTAGAAACACCCCTCCCCCCACATTGGGAATTGACACCGTGGACACCGTCAGCTGAAATGCTCCCCCGTATCTATAAATTAAAGGAAACAACCTCTCTTGCATAGAATGATTCGCAGGTGTGTCTCGGCTCAGCAGGGGAGGGTGGCATTGCTGGAGTCCTAGCTGGTGTAGAGCGGCAGGAGGTGGGGCATGGGCTGTGGGAAACTGTGCTGTGGTACATGGGCTTTTAAGCAGGCTGGGGAATGTCGCGCGGTGGGGAAGCGTGTTTACTGACAGCATGCCACAGGCCCTGAGTTCCACCTCCAGCGCAGGGGTGGGGTGGGGAAGTGCTCTTAAGGCCTGGAAACATTTGAGTCAGAACTAAATAATGTTGCAAGATTCTTTGTGCCTCAACACTGGTGCTTGGAAGCCCAGAAGCCAGACTGTACCATCCTCTAGATCCAGGAAACAGCCTGCTGGTCATGATAGTGCACACCTGTAATCCCAGCTCTTGGGAGGCAGAGGCAGGAGGATCACTGCAGGTTGAAGGCCAGCTCAGTTTGTATGGTGAGCTTTACTCCCTCAGGGCCATACAGTGGGCTCTGTCTTCTGATAGAAAGAAGTGGTCTGTAAGGGGCTGGTGGAGGGAGACTCTCAGAGGAGGTGGCATTCTGAGGACACCGAGGATACCTTTGAGCCCTCTGACTGTGACAAGCTTGAGACATTGTCTGGGATGGCATAGTCTGCTATCTATCTGCTGGGTACTGACTGCTGTGGTTCACATCTACAGACTTTCCTACTGGATTACACAAGGCCAAGCTTTTGTTTGTTTGTTTTTGTTTTTCAAGACAGGGTTTCTCTGTGTAACAGAGTCCTGTGCTGGAACTTGTTTTGTAGACCAGGCTGGACTCAAACTCACAGAGATCCTCCTGCCTCTGCCTCCTGAGAACTGGGATTAAAGGTGTGCGCCACCACTGCCAGGCAAGGCCAACTTTTTGAGAGAGGAGATATTGGAAACTGAGGCAGAGTTTAGGATTTTTTTTCTTCTTAGGAAAGGTTTGCTGAGAATTGAGCCACCTTTACACTTGGGTAGACTGTGGCATGGTCCTGATCATGACTTTATGAACTCTGGTAGATCACCTTTGGTCTTTGAAATCCCTTTATTAGTGATTGGATCCTTTGACTTAAACTCAGCCCCTTCTGGCTTAGGTGTGATAATGGGATAATGAGTGGTTATCTTATTGACTTCTAAACCACTGTGGGTTGGAAGTAGTTTGATTTTCTCCCATGACAAGGCCCCTAGAAGGTAGGCCCTCATTGTGTGCAGGGTGTAAATAGGAGTTAAACAGAGACCAGGATTTGGAATCAGAGTAGGCAGGGCTGTGTATCACTGTGCCTGCCCCCACCCTGTGTGCTAAATTTAGCAACAGTCAGAAACTGTAGGCATCAAATCCTTTTGGTGGTCATTGTTTTGAATAAAAACTAAAGGTCCTTCCCCCTCCCCCTATACCCCTCCCCCAGCCTTCCAGACCCTTCCGCTCAGATGGGAGGCTCCTACTCTGCCTAGTCCAGCGGCTAGAGGAAGTGGCTGGGTCCCAGGCCAGACTCCCCTTCCTCTTACCCTGCCCAGCTGGAGGCCTGGCTGTGTCTTGGCCTGGTCACCTCTGGCTCCTAGGAGTGTGGTGATACATTGTGTACCCTCATAAAATATGCCTGAAGATCAGAGAGACAAAGCCACCTCTTACCCCTATGACTCCTCACCCCAAAGGCCTCCAGTTCCTGTCTCCTCGCGCCTTATACCTTTCTTGCTGGGGTTAAAGGTGTGTGACTCCCAAGGACCGGGGTTAAAGGTGTGGCCACCACTGCCTGGCTCTGTTCCTCTCCTAGACTGAGTCAGTCTCATGTAGTCCAGGTGACTTTGAACTCACAGAGATCCAGACAGATCTCTGCTTCCTCGGTGCTAGGATTAAAGGTGTGTGCCACCACTGCCTGACCTCTGTGTTTAATCTGGTGGCTTGGTTTTTGGCCTCTGATCTTCAGTCAGATTTTATTAGGTTACACAATACATCAGCACACAGGAGACCTTTACCCACAGACCAGGCTGCAAGCCCTGGCCGCCCTCCTCCCCCAGCCCCTTTCTAAGGTGGTTAAAGGCAGGTGGGCTCAGCTGAGTATGATGTTCTCTGTTGACGTCCCATCTGCAGTAGCAGCCCCTTGGCTTCCTGGAGGCATCTGTAGCTGGCTAACACGCATCAGGCCTTTGGTTCCAAAGGAGCATGCGACACGGGAACTAACATTGTGGTGTCATTCTCGGTCAGGCAACCCCTGCCGGCTGGGACCACCTACAGATGACTGCGTGCTTCCCCAGCCACGGCTCCCTCGGCTCTCACATGCCTCTCGGCTCTATATCCTGACACCGAGGGTCCTCCTCTGGTGCCCTCTTCTTCTCTTCCAGCCCTGGCCTGGAAAGTCTGTTCATGCCCAGGGTGCCAGAGTCCCTGAATCCAGACTTCTCCTACTCTTGCTTCTAAATTCCTTCTACTGACCCAGCCACCCTCTGAAGTCCAGATGGTAAGAAGTGATGCCGCCTCACAGCGCCCTCAGAAGTCTGTAGCTTCCCCCTGCAGACCACTTCCTCTCCTGCAGGTGGAGTGTCGCTCACTGCTCGGCCCCAGCCAGGGAGTTTCCCATCTTCCTGTCCCGTCCTTCCTGTCACTGCACACAGCTAGTTTCCACTGGGCGCCATCTCCGGCACCCCTGTCCTGACCTCACTGCCCACCGGGGAGTGACCCAGCCTTAGCCTCCTCTCAAGTGGCTAGCTCCCCGTCCCCCTCAATAGCTCCAAGGGAACTTGGCAAGTTTTGGTGGTCATTCGACTGCTCAAAGATCTTGGGGGCACCTGTGTTCACTGGTGGTGGTTTCTGCCACTCAGCTAATGTTTAGGTGGTCTGGTTCCACTAGGAGACCCCGTTCCTCAGCTCCTTCCTGCAGTCCCTGGACACTGAGGCTCAGTGCCCCCCTGTTTTCAGAGTTCTCTTGCCTGCAAAGCTATCTACCTCCTGCCTTCCCAAAGCCAGCGGGGCCAGCGGAAGCACAGGTCCTCTCGATCCAGCTCCTGCCCACAGCCAGAAGAGCACGGTTGTTCACATTTCTTACTCACCCTTCGGCTTCCTTCTGTGAGAACTTTCCTTATGGACTCTGTATGGTTTATAGTCTGACTGATTAAGCTGAGCCTGCATTGTGCCTGGCCTGATGAGGAGGGCCACCTCCTAGGCACAGGGTAGGTACCTCCACAATGGCGGTGGTGGTGGTGGCGGCGGCGGCGGCGGCGGCGGCGGCGGCTTGAAGCAAATGGTTATTGGGTCCTACCACCTTCCACAAGGCTGAGCTCTGCATTTCCAGGCTCACATGAGGAAGGAAAGCCGTGTGGGCATTGTCAGATGGTCTGGGCCCTGTGCTCAGTGTCCCTTCTGCTTACAGTCGGGGCCTCCACTGTTATGAATTTGCATGGGGGACCCCAGGGTATCCCAAATGTGCAGGGAAACATGCTGGCATGTGGGGCAGATGCAGCGGCAGGCTGGCAGGCGACGCACACCATGCAGGCATGGCGGCGGGGTGGCTGGTGGACATTTATACCCAGGCGCTGCAACCATGCAGAAATGGTTTATTGTAATAGAGAGATGAAGAGAAGACAGGAAAGAGGGAGAGAAGGGGGGGGGGGTCCAGGAGTGCACACCTCGTGGGAGGAAAAGCAGAAGAGAGGGAGGGAGGGGAGGGGCCTTGTCCCCAATGAGGCTTTTATGTCAGGATGCAGGGTGGTGCCAAGGGGCAGGTCAGAATACTAATGTTCTTCTGTTTTGATTATTATAGAAAGGTGAGTTATGGATGGCGAGTGGGGGAACAAGGATGCTGAATTCCCGACACTGCTTCAAGCTGACAGGGGGCAAAGTGAGGAGGGGGAAGCCAGGCGTCACGCATGGTGGGAGGCGGGAGTGAAGAAGCACACTTGGCTGTCATTGTGGGGCTCTCTCTCAGGTGTGGATCTCTCTCTCAGGTGTGGATCTCTCTCTCAGGTGTGGAGCTCTCTCTCTCTCTCTCAGGTGTGGATCTCCCTCTCTCTCAGGTGTGGAGCTCTCTCTCAGGTGTGGATCTCTCAGGTGTGGATCTCTCTCAGGTGTGGATCTCTCAGGTGTGGATCTCTCTCAGGTGTGGATCTCTCTCAGGTGTGGATCTCTCAGGTGTGGATCTCTCTCAGGTGTGGATCTCTCTCAGGTGTGGATCTCTCTCTCTCAGGTGTGGATCTCTCTCTCTCAGGTGTGGATCTCTCTCTCTCAGGTGTGGATCTCTCAGGTGTGGATCTCTCTCTCAGGTGTGGATCTCTCAGGTGTGGATCTCTCTCAGGTGTGGAGCTCTCTCTCAGGTGTGGATCTCTCTCAGGTGTGGATCTCTCTCTCTCAGGTGTGGAGCTCTCTCTCAGGTGTGGAGCTCTCTCTCAGGTGTGGATCTCTCTCTCAGGTGTGGAGCTCTCTCTCTCTCAGGTGTGGATCTCTCTCAGGTGTGGAGCTCTCTCAGGTGTGGAGCTTTCTCTCTCTCAGGTGTGGATCTCTCTCAGGTGTGGAGCTCTCTCTCAGGTGTGGATCTCTCTCTCAGGTGTGGAGCTCTCTCTCAGGTGTGGATCTCTCAGGTGTGGAACTCTCTTAGGTGTGGAGATATCTGTTCCTTGAGGTTGCTAGGAGAAAAAATAGATTGTTACCATTGGCCTTATGAGCTGGGCTAGCCATGGGAAGAGTGACAAGTGCCAGAAAGAATGGAACAGAGGAGCGCCCTGGTGAATGAGTGAGACATGAGAGCGAACATGCCCTTTACTGGGACATCTTGGAAAGCCAGGTTCCAGATGCTGGGCAGGTGCCCGCCTGAGTGGAGAGGAGGTACCAGCAGTGAATTGAGGGATGACATGTTCTTTAGGAGTGCAGGAGCCACCACATCTGCCATTTCTCTGGAGGTGGCATGCATCCATCCCAGTTGGCGTCCTTGGAGCTGATGCCAGCTGGTGCAGGGCTGGCATGTCTGGGGAACCCCTTGGCCCAGGCAGGAGGCGTGAAACTGCAAAATATGCTCAAAAATGGGTGAGGTCAAAACGGGCTCTGGAGATTGCTGGTTTTCATCAGACCAGATTCTTGATACAGTAGCAGAACTTTCCCCAGGAACCTGTAGGTATTTGTAAGACAGCTGGAATAGATTTTTATCATAGCAAAAGGGTTAAAAATCTATTTAAGGACTCTTAAGACCTCTTTGTAGTCAATGTTCTATCAGTTTATCAAAGCCGTATTTATCAGAATTAAAACTTTGTAACTCTGGAGTTATATCTGAAATCAGTCTATCCTGTACCATGAAGTCTGTGAATGAGGCATACCTGTCTGTAATTTGAGAGTATATATATATAATCTTAGGATTTGGGGCTGTTAAACTGATACCCTAGTCATCAGACATTGTCAGAGCTGAGAAGGATAAATTTAAGAAGAAGTGAGACAGCTTTCCAGCTACCTAGGCAGCAATCCCAAGTCTGTCTGTGGTTGCTGAGGGACAGAAGTCCCAAAGGCAGCACTTGTTCAGCTGACAAGCCCAGAAGATCTGACAGATTTTTTTCCTGTGGAGTAGAAATTTGGGGAGGTCATCTTACCTGTCTTGGCAGAGAGGACAATCGACCCCCGTTGTTTCTCGTATTCACAGTCAGGGCAGCATGTCAGCTTCTCGCTGCATGGCCAGCCTTGCCATGAGCTTCTGGGTGGAAGTTCTTTTGTGGCCATCCGTCTTCTTAGAGGGGATACAGGATGCTGCAAGGAGCTGACCTGTCTCTCTGTCAAAAAGCTTTTATATTAAATGCCACATTCTCAGATCTCTGCAGGTATTTGAGGACTTGGGGAACAAAATCTATTAAATGTATATATGTAACTTTGAGAGCATATATATAACTTTGAGAGCATGTATATAAATTAAATCTGAATATACAAGTTTCCCAGTTGGTCACAGCCCAGTGAAGTCAGCAAGGACAGGGAGGCCTACATTTTTAGGCCTAAATAGATCCTGAGCAAGGAGAGACATTCTCTAAGCCGTTGGCAGTGATATCTGAATCCACCACCATTTCTAATGCCCTGTAGCTGTAGTTCTGATCCCTGAGTACAGCCAGGCTAGAATCTTGAATGACTTATATAGAAATAAGTATTTCTTAAGCTGTCTCCTGAGAGGGCAAAGAAGAAACAGGGGGAACAGGAGAAAGGGAGCTTGTGAGTCAGGTGCAGCCCAACTCTGAGAAAAGGAAAAAGACCCTCTTAGTGGATTCTATGCCAGGGCTTCCATCCTTAACCTAGCCCTCCAGCCTGTCCTGGGAACAGGGAGCACAGGATGACATATTCTCCAAAGCTGCTTCAAGCTGAAATGGGGCACAGGTGGTCAGGACCCAGGCATGTGGTCATCTGACCTAGCCATAGAGAAAGGGAATAATTGTTTGGCTAGACTGATCTACGTTGGCCTTCATCAGGTCCATGTCTCACAGGTTGAAATCAGTAGCCAATGCCTGGATAGGTCAGTCAGCCAGATGGAAGCCCACTGAAACAGACACAGATGAGAGATAAGAGTTAAAATTTTGCTGGGCAATGGTGGTGCATGCCTTTAATCCCAGCACTTGGGAGGCAGAGCCAGGCAGATCTCTGTGAGTTCAAGGCCAGCCTGGTTTACAGAGTAAGATCCAGGAAAGGTGCAAAGCTACACAGAGAAATCCTGTCTCAAAAAACCAAAAAAAAAAAAAAAAAAAAAAAAAAAAAAAAAAAAAAAAAAAAAGAGTTAAAATTTTATAAACAAGAGTTACAATTTTATGAATTTATTTGGAACCTCTTGGCCCATAATCTTAGTGATTGGGAAAGGGAGACCAGGAAGGAGAGAAATACCATCCTCAGGAATAGACGTGTGAGGAAACTCATTTATCTGGAGCTCCTTTGACCTCTGTGAAGAGGATCCAATGGTTTCTTTTGACCTCTGAGGCTTATATGAATTTTTACTTTATAAAAGGAGATAAAAGTTTTAGATAACTTAGTATTATCAATCAGTATTGAACTCCTTATCATAGAAGAGCAGACAATGGGTATCTGCAAAACAGCAGAAGTGGACTCATACCCTTGAGTCCTAGCAGAATTACAGATTTGTGTTAAAAAGTATGTATAACTGGTATTTATATCCTGAATCATTTATCAAGAGACCTAAAAACTGCTCCCAAGGAAAGGTTCAAGATATCTCAAATGTCTTCTTGCAATATCAAAAATTAAGTACATGGCATTTAAAAAAGATTTAAAATCTCTTAAGCATTATTATTGCTACATTATTCCAGCATAGGAGTGTGATGCCCCTGTCCACAACTGAGTTAGGAAGTGACCTTTTGCTGCCCTTAGTCAAGATGGTGGTGAGGTCATATGACCTGTCTGTTTTGACCTTATTTAAGATGGCGCCTTGATCGCATGATTGCCCCATCAAATATGGCACCTGACCACATGTTCATGTCATTTTTTCCCCAAAATAAACTGAGCAGATAAGGAACAGATAAATCAAAGTATTTAGAAGTCAATCAGAAGGAAATATAGATGGCCATATTAATCATACATTTCCATTCGCACATAGGAAATAGACTTTGTGAAAGAAAGACAGAGAAAAGTTTTTTGGGAAACTTCCGGTTAATGCATTGGAACTCAGAGGCTGTGCTGTAAAGGGGATCAGGAAACAGAGTAGCAGTGCAGCTGCTCGGGAGAGAGGGAGCCCTGGGCTGCGGCAGGGTGCGAGCAGCTGCAGCAGGGGAGCCAAACCGAGGCTCATTTCCCACCGTGAGGTATAACGCCCAGCAGACTGGCCTCCAGCGTCCCGGAGGGTCAGTGAGGGCCAACGAAAGGCACAAGACAGCCAGTGGACCGTCGTAACAAAGGCTGTGGGCCGTGGAATTGAGTGGGCACAGGCCGTCTCCATATGCTGTTGCGGACAGCGGCTGAAGGACTTAAAGCCCAAAGAAAGACACGTGGTACCGGCACCACAATTGAGAGACGAGCGAATCCACAATTGTGGGAAAATGGCCAAAAGGGAGGCTTACCGAAGGGCTGGGGGGCGGGGGGGCTTGCGGATTATGCCGGGGTTGGATGAAGTGAGTGTTGAAGGTTCCAGGGCTCCTAGTATGTCTCAGACTGCCGGCGCTGGCGGGCAGGAGAAATGCGCCAGGAGGACCTCTGCTCCAATGTTATAATATATTGCACAGGGGACCCTGAGGGTATCCCGTGTGCAGGGAAACATGCTGGCATGCCAGGCAGATGCACAACCCAGGCGCTGCATTCATGAGGAAATGGCTTATTATAATAGAGAGATGGAGAGAAGAGAGAGGAGTCGAGGGTGCACACCTCGTGGGAGGAAAAGAAGAGGGGCCTTTCTCCAAAACGAGGCTTTTACTCAGGACACAGGGTGGCACCAAGGGGCAGGTCAGCATACTAACGTTGGTCTCCAAGGGGCGGTGAGAATATTAACATCTACCCCAGCTTACCCCTCTGCTGGGAGGTGAGATTTTCTGGGCATATGAAGCAATGTGAATGAAAGCAAAACAGAAGCAGACAAGTAGGAATTAACAGATGCCAGTTGTTAGGGCTTTAAACATCACTGCTTCCCAACCCCAAACCCCAGGAGGGACACCAAATGGTCACTTGACCCCGGAGAAGAGGTGACAGTCCCATGGGTTGTGAAGGGGGAGTGGACAAGGAAAATGCTTCCCGGGGCCACTGACTTCCACGGCTTTGATTTTTAGGGGTTTTCTCGGGGTGAGAACAACCCTGCTTCGGCAGGGCTTGGGAGTTAACTCTTATTAAGCAGGGTGATGGGGTCCTCAACCTTGTCTCCCTTCCTTACCCCTTTTCCTGGACCCCTGTCTGCCACATCATGTCCGATAGCAGTTGGCATCTTGAATGTCTTTTTGGGGAGGCACCCTGACCATGTGTCAATAAGAATCACACCAACCAGGTACAGGTATACTCCTGTAACCCTAATATTTGGGAGGCTAAAGCAGGAGAATCATTAGTTGGAGGCCAGCCTAAGCTACATGGGGAGTTTCAGGCCAGCCTAAGCTACATGGGGAGTTACAGGCAAGCCCAGGCTTCAGAGACCCTGTTTGAAAAACAAACAAACAAACAAACAAACAAACAGAAAACAAATAAAATAAATAAAAAGATAGTGACCCTTCTGCATTTAGTCTCTACATGAAACTTTGATTTTCCCTTGTAACTTGCACACATAAACACACACAAACATAAAAATGTCTATATTTATATTTGCCTAGGGATTTTTTCTTTATTTACAAAACACTAACCAAATCCCCATGCAAATATATATATATATATATATATATATATATATATATATATATATATATATATATATCTCCAGCACACTATTTCATGCATGCCATTTCTCTCTCAAATATACTTCAGGTTTAGTTACTTTTCCTGATTGAAGTCCAAAATGAGTTTCATCTGTGTGAACACAGGATGGTAAGAAAACCATTTATTACTTTAAAACATTGTCCTCTCCTTAAGGAAAGGAATAGAGAGGCAGAGTCGGGCTAGATTGAACCAGCCTCCCCACCACAGCCACAGAGTAGCTCAGAGTTCCAGGCACACCCAGGACCCTTCAGTGCACCTCAGCTGTTCTGATTCCTCATGGCTTGTTTATGTATTCCCACTGGGAGGAAAGCTCTTGAGGGCCCCTCTCTGCCTGACTTCCTACCTGTCCACGAGTCTCAGTAAACATCTGTCAGGTGAGTTCACCTTCAGAAAGGCCAGCCCCTTGGCTAGGGGGACCAGGCCAGGAGGGAGGGGGTTCCCAGGACACAGGACCTGGAGTCTCCAAACCAGGAGAGTGTGGAGCATCCGAGGGTCTGACCACCCTGCCCCAGGCACCGGTGTCTATCTTGGGAGGGTGGAATGTTCAAGGTCAAGGCTGTTTTAAGTGACACATGCCTTTAATCCCAGTTTAAGGTCAGCTTGGTCTACATAGCAAGTTCCAGACCAGCCAGGCCTACACAAGGAGACTGTCTCACAAAAGGTATTGGTGTTAGGGTAATGCTTTCCTGCCCGGATCCTGTCTGTTTAACTTGAGCTTTGTGTGGTCCTTGCTAGGTGGGTGGCTAGCAGTTCTCAGCCCTATTTTGCAGATGGTAATGGCTGGGCATGCCCAAGGCCAACTCATGATTGTCAAGCCAGAGGCACCTCCCTCCCCTCACACACCCCAATTAAATGGTGTCTGCTCAGGATTCTGAGCTATCATCCCATAGACTACCTCAGCCAGGGTCTGGGCTAAATCAGGCCTGTAGCCTGTGTGATGAGGCCTGTAGCCTGTGTGATGAGGCCTGTAGACCTGTGTGATGGGGCCTGTAGACCTGTGTGATGGGGCCTGTAGACCTGTGTGATGAGGCCTGTAGACCTGTGTGATGGGGCCTGTAGACCTGTGTGATGGGGCCTGTAGACCTGTGTGATGGGGCCTGTAGACCTGTGTGATGAGGCCTGTAGCCCGTGTGATGAGGCCTGTAGACCTGTGTGATGGGACCTGTAGACCTGTGTGATGGGGCCTGTAGACCTGTGTGATGAGGCCTGTAGCCCGTGTGAGGGGGCCTGTAGACCTGTGTGATGAGGCCTGTAGACCTGTGTGATGGGACCTGTAGACCTGTGTGATGGGGCCTGTAGACCTGTGTGATGAGGCCTGTAGCCCGTGTGAGGGGGCCTGTAGACCTGTGTGATGAGGCCTGTAGACCTGTGTGATGGGACCTGTAGACCTGTGTGATGGGGCCTGTAGACCTGTGTGATGGGGCCTGTAGACCTGTGTGATGGGGCCTGTAGACCTGTGTGATGGGGCCTGTAGACCTGTGTGAGGGGGCCTGTAGACCTGTGTGAGGGGGCCTGTAGACCTGTGTGATGGGGCCTGTAGACCTGTGTGATGGGGCCTGTAGACCGTGTGATGGGGCCTGTAGACCTGTGTGATGAGGCCTGTAGCCCGTGTGATGAGGCCTGTAGACCTGTGTGATGGGACCTGTAGACCTGTGTGATGGGGCCTGTAGACCTGTGTGATGAGGCCTGTAGCCCGTGTGAGGGGGCCTGTAGACCTGTGTGATGAGGCCTGTAGACCTGTGTGATGGGACCTGTAGACCTGTGTGATGGGGCCTGTAGACCTGTATGATGGGGCCTGTAGACCTGTGTGATGGGGCCTGTAGACCTGTGTGATGGGGCCTGTAGACCTGTGTGATGGGACCTGTAGACCTGTGTGATGGGGCCTGTAGACCTGTGTGATGGGGCCTGTAGACCCGTGTGATGGGGCCTGTAGACCCGTGTGAGGGGGCCTGTAGACCCGTGTGAGGGGGCCTGTAGACCCGTGTGATGGGGCCTGTAGACCCGTGTGATGGGGCCTGTAGACCCGTGTGATGGGGCCTGTAGACCCGTGTGATGGGGCCTGTAGACCCGTGTGATGAGGCCTGTAGACCCGTGTGATGAGGCCTGTAGACCCGTGTGATGGGGCCTGTAGACCCGTGTGATGGGGCCTGTAGACCCGTGTGATGGGGCCTGTAGACCCGTGTGATGAGGCCTGTAGACCCGTGTGATGGGGCCTGTAGACCCGTGTGATGAGGCCTGTAGACCTGTGTGATGGGGCCTGTAGACCCGTGTGATGGGGCCTGTAGACCTGTGTGATGGGGCCTGTAGCCCGTGTGATGGGGCCTATATAGTGGGTGTTTGTTCTCTGCTCATCCGTTTGGGAATGGAACCCAAGGCTTCACCCATGCTGGGCAAGTGTTTCTATCACTGAGCCACAAACCCAGCTCTGTTTATTTTTATTTATTAAAAGAAGAGAAAAAAAAAAAGCCAGGCGGTGGCGGCACACTCCTTTAATCTCAGCACTCGGGAGGCAGAGGCAGTTCTACAGAGTGAGATCCAGGACAGCCAGGCCTACAGAGAAACCCTGTCTAGAAAAAAAAAAAATAATAATTTTATGTATATGGGCATTTTACCTGCATGTGTGTCCGCACAGCACGGGTGCACCCGGTGCCCACAGAGGCCGGAAGAGGGCGCCAGCTCCTCTGGAGCTGGACTTGACAGATGCTGTGGGCTGCCACGGGGTGCGGGGATTGAACTTAGGTCTTCTAAGGCGGCCAGTGCTCTTAACCACTGAGTCAGTTCTCCAGTCTTTATTCATTTTCGAGGCAGGGTTTTTGTTGTATGGTCCAGGCTTGCCTCCAGCTCAAAATCCTCTACACCCTCCCAAGTGCTGGATTACTACACCTGTCACCACTGTCTGACCCCGACGGTTAGTCCTAAATGAGAATGACTTATCTACATGACAGCGCTAAGAAGGCCTTGATGTTCAAATCTGGCGGCTTCTCTTAAATGGGATGCCTGGCCAGTCTGACGGCCATTGGGGGCTGTAGTGGCTGTGTGCGTGTGCGTGTGCGTGTGAGTGTATGTGCGTGTGCGTGTGCGTGTGCGTGTGTGAGTGTATGTGTGTGTGTGTGTGTGTGTGTGTGTGTGTGTGTGTGTGTGTGTGTGTGTGATGCTTATAGTTCTGGTCTTCCCTTCCTGGTTTATCTCTGTTTCTGAGCCAAGTGGGCTGAGACTGGTAGCTCCTATCAGGGTGTAGGCTCGGGAGCTGTGAACATGGGCATGGGGAATTATAATTCAAGGCCAGATGAGTGGCCCCAGCGAGATGTCTAGACAGGGCTTCAGGGGCTCTGAGAAATACTACTATGAACTGAAGGGCACCCCTTGGCTCTGTACATGTTTAATGAGCTCCTACCTTGTGCCAGGCGCTGGCTGGTTCCATAGGCTGCAGAGATCCATAAACCGGACACAGTCTCCTCAGACAGGCTGTGCTTCAGGAGAGAGGGCTTCTGAACAACACTGGAACAGCTTCATATGAAGGTGTGAGACATTCTGGTTGGACAAAACCGGAAATACCCCAAACACAGCTTTCCAGGGAGACCCAGCTTTGGGATAAGGTTCCAATTTCCTGTTCCTCTCCAAGCTTGAATCAGGCTGGAATTTGGGGCTTGCCAAAGAATCCCGCCCCTGGAGACTCAACCCAGCAGCGCTGATTTTGGGGACGATGTTGTCTTGTGTTTTTAATTTCTAAAGATTTTCAGTTGTTTTTCTTTTAGTAGATTTTACTTTTTTTTTTTTCCCCGAGACAGGGTTTCTCTGTGTAGCTTAAATTTTACTTTTTATAGCAGTTTTAGGTCCCCAAGAAAAACGAGCAAAGAATATGAAGAGAGTTCTTTGCTGCCCCTTCCCGTGCATCGCCTCACCCACCCTCAGCATCCCCAACATAGTCTGGTTTCTGGTATATAAAAATAGCATATTCCACGACTTATTTATTTAAAACCAAGGCGAACATTGCAGGCTGGGCTGGGGTGCAGGCACTGGTGGGACTCCTGTCTAACAGGCACAGAGTCCCGCACTTAACCCTCACAGCTGGAAAAAATAAACATTGTGAACTGGAAACCAAGTCTGTCTCTTGTTTAATTCTATCCTGAGATCTGTCCTGCCAGGCGATCATGGCACATGTCCTGAAATCCAGTGTGCATTTTGCCTTGCTGTGTATGGACTCCATGCATCCTTAGGAGTGACCCTAATATTAGTGACCTGGATACTAGTCACTCTTATCCCCTGCCACCACACACAGGAGCACACAGGCATCCTTACACATCCACACATGGTTGTGAGAATTTACCTGAGGGATAGCATGAGGATTTATGAACTTCTAATTGACTTGTTTCTTATCTCTCCTTTGATGTTTTTGAGACAGGGTCTCACTGTGTCGCCCAGACCTTGAACTAATAATTAATAATGATCCTCCTACCCCAGCCTTGTGAGGGTTGGGGTCACAGGCCTGAACCAAGTGTCCACCTCTTCAAGAAACACATTTTATGGATTTTACTTGACCTTCGTCTGTGGTTTTAATGTTTTGCCTATTTGCTTCTATTGAGGCTGAAACGATTCTCCTCCTGTGGGTTCTGGGTAAGAGATGTTGGGCTGCACTCTCGAGCGAGCGCGGCTTATCCAGGCCTGGAGAGGACTCGGGTGGTGGGGCCTGGAAGTGGAATGCATCCATGGCAGGGGCCTTGGAGAGTGCTTTTCTTCATGCAGTCTTAAGTTCACAGATACATCAAAGCCGTAAGATACCTATGACTCTTAAAGGTTCTATTGGATAATCATTTTAACTTCATACAAATTGCACCTTTTACTCAGGAAGACATTTTGGAGATCTCTTCCGGTCTCCAACTCTCTTCCAGAGAGAACATGAAACTCACTCTCACTGCCTGTGTCTGTGGCCTCTACCTGAGGTTGATGAGGGGTCCTGAGCGTCCTCGTGTTTCAGGGATCTTCTTTCTGGGTCTCATCAGACTCAGTACCAGTGTCCCACTGTCTGGAGGAAGCACATTTCTGGGAGAGTGGTCATGTGGGGAAGTCATGGGGAATGGCCCTGATTAATCAGTGGGTCTTGCAGCTTGGACTTGAGCCCACCCCTGTAGCTGGAGAATTTCTCTCCAGCTCCCGCCAAGCCTCGCCAGTCCCGGAGCCCACTTATAAAACAAACACACGGACTCTTACATTATTTAAACTGCTCGGCCGTTAGCTCAGGCCCACCATTGTCTAGCCCTTACTCTTATACTCAGCCCATTTCTGTTCATCTATATGTTGCCACGTGTTTTGTGGCTTTACCTGTTGCCTCTACATGATGCTCCCGGACGGCAGGTGGTGTCTCCTCCCCTCTGCCTTCCTCTCCTTTTCTTCTCTCCTCTCTGTTAGTCCCACCTATGCTTCCTGTCTGGTTACTGGCCAATCAGGGTTTTATTTATACAGAGCGATATCCACAGCACACCTCCACCCATTAATTTTTTTTAAATTTTATTTTGTGTGTGCACACACATGTGTGCATGCCATGGCACACATGTGGAGATCAGAGAACAACTTATAGGAGTTGGTTCTTTCCTTCTACCATGTAGGTTCCAAGGGTCATGGGGGTTCTGGGGCTCAAACTCAGGTTGTCAGGCCTGGTTGGCACCAGGTGCCTTTACCCACTGAGCTACCTTCCTGGCCTCTAGCTTGTCCCTTCTGTGCTCTTCTTGAGACCTTCGTGGCAGGGGAGCTCCAGCTGCCTTAAGACTTTGGATTAGAGATGTTCCTGGTGCTGGCGGCATCTACAATGCCATTCCTGGGCCCACTTGGGCATCAGGGTGGTCTGGTCCAGGTGGACCCCTACCTGTTCAAGACAGATACTCCTGCCCAAGGATGATCAGACCCAATGTGAGGTGGAGTGCATCCATCTGCGGAGCCACCCATTCACCTGCCAGCAGGGACATCCTTTAGGCTTGAAAAAGCACCTGTAGGGTGCCTGGATCTGGCCGTGGGTAAGATGATGAGGTGAAGATTCACAGAGAGCTGGTGATTGTCCCGTCTTCTGCTGAGGGTTAGGAAGCTTTGGGAGGTCGAGTTATGAGGATGAAGGGCAGGGCAGGGAGGCCTTTCTGGAGCAGGCAGGACTGGGGCAGGTGGGAAGCAGAGAGATGAAGACCCAGGTCTCTAGGTTCCAAGGAGAGAGACCCTTGGTGGGGCTGTGTAGAGGGACGGGTGCTTTCTTTGGACACTCTGCTGCCTGTGGTTGAAGTCAGACAAACGGCCTCGACCCTGACTCCAGTCCTCCTGGATCTGAAAAATGTGACAATTGTAGCCTCCCGCTTAGGCCTGGAGGAGGGTTGCTTGAGACAGATTTACATTAGGCAGCTTTTGTGGAGGTGTTCTGAAGGCAACATGATTACCTGGGCCTGAAGTGATGACTGAGTGGGCTGTGGGGTGTGGGTGGAGCTAGGGATGCATCCCTAGTGCAGCTCATAGGGTTCAGAACAGGCTCAAGGTGTGTCCAGTGAAGGGGAAGGGACTGTAGCCCCCTCCTTGGAGAAGGCTGCCTGTAGAGCATCTCCTGAGAGACATGGGCAAGCCCCGCCTCCCCCATTGGAAGGTGACCCTACTGTCATCAAAGAGGACTCTGGAGAGCCTGGGGGGGGGGGGCACGGGACGTGCTCTCTGTGCGGCGCTTGGGCATGTCTTCATGGCGCCCTTTCTCCCTGGTGATTGATGGTGCGTTCCTCTCTCCACAGAACAGACAGCAGTGGGGACGGGGACGGCCGGGCGGGCGGGCGCCATGCAGACAGCCGGAGCCCGCTCCAGTCTTCCTTGGCAATTCATCCTCTGTCAGCCTTGTTCTTTCGGGACATAAAGCAAGTTCCCTGAGGAGTGGCAGGGGATGTCCAGGCAGAGTCACTGAGGGCTTTGGCAGCCGCTGGAGCAGCCATACCATGAGCACAGACTTGGGGGCTGGTGCCGGACTGCAGTGTGGAGACGGACGCTTCCGGTCCACACAGCCACAATCTGGCCCAGGGCAGTCCACCCACTCCACATGCCACCTCAGGGCTGTCACCCGGAGTCCTGGGTCCCAGGGAGTCTACATGAACTCCAGAGCGCTAAGCCCTGGAGCAGGAAAAAGAATTCCTACCCCGCCTTCATCCCCCCAACCTCTAATTACAATTATACATGGCAATCCCTTCAATTACCGTTGTAGGCGATAAGCCGCCCTAGCATTCTCCATACAGTGATTTTATGGAAATCACCACTTCTGTGTCATAGGGTAGTCGTGGATAACTTGAAATAATACTGGTTTTGCTTACCACACCTCAAAATGACAGTCGTTATTAGCTCTAGACCTCGGGATTTCAGTCACAAATAAAAAAGGGCACACATCACTACAGTGTTCTAGAAAGTACTTGATAAGCACGGTTTAGTGCCATTGTTTTCCTTTCTAGTCCAGCATGAATGTATTTGTGTGTGTGTGTGTGTGTGTGTGTGTGTGCTTTTTTGTGTTTGTTCATGTGGGGGTGGTATGGGTGCCTATGTGCCCCAGCCTGTGTGGGGATCAGAGGATACCTGTGGGCATGGGTTCTCACCTTTCCTTCTTGACTAACTTGATAAGCACATTTCAGGGTCTCTTGGCTGCAGACTCGGAGGCTGGAGAGTTCTGGGCATTCTCCATTTCTTCTCCCAACCCTTTGTGGAGGTGGTGGGATCCCGGAAGGGGGTGCTCACATTGCTGCATCCTGCTTTGACATGGCTTCTGGGGGTCTTGATATTTATACCCACAGAACCAAGCCCACAGTCCCCATATTTCATCTTGCATTTATTTTTTTATTTTTTTATTTTTTTTTTGGATTTTCTAGACGGGGTTTCTTTCTCTGTGAAACAGTCCTGGTTGTCCTGGAACTCACTTTGTAGGTGCAGCTGACCTCCAACCCACAGAGATCCTATCTTGTGCATTTTAAATAGGTTTCTCTATAAAGAAGTCCGCAGGCTTTATCAGGGCTGAAGTGGTCCACAGCAGGAATAAAGACAAGGATTCTCACTGTGACCAGGGAAGTGTATCCACAGGCTGGCACAGGCTGCTCTGGTCACCCTTACTGTCAGGGACCAACAGTCTCATTTGTCAGGTAGACCACAGCGGGCAAGTAAGCTTGCTCCCTGCCCCCAACAGTGACAACCTTGTCTTTAAGGAGCTGATGGGGTGGGGGTGGGGTGGAGCATGAGGCTGCAGTGAGGACGGTGAGACCAGGGAGAGCCCCTGTCCTGCAGTAACTTGGTTTGCTATCCTGGGAAGGCTTTGTGGAGATGGCATTAGATCTGGATCCGGAGAATTTGGAAATAAGAAACACAGGGAAATAGGCATGTTTAACAGAGAAGACCACAGAGACAGCACAGAGGGGAGTGGCCCCTGTGGGCCCAGGCTGGCAATCTGGGGACTGGCTTCTGGGAGGTCAGACCTGCTGGTTGGTGTTGAAAAACAACAGGAGAGACTGAGGCTGGCTGAGGAATTAGGAGAGTGGATCTGAGCCCACCAAGAGTTGTCATGGAGACAGAGGCATCCCATCTAAGGGCTGAAGTGGGAGGTCCAGAGGCTCAGACTTAGGTGCTGGGGTAGACTCTGGATTTGAACCCCAGCTCTGCCATTCTCTGTTTCCTGGCCTGTGTACATCAGTTATGCAAGGGAGGTGTAGCCAAGTCTGGGTGGAAGGAGCACGTGGCACGCAGTGCTGTGCATGTGAGCGGAGACAGGCACCAGGGCTCAGCCCAGGGCCTGGCTCAGAGGAGGCGCAGGTTCCCCACAACTCAGCTACATTCATTGTCTGTGATAAGCAGCCCGTGTTCCTGGTGGCTTCCTAAATGGGAGGCAGGTCAGGAGAGGGGAGAGGCAAGGACAGGCCTGAGAGTTCAGATGGGCACTGAGGCTGGGGCCTGTGCAGTTGACGTCTGAAGTCAACTCAGATCCCCAGGAGCCCTCTTCCCCAAGGCTCCCAGGACTGGGCTGGGACCTCACGTCTCCTTGTGTCTGCTCAGCTTTGCTCCAGTGAGGCCTGCCCTGGTCCACATCCCAGGAGGGGTGGGAACCTAGTCCTGGAGGGTCGGGGTGGGGAAGAAGGGTTCAGAACGGGACATTAAAGGCTCCACTCTGGTAGCAGGGTGAGTGGCCCAGGAAGCTGCATGGAGCAGGAACACTTCGGGCACAGTGACTGTGAGATCTTTGAATCCAGGGCCTGGCTCTGGGCACTGCTCACACTCTAGGGTTCTGGAGCTCTTTTTTTGTTTTGTTTTTTGAGCGAGGGTCTCATGAAGCCCGGGCTGGCCTCAAACTTCGTGTGGCTGAAGATGACTCTTGGTTTATTTGGTGCTGAGGACGGGACCAGTGTCTGGAGCATGCCAGGCGAGCAGTCGCGATACCAAGTGGACTGCGCTCTCAGCCTGCTGTCGCTAATGTGCCCTCCCCACACTGTTGCCCTAGACTCTGCCTGGGGGCCCACACCCCACACCTCTCCCTCCTCCCTGGCTGTGGAGTTCCCACAGCTCTGCCGAGGAATCTTTCTGCCGGAGGAAGTCGGCCCGTGGCGGACGATCAATTTGCCACGTTTCGTAGACCATGCAGAAGCATATTTGGGGGTTTTAATCTTCTTAATAAATCGTTCTCAGATTGTGCACGATTAAACCCCCGGAAAATTCATGAGCACGTTGGGAATAGAGACCTCGCCAGGAAGGTCTGACATGAACAACACAATAAACACAGCTTCTAAATTGGGTCAGGGAAGCCTCGGAGGCCGTGCAGGACAGTCCTGAGGCCCTCCCCAGGCCTATAAATTAATCATGCACACAAAGAGGGCCTTGTCCATTCTCCTCAGTGCCAGGGGTTGTCTCTGCCCATTGACTCCCGAACCCCGCCCCCTTCTCCGCTCTCCAACCGACCAGTGAGGCATTTCAGCTTCTGTCCTTTGTTATTCCTGTCTCCACAGCAAGGTGGGTGTACATTTCAGCAAGAGAGATGTAGGTTAGATAGGGGCAAGAACTTCCTGGCTGATGGCAGGGTGGTGTGAAACATTGGAGTAGGTTGTACAGGTAACTCAAAGACACTCTTTCCTGTAGGAATTCAAGACCTGTCAGGCTCTACCCCACTGTGGCATCACTGGGCCCGTGACAGAGGAGGCCTCAGGACCTGGCCTGGAAGGGCCTCATTCAGGAAGAGTTAGCACCCCTGTGCCTAAGTGACCCAGCGAATGAGACCAGGCTAGCATGCTTAGGCCCAAACCCTCTCTACAGTCTTGTGGTGATATTGTGTTCCCCAAAATATTGACCCAAAAAACTTATCTGGGGTCAGAGAACAGAACAGCCGTAATATTAAACATAGAGGTTATGTAGTGGTAGCACACGCCTTTAATCCTAGCATTCCAGAGGCAGAGATCCACTGGGATCTCTGTGAGTTCAAGGCCACACTGGAAACAGTCAAGCATGCTAACAAGAGCCTTTAATCCCAGGAAGTGATGGCAGAAGCAGAAAGGTATTTAAGGTGTGAGGACGAGGAACTAGAGCTGGTTAAGCTTTTAGGCTTTGAGCAGCACAGTTCAGCTGAGATCCATTCAAATGAGGATACAGAGGCTTCCAGTCTGAGGAAACAGAATCAGCTGAGGAATTGGCGAGGTGAGGAAGCTGTGCCTTGTTCTGTTTCTCTGATCTTCCAGCATTGACCCCAATACCTGGCTCCAGGTTTGTTTTTATTAATAAGACCCTTTAAGATTCATGCTACACAGTCTGGAAGGGAGTTGTTAACGGCAGGCTTCAGCTGACCTCAGCCTCAGTCCTAGCTTGGGGATGTGGTTCAGTTGCTAGAGTGATTGCCTAGCATGTGTGGGACTCCAAGTTCCCTCCACAGCACTGCATAAAATCAGGCTTAGTGTCGTATACCTGTGATCACAGGACTCAAGAATTAGAGGTTGGAAAGAAAAAAAAAGAGAGAGAGGTCGGAAGGTCAGAGGTTCAAGGTTCTCCTCAGCTACATAGTGACTTTGACGCTAGCTTGGGCTACATGAAACCCTGTCCAAAAAAAAAAAAAAAAAAAAAAGGAAAAAAGAAAAGAAATCACATTAGGCTCACCTTATACCCCACACCCACTGCCTATGGGAATCCCAGTCAGGTGGCACAGATACTATCTCCTCTGGGAAGCCTCCCTGGATTACCCCTGGATGTCAGTTGGTCATCGATGCTTGCTTCTTCTCTTCCGTTTCCTTGGCCTCAGCCCCTGCCTGCGTGCCCCTGGAGGAGCCCACATGTGTTATTAAACTGTCAGCTCTCTAGGGACAGGGACTGTATTGGAACCCCCTTGTGCACACACAGTGTCCCTTCCTAGACCATAGAAGAACTTGCTTGGGTTTTCAAGTACCAGTTCCTGGGAGTTGCCCCCATACACCTCAGGGTAGGTGCTAAAAGCTCAGCTTCCCAATGGCATTTGTGGGAATCCTGAACCATTGAGCTATGAGAAGAGGAGGTAGGGGCAGAAGTGTGGGGTGGAGGCAGTGACTGGCCAGGCTGGGCCTGACTTGACTTTGTTAGGTCTCATGTTTGGGGTTTTACCCCTTCTCTGGGCCCACTAACACCTGACATGGTAGACCTGGGGCGGGGTGAGATAGCCTCGGCATAGGAACCTCACACTGAGACACTGGCCCTGGGCAGGTAAGCCATTGAGGGATGTGCAGGGCTGGGCTGGCGGGGAGGGTGGGATGCATCATCAGCTCCACAGGGAAGAAGGGGGGCCCTGCTCTGGCGGATGTGGGGCATGGGAGACCCAAGAGGAAGGAATAGACGGTGACAGCCTGAGAAGGCCAAGGACATCCCCATGCTCTGGCCAGGCGAGGAGGGCACTGTTTCTGTCAGCATGCTTACCCCATGGCTGGGCTATTCTCTGCTCTTGCTCATGGGAGCCTTAGAGTGCCAGAGTGCCTTGCCTCTCCAGAGAGCACACATACTGGGGTCCTGGATGCCTATATATGTGTATGAATTTGAGTTTGAATGCCAGGGTGCACGTGTGTGTATCCATGTGTAAACCTGTGTGGGTGTGCATCAGTGTATTCAGGGGCCTGTGAGTGGGAGGGGGTTAGGGCTGGTGGCTTGTCTGCAGGGCTGGAGACAGGCTGGGCCTTGCTCTTGAACTGTCTGCAGGCTGACATCAATGCCTCAAGAGGTCAGCAGGTGGAGAAAGAGAGCCACTGTGGGAGTGTGGGTCAAGGAGGCCTCTGGGCTGTTCCTGGATGGCCCTGACTCAGGGACTAAAAATAACACCAGAGTCCACACAGTACAGAGAATACATACGCCAGGTTCCTCAGCCCCCTAAACTCACTTCAGCTAGTGTTGACTGAAAAAGGACGGGAATCCTCAGGCTTGGGACCAAGGTCCTTCTGAGGACCTACTGTGTGCTGGCTCCTGACAGCCCTAGAGATGTGAGAGTGAAGTGAGGACAGTTAGCTGCTTTGAGAATCCTCTTAGGGACTGCCCTCAGGTCAGAGGTCATCCCAGCCCTGCATCGTGCTGTGTGCTCTTTCTCTTGGCCAGACCTCCTGCCCCGCTCACCCTCCTTCTCCCTGGATCCTAAGATGCCAAAGTGACAGAGGAGACGAAAACAATAAAAATGAAAGGTGGTTGCCACGGAAACTATAAAGTAGAAGCAGAAACTTTGCAGAGCAGGAGGGGGAGGGGACCAGCCCTGGTGGCTGGCAGGGGGGGCTGGTGTCAGGTGGGAGGCTGCTTGTGGTCTGAGGAGGGGTCTCATCTTGCGCCTGGGTCTGAGCTTTTGGGCCTTACGTCACCTGGAGCAGTCAGGGCTTCCTTGCAGGTCTTTGCATAATGATGTCTTGAGTCCACGTTCTGACATGCAGAAAGATGTGCCCTGGGCCTGGACAGTTTACAAGGCGGCTTCCCACATGTTGCCTCATCCAGTCATGTGACAGTCCTGGGAGGAAGCCTGTCTGTGGAACAGAACTGTGAGTCCAGCCAGTGAGTCAGGGGACGGGGACTTACCCCACAGAACACAAGAGGTGAGCTTGCATCTCTCAGGCTGCCAGCCCCTAATTCTCTGGGCTCTCTCTGCCTGCATAGCTCAGTGTGGAATCCTGTGCTCCCTGCGACTTCCACCCTCTCTTCCCTCCTTCAGTAAGGCCCCAACCCCCATTTCCTGGAAGCCACCTTCCCCTTGCAGTACAGCCTTAGGGAAGCTGCCTCTCACCAAGGCCCCATTTCCCTGTCTGTGGAACGGTCACAACCCCTTTGGCTTCTGAAGGATTGTGTGAAGATGAAAGGAGACAGCCCTGTGACTGTAAGTTGCATCTGAACCTGGCACACTCCCTTGACTTATGTGGGGCTGGGTGCAAGAAGGGCCAGAGTGTAACTCCACTGCCTCAGAACAAGCCTTGAAAGACCCATGGGCACCAGGACTTATCAGTAGGTGAAGGCAAGGGAGAGGCCAGAGCAGTGGGGCCCTGCCCGCAGAGCTCAATGTGAGGTTCAAGGTTCGGGTCTGAAATGTGCCCCTGAATGACACATGGCCTGTGTAGAATGGGAGCCAAGCTTTCGATTTCTCCTGGGAGACAAGCAGTGAGCCAGATGCATTATTAAATGGCAGAAAGGCGGCACTCTTGTGAAAGATAATGGGGAAGTGTATTGATGGGTTATGAATCATGGAATGAGAGGGGGAGATGAATAATTTCTGAGCTGTGGTGGAGGTGCAGGGCCTCTGGCCTGGCTTTGCTGAGAGCTTGGGAGGGTCATGATGCCCAGGGATGGAGGTCTGATGTCTGAGGGCCTCCAAAGTACACATACATGTGGGCACACATGTACCCAGTGCTTTTCTGTATACTTGAAAGAGATGGCCCACCCACCGCCCAATTGACATTGGCCATGTGACTCTCAACACTGGGAGCTGAGGTTGCCAGGATGGAGCAGGCAGACAGGAACCTGACCCTCAGGGAGAGCTCGCTGTGCTAGCAGAGACAGGTGTTGGGTGAGTCTCAGTGCACGAAGCACTGAGGAAAGGAGTGCGCCCTGGGGGGAGGATGGCGTAGGGAGCTCGCAAAGGGAGGAGTGGCCTTTGTGGAAAAGAAGGGTGAGTGGGGGTCAGTCAGGTCGCTTGACAGAGGTGTGTCAGAAAAGGGGCCCAGCAGGCCTGGGAGGCTGGCACGAGTATCCTGCACTTGCCCATTCTGCTTGCTGAATGCAGAATAGACTCTAGATGCAAGAGAGGATGTAGGGGAACAGCTGAGGGCTATGGGACTCTCCGAGCTAGACACGGTGGCTGCATGGCCCTGGGTGATGTCTGTGAAGATGGAGAGAGGCCTGTAGACACAGCCGGGCACTGGGGGTTGGTTGCAGGAGTCGAATCTAGGAGCCTTGCTTGTGTCCTGGGTCACAGGAGACTTCAGGAGACGCTGGCTGATGAGGACTGGGCCAGGGAAGTGTAGAGAGCTGGGAGAGGTGAGAAGTGGAGACTGGTGATGTCCATTGGCCACTGGCTAGGACCAGCTCTGGGTGCCCTCAGCCTTGTGGCTGAAAGATGCTGGATTTGCACGCAGTCTCTGCCCTTGGTAGTCAGTCAGCAGCTTAGCCACCTGGGAACAAATAATAAACGTTACTGGGACAGCATGGAGCTCTAGCAGGGGGCAGGTTGTAGAGACCAAGTCTCTGTCACTCACCAACACTGTGCCTATGACTGAGAGTCCTCGTGCCCACCCCCAGGGCTTTGTAAGGGCTCAGTGCATGAACACTGCCTGGCAAAGACTGAGTACTGTATTGGGTTCGTAAGTGGGACCATGTGACCCTGCTCATGGCATCCCCTCTGGGCCTTAGCCTCTGGCAGGTCTGACCTCCCTTGTCCAGCTGCGTTCAGCACAGGAGGAGGGTGACCAGGGTCACAGCAGAGCTTGGCAGTGCTGCCCCCCAGGCTTGTAAGGGGACACCGTGTCTATCAGTGTAAGGGGATATCAGCCCAGGACCTGGTCAAGTCAGGGAACCCAGAGTCCAGGACAAAGGGGCCAGTCATGGAGCTTCCCAGCCTCCATGAGTGACCTGCTGGGCCCTCACTCCAAACCACTTGTGGGGAGCCTGGGGCATCAGGGGGGACTCTGAAAACTGTGTTCTAGGCCTCACGTGGCCCTGCTCTGCTGTGAGGTTTAGAAACCTTGCCTTGTGAGGCACACAGGTGCTGAGGTGGAGAACAGGCTGTAGAATCATTTCTGTTGGGAGCTCCACACAGAGCCCAAGAGGGCAACAGGCATGACCTTCAGCATTATCCATGGGCCCATCTCCTGCTGTTGGAGCGTCTAGCCCAGCCCAGCACGGGACCTTATGTCTGTACTCTTGGTGCTTGGGTGGTGAGGCAGGGTCTCTGCGAGCTTCAGGAAGTCCTCATTCCACAGAGGGAGTCCCGTCTCCAAGCTGGCTAACCCAGACTTTAAGGTGAGCTGGGCACCTGCTGTTTCTAACACTTACCCCAAGCCATCTTAAAGCCCCAGGACTGAGGTACAAGACGAAGATTTTATCAGGGTGCCTCACCTGGTAAGGGGGTGTACTGGCCATGGTCCTGGCTGCTAAGAAGTTTCTGGCCTATCTGGACCTTGGAAGAGCTGTAGGTCGGGAGCACAGGGGAGATGTGTATGCATAGAAACCAATGTAAATGGACTCAACGAGGGGGCTCGCTAAGCTAAGGTCGGAGGGAGCAGGTCCAGAAAGTTCTGGCATTACCTTCCATCTTCCCGGGGCAAGGACTGTAGGGAAGAGGGGCCAAGGTGTTTAGGGGCTGAGGCCTCTGTGCCCCAGGATGTCCCTGTTGCGGGGTGCGAAGAGACTCAGTGGGACTGAGTCCATGCCAGGGCTCTTGCCTATGTCTTCTGGGCTCTTAGGGCCAGCCAGAGGTTAGCCCCTGCCTCAGCATTGTAGTCAAGAGGGACCTGAGGTGGGGTAGGAGCATACCACTGGCTGCCCCTTGTGGAGCTTGCAACAATAGCCTCTTGCTAGGAAGAGGGAGGACCTTAGGTGGTTCCCAGGCCTGCGTTCTGGTTGGAGGGTGGGGAGGCCCCCAAAACATTTTTCAGTTTCTAGGTGTGGAACACACTCTGGGAGAAGGGCCGGGACTGGTCCTGTAAGGCAGTGAGTTCCTTGTCCAGGAGGTTTGGCAGAAGAGGCTGGGCAGGTTTTCCTTCCTCTCATGCCCCTGAACCATTCTCTCTTCACTAATCACCAGAAGAGATTCCTCTGGGGATGCACAAGGCTCGGCCACGGACTTGCTGGTTTCCAGGGTGACCTTGAGCGTGTTTTCCTTGGCCCCAGACTGTGCGCTCCTTCCTGTTGGAGCAGGCACTGGAACAGCAGGGCCAGCCCTTCCTCTTGCCCCTGGTAGAATTTCCAGGCAAAATGCTGTTCCCAGGGCGGGGGCAGGGCTTCATTGTTCTCACTCTCAAGGGGACTTGAGGGGTGAAGGAGGCAGAGGCTGCGTTTAACTCCTACATGGCCTTAGGATGCCAGCTCTGGGGCCGGGGTCCCCAGGCTCCCGCGAAGCTTGCCCTGGCTTCGGCACCTTCAGTGGCTCCCATTTCGTCCCTTGTGGGACTGAGCACAGCCGCTTATTGTTCAAGAGCCTGAAAGTGTGCCCAGGCCAGCCAGGAGGCAGGAGCCGTGACCCAGAGACTCGATCAAAGGCAATGGTAAAGGAAAGGCATTCATTCATTCATTCATTCATTCATTCACTCACTCACTAAGGGCTGACTTTCAATCAGTCTTGCAAAGAGTCAGGAATGTTCCCTGGCCTGTACAGCCCCATGCTGCATTGGGAACATAAGCCCTCCAGCAGGCCAGCCACAGTCACCTGGAAGAAAGCCCAGGTCTTGAGAAGAGAGGCGAAGTCACTTGCCACTGGGCTGCAACTGTCCTTTGGCATCTTTGAGCCCAGCTCCCTCCCCTTACCACGTTCACCAGACACTGAGCACTGTCTGCACTGGGACCTGGCTGTGAGTAGGATTACCAAGGCCACAACCGTTATTGAGGTTTGGAGGGAAACAATTAGGAAACACCCAGATAAGAGGGTTTCGGGAGGTCCGGAAAGTTGAAGAAAATAAATCAGGGCAGAAGCATGTCCCAGGGAGACTGGAGCAAACTGACCTGGGCTAGGACATCAGGGAAGGCCTCTGAATGTGTGGTGTCAGAGCCAGAGTGCAGCGGCCAGAGATGCTTCATCTTGTTAATGAGTTGGTAGAGGCAGCACACGCAAAGGCCTGGGGTGGACTGTGTTGGGCTGGCCAGTGCTTACAAGTCATGGCTGGGTGCATGCTTTGCCTACGATCTTAAGTATGCAGTGAGCTGAGGCAGGAGGATTGTGAGTTTGAGGCTGCCTTGTGCTGCATAGCCAGACTGCCTGGAATTTTAGGGGAAAAAAGTAAATAATGGGCTGGAGTTCTTGCTCATGCATAGAGCTCTTAGGTACAGCATCTGCAACACCTAGGTCCAGCCCTTCTCCACCCAAGGGAAAACAAGGAATTCTTGGACCTATCACCCTCTCTCCTCTCACCCCAAATTTAGATTTAGTGATGCTGGGACCCTGGAGTGTACTCCTGAACGGGCATCCCAGCCCAGCCCTGCACCCGCAGGCTCACAGTATAAGGGCCAGCCCTTTCCTAGTTGCAGTGAGAGGACCAGAGAGGACTATAATTTATTCAAAGTAGCCCAGCCATCTGACAGAACTAAGCCTCAAGCCGGCCCCAGGGGAGCCTCCTCCTCCTTCGCACACCCAGGCCTGCCCCCAAGCGCCCAGCTCACCCTTTGCTCCAGCCTCAGCTCTGCACACTGTCTCCGACATCTGTCCCTTTCCTTACACGGTTTTCCTCTCTCAGAGTGCACCCTGCTCTCTCTCCTGTCCCTCCTATGTAGCCTTCTAGCTCAGCGCCTGTGCCCCCTCCTCCCCTCAGTCCTCCAGTATTTCTCTCCATCTCAGTTCTCTCCCTGCTGACTGTGGATCAGGTGGGTTCCTCTACTTATTTCCAGGGTTGCTACCACCTCTCCCAAACTTGGGTCTGCTCTGGGCCTGGGATCTCCTCTCAAGGAACCCACCTGAGGCTGCAATCCTCTGTTCTCTGTGGCTCTCCTGGGAGGCCCAGAAAGGTGACGTGCCACCCTCAGAGCTGACTCCTTACTCGGAAGCCTAGCCCTTAACCCTTGCAGCTCCTGCCTGTGCTACCTGGGCATCAGCTACAGGGCTGGTTCAGCTGTCCTCTTCCCTGGGCTCTGCAGAGAGGCAGTGAGGCCCCTCCCCTTGGAACCTAGGCTGGTGCCAGCCTTACCAGGGTTTGTAGATGATCAGGCTGGCGTGCCTGAGAAAGGAGGAGGTGCTCTGACCCCACACTGAGACCATATGGCACCTCCTCTGGTGGCCTGGTGGGTGTAGTAGACCAGCCTGCATGGAGACCTGAGACCCGGCCCTTTGTGGGGCTGAGAAGAGGGCATGAGGGCTGGGTTGGGGCCTACCTGGAGCTGAGCAGGCTTTTTGGGTCAGGGCAGGGGGAGGAAGCGGGAGAGTGTAGCTTCAGGCCTGGCCATCTGGGCTGACAGGGAGCGCAGGCCTCCAGGGCTGGAGAACAGTGAGGGCCAGTGTGCTGCAGGTAGACAGTGAAGCGCAGCCTCTCGGGCCGCTTCTGAAGTGGGGGCCTGGCACCTGGGGGGCATCACACTGGGCATCCTGGTTCTGCCAGAGAAGGAAGCAGCCTGGGTAGCTGCGGGGGTCCCCTGGGGAAGGCCAGCCTGAGTCCTCCCCAGTGTGGAAGGGGTCATTTCCTCCACTCAGACAGGCCCACTGCTGGGTGGGAGGGCTGAGGGTGGGCACCCCCCTCGGTGACCGGGGTTGGTTGGGTGCTGGATTTGAGTGTCTGCAGGTTAGAAAGAGCCTTCCTTTGGGAGCCCCACCCCCGTCACCCCAGCTGTCCTCTGCACCCCAGGATAGGCTTACAGTGGGCTGTTGACAGCAATAGGAGAGTGTTCCCTCTCCAGGTCTCTAGAGAGTAGGCAGGATGGGGAGCAGGAGCTTAGGGTGTGGCTTAGAGCCAGGACAGTGTTTTTAGATACCCATAACCCTCAGGTGCGTGGGCTCAGCTCTCATTTCCAGAGGCTCACAGATAGTGACAGAGGCCTGTCAGTGTGCTCTGGTTAGCCCCAGCCCTGTCCCAGGACCCCATCCTGTCAGTGTGGGTGGATTGTTTGGAAGGTGCTCATAGTCCCTGAGGTAAGCTGTCTGTGTGAGCTCAAAAGTCCACACCTGACTGGTCCCTGTTCTTCTAGCCTGGGGTCTTACCTGCTCCGCATCAGCCATTTTTTTTTTTTTTTTTTTTTTTTAAGGACGTCACTAAATTTGTGGGTGGCTTTTGGGAGGGAAGTTTGGGGGGGTGCAGTGGATGCCTGTCTGGCTTAGGATGCTCAAGCAGGACCTCCTTTGGGGGTTGATCTATGCCCTTCCACTTTGGGGATGGAACCAGGCTCCCCTCCCCTCTCATCTCCAGTGCAGTTCTTGCTCCTGGTCCCGCTTCATTCCTGATAAACAGTGGATGCAGGAAGCTGTCATTGCCTTTTAGACAGACAGCATCCTGAGGGGGTGGCTGTGACCTTAACTGTGAGTGCTCAGGCTCTGAGGAATTAGAGGTGGAGCCTGGCTGAGGAGGCAGATGTGTGCAGAGCTGCCTGTGTAGAGGAATTAGAGGTGGAGCCTGGCTGAGGAGGCAGATGTGTGCAGAACTGCCTGTGTAGGGACTTCCGGTCAGTGCTGCCTACGCAGGTCCAGACAGGAAGCCTGACAGGTCTGAGCTCTCCAGACACCATTGTGTGGGCCTGGGGTAGGCACTGCTAGAAACTAACTTCCCCCTTCCCTGTCTTCCCCTGTCCCTGGACAATGCTAGCTCTGAAGGTAAGTCCCAGGTTGCTGCCCTGTCCTCACACCATTAAGACCTTTGCAACATCCAGACCCCTGGGTTCAGGTCCTACTGGAAGCCCTGTGATCTTAAGGAACTTACTCTCTTGTCTCCAATATTGTTTTGGAAAAACAGCCACCTGTCTGCTAGGGTCACTGGGAAATGATATGATTGAGCGTGTGTGGGATGCTGAGGGCAGGATCTGCCATGGATGTATGCTAGGGTGGGCCAGCTCCTACAATTAGCACGAAACCCAAGCTCCATCTTCCCACAGGCCCTAGGTCAGGCTGTGACCCTGCAGTTCCTGATTCCCTCTCCCTGTATGGGTGTGGCGCCTGCATAAATGTCTGCACCACAGCAGGCCTGGTGCCTGAGGAGGCCTTAGATCCCTTGAACTGGAGTTATAGATGGTTGTATGCGCCATCTTGTGGGTGCTGGGAATCTAACCCGGGCCCTGGACCAGAGCCTGTGCTCCGTGGTCGTGTTTAGCCTCCCAGCCCCAGCACCTCGTTCTTGGTGGCAGTGTCTCCTTCCTTGCACAGTGCTCTGGGTGAAAGCCAGGTCCTTCTGCCATGTGCTCAGCTGCAGCACGGAGTGACTGTCCTCATTCCCTTGGCATCGGTAAGCTTTTTGAGGGCAATTTGGGTCACATGCTCCCCTACCCCTTCCGGCCTTCACATTTTTTCTTTTCAAGATAGCGTTTCTTTGTGTGGTCCTGGATGACCTGGAACTCACTCTGTCGACCTGGCTGTCCCTGAACTCACAGAGATCCGCCTGCCTCTGCGTCCCTAGTGCTGGGATTAAAGGTGTGCTGCCACCACCACCACCACCACCCAGCCCAGAGGGCCTTCAAACTTAATGCCCTAGTAAGATTCAGGACTGTCTGGGCTGGTTCCTCTTGGGCCCTGGCCCTGGCCTGGTGCACAGTGTACTTGGCCTTTTAGCCCAGCTCCGAAGCCGCTCAGCCCTTCCTTCCTTGTGGGTGGAGCGCAATTTGCTGTTGGCTTTCTGGCATTGAAGATCTTTCTAAGAGCCTAGTGGCGGCCATTTTAGCAATGGGGCAGATGCCTTTGGAGGCAGAGAGATGGCTGCTTTGTGACGGACTTGGTGTTAGTTATTTGGCGGCGCTGAAGGCCATGCTCCCTCCAAATAGCAGCATAGGACAGGAGGATATGAAAAGCATATTTGGAGTCTGTGTAAACATTTAGAGATTGTCCCTGTGCCAATTGGAAGGCATGGGTGAGAGCTATCAGCTCGGCCTGTTGGTTAGTGGTGTGTGCGGGTAATGCCTGTGCCTCTATTATCTCAGTATCTGACACTATGGCATAGCCCGCCTTACGGGTCTCTTCATATAAAAAGGAGCTGCCATCTGTGTACCAGGTATAAGTAGCCTCAGGCAATGTGCCCTCCTGTATGTGTGAAGGGTGAGGTAACAATTCCTCTAAGGTTTCAGGGCAGGAATGAGAAGGAGAATAGTTAGCATTAGGTTGAGGGAGGAGGCTTGAAATATTAAGAGGTGGACAAGTCCGGAAAGTAAGTGTGGCATCCTCTAGTAATGCCACCTGGAGAGAAAGAACCCGGGAAGGAGGTAAAGTTTGTAAGCCTTTATAAGCTAAGAGATGGGACAGATTATGATGAGAAAAGACAATAACGGGTGACCCAAAGCTTAGCTTCTTTGATTCCCGAATAAGGAGCTCTGCAGCTGCTAAGGCACAGATGCAAGGTGACCAGCCCTGACTGGTAAGGTCTAGCTTCTTTGACAGATAGGCTACAGGTGCAAAGGAGGGTCCCAGCTGATGCCCTAGAGTTCCCAGAGCAAATCCCTCCTTCTCTGCTACATAGAGGGAGAAGGGACGGGTTAAGTCTGGAAGATGAAATGCTGGGGCTTGAAGAAGAGCCTGTTAGAGCTTTTGGAAAGGTTTAGTGACAGGATGGAGGAGGGGCTCATGTGGCGAGCCCTGAGCTGCCTCATATAAGGGGCGAGCAAGGAGAGAAAAAAGATGGAACCCAAGACCGTAGGAAGCCAGCTATTCCTAGGAAAGACAGAATCTCCTGTTTAGTAGAAGGGACTGTGAGGGACTGGATTAGACGCTTTCTGTCTACAGTAATAGCCTTGTGAGTTGGAGTAATAGTTAGACCCAAATAGATGACCTGGGGAGTGGACAGCTGAACTTTAGAAGGAGATACCCTGTAACCCCGGTTGGATAAGAAATTTAGGAGAGCAGAGGTGTTAGTTTGGCTAACCTGTAAGGACGGGCTACAGAGTAAAATATCATCTACATATTGTATTAGTTTAGAGCCAGGGAGAGACAGAGAAAGCAGGTCAGAGGCCAGAGCCTGACCAAATAGGTGTGGACTGTCTCTGAATCCCTGTGGCAGAACAGTTCAGGTCAGCTGTGTGGACAGGTGAGTGTCAGGGTCAGTCCAGGTGAAAACAAAGATATTTTGAGACTGAGGACTGAGAGGAATAGAAAAGAAGGTGTCTTTGAGATCTAGAACTGAGAAGAGAGAGATTCCTGAAGGGATAGTGGACAGGAGAGTATAAGGGTTAGGCACTACAGGATGGAGGGGGACCACTGCAGAGTTAATGAGCCGGAGGTCTTGAACCAGGCAGTAGGTTCCATTAGACTTTTTAACTGCAAGTATAGGGGTGTTAAAAGGTGAAGAGGTTAGGTGGAGCAGCTTTTTCCTGAGGAGGTCAGAAATGATAGGCTTAAGTCCTCTTAGGCTCTGGAGTGAGAGAGGGTACTGAGCTTGGGTGATGTATCTGGTAGGGTTCTGTAACTGGATAATAACAGGCTGATGGTGCCTAGCGATAGAAGGGTTCTGGGTATCCCAGACTTCTGGGTCTACCTGAGAGGCTGGCAAGGGGAAAGAACTGTTAGAGTCAGAAGAGTTAGTGGCTAGGAGGAGGAGTAGAGGAGCTGCTGGAGTGTCTGGGATGAGGCGAATGTGTGGAGTGAAAGAAATGGATGCTCCTGCCTTAGCTAGAAGATCCCTCCCCATTAAAGGTACAGGGCAGCTTGGCACCACTAAGAATGTGTGTGTGAGAGGGAGCCCCTGAAAATGCAGTTAAGTGGTGGTGTCTGATGAGGTAGATAAGGCTGTCCCTCAACCCCGACAATAGGGAGAGGTAGGCCCCAAAACTCTCTCAGGACAGAGTAGGTAGCTCTGGTGTCCAAAAGGAACGAGATGGGGCACCCATTTACTTTTGCTTGGTATTCTTTTTCTCCCTCCTCTTCTCCCTCGTTTTACATTTCTTTATTGTGTATGGACCCACGCATGCCTGCTGGAGGGGAGTGGAGAGCAGCTTGCTGGAGGTGGTCCTCCCTTCCTCCACAGGCTTTCAGAGATCGAACTGAGGTCTTCAAGCCCTGAGCCGTCTGCTGGGTCTTCTGAGGGACGGTGAAGACGGTGATGGGGCCTAGCTGAGATCTGATTTGGGGAGTCCTGTTTCTATTTCTAGGCTCCATTCACATCCACTGGATCAAACACCTTACATGATGCTAGGAAATGCCTGCTTCATCAGCTGGGGGATTGGAGACTACGGTCTTGAACCCCCACCCAGTCGATGGAGAGATGTGTGTTACCTCCTCACTCAGGTGTCCCTCTGGAAGTGGGCCAGGGTGACAGTACAAATCCAGACGTTTCCTGTAGGCACCCAAGCTCCTGGATCGGGGCCTGGGAAGCCTGTCTGTCTGAGGCAATCACTGAGGCTTCCCTGTTGGTAGTTGGTGATTGGAGTCCTCGGTTTGGGAAACAGCCCTAGTGAGGAGGAGGGCATTTTCCAGGTGCCCCTGCCAAAACTGGGCTCTGCCTGGGGCTGCTCTCCTTCACAGGAGTGGAGGCCACAGGGGTCCTGCTCACAGGCGGAGGGGGCAGAGGCTCTGGGGGAGGATTGGTTCCAAATGCCCTGCTGGGGTGCAGGAAGCTGCTTTTGTTTGCCTCCAGGTTCTCGATTGAGAGCAGGAGGGGGGGCCTCTCAGGAGGGGGGGCGGGGAGCCAGGCCTTTCCCTGTCTCCGAGCTCCTGCGGGGACCGCCATTCCTCCTCAGCACCCACCATGGGCCTGTAGAAATGCTGGGCTGGGCTGGTTGGTAATGACTACTACTTTGCCAAGGCCAGGAGCTCATTGTGCACCAGCTGACTCTCTGGGAGCCTGTAGGCGCTTAATTGTGTCCCATTGTAGGCCGGAAACTAATGCCCAGAGGAATTGAGAGCCTGAGGTAGAAACCAGGCCAGACCTTTGGAATCCTGCTGTGTACAGATGGGGTCCTAAACTTTAGTCCTGCTGCCCCAAGGCCACCAAACACATCCCTGCTGCCTGCCTGCTGGGGGCCAGGCCAGAGGCTGCTCTCCACCCGTTAGCGTTCACCTAGTCCACAGGGAACCCAGCCAAGCAGGCCCAAAGGGAAGCAAAATGGGTCAGGTGAACTCTGCTCTGACCCTGAAACTTTGCAGGTGGGGACCTCCAGCTTCTAACTGGGCTAGCTTGGCGGTGGAGAGCAGTCACCCCCAGAAATGCTGAGGTGTAGCGGGGACGCGCTGAGCCACCTTTGTGGGAGGTGCTCCGGAGGTGAGCTCAGCCCACAACAGGCCTGGAGTCCAGTGACAGGGTGCAGGTAACTGTAGTGGTATCCGGGTCCCTGTCTCCCAGATGACAACACTTCCAGTCCTGTGGGGCTGGCTGGTGTTCTGGGAAGAGGGACAGGACTGGACCGGGGACTCTCTACCGCTGGGTTTGGAGAACTGCCCTCCCCTCCCCTCCCCCATCCCAGGTCCCAGGATGGCGCCTGGCTTCCAGCTGTGATCCAGCACCCCCCTCACCCCCGACCTGGAGGCCTTCCCTCCCTGACTGAGGAGCCGGGAAGGGGGCTTCCCTTGTGAGGAGAAAAACCTGGCCTGGATTCCTGCCTAGGCTGCCCTACCCAGCTCCAGACTGCCCCAAGCACCACCTGTGACCAATCCACTCCACTTCCCTAGAGAGTTCATGCAGCAGCCTCTGGCCAAGACCATGTGCCATTACACTTTCTCTGTGATTGAGGCAAGTTACACACACACACACACACACACACACACACACACACACACACACACACACAAGTCAACACATGCAGGCATGTGCGCATCTTTTAGGTCCTCAGTTTCCCCTTCTGTACTTGAAGGGATGGAAGTCTGGTAGATGGTGTGGTTTTAATAACTTAAAATGACAATGTTGCTATGGGGACTAAGAGAGAGAAAGGGAAGTCACCTAGGACCAGGAGGGTCAGGAACTCCCTGTAGAGGATGCAGACCTAAGAGGACGGGAAAGGAGCGGGTAGATTACTGGCCACAAACAGAGCAAGGGCTGCGAGCTGGCAGGGGACAGGGTCCAGGCAGGGATGGGTGAGGCTGCAGGGGGTTTGATTTGTGCCCGATTTCTGGCGCTTCAAATACCAAAGAGATGCTTGGGTTTGTAGCTCTTATGCTCTGGGGAGCCGTCGGAAGTTTCTGGAGCTGCAGAAGGACTTGGAGAAGGCTTATGCGAGTAGATCGAGGCAGCTGATTCATCCCCTTTGCAAGCCTCAGTTTCTCCTCTCCACTGTGAGGTAGGGATCTTCCTGCCTTCAGCCTCGCTAGTGCTACTAATGTTGGAGGGGAGGAAAAATTCAGGCACCCTGGTGATTTGTTTGGTGTGGGGATGGGGCAAAATGGCTTGGCAAAGCCCTTCGATTACATAGGTGTGCCTTATATTCTTTATGTGTGCTTGAATTACACAAAGTAATCCTAGTGATATGAAAGCAGTATTTTCTATCAGACGAGACTGCCTTCTAAATGTAAAGAATAGCCAAGTATCTTAGGCAGAGTCAGGGAGGACTTCCGACCCGACTGAGGGGTGCCTGCAGAGCTGTGTGCGGCCGCTCACTTCTGGTCATGTTTCCATCCAGTAATCAGGGACCCCCTCCCTCAGACCCTAATTGCACGTGCCTAGCCTTAGGGTGCGTGCAGATATGCACACCGCTGTGGCATAGTGTGCTCCGGGAGCCCTGGGTGCAATGTGGAGTCTGAGGCGCGGGCGTCGGGATATGATGCTCCTGGGGTCCCTCGGGCAGGACAGGGACACTCCCGGGCCGCGTCGCCCCGACGACTCCAGGCCAGGATTTCACCCGCACTGACTTTCCGGGCGGGTGCCAGCCCGGCCTCCCGGTCCCGGGCCCCTGCGGAGGGGCCGGCTGCTCAAGGCGGGGCGGGGAGGCGGCGGAGGAGGAGTTGGAGCTACTTTGTAGGGCAGCCTTGGCCTCGGCGGCTGCTGCACGGGAGCGCAGGAGAGTGCAGGGCGCCCGCCGGGCGGTCCGGAGCGGCCGATGGGGCCCGTGTGAGCGCCCAGGCCTGGCCCGGTGCCCGGCGGGCGGCAGCATGTCCGCGGGTGGCAACGCCAGGAAGAGCACCGGGAGGCCGTCCTACTACTACCGGCTGCTGCGGCGGCCCCGGCTGCAGCGACAGAGGAGCCGCTCCCGCAGCCGGACCCGGCCCGCCAGGGGTAGGCGACACCCCGACCCCAGTCCCTCGCTACCACCGTATCACCAGAGAATGTCCTGGGGCACCAGGGGGCCGGTGATGCGCCTGTGTCTGTGGGTGAGGGCCCCTCATCTGGAGATACCGTGACTGTCCCATCCCCATTGCCCCAGCTTCTGTTGGTCCTTCTTCTTGGGGAGCCTGGGTCTCTAGTGTCTCCCATGTACCAGGAGCAAGGAGTAGGGGCCCTGATATCCAGTGCCCCCGCACCGCTCAGATCCGTGTCCCATCCCACTGTGCATCAGTTTACCCAGCGCCCAGGCCGTAAAGTAGTCGAAGTGGATCTTGGCTTGTTTCCACTGTCTGGAACTCAAGCTTGGCCTCCTTCAGTCCGGTATTGTCCCCTCACCGTTAGGATGGACAGTTGGGTAGACTTCCTGGAGGGAGCCATGTTTATAGGGACCTGGGGCCCCTCTGAGTGGCCCTTGGACGGATACCTCTTTCAAGATGGGCGTGGGGTGGAGTCGGGGAGGCACGCACAGCCTTTCCTCCTTCCAGTAATAAGATCTTCAGCCAAAAATGCTGAAAGTTTTCAGGCTGCCTTGTGCTGGTCTAGTAAGTGGTAAGGGTCAGGGTCTTCCACACAGAGGCTCTCCCCTGGGCTCTAGGAAGGCCGGATGCCTCCGAGGCTTAGACCCACTGAAGGTGTCCACGATACAGAAGAAGCTGGGTTGCTTTGCATCATGAGGTTATCTGGGGCATGGGAAGCCTGGCCCTGGCCCAGGCCCCCCTTCACCATAGGCAGAATCTGGCAGGTGTGGAGAGGTGTTGCTGTATGAGTTGGCCCTTGTTAGGGTGAGGGCTGGTGAAGCAGGCAGGCAGTCTGCACTAGTTTACTTCCCCCCAGGAATGGGGAAGAGTTTTCCCACAGGAGAGCCAAGTAGCAGTGTGCAGGGTGTGTTTAGGAAGTACTGAGTTCCTGTGCACAGAGTTCACGTTGAAGCTGTTCTGCTCACAGGTTTGTGCTGGGACTTGGTCTGAGGGTGTCCCAAAGTTTGTGATACCCCCACCCTTTGCTTCTGCTGAAGTGGCCTCTGCCTAGTTCCAGCCCCAAGTCTAGGGCTGGCCCAGGAAGCCAGAGACCTGGGTTCAAGCTTTGTGAATGGGTCCAAATCACCGCATTTCCTGAGCCTTCGTTTTTGCTCAGCTGTGGGAGAAGGCGTCATTTCGACAGGTTCCGGCTGTGAGAATGGGTGTGGGATGAGTGTCCAGTTGTATGCGGCTCCCCTCAGAGCCTCTCCTGTTCCTGCCCTATCCCTCAAATGCCCCCCATGACCATGCTCTCTTCTGTACCCACTGTGGAGGCTCTCAGAGGATGGGAACTCTGCCTTCTGTCCAGTTAATGAGGCCAGGGATGATCAATGTTGAATGGATCAAACTGTTGTCTGAGCCTTGGCTCCCAGCTGGGCTCAGCTTTGTGTGCTAGCTTGGAAGGAACTCTCTGCTTGCTGGTGGTGGAGAGAGCAGCCCTGATGGAAATTCTAGTTGGAGAAATTCAGGAAGGCTTCAGAGAGGCGTTGACATTGAGACTGTGTCTAAGCTGGGTGGGATTTCCTTTGCTTTACCAGGAGTGACTGAGTCAGCCGTAGGTCCAAGTCCTGCTTCAAAAAAACCGTCTTTCTGTCAGCTGCCTCTCTGAATCTCAGGGACAGTGGCAGTGGCAGCAGGGTCCTGTCTGGGAAGCTAGAAGCCTGTGCCTGCAGCTCAGACCATAGTTAGGTGTGAACCGTGGTCCTTTTCCAGGTGTAAAGTGCCTGTGAGTGTGCACAGAGAAAGAAAAGGAAAAAGCCCTTGGGGTAGAGTGAGTTCATCTTGCATGGGGGACAGAGGACAGCCTTCGGTAGTGACCAGTTGTGTGTGTGATCAGAGTTGCAGGTTGGGGTGCAGGGTGGCCAGGGGCTCCTTGCCCATCTTCCTGCTCTGGCCACACTCCCTTTTGTGGGCTTCCTATTGGGAAGCCACACTAAGATCTTGAATTGCTCCCTTCTGACCTTGGTGTCGTGGTTAGGGTTGGTCCTCTAATGGTAGCATTACCCAAAGGGGTGGTGGCAGCCCCTTGATCCACCTTCCCCCAGCCTCACTTCTGACCTCAGCTCCTAGCAGGGAGGGAAAGGAGCATAGCTCTGTGTTCAGAAATAGAAAAGTGCGTGAAAGTGCTGGGGGCTGGTAGCAGGGACCCACAGATGGCCAGGCACGGGTGTTGGCTAGGCCACCACCTTCTGCGGAGGGCCTCACTGCCCGCCGAGAGCAGCGTGCTGTTCTTGACAAAGCTGTGAGGGAAAGCCGATGTCTCCAGGGTCCCAGGGTTGCACACTGGGTCTAAACAAGGCTCTTCTCTCCTTGCCTTCAGGTTCCGCATCTGAAGATCGGGCAGGTGGGCCTTTCAGTTGGGAGGAAGCAGGAGATTTGTGTGATGGCCTCATCTAGGCATTTCATACTGTGCTGTGTGACCCTGGCCACTTGAAGGCCGGGCCTTTCTTCTGGTTTCGGGGAGCCTTGTCTCCAGAAGGATGTCACCAGTTAAGGTGCTTTGCTTCCATTTCTGGTCTCAGGTTAAGAACGACTTCCTAAGAGAAATACAGCACTCCCCATCCTTGATACAAGCCCTAGCCTATCATTCAGTACGTTTCCAGAACCTGCTAGCTGCCGGCTTTAGCCTGGGCCCAGGGCATGTGGAGATGAGTTGTACTTGCTCCTAGACTCACCGGCCCTATTGGCAGGAGAGACCAGCTTATCGGGTACCGTAGAACACAGGCCTTTTCTAGGGCCAGGGCCACGGTTAGTGAGAGGGCTCTATTCCTAGCTCTGCTTTTGGTTGCTGACATCGGGTCCATTCCAGGCTCTCAGTCAACCCTTCTGTCAGGAGGAGCTGATCCTATTCTGTTGCCCCATGAGCTTGGACACCTCTCTGGGTGCTCACAGTAATGCCAGGGAGGTCTGGGGTCTTCTGTGTCTGAGTCAGTCCCATGCGAGGTCCTGCTGGGGGCTGGGGTTGGGGCAGCACTTGCTTCTGGCATGGCTGTGTTTTCCCCAGCCCTCTGTCTGTCTGTTTCCCTGTCTTGCTGCCTTGTGGCCCAATCCTACCTGGGCCTCTTTCCCTGCAGGAACTGCTAGAGTCTGTGGAGTACCAGGAGGGGGCTCCCAAGAACCCCCAATACACTCTGCAAAATGAAGGGCTGGGGATGACCTCTAGAGTGTGGCTTCCTCCACTACCAGCTCAGAGCATGGCCTCTGGGTCATCTGCCCTTGGAGTCTGGATGGGTGCACACCTTTGCCCATGGGTGTGTGATTCCGGCTCACCAGCACTCCAGATGGCAGCATGGTTGTGCCTGTGTCTGTCACATTGGCCTCTCGTGGGAGCAATAGTGAGGGAAGGACCCATCCTCTCCCACAAGGAGGGCTGGAGGACTGTGGGAGAAAGCAGCCGCAGACTCCCAGGGATGCTGCTAACCGTGTAAGTGGGATAGGAAAAGGAGACGGCCTTCTTAAAGTCAAGGCCTGGCCTCCAGCTGCGTGGGCCACGGGTTAGTAAGGCAGAGACCAGAATCTGGGGTTGGGCAGAGCTGGGCTCCAGCATCTGAGTGGTGTGGCCTTGGGCAAGGCTCTCAGTCTCTGGCCTCTGGTTTCTTCATCTGTAAAATGAAGATACCAGTATACATCCACAGCACTGCTATGCGTATTAAATGTTAAGGTTCTGATGTTAAGGTTAAACATTCCGAGTTCACTGCCGGAACAGATCGGGCACTCAGCAGATGGAAGCAAAGCAAATGGGAACAATTTTGACTCATATTATTACCTCATAAGGGGAGTGAGCCCACCAGACCCCAGGATATGTGAGGGTGAAGAGAAGTTGGGGCCGAACCCCACATAGGCTCTGTATCTCCACAGGAACAGAGAGAGGAAGCGGGGAGAAAGACAAATTGGATTTCAGAGGTTCCCCCAAGAAGAGACAGAGCATGTCATTGGTCTCTGGGGAGCATATTTGAGTACTTGGGGGCCACAAGATACATCTAGCTCCCAACCTCACTAGTGTTCCCAGGCTTGTCCAGCTCGTAGGTCCAGACTGTTGCCCCAGGGCCTTTTGGCATGTCTCCTGGAATGCAGAGCCCACTGGCTCAATCTGGAGTCTTCCTCATTCCTTCCCGTTGGCTTCTCTTCACACACAGGTTACACCCACCTCGGCCGCCCCCACCTCGGCCTCCTGCCTCACCTTTGCCTGCTCTCCCCTGTTGCCGTTCACATTCTGCCAAACATGCCGCTTTACTGGCAGATCACATGTCTCAGGACGTCAGCCTGGTCTACCCTCTAAGTTTCTTAGTGGGATGGTTCAGCGCACATTGGATGGTGAGTTCCCAGCCGCAGGCAGGCAGCCCGGCAGCCCGAGGCCCACTCCCTAGACAGAGCTTTAGGTCCTTGAGGGAGGCCAGAGGCGCCAGTTAATCTGCTGGAATGTCAGCCCCGTGGCCTTCGATGTCCCGGCTGTCTTCATCACCTTTAATAATTAGATAGGCTCTTTCACTGACGGAATGTGGGCCATGCCGAGGGCCTCCCTTGCTTATCTCCCACCTTGTAACTTCCCAACCCTTCATAAAGGTGCAGGGCATTATTATTTCCATCCCAGGTAGGGAGACTGAGCCTGGTGAAATAATGCCTGAAGCTAGCATTGGGGCCACTGTTAAGCCGGCCTAGAGTCACTCTGCAGGCCCTGCCTCTCCTTGGCTGGTGTGACCCTGAGCACTGGCTGACCTCATGGGTCAGGGCAGAGCTTGATTCCTGGGCACCTAGTTTCTCACTGCTTCAGTTCTGCACCCACCGAGGCCCACAGCACGACCGGGTGCCAGGAGACTTTGCTCAGTCTCTTGCAACTGCATTCCCAATAGGGAAACTGAGGTTCATGAAGCCGAGGCCTCTAAGGTCACCGCCATGGCTGATGATAGCTGCGTTTGGAACTGGGTTCTCAGTCTCTTTGCATCTTATTGACACGTTGGTATGTCTGTTGCCTTTTCTAGATTAGCTCATGGGGACGGAGCCCCTGTGTGTCTCGCCGCAGACTCGCTCACATCCTGGGCCACATGCTTGTTTTGCTTTAGAAATGACCCGAAGCCTTTTGACTGTTTTTAAGAGAAAAGCAGAGACTGCCTCTTCTCCAGGAACTTCCTCTAGGGCCACTTGCTTAAATGTCAGGAAGGGAGAGCATTTCCTGGTCAGGAACATTCAGAGCCTGCCGGGAGCTGGAGTTTTGTTTTCTGTTCAGGAGGTGTTTAGGGAGTCAGCCCCCACCCCACTTTGCCATTCCTGGGAATGTGTCTGGCAGTCGTGGGGAGGGGGGTTGAGAAGGAGCCGCCTGATGCCCGAGTGTCAGGTACTGGCTCTAGGAGTGGTGGCTGGTTATTTTTAGCTATTCTCATCCAGTAGCGGCATTTCAACGTTTGTTCAATATTTAATTATCCATCTGAATTGGCCCACGTGGCCTTGAGTTTGGAAGTAGGTCTGTGCAGTGATTTCCTGATTGCATAAATAAGGAAGCAAGAGAAGCTCAACAGCCCTCTAAATAATAATAATGGAGGAAGGAGGCTTGGTGCTCAGAACAGACGACCTGGCTCCTCCCCCGTCTAGACGACCCCTGCAGGTTGCAGGGTACTCAGGATGCCTGTAACACCCTGGGACCTGCTTTGTCTGTGGGGCTCACACCTGCAGCAGCTGTGTTTTTCATGGGGTGTGGGGGGGTCCCCCGTCTTCTGTGTTCTCTTTGACAGCTGCTGGGTACCGAATGGAGGTTTGGGGATTTTGCCTTTGGAGGTCTTGTTAGCTTTTATTCCCTGTTCTGACAGACAGGCGAGGGCTGTCAGCACCGAGCTGTGTGGTTTCTTTTTCTGTGGCCCTTGGAGGTGATGCCTTGACACTCCTGTGAAATGGAAAAGCAGAGTACAGGCAGGCAGATGGGATCGAGCTCTGTGCCCCTTCCCTGTGCCGAGGAGGCAGCAGAGAGAAGGAGAGGAGAGCATGAGACCTGGGATGCCGGCAGGCCGTTAGTGCTCCTTCCCAGAGTCTTGCTTGGCATGGGGATGGTGGTTTACAGATTAAATAAATTGACAGTCTGGATTAGAGGCAAATGATTTTCTATTTATTAGTGCTTCGGTTCTGGGGACACTGGGCTTGAGTCAGGAGTGCAACCAAGGTTAGGTTCCAGGATGGATGAGAAGTGTCATTTCAGACAGGTTATCTTTGGGCTCTAAAGCAGCTTGACATAGCTACGACGCCATGTAGGATGTGTTACAAACTTGAGAGTGTGTATTGTCATTAGTGCCCATTTGTCTAAATCCTAAGTCTGTCGTGTTGATATAGAAGTGCGGTGTGATGTCTGTGGGGACTGGGATCATCTGTGGTTCCTCGGTGTCTCCTCCCACCAGAGACTGCTACACAGGTAAGCGGCACTCAGCCACCTACTGTGTACACACTGTGGGCAGGGCTGCCTTGGTGATATAGTAGCCCTAGTGACTCAGTTAGCCACCTACTGTGTACACACTGTGGGCAGGGCTGCCTTGGTGATGAAGGAGTTGAGGGAGGGCTGTGTAACCAGGTCAGCAGATGGTTTGGCTAGAAAGGTTGGCAGGGCCTTGGATGGTGAGTCAAGAGTGCGCTCCCCGCCCCCAGCAGCACAGGGAGCCACAGTGATAATACTGGGGACAGCCTCTATTCCTTGAGCATGTGCGCTGTGACAGGCATTCTTCTGTGTTCAGTCCTGGGGCCAACAGACTCTGCAGCTGGAAACCAAGGCTCGGACTGGCCAAGTGCATGGGAAACCTCTCCACCCCACCAGGGCTGTGATGGGGGAGGTGGCTTGAGAGCCACAGCTAGACTTGCAAGGAGCAGGGTGGGGGTGGGCATCAGTGATCACATGTGCCCCTGGCAGCTAGGCATCTGGCTTGAGAGACTCCACACCGGGGTGGGGACTGGTGGAGAGGGAGTGAGGACTCTACCAGGCTCTGGAGTGGGGCAACCTCAGGCCTCAAGGAAGTGTGGGGGGGGGGCGGGGGGGGGGACCTTAGACGCTGGCAGGTCACTCACTCCTGGGGAGTTTCTAGGGTGCTGTTGGCTATGAAGGTGGAATGGGAGAGAGGATGAGGGCAGAGGAGAGGCCGCACACCACTCACTATGAGGATAACGCTGGGCTCTGGCCTGTGCACAGCAAGGCCACTGTAACAAGGCCACCACCACGTCACGTCCGTTTCTCGCACTGCATGCATGCCTGGTGTCTGAGGAGGCCAGAAGAGGGCATCAGATCCCTTGGAACTGGAGTTGCAGAAGGTTGTGAGCCACCATGTCGGTGGCGAGAATCGAACTTGGGTTTCCTGCAAGAGCAACAAGTGCTGTAAACCACCAAGCACCTCTCCAGCCCCTGGACTCTGTGTTCCGAACTTTGCTTTTAGGAAGTAGGAGGTGGTGGTCACTGGTTTCAGCACTTGATTTGGCGGGGCCGGAAGTCAGAGCCTGCCACCCAGCCTCTTTTAAGCCCTACAGTTTTTATGTCTGAGATTTGAACTGGTCCCTGGAATTCCTAAGGTTGGGAGCCTGGCACTTGGGAAAGCCCGGGCTCACTCTCAGGGTGAGAGGGCTGGGAGGTGGTGAGGCAGGGCGCAGTGAGGAGTGGAAGGGTGGCTGCTGGCTGCCAATGCTGGCAGGGATGCAGGGGTGCAGGGGTGCAGGGGTGCTGACAGCAGAACGGTCCTAGAGGCCGCAGGAGCCCAGTTGTTTGAGGAAGGGGCATCAGACCTGGCACTGTGGGAGAAGCTTGGTGGGAATGGGCTCGGGAGGACCGTGGGTTTCCACAGACCACTGCGCTGTCTATTCCATCTGGAATCCAGAGCCATAGTTGGACCTGAGAGTGGTGGGTTTAATGTATGCGGGGAGCCCCATCTCTGTCCAACAGTGGGCTCTCAGCTCTTCTGGGACCCTGACTCTTAAAGAACCCAATGCTCCCTGCAAAGAGAGGGACCTTTTCTTCAGTCTGGAATGCTCCATGGCTACAGGAGAAGGGCTGGCCCCTCCTTGGAATCTTCTCAGCAGACTCCTGTGTAACTGATGGTCCTCAGGAGACAGACACCAGTAACGGTCACACCTCCCTCCCTCCCTCCCTCCCTCCCTCCCTCCCTCCCTCCCTCCCTCCCTCCCTCCCTCTGTTGAGGCACAGTCTAAATTCTGAATTTAGACTCTGAATTCTGCTATGAAGAACAGGCTGGCCTTGAACTCTCAAAAACCCACTTGCCTGCCGCTGATTCCTTGCACGTCTAAAATATTTGTTAGCACTTTATGGAAAGGTTTTCTGACTGACCCGAGACACAGCCGCATCTGTCTGCTCTCCGCGGCGGCGGTGGCCTGCGTGTGTGCGCCCTGCACGCCCTGCACCGTGCTCTTAATGCTGCTGCTGCTGTAAATGCGTCAGGACCCTAACGGAACGTCGTGGTTTACAGTGGCTATGGAGGAGCGCCACACAACGGAGAGGAGCACACCTCTCCAGGGAACCCCTTTGCTCCCCAAATTCCAGTAAGGCAGAGGGATGACATGTTGCTTTCTCCGGAAGCCTGGAATGGGCCCCGAGGCTGCAAAGAAGAGACACTGGGAAAACCTGTGGGAAGAAAATGGCGAGGGTAACCTACAGACTGAAATGTCCAGAGGTCTTGAGAGGAGAAGTAAGACTCGGGGAGTGAGAAATCTCTGAGCTAGTTAATCTGGGAGAGTAGCCAGGGCACCCCGAGTCTAGACTGGGGAGCCCTTTGGAACATGGTGCCTTTCAGGATGAGGCCTAGGAAGCATGTGGTGTCAAAGGCAAGGTTGCTTACTATCTTGAGTGGAGGACCGCAAAGCAGTGTCTGTGCTGTCTACATTGGTGGCACTTTTGTAGGGTCTGGAGTGGGGCCGGCCAGAGGTCACGGAATGAAATGAGCCCCTCCCCTGTCCTGGACACTGTACAGGACCCTTGGATGGGCCGTGAGGCCGAGTCTCCTCGGTTTCCAGGAGCTAGCTGCCCATGTGCCTTCTCCCACTGTGCTGCCACCTCTGTCCTGGTGCTGGGTGTCAGGGTCTTCAGGGCCGTGGTGGGTGCCCTGCACATAGAGTCCTCCCCATGTCTCCTCCTAGCAGATCCCACAGCAGTGGGCAGCACCCACTCACTCTGAACCACATTTTGAACTTGGAAACAGCTTGAATTCCATTTCTGTCTATTTGAGAGACACTGACATACCACAGTTAATGGCCTCAAATTAATTACTTTTATGTTGCTGTGACCAAAATATCCAATAGAAACAGCATAAAGGGAAAAAAGCCTTATTTTGGTTCATGGTCTCAGAAGGCTTTCAGTGTGTCAGATGCATATGTGCACACACACACACACACACACACACACACACACACACACACACCCAGGAAGACATGGTAATTGGCTTGCGTTAGTAGGACCTGTGGAAGCTGTTCACACCCTAGAAGACCAGGGAGCAGAGAAAACGGGCTTGAACTAAAAGGGGCCGGCTAACCTTCAAAGACCCACCCCGAGCTGACCTGCTTTCCCCAGCCTGACCCCATCTCTTCAAGTCTTCAAAATAGTGCCACACACTGGGGACTAGGTGTTCAGAGCATGAGCCCGGGAGGGGCAGTTCAGTCCCCATGGCTCCTTCCTTCCCCAAACCCGGTCAGTATCATGAACCAGATGTCATTCGAACGTGACTAAACTCATATCTCCCAGCTAGAACTGGAACGGCTGGGAAGTTTGGGAGGGACCCAGGCAGGGAGGACTCTCTGAGTCTGGAGGGACCGCACACAACCCCCACACAACCCCTCCCTCGTCTCCCCTCGGATCCCTTAGGTTTATATCCTGCCTCTGCCCCTCGCTGCATGGTCATGATCAAACCCAGTTTCTTTTTGTTGAAGTCAGAGCTGGCCCTGTGCGGGCTTCGCATCTCTGGGTGTATCTCACTACTTCCTGGGGTCTGTCCTTATTACAGACAGCCAGTGTTCAAGCACTGCTTGTTGAGAAAGCTTGCCTTTCCTTGGCACTTCCTTCAGTGGCCAGTTGATGAAATGTACACGATCTATTTCTGGACTCCATCCCGATCCATTGATCTATACATCTTATCCCTATGCTAATTCTGCAGGCGTGTTTACATTAGCTGTACTTCCAGACGCTAAAGTATGTCTTGAAACCCATTAGCAGCGGAAGTCCCCTCGCCCTTTCCTGTGTTCTCAAGCCTGATTTGCCATTCTAAGTCCTTTGCTTTGTTGTCTGAACTTAAGATTCTGCTTGTTAGAGTCTCTGAAAAGTTTCCTGGGATTTTGACTCAGATTGCATTGAATCTGTAGGTCACTTCGGGCCAAATGTCACCTGAACATCATTGAGTCTTGCAACGTGGTATTGGCTATTCATTTCTTTACACTAAAGATAATACCTTTCAGCAATGCATTTTCGTTATTAATCTTTCACGTGTGTAATTAAAATAGTATTTGTGTGTGTGCATGTGCACGTGCGCACACATACACATGCATTGGTCATCAGGGAAGGACTAATAGTTCACTATACTTGTTAGCCTGGTGGAGTTTCATGGATGCTGATAAAGCACCAGACACTTGCCTCCGAGACAGAGATGGCCTATCCTAGCAGGCGGCTTGAGCTTCACATTCCCACTGATTCCCTTTCTATCCAGTACCAAGAACAGATTTTAGGATGATCTGTTCTTGAACAAAGCTGCTTTACTATTTTTCCAGCCTAACCTCTTGTCCCTTAGAGGATCTGATATACAGTCTATGAGTCAGTTGCTCCTTAGGTTCAGAGTTATGCAAGGAATTAGAATGCAGCTCTGTGATAGGATGACGTCATTAAATCAGGAGTTTGAGCCAGGTGTGGTGGCCGGTGCCTAGCTCTTGAGAGGTGAAGCAGGAGGATCAGGAGTTTAAGGATATCCTTGGCAAGAATGGGGCTAGCCTGGGCTTCATGAGGCCCCGTCTCAAAAGCAAACAAGACAAACAAGAAATTTAGAGATAATTAAAATAGAATTCCAGGTTGCACAGCACAGAAAGGTAAAGAAAATGTGAACATGTATATATATAGAGAGAGAGACCTGTAGGGGCTAGAGAGATGCCTCAGCCTGTAAGAGTACTTGCTGCTTTTGTAGAGGACCTGAGTTCAAATCCCAGCACCCACAATTGCCCCAGGGGATCTGACACTTTTGACTTGCGTGGGCACCCAAACTCACATGTACTCACTGACACCCACATACACATAATTAAAAGTAAAACCTTCTAAAAATTAATAAATGCACACTTAACTTTATGCCTGTCTTAGCTTGCTGCAAGAGGCAAGCGTGCTGTATCACACAGTCGTAATGATCTCACTTGATGACATGATTTTTAAACAAAAGTGCAAAGTATTAAGGAACATTAAGTACGGAGGTGTGATGGGGTGGGGGGGAAATAGTTTCTAATGACTGAAGTGGAAAGGAAGTGAATTTAGTGTTGCCACCTCCCTTTGGCACGCTTTAATTAGGACTTTGTGCCCTAAAGTTTTGTTGATGTAATTAGTTTCTATTCTAAGGATAAAATATGCAAGGTGCTGGTCTGGAGAGATGGCTCAGTGGCTAAGAGCACTGGCTGATCTTCCAGAGGACCTGGGTTCGGTTCCCAGCACCCATGTGGTGGCTCACAGCCATCTGTAACTTTCCTCTGGACTTTGAGAGCACTGTATATAGGAGGTGCACAGACACACGTGTATAATCTTTGAGATCTGGAGGTCAGGAGTCTGCAGTCTGCTTCAGTGGGCCCAAGTCCAAGGGTCTTGAGGCTGTGACCCTTGTGGCCCAGGGCAGATGTATTTCCTCCTTCCTTGTTTATCTTCCAGAAGCTGCCTGCAGTTCTTGGCTCATTACCTCACTCCCCCCACTGGTGCTTCCCTGAGGAGTTGTCTTTTTGCCTTCTCTTCACGGTCACACTCTTACTGTCTCTTTTGGGGCTGGGCATGGTGACACATATCTGTAATCTTGGAATACTGAGATGGCAGGACCAATAAGTTCAAGGTCAGCCTGAGCCAAATGGCAAGATCCTGTCTCAATAAGCAGAGAAATAAAATAAATAAAAATTTAAGTCTTTGTTATTACAGTGTGCTCGCCCTGTGGTCTTCCTTCTCATTCAAGGCCCTTAATCGTATCTGGAGTCCATTTTTGCCACATGAAGAAACAGTTTCACAGGTTGCAGGGGTCAAGATGTGGCTTTTGGGGAGCCAGTACAGAGGAGGGGAAAGGTTTGTAACCTCCAGGTAACACCTGGCCGTAGATGGGAGGTCAAAGGTCAACTGGAAGAAAGTATTGTCTGAGGCAGGAGGCTGCCAGGTTGCGGTATTTTCACAGATACCATCAGAGAACAGCATGATAGATGTATTGAGCTACCCTGTCACCCGTGGGTTTTAGTTTACTGAGTGGAAGGCGTCACCTGTCTCCACTCTTAGGTCCTCTAGTTCTCCAAAGAGAAGCTCTGTGCCGTTCCTCTGTGCCCCTGTGCGCACATATGCCCAGGAAGGAGAATGTCTTTGCTTTAGTCGTGTGGACAGCAAATGCACTTTAGCCTGAAGGGGCCACTGCAGGCCTTAACTTCTATTTTGAAGTGATTACAGGTTGCAGGCAGTTGTTCAAACAGTAGAGATGAGCGAGCCCGGGGTGAAGGACTTCCCCTTGGCGGCTTGCATCGCCATGCTCTACAGCGAGGGACCACCGGGAACATTCTAGAAACCAAGCTACAGTTCTGACTCAAGGTGATGAGGCACACCTGGACACAAGAGTCAGGAAGAACCTTCTTTAGGGCCTGGGCTGGTGGCCTGGGCAGGTCTGGGGGTGGGGCTGGTGACTGATTGACTTGTCACAAGGTAGAGGAAGGCAAGGCTGTGTCAGGCATGGCATCCTTTTTCGTTTCTTCTTTCTTTTCTTTCTTTCCTTTTTGGCTATTTGAAACAAGCCTGTGTAGCTCAGGCGAGCCTTGAACTTGAGATCCTGCCTCACCCCACCCTGGTGTTCTTGTCTCTTGGAGAGGCGATTCACAAGCTGCTAACTTGTTACTGATGATGAAGTAAGGGCTCTGAGAAGAGGGGAGTTTGTTTGTTTGTTTGTTTGTTTTTGCTGAGAGGAGGCTTGGTGTCTTGTGGGTGGCCGTGACCTTGTCTTTGTGCACTGCTTAGAGAGGAAACAGCCTTGTTTGGTGTCACTTTATTGTTGTCCTGGGGTCACCCTGACTAAGGTTGCCACCAAGAGAGGTTACTTATGTTCAGGAGAGTAATGTGTGGTCCTCCTGCCTCTGCTTTTCAATTGCTAGGATTACAGGTGTGCGTCTCCATGCCCAGTTCATGGGGTGCCGGGGGTTGAACCTAGGGCTTCCTGCATGCTAGGCCAGTGGCCTCCCGATGGAGCTGCATCCCCAGCCATTGCTCTGCCCCCTGGAACGGTGTCAGTGCTGAGGAAGTTGTTGATGCTGGCTTTTATCATCAGCAGGGTACCCTTGAGAGCCACCACGTCGGGCGGATCTGTAGCGCGTTCTTTTTCATAGCTGGCTAGTACCCTACAGGGCATACAGTTCCTCTCCCAGTTTCAGCTTGCCCTGGCTCCCTGCTTCCCTTCCTGCCCTCAGGTGAAATCCCAGGCCGCACCTGCTGGGAAGTGTTCTACCAGGGAACCCCAGGACCCCTGCAGCCCTAATATTCTATTTCTGCTGCACATATTAAATCTATCGGTGTACACAGCCCAAGTGCCATCCTACAGTTCAGTAGATGGGATTCCAGCACTGGCCTTGCCAGACCCAAAGTGTAGTGAGTAGGCTTCCCTTCTGGAGACTGGAGAGAAGCTCACCTTAACCTGTGTCCCTGCGCTGTAGAGGTGGAGGCTCGGGGAGCAGGGGTTCGAGGCCAGCCTAGACCACACAGCAAGGTCCTGTCTCAGAAACAAACCCCACGTCGTCACCACGCCTTGTGCAGAACGTCGCTCCCTGGCGAGGGTTGAAGCAAGGCGAGGCTCCATCCCTTGCTGGCTGTCAGCTGGGTGCACTCCAGTCTCGAGACGGTGGCACCCATGTTCCTCTGCAGCAAAGCCTGCAGCGGAGGACTGCCATGGCTGTGTCTCCAACCTCGACCACCCTTGCCACATTTAAGGGCTCCTGAGGCGGGATTGGCCCCAAGGGTAGCCTCCTGCCTCCAAATCTTTCCCCTCAGGCACACATCTGCAGAGTCCCTGTCTGTCCTGTCAGTGTGGCTTGTTCACAGGCTCCAGGAATTGGGTGCAGGTTTCTTTGGGGGTCATTATTCTTTAGATGTTGTAGTTTGCACAACCACTCTCCTGTTGAAGGTGCTTGGTTGTGTGTAGTTGGGGCTATTGTAAGGTTGCTGTGAAGAGTCTTACAAACACAAGAGGGCCATGGTCTCTCTCCTTTAGCAACTGTTCTTCTCACACAACACCCTGTTGCTGTTTTATTTGTGTTCATCTCCATAAATTTAGATTTTATGACATGCCTTTGTGCTCCATGGAGAGTCCTCCTAAGCTGTGTCCTCTTGTGTGCTGTATAGTATTCCACTGGGTGACTGCTCCAGGATGCACTCATCCATTTTCTGCTGCTGGACATTGAGGCTGCAAACATCTCTGCAGCCACCCTATACATGGGACAAACCACACAGACAGCCTAGACTACACAGCTAGTGGTCTGGACTGAGTCTGTAGGAGGGACAGGTGTGTGTGTGTGTGTGTGTGTGTGTGTGTGTGTGTGTGTGAACTGTCTATTGTCTGATTGTTCCCAGAGCCTTTTCATGCCACCAGCAGAGATGAATGAATAGTATCCTGGCTCCACCAGCAGTGGGAGTTACTGCTCATTTTAATTTCAGGACTGGTTTCTTATTAATTTCTTGTAATTAGTTTCTTTTCAATTTTGGACTGGGCCAAATCCTATCTGAAAAGTGTGAAGTGGTGTCTGGTAGTTCTGATTGATGTTTTCTCACTGTGAGGACCCTGTCCTCTTCCCCAGCACCCAGCCTTTCTACACCTCTGCTGCGCTGTGTCTCCCAACATCCATGTTCATAGTTGCCACTCACCTGCCTCCAACCATTAAGATCTGGGCAGTGCAACCCGACAGCTGAAATTACAGGATGTTCCTCCAGCCACTGTGTTTCCATGGGAACAACTAACAGTCATCCTTCATGATTAGGTGGTATCCATGGCAACCAAGCCAGCAGCATTTGAATGAAACCGATTTTATTTTATTTAGTTTTTGCAAACACTTGAAGGTTAAGATGCCTGACTCTGGCAGTGGCTTCCAAGAGTAGTCGGTAGCCTGGGCTCACTGCTTATAGCCTGGGCTCACTGCTTAAATGGGGACTTTTTCTACCTGTCAGTGGAAAAAAAGGACTCAGGGTCAGCCAATTCCGAGGCTCGGTTCTGTAGCCTGGGAGGTTATGTAGAGGTCATATCAAGTCTGAGATGAAGGACTTCTGGGCTGTCCTCCAGGAAGGTCTGAGGGACTCCAGGGTGGCTGGGTCTCCCTTCTCATGAACAGTTTTTAGAAATGTTCCTTTAGCTGTGTGTTCTTAGTGGACTCACTTGCCCTGTCTAGGATCATGCTCTCACCGGCTCCTGTGTCCCAAGCCTGAGAAACAGCCTTGGTGCTAAGTCTGAGGCCAGAGGCAGAGGCCCTGGAGCTAATGCTCTGTGCTGAGATCCCCAGAGGCAGAGGCTGTTAGGTTGGGGGCACGGCAGGGCTGTCAGCTCCCTGCTTGTTTTCTGGTATAAATAATGGTTATTTGCTGGGCGCGCGGGGGGGGGGGGGGGGGGGGACTGGGAGAGTACTCTCTGCTTTTACTCTCAATTCACTGAATGGATGTTTAACCAAGAGCCCAGAGACGGGAAGGCATTGGTTTGGAGTCACACAGCACAGACTCCAAATGGAGACCTCTCCCTATATACTGTTTTCTCAGGTTCCCTGAGGTCCTAAGTGAGATCTTTGGGGGTGGGCATTGTTTGAGGGACTCGTAGTCACCTTTGTGTCTTGGCACCTTGGTTTCCTTATCTGGAAATGGGTGCACACCATGGCTGTCCAAGCTGTCACCGGGGGTTGTATCTGGAAGTGCCCAGAGTACATGTTCTCAGTGGGGCGGTGTTGTAAGCAGTACTGTACACAAGCTGGTCAAAAGCTGGGTCCCCAAGGAGGTGGAAAGACCCTACCCTTTTTCATTTTAAAGCCCAGTACATGTGCAGCACCTGAAAGAGTCTGTCTTTGCTATTGCGATTTTTCCATGCGGGTGCCAGGGAGAAAGGAGCTTAGGAAGATTGCTGAGTGGCAGCGCTCACCACCAGAGGCCGGGGGATGCTGGTCAGGGCCTCGGCCACAGAAGCCTGCTGTCTCCTGTATGCTCAGCTCAGTGTCTGGCTGCCTGCAGGCTCCCCGGGGATACCACTTGGGGTAAAATGAGAGGTTGGACCAAACAGTCTCTGAGAAGCTCCTGGATCAGACCCTGAGGGCAAGAGGCAAGGTGATGGGTGGGTCCTGGAGAGAGCAGCAGTCTCAGGGCTGGGTGAGGGGGCAGCCCTTCCCAGCATCCATGCCCTACCAGGTGGGCAGGTGTCCTGGAAAGGGAGGTAAAGCTGTTACCAGGCGTGTGTGTATGTGTACCTGTATGTGTGTGTATACATGCACTTACACTCTTCTGTGTGTTTCCCACATGTGAACACGTACATCTTTGGAGGCCAGTCATTCTGAACGTTTCCCTGATACCCTGGAGACTTCAGTACCTTTTTCCATAGGGATCCTAAGAGCTCTGGAGGAGACTGGCTTTGCCAGCTGAGTCCATGGCTGTAGTGGGTGCCCTGATGGGTTAGCTGAGTCGGTGGAGGAAGGAACATGGTCAAACCAGGACCCAGCACTGCCGGGTGCCTGGCTCAACGTAGTAGGAACAGAACAGAGATGCTCATTTTCTCCCACTGAGAGAGACAGGGAAATACTTAGTAGGTCTGCAAGACTCAGTGATGGAGAGTGTGAGAGACAGGGAAGTAGTAGGTCTGCAAGACACAGTAAGGGAGAGTGGGTATGAGCTGGGTCTGAACTGATGAGGTAACCCCAACAGAGGAACCCCTTAGCACTTGACTGCATCCCACGGGAGGCCATGTTGGCTATCATGAGGGGACAGCATGGGTGAAGTGTGTTGGGGGTTGGCATCTCTGCCTCATGGCAGGCATGGCAGAGCTTTTTGTCTTGGGCAGCACCCAGTGGTACCACCAAGTGGCACCTTAGGAACCAGGGTAAAGTATATGTCACCTTTAGGGAACCGAGTATAGCAGAAGACAGCTAGCTGGAGCTTGACCACTCCAGGATTGTCAGCTCCTCTCATGACCCTGTTCTCTGTCCCTGCAAAGGTGGTTGATCCCAGGAGTCTGCCTTAGCTGAACTTTGCACTCTGAACTGAGCTCTGAGGGCTATGTGTATGTCCAGTCCTTTGTCTGTCCCGGGGCCCAGTGGCTCAGCACTTCTGGAGCCGTGGACTCAGCCCATACACCCTGGTACTCACTTGTACCTGCCCTTCATTTGCTGGGACCCGAGGCTCAGACTCCACCCTGCTGAAAGGAGGCCTTCATTGGCTGCCTGGCCTCCCATTTCAGTGCCTCCCACAGGACTCAGGTGAGAGTAGGATACACCATCACAGAGCTCATAGGACATCTGCCAAGTGGCGGTGACATGTCCCATCCGGGTAGAGAAGGTGTGTTCTGTCACAGAGTGAGCAGGAGCCAGGCCTAGATTCTTAAAGGCAGATGGGGAGCGTAGGAAGAGATTTCCTAGGGAAACCTCCAGAAAGAGTGGGCGTCTCTTGACTTACTAGCGGGGGATGGGGGTGAGTTTTAGGTAGAGAAACACAGCAAGGAAACATGGAGATGGCTGCCACCTGACTGGAGGAGCCACCCTGGCAGAGGTGACCCAGGGCATGGCCTGCTTGCTCCTTGGCCAGGGCTCAGAATTAGAGACTTGTAGTTGAGCGAGAGGCTGAGTGCTGTCCTTTTATACTTTTGGGAACACTTTTTCAGTCAGGAGAGAAGAAGGTAGGAGGTGTGGCTTGGGTGTTGTAGACGCCCTGCCTTTGGCGGACCTGCTCCTAGGAGCTCCTGTCTTCTCTATCCTGTGTCTGCACACATCCCCCTTGCTGTGCCCCTGGGGTAGACTTGTGGGAGGCTCTGTGTGAATGTGAATGTGTGCACACATTTGCCAGGGTGGTCTCTTATCCCATGTCCCTGTGTCCCCATGTGCCAGGGAGACCTTCACACTGTCCTCTTCTTCCTTTTGAGTCAACAGGTTTTCCTAAGTGCCACACATACCAGGCTCTGTGTGAGTGCAGGAGATGTGGGGATGCAGTGTGAGTGTCAGGAGTCGACACCCCCCCCACACCCCCACACCCCCCATCCCCCCCCACACCCCTATAGTGCAATGACCTTCTCAGCAAGAGATAGAGTCAGGAGCCGAGAGGACAGGCAGAGGTGTCACGAGGACCTCCTTCGGGGCTGTCTGGATAGTCAGGCTGGTGGATGAAGCTGGAGGAGTCCTCTGTGGTGGGCCACACCAGAGGGGGCAAACAGGCAGCAACTATGGCCTGAGGGACCAGTCAAGAAGCAGTTGGATTAGGTTGGCTCGGGTCTTGAATAGGTCTGTGCATGCTGTGGGTATTCATTCCGCCAACAGCTTTGGAGTACCAGCCTTGGGGTATGGCCTCTCGGCAGGTTACATGACTGCTTAAAACTGAGGAGAGAGGCGTGTGTGCCATTAAAGGTGTGTGCCACCACTGCCTGGTCTCCATGGCTAACTAATGCCTGGCTTTCCTCTCTGATCTTTAGGCAAGCTTTATTTGTTAGAGCACATAAAAAACATCATCACAGCACACCTTTAATCCCAGCACTAGGGAAACAAAGGCAGGTGGATCTCTGAGTTCAAGGCCAGCCTGGTCTACAGAGCAAGTTCCAGGACAGCCAGAGCTGTTCTACAGAGAAACCCTGTCTCCAAATATTAAAAATAAACAAAAGCCAAACCAAAACAGCAACAACAAAAACAATTGTGAGGGGCTGGAGAGATGGCTCAGTGATTAAGAAGAGCATCTGCTGCTCTTTCAGAGGACCAGTACTCACATGGTAACTCACAACTAACTGTCTTTAACATCTGGGGATCCGTTGCCTCTCCTGGCCTCCATGGGTACCAGGCATACGTGTGGTGCACACACATATAATGTAGGCAAAGCACCCACACCCATGACAACAATAAATAAATCATTTAAAAATTGTAGAAATCCAGCGCTTGGGAGATGAAGGCAGAAGGATCAGGATCTCCCTGTCTCTCTGTCTGTCTGTCGTGTGTGTGTGTGTGTGTGTGTGTGTGTGTGTGTGTGTGTGTGTGTGTGTGTGTGTGTTGGTGTCCTCTTGTTCACTCCCCGCCTTACTTTGTGGAGGCCAGGGCTCTCCCTGAACTTGGAGCTCGCTCACAGCTGGACTGCCTGGCCAGCAAGCTTCCGTCACTGTCCTCAGCACCAGGATCACAAGCACACCTGACATTGCGTGGGCACTGGGGATCCGAACTCAGGCCCTCATGCTTGTGCATCAAGCACTTTACCAAACTGAGCATCTCCCCAGCTGCATTTTAACCATTGCTAAGTGTACAAATGTGCAGTTGTACAACTTTCCATGTGCAAAACCTTTTTATCTTCCTACACAGAAACCCTGCACCATCCAGCCATAGCCCCACCCCTTCCAACAGTCCTGGCTAACCTTTGACCTACTTTCTGGCTATAAGTTTGACTACTGTAGGTACCCCCCATTGTTGGACTAGAAGAGTCTTTGCCCTTTGGTTTCTGGCTTACGTCACTTGGCCCGATGTTTTCGGGGTTCATTCACATCATGTAAACTGTGTTTCACCGTGTTCATCTGATCATCTGTGCATGGGCAATGCACTGTATCTGCCGTGTGCCTGTTGTGAATACCGCTGGTGTCAATATTCCATACAAGTATTTAAATCTGTTTTCTGGTCCTCTTGGGTATACTTGTAGGGGTGTAATTAATTGCCTGGTATGTACTAGTCCTGTCTTTAATGGGGGTGGGGGGGCATGCCACTACATTTTCCCACAATGGCTACAGTCTGTCTTTTGTGCTGTCTTAGTATGTGGGAGTTGGCAGAAGCCTTGGCATCTGAGAACTTTTGAATCTTAACCACCCCTCTCCTTCTTCCACAGAGTCACCCCAAGAAAGGCCGGGCTCCCGGCGCAGCCTTCCCGGCAGCCTGTCAGAGAAAAGCCCCAGCATGGAGCCCTCGGCTGCAACCCCGTTCCGGGTCACGGTAACTATCTCTGCGTCACCACGGCCACTGCCACCACCATCACCACCTGGCCCTGCGGGGCTACTCTGCGACCCCGCACCCCCCTTCCTGGAGCCTCATGGACTGGGAGAGCCTCCAGCCTCCCTTGCTCTAGGTATCCAATCCCCTGGCGGCTCCCTGCTCTCTGGGGGCCACATGGGGTCCCAATCTTTGAGGGAGGGGGCAGGTGGAGGACAGAGCCTAGGTGGCCACCAGGGCTGGGAGAACAGGCTGGACTGGATTAGGGCCCTTGACATGGGCACACACTGCCGTCCGCCCTTAAGACATACATCTGTGTTTTGGTATCTTTCCTAGAACAGTCAGGGAGTGTCATAATTTGATTCTGTCTTGACAGGAAAGAAAAGAATTCTCTATTCTCCAGCTGAGAATGCCTTAAAATTGACCAAACACAGCATGTGTACTGTAGCTGTTCAGTTTAGATAGCCAGCTTGTGTATTTTCTTCTTTTGTGCAGACCTAAATGATGGTGGGAGAGACAGATCAGTCAATACAGTGCTTCCCTTGAAAACATAGGATCCTGAGTTCAATTCCTAGATCCCATGTTTAAAAAAAGTCCCAGGTGCTGTGTGTGCACAGGAATGTGTCATCAGAGGGATGGAAGGCAGGTACAGGCAGGTCCCTGGGCTCACTGGCAGGGCAGCCTAGCCTACCTGGCGAGTTCCAGGTCAGTGACTGTCTCAAAAAAGGTATATGAGACTCTGAAGAATTTTTCTGTGACCTCTACACAAGTGCATACTCTTGTGTACATGCACCAGCATGCACACATATGGATACATGGGTTTTCACGCGTATATACACACCAAAAATCCTAAATGACTTCACAGAAATGGAGCTCAGTGACAATGTCTCGCACTCCCATGCAGTCCTTTTCTTTTCTTCCTTTTACTAAGAGGTGGTTCAGAGTCACGGCTAAGGTCATCCTCTGGCAGGGAGGAAGAGTCCATGTTGAGGGCCTAGGGTCACACCCCTAGATGTAACACATGGTTTCTGGGGGCGCCACTGGAGCAGGAACTAGATGCCCCCCTCCCCAGACATGAGAGCCACAGCAGGCGGGGTGAACCTTTCGGGACCTGGAACAGTGATTGGTATCACTGTGGTCCTGCTACTGATGCGGTGTCTACTGTGTGGCGGCACCATGCATACCGTGCCCAGGCACTGTGCCCACTGTGTGCACCCCTGACCGGTAACCCTCCAGGCAGCTCTATACTGATTCTCCATTACCGAGGAGGGAACTGAGGCCCAGTGGGGTAAGGCAATGACTCAAGCCTGGGCTGATGAGTGAAACCCAGGTGTCTCGGCCCCAGGACTTGATTTTGACTTCCCAGGACTGGAAGCAGGAATGTCATGGGCATCGTCTGGCCTGCCAGGTCGTCTGTTTGTGACTCCATGTGCACACCATCACACCTCCACGCTGCTGTAGTCCATGGCTTGGTGATTGCCCACTGAGACCTGCGTTTTTCTGTTGTGTCTTCACCCTTGCCTGGGTCAGAAGCCACCTGAGAGGGGGAGTCAGTGCCAGTCTATGAATTCCAGTTCTCAGAACCCACTCCGGCTGCTGCACTCGCTCGGGTGGGGTCTGCACGGTGCGGGGGGGAAGTTCATGAGCCGTTTGTCCACCCGCCTCCTGGCCACCCTGTGAGGAGTCACTCCGTGCTCCCATTTCACACAGGAGGAACCCAAGGTTCAGAGTCTGTCACACAGCCCCCGAGTTACAGGCAGACGCTGATGGTGCTGGTGGCCATGCCACTTTCTTGTCCTTAGGCACTTTGGTCCTTTGTCTCTGTGTAGCCTTGAAGGACAGGGGTGTGAGTGGAGCTGGGGGAACTGAAGTGTTTGGGTATGGAGATCTGGGTTCAAATCCTAGCACTTCTCTGAGCTGTGATGTGACCTAGTTAGCCACCCAGCCCCTCAGAACCTCTGCCAGTAAAGTGAGGATGACAACCCTGCCCTGTGGCAGGTGCTTAGCTGGTGAGATACGCTGTGGCCAGTCGTGTCCATCCGTTAGATCTACAGTCCCAACCGAGTTTCTCTTTCGGGCTCCAGATTAGTGCAGGGCTGGGGCGGGCTGGGCTAGAGGACAGAAGGCATGGCGTTTGGGGTATCGTGGGGGAGGGCTTCCTCACCCCCATTCCTGAGCACTTACTCTCCCCCATTTGCATCCTCAGTTTGCAGCGACCCTGAGGGAGCCTGGGGAACATGGTTTTGCCTGGGGGAGGCAGGGGAGATACCACAGGCTGTAATGAGATGCCACTGTTGCTGCCATTGCAAGCCCCGGTGACAGGATGTCACCATCTCTCACAGAAAGTGCCCTGTGGGAGAGGACTGGATCCGACAGAGGTCCCACCCAGCTGAGTGGGTGTCTGCTCCCTTCCAGGGCTGGCTCTCAGCCCTTCTCTGTGAGAGGCTGGCCCTGTTTCCCAGGGCATGGGCGGCTTGGTGCTAGCCTATCGAAGCCTCTTCATTGCAGGACTTGGGAGTCCCGTTTTTTTTTCTTGCTGTGAAACAAAGTGGCTCTTGAGGTTGGCCACTTCTGATGTGGCTTTAAGGCCTGATGCCAGCTTTGTAATGGGCGAGTCGGGGGCGGCGAGGGGGGGGGTGTCCTTCCAACTCGTGTGCAGCTTCTGCTGTCAGGTGGCAGTCAGCGCTGTGCGTCTTCAGATTGGTGTGCCCAGCTCTGTGGGGGAAGAGCGGATTGGAAGGGGCTGAGAGCAGGTGACCACGGTGGCCTCCTCTTCCTCCTTGTAGGTGTCTGGGTTTCACACCCAGGTGCGTCTTTTCTGACCCAGGTTTTGGGAAGTGGGAGACAGAGGCAGGAAAGAACATGCAGGAAGCAGGGTTCTGGATCTGCAGGTGTTGGGCCAACCCCTCCTGGGCCCCTGTCCCCTTGTGTGTTCCCGGGAATCAGGTTGGTGGGGGACAGGGGAGTGCTGACAGTCTGGTTCCTGGGAAGGCCCCTTAGCCCCTGCCGTCCCTAGATGTGGGCTGCGCCCTTCCTCTGCCCTAGGCTGTTGACCTGGAGGAGCTGAGCAGGGGTGCGGTGGGAGGTGGCTCTGGGAAACCTGAGGCCAGTTGATCCCTCCTCGGGAAGTTGAGAGTAGAGATGTTTGAAGGTTTGGCTGAAATTGGGTCTCACGGCTGTTTTTTGTGAGATGGAGAAGTGTCTGAGAGGGGAAGGCTGGGGGCTGCAGGAGCTGCAGATGAACTGGGTGGGTCGCGGTGCTTCCGGAAGCAGCTCTTCTGTCCTTTCCCGTGGTTCACTTCTGGTGCTGGTGGCACATAAACTCTGTGCTTCTGATTCCGTGACAGGTGTGCCCGGGGTGCTGTGGGAACTCGGGGAGATAGGAGAATTCTTAGAGTGAGGACCTTTAAACTGGGTTTTAAGGGACTTGTAGTTTTTCGGGAAAAGAGATAATAGTTCTGTTAGAGGAAGGTCTAACCAGACAAGAATAAACCAGTGGTCCTCTTCGGAGTGGGGAGCATGAAGACAACAGCCAGTCAGGAAAAGTGAGGGGCTCTAATGGGGGCCCTAAAGCCTTTGTACTGTCTCCAGCAGGATGCAGGGGCTGCCGGGGTGATGGCTAAGGGTGGAGGCCTCTGAGGTACCCATGTGAGGTTTCCAGCTGCTCAGTCCTCACCCAGCTCCTGCGTGACTTCTCCTTGCATGCACCATCTTTTTTCCCAGAACAGACATTCGGAGGGTGCCTCTGCAGGGGGCTCTTGTTAGAGAAGGAGCTGCTCAGGTTGGGGAACTCCTCCTGTCTGAACAAGCGGGCGGCCCAGGCCCATGAGGCGAATGAGACTGTCGGGGTTTGTGCTCAGGCTGAGAACCAGGTGTTCATCAGGAGACAGAGACCAGGCCAGAGGGGGGTGCAGGATGGGGGAAGGGACATCTGCTATTCTCACCTGACCCTTGGTCCCCTGAGCTTAGATGTCCTTGTGGGGGTCTGCCTGCTCAGTCCTGGGAAGGACTAGGGAAAGCTCCCATCCCTTCTCTTCAGCTCTAGAACCTTCTAGAGTGTGTCTGTTCTCAGCCAGGCCCTCTCTGGTAATTTATAAGGTGTCAACGGCTGACTCCTGGGCTGTGTCACAGGCTCCTTACACGTCTTCTTGCCCGGGGTGGGAGGCTGGGTTCAGTGACTGGCAGGTAGGCAGAGTGCCATGAGACGCTCTTCTCTCTTCACGTGTGCTCTGGGGATATACTGCTGATAGCTCCCAACAGACCACGGGGAGGGACCAGATCTTGGCCGCTGCTCCCCTCTGTGGGCAAGCTGCTCATCCCCAGACCTCTTCCCTCATCTGCAGACAGGGAGCTGTGAGGGCTCTGGACCATGCAGGTAGGCATTCAGCCAGTGTCCACCCCTGCAGCTTGCTATTTCAGGCCACACCCTTTCCACACTTCCCCAGAGCCCCAGGTAGAGGGCCTATTTCTCTACTTAACACTGTCCCAAAGCAGCATCCCTCCTGAGGGATGCTCTGAGGCCCACTGGAACCAGGAGGTTGAGAGAGGTGAAGCAGAGAACACTTGGGGAAGCAGGACTAGTGTTCTAAGGGGCCAGAGCTGGCCAGAGCTGGCCAGTCTGCAGGGCATTTTCCCACCAGTTGGGGGCAGCAGAGGGCAGCAAGTGGACGCATGGATGACTGAGCTGGTTTGGCCTGGATTGTTCAGACAGCTGTCCTTTGGGGTCATTGGGGGGCCAAGGTTTGGGGCCATGACAGGCTTGCATCAGGGGAGGCTCAGGGGAAGAGGTTAGTGTGTGAGCTTTCAGGAAGGGTTAGGGCACTGTCACCAGGCTGGGTCTCCTAAACACTTGGACCCTGTCATTCTGAACTGTTTATAGGCTCCTTGGGTCCCCTTAGTGACTCCACTACTTTGGGATGGAGTAGAAGGGCATTCCAGCGAGATCAAGTCCCCTGACTGGGTCTCAAGCTCAGCATGGCTGACTCTATGGGCTATTTGGTACAGGATCACGAAGCCTGTTTTTGGCAGGCCCCTGGGGCAGACCTTGCTGGGCCCTCTGCAGATAGTGTTCATTTCCTCCTTAAACTCCAGGGCACACACACTTCACTTTCCAAGATGACTACACTGAGTGTTGGGAAAGCCCCCCCCCCCCCCAGCTGCCCGTCCTGTGCACCTGCATGCGGAAGGCTCATGGACCTTGCTGGCCTCCTGTGGCCAATGTGTGCTGGCCAGTGTCATCATTGTCCTTGTGGATGAGGACTCGGACTCACAGAGGGGCGGAGCGTTGTTTGGGGATCACAGAGTCAGGGAGAGTCAGAGCTGACATTTGAATCCAGGCTCCCCTCCCCCGCTTTCTCCTGCTCAGCACATGGGCCAGCAGGTGTCTATGTAGGACAGACACTTCTCCAGCCAGGGGAGAGTCTATGTCTTGTACCCCACCTTTTAGCCCTGAGGCCCTTTGAGGAGCCTGGATGGAGGCACAGCTCAGATGCCTTCATTTCCCACGTTCTTTCTCTGTGTGTTGTTTGTGTGTTCTCACGGAGGTGCACATGTGCATATGGGTGCCCTGCTTGTGTGCACATGTGTGTGTTGTTTGTGTGTTCTCACGGAGGTGCACATGTGCATATGGGTGCCCTGCTTGTGTGCACATGTGTGTGTTGTGTTTGTGTGTTCTCACGGAGGTGAACATGTGCATATGGGTGCCCTGCTTGTGTGCACATGTGTGTGTTGTTTGTGTGTTCTCACGGAGGTGCACATGTGCATATGGGTGCCCTGCTTGTGTGCACATGTGTGTGTAGAGGCCAGAAGTTGGCGCTGGGAGCTTTCCTCGGCTTCTCTTCCTCTCCCCTCACCTCTGCTCTCTGAGACAGGTCTCTGGTTAGCCTGGAGTTCACTGGTGTGTCCACTCACTGGCCAGGGAGCCCTGGGCACTCTGCTCTCCCAGCATGTGTCACTGAGCCTGGCTTTTTTTTTTTCCCTTTTCTTCTCTTTTTTCTTTTCCTCCTTGACGTCTGGGATTGAACTCAGGCCCTCATTCTTGTGTGGCATACACTGTACTATCAAGGCGTCTCCCTAGTCCCTACCCCATCTCTTTTTTTAAGACAGGCCTTGGACTGTTGATCTTCCTCTTCCACCTCTTGGGTGCTAAGAGGACAGGCATACATTCTTATGCCTGGTTTAGACGGTGCTGGGGATCAAACTCAAGACTTTGTGTATGCTGGGCGAGCATTATACCAGCTGAGCCACACCCCCAGCCCCATTTCCTCACTATTTCCTGCTGTGAATACAAAGTGATCCTGTGCCAGTGGGGTTGGATTACACACATAATTCCATGTGAGTTCTGGGTAGGAATTGTTTCTGGAGCCAGGAGGCTCTCTGTAGAGGTGGCTCCTACTGGCATCTGTTTCCACACACGTCTACACATGCTGATGGTTAGTTGCCTGTGGGGTTGCCTGAAGAACATCTTAGAGGAACCGTGACTGTCGTGTCCCACCCCTGGTGCCTCGTAAAGGTGGGTAGATCCATTTCTCCGGCCTGGCATCCGGCCATCCAGAGCCCCACAGGCCTGTGCCAGCCTCCACCTTGGGGCAGGCTGGTCTTCCACCCTCCATCCCCTGCTTTGAGAAGTTCTTGTTGCCTCCTGCCCCCCTTTCCTCCCTGGGCAGGCCTTCCTGGGCAGACGTCTCCCCAGCTTCAGGATGTCTGCCTTCTCTTCCTCCGCTCGCTCGCTCATCACTAATGATCCACCACGTGCCTCTTCCACCAGCTGACAGTGACCTTCTCAAGGACAGGACTGGCTTCTGATTCCTTGGAATCCATAGTGCCTGCTGTGGGCACCTGCTAGGGGCTGGTGGAACGGCCAGGGGTGGGGGGCAGCAGGGAGCAAATTAATTAGATGGGGGAGAAGTGGGGAGCAGCCACCTCCTCAAATCTGAGAGTCCCCCTCTGTCTGAGGCTGCTGTGGCTCCTTGCTCCAAGAGGGAAGGTTGACTGGTCACCCAGTTCCCCAGAACCCAGCAGAACATCAGCCCTTGCCTGGATATAGACTCTGCTCACAGTTCCTCTGAGGCCAGGACTCCCAGGTCAGCGCAACCTGCACCTGCCGGATTACCCAAGGACAGTGGCCCAGCTGTGACTGTTTTTCTAGTGAAAAGGCATTTAACAATCCCGCTGCTCAAGAGTTTGGGGGTGCTCCCCCCCCACCCCCGCCCCTCTCAGTTTGGCTTTCTTGATGTGCAAGTCAGAGGCCCCCTGGGTTCTCTGGTTCCCATTGGTTAGCACTTTTCCCTCCTTGCTCCAGGGCTAGGCAGAAATGTAGGGTGTCTGGGAGGCTGCACCATCTGACCTAGCATCCATCCTTTGGGGTAGCCACTGCTCCCAAAAGGTCTCTTTCATTTGTTGTCACGGCAGATGAATTCCTGTTGTGGTGGGGGAACATGCCCAAGAAACAAAGGGTTTAGAGATCAGCTAGTCTCTAGACCGACCTTTTCATTGTAGGAATGAGGAAGCTGAGTTACAGAATGGTTAAAGGTGCTTGTTCAGGGCCTCACGGCTGGTTGTGGAGTGGTCTACCCAGACTGAACTCAGCCCTGCTGCTCCCTGCTGTGTGGCCCTGGGCAAAATTCTTGCCCTTTCTGAGCCTCTGATTTTTCATCTGCATAATGGGTTGTGAGGACCAAAGGAGTCATGAAAAGCTCTAGTACAGACAGGGCCTGGTGGAAGCTCCGTGAGTGCCTGTGTTGGATCAACCCCTGTTGTGTGGTGGACAGGGAGGCTGAGAATGGGCCCGTGGCCACTCTGTTGGGCATCCTCCGCCAGAGCATTTGCTCACACAGGATGAGGAAGGTGTGACTCACTAGGACCTACCAGGTCATGAGATCTCAGCCCTGAGGCCGGGGACAAAGGTGAGAGGCCAAATGCAGAGAAGGCGCCCTAGTGGAATGGGCTTCCGAAGCCCTCCTGTGCTCGCCTAAGGCCAGCCTAGAACAATGGTTCTCAACCAGTGGGTTGTGACCCCTTTGGGAGTCTAACAATCCCGTCTCCCCACCCCCACCCCACACCTCTTGCCTAAGATCATCGGAAAACACAGATATTTACATTTTGATTCATAACAAAATCACAGTTATGAAGCAGCAACGAAACAGTTTTATGGCTGGGGTCACCACGACACGAAGAACTGTTAAAGGGTCTCAGCATTAGGAGAGTTGAGAGCCGCTGGCCTAGAACGTGGTGGCCTTCAGGCTTCTGAGCCAGTTTGTGCTAAAGGCAGTGTCCACGGCCTGGGGCTTTACAGGGTGGTCAGTCACTCCCTGCCGCTCCCCGCTGTCACAGCTGTGGTTGAGACCTGAGGAATGCACGTCTGATTCCCGCCCGTGGATGTCTGCGCAGGCCTAGGGGAAGTGTTAGAGGGCCATGGTCGTGTAGCCTTCCCTCCTGGGTCCCTCCGCCCTCTTCTCCTGCCTTCTCCAGGCTCTTGGGGTTTCTCATGTGCCATGAGCCCAGGCTGGGGTGGTGGTGGAAGTTGGAGGCCAGGGGGACCTGCAGCATGGCAGGGGTCGCCAGAAGTGGTCACACTCACTGTGTCCTGAGCACAGAGTCTGCCTTCATTGCCCTCTGTGGCTGCCCTGCCCTGCATCTCTCGGTAGACCTACCTGCTGGCCCATCGTCAGTGTTTCTAAAAAGCTGCCTCCTCTGGTAAGCCCACCAGGATTACTCCTAAGCGGGATTCTTGAAGAAGTCTTTTTTTGCATCGTAGATATAAATCCACTCAGGAAATATTTAGTGAATACCTGCCAGGCTTGCGGCTCCTGCTCTGGGGTTTTACGGCCCAGTATGGCTGGGAGGTATTAAACACATTCATATGTATTGGAAATGTCCACAGAGGAACCTGACCAAGACTGAGGGCATGGGGAGGCTAGCCTGGGAGGAGGGGTCTAAAGGAGGGTCTGGGTCCTCCAGGAGAAGGGGACTTCCATTTCAGATGGCCCTTTCCGAGTCTTTGCTGGCAGGGAAAGTGGAGGTGATGGTGAGGATGGGGGCCAGGGCTCTTCCCACACTGCACGCACCTCGTCCTCACAAACACTGTATTTCCGTAGCTGTTTCCCCTTCACAGCAGGGAAGCGGCCGAGGGCGTCCAGCCACTGGCTTAGGCAGCATGGCTCCTGACGCATATTGTCTTCACTGTCCGGCTTCTTCAGGGAGATGGAAGGCAGAGCTCAGATTTGTCCTGGCGGGTCTTGGGTTGTGCCAGGTGGGGACTTCTGAGTGTGTTAAATTTTAGGACAGAAAGACATGTTTGGGGCAGGAGTTTTTTGCTTTTTCCAAAGCTGAGAGCCACACATCGAGGGTCTGTAAAGATGAGCTTTTGGGGTGTGTAATGAGTAAACAGGGTATGCTCAGAAACACGCCCAAAATGAAGCCTCCTACACGGGCCGGAGGAAATGGTGGTGGTGGGATTAAGCTTGGTCTTCAGGGTCACTTTCTCTTCTTTCCCTGGTGTGACCGGCATTTGTGACAGTGTCATTTGTGGCCGCCTGTTAACAGCTGAGCATGTGTGTCTATGAGCTCGTCTCTGTCTTGTGTGTGCCTCTGTGGGTATGGTGGTGTGAAGAGGCGTGTATGTTCTGCTCGCCTTTGCTGTGGGCATTGCTGGCATGCCTGTCCTTGAGCTCGAGTACTGTTTCAGCCTTGTGTGTTCTCCATGTGAGACTGTGTTGATGTGCAGTTTTCTGGCCAGGATATTTGTTTGAGACAGGGTCTCATTCTGTAGCCCAGGTTGGCCTCCAACTCACGATCCTCCTGCCTCTTGCCTCCTCGGTGCTGAGATTACAAGTGTGCCCACATTCTTGGCTGCTCAGTATTTTGAGACAAGAGTTAGTTAGTTAGTTAGTTAGTTAGTTAGTTAGTTAGTTAGTTAGTTAGTTTATTTTGGTTTTTCAAGACAGGATTTCTCTGTGTAACAGCCCTGTCTGTCCTGGAACTTGCTTTGTAGCCCAGGCTGGCCTCGAACTCAGTGAGATCCACCTGGCTCTGCCTCCCGAGTGCTGGGATTAAAGGCGTGCACCACCACTGCCCGGCCAGAGTGTATTCTTGACTGTCCCAGCCTCTTTCCGGGACCTCATGACCTGAGGTCCTGTCCTCCCTTTGTGTGGACCATGTGTTCCGTTGACAAGTGGACTTTGAAGGTCCTTCATGTTTAAGGGAGCACTGGCATGGGTCAGAGGGTGATCTGTGGGCATAAGATGCCCACCAGTGGGCGGCCATCAGAAAGGCACCAGCTTTTGATCCCAGCTTAAAATTCCTCCTCTCTTCCACCTGTCACCACCCTGTCATTTCATTAGTGAGCCATTCCCGGCTTCAGTCACCTTTGATGGCGGAGGAGGACGGAGGAATGGCACGTCTGAAGGACATGCAGAGCCAGAGCATTCTTCGGGACTAAGTGCCGAGTCTGGGAGAGCCAGGCCACCCGGCTGGTCACTGATCTTAACTTCATAGACTTGACAGGTGCCAGCACTGGAGAGTGCTCACTCACCCCAGCTCCTTGTGTTTCCCACGGGAGACTGAGGAGGCCTGGAGAAAGGAACACACCTACCTGGAGAGTCTGGAAGCATGGTGCTGGAGCTATAAGGAACGGAGGACACCTAGGTGTTGTGCTTGGTTATTCTAGACAAGTCTGGCTACCCTCTGGGCCTCGGGTGTCTCGCTTGTACCGTGTGGGGCCCATGGCTTTCACCCATCCACCTAGGAAATCGGTCTCTGGCTACTGCAGCTCCTGCCCCAGTCTGCTGTGTGCCCAGCATCTATCTCTCCTCTCCTGGGGCCAAGAGGTGGCAATATCTGGCTGGGATCTTCCCCTGCCTTTCCTGTTTTGCTTATTTAGACGTGTTCTTGGCGTTTGGACAGAGCCCTAGAATGGTATTGAAGGAGACATCTGTGAAAACAGCCTCTCTTCCTGAAGCTTCCCTGTTTGGGTTTGGACTTTTAAATCTGGCATGGGTAGAGCTGGGTACTGCCCAGCATAGATCCATGGCATTCTGCCTGCGTTGTGAGCACTGTCTTAGAGCCGCGGGTTGGACAGATAAAGGGAGACAGAGGTATGCCAGACTGTTCACACATCTGCAGTGGCCCAGGGTTGGTTTTCAGGAAGGGGAGGAGATGACGGCTGGGCTGAGTGGAAGGAATGACTGGCTAGGAGAAACATGGCAGGTTGGAGGCCCTTGGTGACAAGGGGCTTCCAGGGTGGTGTGGTATGTACACCCTCCAGAGTACAGTGCACGTGAGGACAGGTTAAGACTCTCCTGAGCCTTCAGGTCTTCACCTGAAGTCCTGTGTGCAGAGGATGCTCTGAGCTGCCTGCGTTGTGAGCACTGTCTTAGAGCCGCGGGTTGGACAGATAAAGGGAGACAGAGGTATGCCAGACTGTTCACACATCTGCAGTGGCCCAGGGTCAGTTTTCAGGAAGGGGAGGAGGTGACGGCTGGGCTGGGTGGAAGGAATGACTGGCTAGATGCTGAGGGTAGGAAAGGAGCATGCCCTGACTGAGTACTTGCTATCTACTGGGTCTGGGCTCAGTACTTCACACTGTAGGAGAAACATGGCAGGTTGGAGGCCCTTGGTGACAAGGGGCTTCCAGGGTGGTGTGGTGTGTACACCCTCCAGAGTACAGTGCACTCGAGGACAGGTTAAGACTCTCCTGAGCCTTCAGGTCTTCACCTGAAGTCCTGTGTGCAGAGGATGCTCTGAGCTGTCAGTTTCACATATGAGGAAGGAGGTCCCCACTCTGCTCCTCCCACATTCTAGAACTCTCCTGGGTAGAGTCCAAGCTCTGCCATATAACAACCTAGCCACTCTGAGCATGTGTCTTAATCTCTCCTAGCCTCCACTTCCCATTCTGAAAACCTAACATTCTGATACTGAAGCCTGTTTTCTCCCAAGGACTCTTAGCAGAGGCCCTGAGCCTCCTGTGCTGACTCCCTCCCTGCTGAGAGATGTGCTCTGAGTTTTCATGGACACAGCAACTTGGTAAAACTGGAGCTTGCTCGATAACCCATCATTTATCATCATCGTCATCACTTGGAATTGATTGAAATGGGTGAATGAAGAAATCATGTGTCTGGAATTCTGAAAGGGTCTGAGCGCGGCTGGAGAGCCTCCCAGAGAAGAGCAGGGGTGGGCCAGATGTTAGGAGAAAGCGATGCAACTGGGGGTGTGTGTGTGGTGTGTCTGATGATGTGTCCTTCCAGCCAAAGACACCTGTGTTCTCCACTCCGGTCTGTCCTGGGCTTGGCCAGTGATAGGGTGGGGATCAGCTGTGAGTGGCTGTGTTCTTTTGGGTGGGGCATCCACAGAGGGTGCAGAGGCAGGGGCTGGCAACACAGCCTTGCATGAAAGTCCTGGCCTTAGTTGAGCCCAGTACACTGGCGCAGCTGCCATCTGTGTTAATGGAGGCCAGGGCCCCACAGGGGTGGAGCAGGCTCTGTCCCCGTGGACTGCAGGCTGCCTGCTGCGTTTTACACTTCAGCTCCCTGGATGAAAGCTGAGGCCTCACCTGAGCAGCCCGATGGCCCCACCCTGTGCACATGGGGAGTCTCTGAGGTTGCTTTAGAAGACAGCACTAGTTAAAAGAGTTCGAAACTTCTAAACTGGATCTCACTCTGCGCTGCAGGGTCATTTCGCAAGCAGCCTCATTCACGTTTCTATCCCCACTGCTGGGCAGCCTGCAGACTCCTCCCACCTCTGTCGGTCACCCACACCTTGGGACAGAAAGAACCTTAGTAACGGTGACAGCAAAGCTACTTCCTGTGGTTGCTTAAATACTTGCTGATTTGCTGGTAGCATCTGACCATAATCCTTCCTGTAATCCCATAGAATAGGTCCATCGTTAGCCTGTTTTACAGATTGGATAGTGAGGTTCAGAAAGGGCTGGTAATTTTTATGGAGGTTACCTGAATTAGGATTTACCTGAATTAGCATTTGAACCCAGACCAGACATGGTGTTGCATGCTGCAATCTCAGTACATGGAAGGAGACAGAAGGATTAGGAGTTTTGAGGCCAGCCTCTTGCCCCCAAAATAAGGTTTGATCCTAGGAAGCCAAGTGTGATTGATGGTGCTACCCCTATAATCCTAGCACTCAGGAGGCTGAGGTAGGAAGATCATGAGTTTGGGGCCAGCCTGAGCTGTATGCTGAGACTCTTCCCCAAAAACAAATGAACAAAGAGATTTGAACCCATGCACCATGCAAAGTTCGAGTGCTCTAGGGGTTGATTGGCAAGGCCAGATCCTGTGTGTGTGTGGGGGAGATAGTCTCTTAAAGGACATGTGGCAAAGCAGACTTTGGGGGGGTGACTGTGGGGCGATTGTGGGGGGATGACTGTGGGGACAGGCAAAGGAGTGATTATGGAGTGATTATTGAAAGCATGCCTGGCCCTCACAGATGAGCTAGCCCTGGCATATGCTATTACAAAGGACAGGTTTTTATAAAACCTTTGTATTTGAGTGGGTTCCTTGTGAGAATAAACTTGGCTTTTGTTGGACATTCCTTTCTGCACCCCAAACCTAAACTCTAGTCAGCTTTATGTGTCCTGTTTAATCCTCCCCAACTCATTTCACAGTGAGGTGACAGGCCTTGCCCCCCAACTCTCAGAGACAAGCCGGGGCCTGCTCTATCTGAGTGTGAGGCTTATGTGCCTACCTGGACCTCTCTGTCCTTAGCCACGGGCTGTCAATATGCCCGACACATCCCCAAAGTGGGTGACAGACATTCTGTTCTCTGTTTTACTGAAAGAAAGAACCATTTGCTTGTTTTTTGAGGCAAGGTCTCACTACATAGGCCTGGCTTGCCCGGAACTTACAAAGATCTCTGCCTGCCTCTGCCTCTGGAGTGCCCGGATGAAAGGTGTGCTCCATCAGGTCAGTTAAGGGTTGGCTTGGGTCTTCGTTTTTTCCTCAGTGCTGGCTCCAAACTGCACCTGATGCATGCCAAGCAAGCACTCTACCACTGAGCTATCTCCCAGCCCTTGGACTTGGCCTAGCATGACCTTCTGGCTTGAAGACCAACCAGCCACTCTTCATGTGTTCTGGCTCCAGCTGATCCCATGAAGGGATAAAGGAAAAGGCTTGTCTCCTTTCATCCGGGGCAGGGGCTGAACCACTGACCCTCCAGCCCTGTGAATCTGGGCAGACTGAAGGAATGCAGCTTGGGGCCTTTGATGACCCTTGCTGCATGATCTTGGGGAAGCCCCTTCACCTCTTGGACCTTCATCACCCTCAGTAACAGCTTGTCAGCTATGGGTCTCCTTCCAGGATGAGGATATGTTATATGTGGAGCTTCAGAACTGAGACCTGGGTCTGTAGAGCAGATTGTGGAAGAGTGGGGGTTAACAGGAGTCCTCAAGGGGTCCCTGAAGAGCCCTGTGTGATCTGAGCTCCTGGGCCTCTTGGAAGTGCAGGCAGTGCTCACGTTATGTGGCTGCTGTGTTCCCAGTGTCTCGTGTAGCAGGCTCTGGAGTACTGGTCCCCAGGTCATTGCTGGCTTGGAGAGGTAGTTGGTAGCATTGCCGACAACTGGTATTTGAGCCTTGTGAGAAGTGGGAAAGTTGTAAGCGCCCAACCCACTCTCGTAGAGGGGAGACTGCTTTTATTTTTTTAAACTCAGACATGGGACCAAACTGACAATATTATTAGAGAGTGGGCTCCATAAACTGTAAGATGGGCTTTGTGGTTCTTTGAACCCCAAGAGTGTAACAACTGTGAAATCTTCATCAGTGCAGAAAATGAAAACCAAGAACAAGTCCAAGTGTGCTGGGGAGACTCCTCAACTTAGTGCCTGTGAGGGAAGAAGCCGCACAGGTCAGCCTGGCGGGGCTGAGGATGGGAGAGCCCGTTTGCATGAGGTGCGGGTCCCCCAGGGACTTGGAGCCTCCTGGTGTGCAATGCCTTGCCTGTGGATTGTCTCTGGAGGACATGTCTCCCTCCAGCTTACCTGTAAGCCAAGAGTAGCTGCTGAGCTGCAGTGTATTGGAACACCTGGGCAGGTCTGGTAGGCTGCAGGGTCCAGTGTATTTGGACATCACTACCTAGGAAAGCTTTGGGTGAGGTGGTATTTTAGTCGACCTAGGAGGACATGGAATGCTGGCAGATGCCAACAGAAGAGGGCTGCTATGAATAGGAGAGGTTGAGGAGAAAGAAGATGAAGAGGGAAAAGGGCAAAGTGAGGGACAGCAAGAGAGGGGTGTCCTGTGGGAACATTCTGCCATTAGCCCCCGGAGCGGGGTGTCCTTGGGCAAGACACCTCATCTCTGAGCAAGGCTTCTTCACCTGCAGACAGTGTTTTTCTGGTGTTTTCTGTGTATGCTGGTGACACGAGAGGATTTATTCAGCCCATTTTTGAGCCTGTCATGTCTGGGGGCTGCAGCAGATGTCCACCTGACCCTCTGAAGTCAGAGGGCTGTCAGACACACCGGTTCTCCTGTGATGGATGAAATGTGACGTTCAGATCACAGTGACAGCACTGACATCAACGCAGTTAACACCCCTTCACGTCTGTCCTTAGATCACCCAGAATCCAGGCTGGGTGGGTGGGGCCCAGCACCCCTCCAGACAGCCCTCCTCAGGGAGTTCCAGTTCTCAGCTCTTTTCCCTCAAGGGGCTTGCAGGTTCCAAGCCCAATGTCTTACAGTTTTTAATGCCATGATGAAAAACCATGACCAAAGGAACTTGGGGAGGAAAGGGTTCATTCGGTTTATGCTTTCATATCTTAGTCCATCCACGAAGGAGGTCAGGACAGGAACTCAAACAGGGCAGGATCCTGGAGGCAGGAGCAGACGCAGAGGCCATGGAGGGTGCTGCTCACTGGCCTGTTCCCCACGGCTTAACTCAGCCTGCTTTCTTACAGAACCCAGGACCATCAGTCCAGGACGGCACCACCCACAGTAGGCTGGGCCCTTCCACATCAGTCACTAAATAAGAAAAATGCCCTACAACTACATCTTATGGAGGCATTTTCTCAGTTGAGGTTCCCTCCTCTGAAATGACTCTAGCCTGTGTCGAGTTGACCTAAAACTAGCCAGCTCCCTCCCTCAGTAAGACTCAGCTGTGGCCCCTTGAGCTCCACATCTCATCATCATCTGTCAACGGAGCTCTGGTCCAACCTGCATATACTGACTGATGCCTGCCGCCTCTCCTGCTTCTTCACTAGTCCAGAAGCTCTGGGGTGGGGTGGGGTACCCCGAGTTGGGGAAGGTGGTTTCAGTCTAGCGTCCCTTCACCACCTCGGGCTCCTCCCTAAGGGGTGCACTGGGGGATAATGTACCCATGGAGATTGGCCTTGCTGGGGTCCAGGGGTTTCAGCCTCCATCCTGACATCCAGCCACTGACTGCCGACCTTAGGGGTCTAGATGGCCCGAGTGCTGCTCCTAAGCCACGGCCGGCTGGAGGGCCTGCTCTCCCAGCTTCCTTCATCTGTGCTGCGCTCCTGCTAGTCCCGGACGGGGCGGGGTGTGTGGGATCCCCCTGGGAGGCTGGGGGTGTGGTCTGGTTGTGAAGGAGGGCTGGGAGATGAGGGGCAGCTGGTGGCGCGAGACCCCCAGGTCCCCGCCCTCTCGGCACCAGGGGGTGGGGGTGGGGGGCTCGGGCATCCTCGGCCGCGGTCGGAGGCGCTCGGCTCAGCGTCGCCATGGCAACGGCGGCTTAGGGGCGGGGGCGACGTGGCGGGCTGGGCCGGCCGGCGGGCGGCGCGGGGTGGGCTGGGCCGCGCTGCGCGGGCCGGGCCGTCGGCGCTCGGTCGGCGGGCGGGCGGGCGAGCGGCGGCGCGGGCCGCGAGCTGCTGGGGCCGAGCCCGGCCCGCCGTGGGCCGCGAGGGTGCGGGTCCCGGCCCGCCGCCGCCGCGCTAACCCCGCCTCCCCTTCCCCCTCTTGTCGCCCCGCGCGCAGGGCTTCCTCAGCCGCCGCCTCAAGGGCTCCATCAAGCGCACCAAGAGCCAGCCCAAGCTGGACCGCAACCACAGCTTCCGCCACATCCTGCCGGGGTTCCGGAGCGCAGCCGCCGCCGCCGCCGCCACCGCGGACAATGAGAGGTGAGCCCGCCGTCGCCCCGGCTGTGCCCCGAGGGCGCGGGGACAAAGCCAGAGCCGGGCAGAGCATGCTCCCGAGGGAGGGACGCCTCGCCGGCCTCCGGGAACTCCGGGAACGGGGTCCCCGTCGGGCCATGGGACCGGGGCTCTACCCTTTGCTGCCCCCACCGGCTGCTGGAGGTCCGGGGTGAGGCCGGGCGGCAAGTGCCCTCTCGGGCTTGAGGGGTCCTGCTTCATCTGGCCGAGGTGGGCATTGTTTCCCGGGCCGTGCGGTGCCTGGAGGTAGGGACGGAAGTGGCGCCTCCACCCTCGGGACCCATCCCCCGGCCTGCCGAGTCCCTCGGTGTCCGATACAAAAGGCGTTTTCGCCTGGGTCTTGCCCAGACCAGGCAGCGCTTGTGGCGCGGAAAAGGGTGAACATCTGGAGGGGAGGAGCAGGGGGCTGGGCTGCTTAGGGGGCACATCTGCGCTAAGTAGGGCACGTGCTCCGCTGGGGGCTGGGGCGAGCAGAGCGGGCAGTGCCCAGGCGCTGGGTTGATGGGCATAACCTGAGACCTGGGAAGATGGGCCTTCCCCCCTCCAGTCTGGGCAGCTGCTCCCCTCCTTTACCTCCCGCTCCCAGGGGTGTCTCCTATTCCCTGCTTCCTTCTGGGTAAGCCGGGAGCAGGTGTGGAAATTCCAGGGGGAGGTGGCTTGTGGGGCAGAGGAGCGAGGAGGAGGAGGTTGTTGAGCCTGCTTTGGAGTCACTGGCAATGTGCAGGCTTCAGCTCGCAAGGGCAAGCCATCCTGTCCGTGCGGGGGCACTGGGCGGGCACAGCCTCGGGATTCTCCTCCCCGAGTCGTGTCAGCCACAGGCACCTTTCCACTTAGGCACAGGCACAGTGATGGATTCCTGTGCCAGTTAGAACGTGTCGTGGAGGTGAAGGAGCCATAGGCTCTAAGAAGCCTTTTCAGTATTCAGCCCCAATGTCTTAGGCTACTGGCATCTTCCTTCCTGGGTCTGTGTCTGTTTTACCATTGGCGAGTTGGCACTTTTTGTGTGGAAGGCACAGGTAGAATGATAATGTCTCTCCTTTCCTCCTTGGAAAGCAAAGGAGCCCAAGTTATCCTAACTCCTGCCCAAGGTGGAGTGGCGATTAGCGACAGCTAGTGTCTTGCTCAGAGTACCCCTCCCACATCCCAGTTAGAACCGCTAGACCTTCCTTGTCCCCTCAGCCCAGAGCGGCTCTCCAGTGCATCCCCGCCACTGTCCGCACCTGGCTTCCTGCCCCAGCTGCCAAGCCCAGCCCGAGGCAGGACCCCCGGCCTTTCACTGATGGCTATGGTGCCCCAGGGGACCAGGCGTTCCCTGGCAGGAAGATGCAGCCAGGTCAGAGCTCAGTGCTGGGTGCAGCCACTGCGTCTTTGAAAATCTCCATTCCCATCTTTGTTATTATTGTCTGTCTGGGCGGCAGGACACCCAGGCCTCCACCTCTCCTACGGCCCCCACCTCTGGCCGCCTCCCCCAAGAACATGCCCTTCTCTGCGCTTTCCCTGGCAGGGGTCCGGACCCTCTGTTCTCACGTGCGAGGGCTTGTGTACGTACCTGGTTGTGGTGGTTGTCCGGGAGCAGGAGAGACAGCAGGCAGCGCGGGTCTCAGTGTGTCTGCCCTCTTGAGAGCAGGAAGCATGCATGTGGTGTTTACCTCCCACCCTGGGAAGCCGGCACCAAAAGGCCAGCAAGCGCTTGGCTGGCAACCGTAGCCAGAGGTCCAGGCTCGGCTAAGATGACCTGAGATACATCCTGTTCAGCCTGGTCTCAGGTTAGCCTTGTTCTATGCAGCGGGAGAGGGTAGGCAGAGTCAGATTTGAGAGCGAAACTACAAGTCCATTTCTGGAAATGTGAACCGCAGCAGGAGGAGCTGAATGTCACTGGCAGCGGCGTGGAATTGTCTTCTTAATTTCTATAAACAAAATCTGGCCTAGTGGCATGACTGATACCGGAAAGGAACCCAGGTTTCCCAGGAACAGTCAGAGGAACTGGGTTTGGAATCCTATTCAGTCTAGAAGCTGAAATGGGCTTTGCCAGGGCTGGGGTCTCAGTTTGTTGCTTTGTTCAGGAATAGGTCTGCTGGCTGGTGTTGGGTGAATTGGCAGATGTTTCTCTGGGGCAGTCCTGGAGTCATCTTGGTCAGTGAATAACTAACTGTGGTGAATCCACTCCCACCCTCTCATTTCATGGTCAGACCTGGGTCAGTGGAGAGGTACCTCTTCATTCTGTGGGTGTTGTGCTGCCCAAGTGGGGTGGAATGGAGAGACTGCATCCCCTCTCTGTGGCACCCCACTGACTGCCCTGCCTTTCTCCGGGGCTGGGGTAAATGCAGAGACACCAAGCAGTGAGTGGGTGGGGGACCGGGACTCCCGGGAAGGGAAGTAGAGGCTTCCAGGGTGGTGTGTGAGAGCCCTGATCCCAGAGGCCCTCCCATGTAGATGAACAGTTCAGGGCTATCTGGGTCAGTCTCTTGAGTCTAAGTGTGGGTGAATCGTCTGGTTTGTAAGGCTGCTAAAGAGGCGTTGTTGCGTGCTGTCTGTGTGCTCTGCAGACCGCTGTGTTGGGGAGATCCTTTTTGTGTTCTGGAATTCTCCATCCAGAGACTGGAAAACCAGGTGGTTCTGTGCTGGAATCTTTGGGATTCTTGAGGAGGAAGTCTGCCCTAGGTGTGGGCTGCTGCTGTTCTCGTGTGAGGCTGGGGTCAGGCCAGCAGAGGGGACTTGGAGGCTCAAGGGCTACAGAACAGGTTTGAGCCTTGTACTTATTCTGCTGAAAATGGCTTCAGGGGAGGTTCCCAACTGGTTTCGGATCTCTGGGCCTCTTAGACACTGCTTTGCTTTCTCCTTTGGAGGCTGTGGCGGTAAGCATCGGGGCAGGCAGTCATTTCTCCTGGATAGCAGAAATAGGTGCAGGCCAGCGCTCTCCAGGTGAGCCGGCGCTGGCTGAAGCACTTTCCTTGTGCAGGCTGGAAGTGTTGCCGATTCATTTGCAGGGGTTTTAATGTTGGTAAAGGCATTAAAGGATATGGTGGATAAGCCTTCCCAGAACCAAGACACCGAGCTAGGAGGTCAGTCAGCTGACATCCTTCTCTTTATTTCTCCTGATACCATTTCTAGGCGACTCTGGCCCTCTACATTCTGGGAGAGAGTGTCCCCTCTGACTCTGTGTGTACTCTGGAAGTGGCAGTACCCTCCTGTTCTTACCAGTTGGCCTGGTGTGACACTCAGCTTGGAAATGCAGGCAGTCAGGTGCAGCTAGGCAAGGTTGGTGTGTGCAGTTAGGCTGCACTCTTCCTTCCAGGGAATGTGTGGAACTCTGTTTCCATGTCTGAGAGTTACTCAGGTGTGTAGAACCAGGGAGGGGAGATAATTGGAAGTTGGAGGTGGGGTTGTTACAGAGACCCTCATCTGGCCGGGAGTAGGCAGATATGGGTTCTGTCTCCAGGACTGAGAAGTTGGGGGTGGAGTTGTTACAAGAACCTGGGCCCCAGTAGACAGATAGGAGTTCTGTCTCCAGGACTGAAGTAATCCTTAGAGGAAGAGACAGGAAGCTGGGTGAAGAACAGGAAGTGGACCGTTGTGTGCTGTCTCCTGCCCAGCTCTGCACAGGGATTGGGACATTGGGCCCTTGCTCGCTTCCCCTTGGGACTGGTCTGTGAAGTATAGTGACTGCAAGATGCAGTTCAGACAGTTGCTAGGTCTAATGTGAGCTTTGGTTTTGAAGCCATTCCTCGAGCAAGTCACTTAGGTTTTGAGAGCCTCAGCTTATACATCTATAAAGTGGGCACAATGTAAATTATGATGGAGATGCTGGTATTGATATTTTAGTATTTAATCACAAGTATTTGATCTTATTCCATGCTGTTTCCTTAGCATTTAATACTGGGTCTCATACACTTCTTAAATGCTTCTAAAATTTGATTAAGTGAAGCATAATATGTGAAAGAACTTAGCCTAACTGTAGGATTTGAAGTATTAGTATCAGTAGGAGGAAGCCATTTTGTGTGGTAGGCCTCAGCTTTCTCATCTCTAGGCTGGGACCAACAACCAGTCATGTGGTATCGTTCCATAATTTTAGAGAGATCACAGATGTAAGGAGAATTGAGTCCTGATGGAGGTCGTTGTTAACCTTGAACAAAGCAGAGCGAGAGACCTGGGAAAAGGCCCTCTTCCCGTCCATACCTGGAGTGCAGCGCTTTCCTGTGTGGTTTACAAATCTATTTTAAATGTCCATTGTTCCAGCTCCTTCTGAGCCATCCTTATTTTAAATCATTTAGCATTTAGCTTTACTTTTTCTTTATTAATTTAAATCTTTGCACATTCATTTTTTTTTTTGTCTACATTTCTTATTTTCTCATAGGACAATGTCTTAGAAATAGAATTACTAAGTCAAAGAATATGAAGTTTGAAGTTTTTGACCAAAAAAAAAAGCTTATCAAAAACCTATAATGGTTTATTCTCTGCCAGCGAGTTTTGAGAATGACGACCTGTTGATTTGTCTTCACATCTCTAAGAGATGAGCTGTCTGTCATCATTGAGACGGTCTCTTTCCTCTTGGAAAGACAGAAAAATGGCATTTCTTTGTTTGCATTACTCTGCTTGTTAGTGGTTGAGTACGGACCGCTGGCCTGAGTGACGCGGCCGCGGTGCCGCTGTTCCTCCAGACGCACCTCTCGTGTTCTGGTGTTCTGAATTTCCCGACAGAGCCCTTGGCAGACTTGGGGTTGCCCTGGCTTGTCCTCCTCAGCACCAGGAAGCCTGTGTGTGGGGCCCTACATGTTACATGAGCTCTAAGGAGACATTCACTAATTCCTGTGGAGGAAGGCTTACGTCTCTCTCTCATCTCTTCCCCTCTCTCCTCTCCCTCCCTCCAGATGGGACTCAGATTGAATTCTTGAACAATAATCATTACAAGGAAGCTTATATTCACATGGTACTTGGAGAGGGCATCTGTCCTTCACAGGGTAGGCAGGCAGAGAAGGGCTGAAAGGTCCAGGGAAACTGAGGCCACATAACAGCCAAGCCTTTTGTAGTCAGACTGCCTCCCTACTCAGCACTTCACTTGAGGCTCGAGCATGGGCAAGCCCAGCTAGAGCTTCAGCTCCAGAGGAGAGGGAGGCCACAGACGCAACCTGGATGCATGGAGCAGCCGATTTATTTTTGCTTCCTCATTTTTATTGCCTGCCTTTTATATCTGCAGCTCCCTTGTGGACCTTACAGATATCTGAGCTGGATAAAATTGTAAGGAATGGTGGAAATTAGCTAGTGATCAGCCCCAAGCTGCCCAGCTGAAGTTTCAGAGGCTAGGTAAGCCTACCTTTGGACAAGCACACATACATTTGCATGCTTTTTATATATTTTGCAATTGTGCATCTGTCCTTGGAAAGTTGTATGTGCGTGACATGTTAAGTATTTTTCTATATGTCTGTGTATTTTGAATAAGTGTGTATATAAAACATTTGCAACAGACCAGTTTGGCATCCTGTTGGATTAGACCATATGAAGTTTTAAAATTACTGTAGGTCAAATATAGGCAAATGATTCAAACTAAGTACTCAGTAAGTACTGACTGCTGTATTATTGTGTATCTTCTTCATGTGTGTGTCGCCTTTTGTGTTTATGTATACTCTGAGTTGTCCAGGTGCATGTTCTGTGTTTTCTGTATATATGTGTGGGGTCTGTGTCCATTTGTGTATTCCTGTCCCCATCCGCAGTTCTGTCTGGGCATGTGGACATGCGTTTGTGAACAAGCTGCCTCACTTCTGGGATAACTTACCCAGCAGCAGCCCTTGGACTCCCCTCTCAACCTCACATGCTAAGTAGACCCAGGTCCTAGTGACAGCCAGCCTCGGGGTACCGTGGGACTGCTCTCCCCAAGTAGCCTTGCCTATTTCCAGGTCCCATATCAGAGGATATGCAAATAGACTCTTTAATGGAATTCCTTTGCAAAATATTATTTGAACCAGAAAGTTAATTACTGAGCTCTAATTAACGGCTATTTCTGAAGACCACAGAAGCAAACTGGAGATCATAGAGAGACTGAGAAGGCGAGAAGGCAAACCACGGACCTCCCTGACTGGCTGTTGCCTTCCAGGGGAACAGCCTGTGTTTGGCAGTCCTGAGACTGAAGGACAAAGCGCCCCTTCCCAGAGAAGCTCTGATGGTTGTACATTTCTGCTGTCCATGAGTCTGTCTGTCTGGAAGGAAGACCGTGAATAAGCATCCCATCCTGTTGGAGCTTTGTGAGTGGATGTGGGCAGCAGGTCTGGATTGAACCAAAGCTGCCTATCCTCAGAGCTCCAGGTGACATGCCTAAGGCCTGCTCTTTGTTCCATGAAACTGGCCCATTTCCTACTCACTCCATGCAAGGGGTACTGTCCCTTAGCCCAAGCAGAGCCTAGATAACTGCCATGGCCACGCTCCACCAAGGGCTCAGCTCCTTGCCCTCAGACCCCTCCAGTGCTTGTGTGGCGTCTGGTCCATGAGGAAGGTGAGACTGTACTCACTCTCGTGCAAAGGTCCATGAGGAAGGTGAGACTGTACTCACTCTCGTGCAAAGGTCCATGAGGAAGGTGAGACTGTACTCACTCTCGTGCAAAGGTCCATGAGTAAGGTGAGACTGTACTCACTCTCGTGCCGTCATCTGGTCTTTGAGTACTGTCGGCAAGCCACACCCCCTGCCAGCCCCTTCTCATCATGAGTCTGTGTTTCTTAAGAAGGCTCAGAGGTGACTAATGCAGTCGACATGGAAGCTCCCCCTCCAGGCCTGCTGTGCCTGCTTTCTCCTTCCCTCCTGAATTAGAGAATGAGCGCCATAGACACATGGCTATTCACCCCGTGTGCTATTCTGCATGCACACATAGACTTTTTTGGGGAACTTGGGATGTAAGTACTTGTGAAAGCCATCACTTATGCGCTCCAGGTCCTGTCTATGCTAGGCAAGTAGTGGGTATAATCCCAGGAGAGGGAGGAAGAGAGTGTCCAACCTGACACCCTTCCTGGGTACTCCTGGACCCCCAAAGCTGGAGGTTAAGCCTAATCCTGGCAACATGTCAAGAATGCTTTTGCCTGCTCAGGAGGCCTGCATGCCTCTGACTCCTGGCAGCTTCTGCAGTGGCTGGTCAGAAGCAACAACAGTGCTGTGTGCTGCACAGACGTGTTTAGTGCTGTAAAGAACTTTCCATGTCCTTAAGTTTCCTAAGAGAGATGGGGTAGTGGGCAGCCCTACGGCCCTGCTGCTTGGGGCATCCTCCAAAAGGTAACCTGGCAGGCTTGTGTCACCCACCTTCTGCGGGCACTCATGGGGACGTTGGTGTTTCTGGCCAGGCTGGAGCAGGGGCTGCAAGAGTCATAGGCATGCTCTGAGTCCAGCTTTCCCATCTCCTGGAACATCTCCCTGTGTCTGCTGCCTGCCAGTGCAGCGGCCTTCCACCTCCTTTTCCGGTGGGAAGCTCCTGCTGGGGCTCTTCAGCCTTCTCTCAGCTGCCCTGGCAAATCCCATTCTCTGCTAACCTCCTGCCCACTGTTTTGACCTTCCTTGAACAAGCAGGGTCCTGCTTGATTGTACATCAGCCTGGCTGGACTGGAAAAGAGCACTGGGCACAGAGAAGGAGGGCACCAGGGTAGCACACACCCTAATAAGATGCGACATTGTGGGGAGTTCTCATGCTGAGGGCAGCGAGTTAGTGTAGCGTCTCCCTGTGCCCACTGACTAAGGGGAAGTTAATTTCATGCTCTGTCTTTTTGACGTTCGTAATCAGAGCCTTGTATTACAGCTGCAGATTGTTAGCATGTGAGGAATGGCCAAGCCTCAACAATTACTGTTTCTGGTTGGGGAGGAGATTTATAATGGATTGTTCCTGGCCCCACCCACTGTTCTGTTCCCATGTGTGCCTCCTTTTCAGTCCCTACCCCAGACTCAGCTAGGAGACTCAGTCGCAGAAGTGGCTGGGTGGAGTTTGTCACAGATGTTCAGGGTAGATGTTTAGGTACTGGGATGGCACCTGGTAAAATACAGGTTCTTGGTCTCCACTCTAGACCTGCTGGATTACACTCTTTGCTTGGGTAACTTGTGTCTGCTCCAAGTCTGAAAACTGGTGCCCAAAGTTGAGAACCTGTGTAGAGGGGCGAAGACTGTTGCAGCTGTGTGCGGGCAGCTTGTCCAAGCATGTCCTGTGCTGTGTTCTTGATCCTCACAGTGGGGGCGGGGTTCCCATTTCACAGATGGAGAAACAGAAGCTCAGTGTGTGAGTGGCCCCTTGTCACTCCTGGGAGAGCTCTCTGCTCAGGTACTTCATTCCCTGGCCAGAGTTAAGAGTCCACCTTTATCTGGGCCTGCCATTTGCTTTAAGGTTGGTTGTAATACCTTTTCAAAGAACATCCCAAACCAGGAACCCTCTCGTTAGAAATAAGTTCAGGGTCAGAGAAAAAGACCAGCACTCACTGAAGTATCTCCACGAGGCAGCATGCTCCCCTTGGTCAAGAAGGCGCTTGCTCTTCAGCTGTGGGGATTTCTCAGCCTGGTATTGCCTGTCCTGCTCCCACCGTGGAAAGCGTCTCATTGTGCCAGTGCTCTGGGCTTCCTGGAGGTGCTTGGATGAGCTCAGGCATTGAGACCGTGGTCAGCAGGTGAGTGAGCTCGGAGAGGGACAGCAAAGCTGGAGTCGCACTCGTCTCCATCCCAGGTGTACAGAATAGAGCCCAGACCGGCCCCCACGGCCCGTTCCGTACTCTGACCCCTGGTTCTCGGTGTGAAGCTGAGATGCAGAGCAGTGACCTCACTCACCGGGATGGATAAGCTCAGGCCATATAATTCAGGCCCAGTTCCATGAAGGCAAAACCCCTGGGCAGGACAAGCCAGTGTTTCAGGGCTGGAGGGGAGGCCTGCCCTCTGGACAGAGCCCTCAGCACAGCCTAGAGAGGCCTGTCTTGAGGGAGAGAGATCGGCCCAGGTCACCTACCGGGTGGTGGGGGAAGGAGAGGAGTTAGGGGCCTGGCTTGTGAGGTAAGGTCTTGGAATTTGAACGCCTGGCTTCCCATTCCAGGCCCTATCCCCTATAGTTGCCACACTACCACATACTGAGGAGTCGTGTCCTGGAACCTGTCTGAGGCCTAGTGCCGCCTGCTGTTCCCCTCAAATTCCCTGCGTTAGTAAAGCAGGCCCAGGATTCCAAAGGGAATGCACACTGCAGGTTTGTGCGTCTTTGCTGGGTTGGTTCATTGCATTCAGGTCGTGAAGCCCTGGAACTTCCTGGACTGTTGGAGCTGGGTGGGATGCAGATGTCTTTCATCTCGCTGTCTCCATGGCTGGCTTCTCTCTCGGTGCTGGGATGGCACCACCCACCACCTTTGAGTGGCCACTGAAAATGGGCTGTGTCGTGCCTTTCCGTGTTTCACGCTCACAGGTGCTGTTACCATCCCCACTTTACAGAGGGGAAAACGGAGTCCCAGTGTGGCCCTGGCTGTGAAGCCCTGTCACCTGTCTTTCATGTGTCTCACATGTTCATGTTGCATGTTCGGCTAACACTAGTAATGACTGCTTACCACATTTGAGGCGCATGTGCAGGCATTGGGTGGTGAGCACACACCATTGCTGATGGCCTACTCCTGCTTTACCCTTCCTGTCTGCTGAGTGACGAAATTGGCCTCAGACAGTAGAGTCTCTTCTCCAGGGTTAGCCTCAGAGTGGACTTAGAGACAGACTTTCTTTGGATACAGAGTCAGGGTCCTCTAGTGGTCTGGTCACGTGGTGAGCCATCTTCCAGGCCAGGCCCTTCCTCAGCTCATGACAAGCCAAGCCTCGTGTACTCTGGTTGCCAGAGCTCGGTTCCAAACCCAGCAGCCCAGCCCCCATCTCTAGGGCCTAGGCTCTAACCACTGGGCAGTGCTGCCTTTCCCTAGTTTACAGATACATAAATTGAGGTTTTCCAAGGGAAGTCACTTGCCAGTGATTAGCAGAGTTGGGATTACACTTGGGTTTCTCCAGAGTATTTCACTGTCTCCTGCATGAGAACATGGTGGCTGCCAGGAGAGTTTTGGGGACTGTCTCTAGGCCACCAGGAACTCTGCAAGAGGCTGGTGTAGTGGTGAAGTCTCGGGCAGTTTCAGTTTGTGGTTCCTCTCTCGTGCTGAGTAACTTTCTAGTTCTTGGCTTAGTACTGATGAGCAGCAGCTGTGTTTGGGTCTGTGTTAGGGTGATGGGGAAGAGGGCAGGAAGGTGTTGGCTTTCGCAGCTCCCCACTCCCCAGATTAGATTGTGGATGTGACTTTGGTCACTGCCTTGGAAGGTAACATGGTGATGGTGGGTGGTTAACCTGTTGCCCAGGTCCCCTGGGTCTGTGGAGGGGTGTAGTACTGAGGGCTGACTAGTGGGCTGTAGGCCGTGGGCACAATCCAGGGTACATGAGGTGGTCTCATCTTTGCCCCAGGGTTCCCGATGTGCAACTTTGGTGCTGAGGAGAAGGGTCACGAAAACCTGCTCCACAGTATTTCAGAGCCTGTGCTGGCGGCAGCGCAGCAGGGAACATTTACTGTCTCTTCAGACTGGGGGACGGTCCTGCTCTCCTGCCTGCCACACGCCCAGACTAAGTTCCACAGAACACTGTTTTTGCTGGTGGTAATGGGTTAGGGATGAGGGATTTCCTAGCCTAAAGCCATCTGGTGGTGGAGGATGACCTCAGAAGTGGTTTCAGAGGTTTCTGGATGTGGGGCTTATGTTGTCTTCCACAGGGGCTGTTTGCTTCCTTGCCCCAGGTTAGAGCCTTTGAGAGGTCCTGTAGGAAAGACTCCAGCCTGCTTTGTTTACTCCAGGGTTTCCTGCCCCTACGCCTGCCCCAGGAGCAGCTGTGGACGGCTGCAGGAATGTTCTGCGGAGCACCATTTGGTAAACCTTAGCTTGAGGTGTTCCCTCTCCTCAGAAGCGTGTTTTTAAGCCAGGACTTTAGGTGCATTCCCTGCTTTCAGGGCCTGCAGGGGTGAGCCCTGCACAGTGGCCGTGCTGGCTGCAGGGGGAGGGTGATGATGTTTGGGGAAAAGTTACTATGAGGTAGGTACCCAGAGCTGATCTTCAGAGTCGCTTCCAATTCTCCTGTGTGTGTGTGTGTGTGTGTGTGTGTGTGTGTGTGTGTGTGTGTGTGTGTGTCCCCGTCCGTCAGTCTGTCTGTCTTGTCCACACCCTCACTGGATTAGTGGTTTTACCAGTACTAACCTTAGCCAGGATATTGGGAGTTGTTGTCCCTTTAGTAGGATGAGTGGGTCCCCTGTACACAGCAGCCCTGGCTCTGGGTCTCCCCATCCCCCTCAGGCGCTCTCTGCAGAAGGCAGTAGTTGGGCAGAGGCTGTCCACAGATTTGCATAATTGTACTGTCCTCTGAATAATTAATAAAGCACTGTCCTTGCTGGGAGCAAAGTCTGTGCCATTATGGATGGGTCTGCCATGAATGGGTTTGCAGGAGCTCTTCCGGAGGAGCCAGTGGTTCCTGGAGTCCTTGACCTTTCAAGGAGCCCTCTATCTAAGAGAAAAGTGGGGGCACTGAGTTGTTTTGGGGGAGTTGCTATTGTTTTTTTATTTTATTTTTTTTCCGAGACAGGGTTTCTCGGTGTAGCTTTGGAGCCTGTCCTGGAACTCACTCTGTAGCCCAGGCTGGCCTCGAACTCACAGAGATCCGCCTCCTTCTGCTTCCCCAGTGCTGGGATTAAAGGCGTGTGCCACTACCGCCTGGCGGGAGTTGCTATTATTGTACCTATGTGGCCCTTGTGCTGGCCATGTCCCTTCTGGGATCCATAAATGGGATCTCTAGTACACATGGGTTATGTGTCTGTGTTCTCTCTGATTTCTCTGTTCCTATACAGTCTTCTCAAATGTGTGTCCAGCTGTTATTGGGACCTTGCCCCGTTTTTTGGAAGCCACAAGGGCGTGGTGCTTACCTGTAGCTAGAAGTGCATTTTGGAGCAGGAGAGGGTAAGGTAGGCATATCTGCCTGGATCCTCTTCCGGAATTCCAGTCTCCCAGTTTCTGGACCTCAGAAGGTTATTGGTAGCCTGGAGGAAATTCCATTTGAGATTTCTAGTCCTTCTTTAATTGCCTCTTGTTGAGATGAATGTTCTTTCTGGTATGTGGTCTCTTGCTTCTTCTCATACTAGAAATGGAAATTGAGGCACAGATCTGCCTCGATATGAGGCACAGATCTGCCTCGATATGCTGCTGGAAATTGGGAAAGTCCTATTTCTCCAAGCTGGGATACATTCCCCTATCTCCCGCTCTGTCCAGAGCTCCTATGGAAGTGTTTCTCAGAACTTTTTACAGGTGTTACAGTCTGTTAGGGCTGAGGGAATCCCATTGTACATACAGGTAGGTGGGCAGCATTCAGTGAGCTGGAGGAAGTAGATTTCTTCATGCATGATTCCTCAACTTGAAATGCTAATGTATCTGAAACTACAAAAGGGAGTTGGGGTTACCTCCTGCCCACACTGACTGCACAGTGTCTGTCGGCACATCCCTAGAATGGGGTGTCCTGTTCATGGGGGCAGGCCATGCTGTCCTGCTGGAGCTGAATGCCCCGACTTCTCTGCTGAGTGTGCACGCGCTTGTGTGTGTGTGTTTGGTGGGGTGGGGTGGGATGGGTATGAGAGTATGTGGCTTACTAAATTATTTATCACTTTGCTTTCATACCAGATAGAATTTTGGCAGGACAGGAATCATCATCCCATTTTACAGATGAGCTAGAGAGGCTCAGAGAGTAATAATCACACCAAAAGGCACAGAGTTTGCATTTTAAATTTACACTCATCAGCTGGGCCTCGGGCTGTTGCCCTGCAGCTACCAAGAACCGTTTGCTCCCTGGATCAAAGTTAGTCTGTTGGCTAGGGTGGGGCTGTGGGGACCTGTTGCTTCTCCAGCTGTCTTCTCCACCTCCTTGGAGTGTGTGGGGTGAGAGATTAGCAGAATCCTTGTTTAATAGTTTTCCCACTGTGAGTTTGGCTTTGGCACCTTGTGTCAGTGTGGGCACAAGACTGCCAGATGCCCCGCTCATTGGGCTGCCCCTGATAGGCTGCCTTTTTCTCCTCTTGCCCTGTGTTTTGGAAAGTGATTTGGAGTGTTCTAGAACTAACTATAAGGTGTTCGTCTTGGGTTGTGGTGGTGGGAGGGAGGGAGAAGAAGATTGTCTAGCTGGCTTGTCTTCCTTCAGTCCTTTCTGAGCCTAGAGGTTGGAAGGGCAGCCTGAAGTGGACACGCTCTTGATAGGCATGAGCATTGTACTGGGCTGTGATTCAGGTGTGATGGACATGGGTATGACTCAGGATTTGGACCCAGCTGTTTCATATATCTCAAACGGGATGGAATTTCCATCCTCACCGCACTGAAAACAGGCACACTGATGAATGCAGTTCTGCTCTGTGGCACATGGACCTGGGCCTGGGCCAGACGCTATCGTCTTGGGTGATGAGACAGGTCCCCCGGGGTCTTGAGTTCTACTGAGATTGATTGTGTGGTCATTTTATCATCTGATCGTTTTATCATAGTATCACACATTGGAGCTTCTATCTGAGGCCCCGGGATCCCATCAGCGTTCCCATAGTTCACCCCATCATGTAGCAAGAGATGGCCCAAGACAAGCAGGAAATGACGTTTGTGCTGACATTCTTCCACTTAGAAAATCAATATTCTGTGGTCTGCCTAATTGCTCTGTTGTTGCTAAATGAGTCATTATGGAAGGAAAATAGCAAATGCATTGTGAGATTAATGGGAGAAAATAGTTGGCAAATGACTTTGGTTTGCTTCCGAAACTCTGAGAAGGTGTTACTATGAGAAATCTGGAGAGTCATGCAAGTCCCAAGCAGTGGGGAGACAGACAGCTATTGGGTGGTGAGGTGCTGGAGGTACCGACAGGTCTAAGATGCCCGTTTAGTGGGGTGCCACTGGGACTGGAACCAGGAGTTAGTAAATGCCAAGTTAGCCCGCACTACAAAGGAGCTTCGATGGCCTGGGCTGGAGGGAAGGGGCACTGTTCAGGTAGACCCTGCCACTTGTCAGGCACCAGGCAAACTGGAAGAAGTGGTGGGTACTGAGCCTCTCCCCTCAGGGCTGGGATAAAATTGTCCCACAGGCAAATTATAATTGCACTGCCCATGGCAGTGAGTCCAGATGTGGAATTTGATCCAGTGGGAGTAGGGTAGGAGCAGTGAGCTTTGGGCAGGTAGAAGAGCTTACGCACATTCCATGGTCTGGCTGCTGGGGGATGGAAGAATATGTGACCCTAAATCTCAGACAGTCCTAGGAAATATAATTCTTACAAGTGTGGAGACCAAGCAAGGCTGAAGACAGCTAAGTACTTGCCTAAGGTCATAACTGGGTCAAACCTGGGCCTATAGAACCCCAAGTCCAAAGGCACTTGGAAGCTGGCACCTGTGACTAGTGTCAAGGACTTCATTCCCACAGAAGGACTGGCAGCTGCCTGAGACTGTTGAACTAGGGGTCTATAGGACGCCAGCAAAGTGTTGGCCTTAGTACCCCAAACCAGACTTTTTCTCCTCTTAATGGCAGCCTGATGGTTTTGCGATGTTCTAAATGCTGAGTATATTAATGACTCTGGAGTCGGCTTTGTAAATAACAGCCGTCTCCCCTCCGTGAGGCCCGTTGGTTTTTCCTTACTAGTATCCCAGCTCACCTGTGATGACTGGGGCCTTCTGCTGTCTACAGAGGTGTTGGTGGAGGTGTGCTTAGCTGAGCACACTGGGAGGTTTCTGGACTCCCCAGGGTTTCAGAAGTGGCAGCAGCAGGTGGGGAGAATTGACCTTCACTGTGAGCACTAAGAAAGAGGCCTGGAGGGCATCGGAGGCCATGCTGCCCTGCTTTCTGGAGGTAGCTGAGCATCTTTGTGCCAGAGGAGCTGTGCAAAGAAACCCAGCCTTCGAGGGCTAGGTCCTCGAGTCTGTAGTCTGCTCTGGAGTGTGTAGCTCCCTCAAGTTCTGGGTAGTCCAGAGATCCCAAGTAGTAGGCCTACATTCTTCCTCCCCCAGCCAGGTTTCTGGAGGACAGAGAGTGATGGTGTTGCAGATGGGGCTGTATGCTCGTCTTCCTAGGTACAGGGTAACCTGGGACTGGGTGTGCAGGCCCTGCTTGCACCCGGAGCCAGACCTCAGGGTGTCCCTAAAGATGCTGAAGGACAGGTCCAGATGGGCTGTGGACCCTCAGAGTGTCAGGAACTTGCTGGGCATGTTTGCTACTGTTGTTGGCTGGAAGCCAGGTTTCAGCCCAAACTCAGCTCTGATTGGCTGTTCCTGCCCCTTGCCAAATGTAAACTGCAGCGCTCCATGGCTAGAGGCTAAGTGTTTATGTTGGTTGGTTAAAGAGCCAGCCGGTGCTCTTTGTCCCACACTCATTCCATTTCCCAAAAAAACTTTTGCTTAGTTCTTCAAGTAAACAGCAAGGCATTTTGCTGTGGGACTGCCAGCCCTGCCCAGTACCCCAGCCTCCCTCCGGCAGGAGGCTTGCCGGGCTCCCTTCTGGTCTTGCTCTCCCTGTGCTGATCAAGACCATGAGCAAACCAAAAGCAGCTTTGGGAGGGGGGTTATTCCGCTTTACCACTTAGAGTCCATCGTGAGGGAAGTCCTGGCAAGCACTGAAGCGCGGACTGCAGAGGCCATGGAGAGTGGTGCTGACTGGCTTGCTCCCTGGTTCACTCAGCTTGTGTTTAGATGGCCAAAGACCACACCTGCCCAGGGGTGCTGCTGCCACAGAGCAGACATGGAGGCCTCTTCTTCAGTGAGGTTCCCCCTTGTTTGTGTCAAGTGACAGAGCCAACCAACCTGTACAGCCAGCTTGGGCTCTTCAGTGAGATATTTTAGGATCACACAGCAGCCCTGACTCTGGGTACCAAGCCTGGGTCTCTTCATAGGCATCCTCGGACTTTGCATAGACAGGCTTGGGCCTGCTGGAAACCAGGGAGGTGTGAAGTGGAAGGCACCTCCTTAAGCTTCCCCTACCACGCACGTATGTGTTGCTTCTCCTTGGACCATGAGAGGATTTGAGATCCTTTCTTCTGTATTTCTCTCCCAGCTAGGTATCCCACCCACTGTGCTAGTATGTGTAGGTACCCGCTTAAGGCCAGGGGGATAGTGGGCTGTCCTCAGAGCCCGGTCTCAGGGTGCCCACCTGAGCTGCAGTCTCTTACTCCTAAGTCAAAGTGGCTGAATTTCTAGTCTGAAGATTTGCAGTGAGCATGGAGCTTGGACTCCTCTCCACCCAGCGAGTCCCAGGATAAGTATTGTAGTGGCTCAGGCAGACTGCTGTGGGGACACACAGAGAGAGCAAGCAGTCCTGCAGACTGTCTCCTGCGTGTGCTCCTGTCCGCTGAGAAGCACTGAGTCTCAGCTCATTCCTAGCATGCCTCAGTGTGTTCATAGCAGGGACCAGCAGCTTCCTTACTGGCTCAAGGGTCAAGGGGCCTCCTTAAGTGACCTTAGTCCAAGTAGAACCCAGGACCTGAGCGCCATGGGCAGCGTTAGTCTGCTGACTTTCCTGGGTCTTGGGGCAGGTTCAGACAGGTTGGTGGCGCCTGTGTGGTCAGTGTGAGGCTTCTCGGTGTGCTCTCAGGAACACCGCGTCTTTTCTAGGACAGCTTTAGAGAAAACTACTCTAGACCTCTGGTTGCCACCTCAGCACATGGATTCCTGATTTTGAGGGGGTTTGTGACTCTGCCCTTGGGTGGATTCAGTCCAAGTTCACGTTTCTTACAGCACTTGGAATTCCTGAGTCTGTGTCAGGTTGGACTGCATAGATAGCCCTTAGCAGTAGTCTGGACCATAACCATCCCAGGGCCAGTCTGATCTGGCCTGGTAGGAGCTCAGTTGGGGGGCCTCTTTTCCCCTCATTCTCTCCTCAGCTCCACTTCCCCTGACCCTGGCAGAGGACAAGCCATCCCAGATGGTAGATGTCTTGCCCGTGAGCCCTGTTTCTCTGGGGCAGAAGCTTGAAGCCCATGGCTGAGGTAGCTGCTGCTGGCCATTGTGCTGGCAGCCCAGAGAGAGCATGTGCTAAAGCGCTCTGCCTGGGAAGGCAGACTCTTCAGCTGCCCTGGCAACAGCGCCTCAGCAGCCTGTGCTGTGGCCGCTGAGCATGCCTCCTGACTGGCTGCCTTCTCCGGCTCCTCAGCAGCAGCCTCCTTCAGGCTTCAGGCAAATGGTGAAAGAAGGTTGGGGGACCGAGGTCCTTAGACTGGCAATCCTCCTGCTCCCGCCAGGTGCTCCCTGGGGTTTCATCTGTATATGCTAGGGTGGGTCTGCAGGGACAGCAGAGCTGACTTCAAGGGCTTAACAAGCCTCGGAGCCTCCAGACTCTTCTTGCGCTAGCTGCCCCCAATCCCCTTGTGCTCTGGGCTCCCTTGTTTACTCATGCAGGTGCCCCAGGTCAGGGTCTTTGTCAAACCTAGCTCTGCCTACTTACCTGTAAGAGGAAGATAATGGCAGTCCCCGTCTCTTGGGAGTCTCAAGGAATAGATGAAATTTACAGCCAAGTGCTTGGCGCGGAGCAGGTGCTTGAAGCCGGTAAGGCGCCGTCATGCTGTGCCTGCCTTCCATTCCCCCGTCCAGATGCCTTCTGCTCTACCCATCCTTCGAGCCCCAACCCCTGCTTAGGGCTTGCTTCCCTGGTGCCCCTTGCCAGCCTCTCGAGCTGTTCGCTTGGGTCCCTGTTGGATCTACCCCTCAACAGTAGAAGGGCTTCCTCGGGACACCGGGAGTCTAGCTCCTCTCCTCCCCGTTCCTAACAAAGAGCACTCTGTCTCGATCTGCATACAGGGCTGTAGAGATTAGCCCCTTGCAGAGGGCGTCAGGGCCAGGTGAGGAAGGAATGTCCCCAAGTAGACAAGGGGCCGGACACTCTGGCCTGCTTCTTCCTACTGCTGTCTAGGGTTAGGGGAACAGCTGGGTCTGCTCTCGGGGAATCGGGTGGAATTGAGATTCAAAAGGAGTCGCTTCCTCAGGTGGCAAAACAAGGAGCAGGGCCCCGAGTTAGAGGGAGCCCGCTGAGGACAGGCTTCAGAGGACGGGGCCTTTCTTCTTGGACAGGCTGTGGGAGGGGAGAGTGGGAGCCAGCTCTAAAGGGCAGGAGCAGCAGGCAGGAGAGGAGAAGGCTGAGACCGAGGTGGAGGGTGGGCCCCAGACTGGCCCCCTTTTGGCCGGGTGCTTTGTTTTTGGTATCAGAAGTCTAAGAGGTGCTGGGAAAAGGGTGTAGAGGAGCTTGTTGACTTGTCCAAGGTCTTGAGGCTAGTACAGAAAAGCCAGGGTGGCCTGCCAGCCGCACAAAATTAAAACTGCTGGTGGCCGCAGCCTGTTCGGGACTGGCTGCCATGTCCTTTCGGCTGGATAAGGTAGTCTGTTCTCTAACCACATGTAAGTGTCCGTGAAAGGGTGGCCTGCACAGTACTGTGGTGTTTACAGGTTCCTGGCCACTTTTGAATTAGGCTACAGGACAGAGGTGGAGGTTATAAGACCCAGTTCTCTTATTCCTACCTCAAGGAGCCCAGGACCCCTTTCTAGGTCCCACATGGGGCTCCTTGCAGTTCTACATGCAAGACATACATGACCATTGTCTCTCTAGCCCTTGAAGGGCAGACCTCCCATAGACAGCCTAGACCTCCTCTCCACTTCTGGCACCCAGTATGAAGCCTGGCACAGCACAAGCCGAATAAACATTCATTGAGCACCTACTGCATGTCATGCACCATGCCAGGTGCTGGAATAATTAACTTTGGCATGGCACTTTATGATCCCCACAGCTCCTCTGGGTCTCGTTAGGAGGTTGAATCTCTCCAGTTGGGTATTTATTTCCTTATTTTTCAAGGGAGGAGACTGAAACAGAGAGGAGAGTAGCCTGAGGTAACATCCTTAGCCACTAACAAGGGACCAAGCCCATCCTGAGCCTTGACCCCCTCCCAGGGCTGTGGGTGCACTCTGGGGATTGGGAGCCCTTTCTTCCCTACTTCATGCTGAGGTAGAGCTTCAGGAAGCCAGGCCCACAGAGAACCGTATCCAGGGGAGCAGGACTCCTGGGGGCCACAGGAAGCACCTGCCTGGTCCTTGTCTCCACCCAGTAGGAACTGGTTGTTGGGGACAATTGTCTGTGTTTGGGGAAAGTCTGAGGTAGAAGAACAAAGAGAACCCTTCCTGCCGCCAATACAGCTTTGACCTTGGAAGCCCTGTGGAGTTTCATTTACTGGAAAGAAAGAGGGAGAATTGGTTACCAGCTTCAGAGAGGGCCAGGCCTCCCGCAGGCAGCATCCGAAGAAGAAGCCTTGACTTTGTGAGTTCTTGCTGTTGGATTTCTCCTTTTCAGTTTGACAGACGTCCTGGGGATCTGTCTGGGCTGGCCCGAAGGTGCAGAGATGCCAGGAGCGCTGGCCTCCTTTGCCTGGATACTACAAGGCCTGACCTTTAAACAAAGCCCATGCATACGGTGATGCCAGAGGTGCCCCACGGTCTGCGGTAGGATACCCGCCTGTGGGCGGGGCCCGAGCCGGTCAGCTGTACACGCAGGGGGCAGGGCTTTTCAAAGAAGCTGTGGCAGTCAGGAAGTCCTGGGCATGGTAAGGCCCAGCATTTATCTGATTTATCTGCTTTTTTTCCCTTTTTTTCTCTACCCACACACGTTGGCAAGTCTCAGTTGTGTGCCAGGAGCTGGTGTGACCCTAGGAGAGGTCTGATGTGTTGTGGGCCCTGCCTTGCCCATGTGACTCAGGAACCCTAGCTGAGACACTTCGCAGCTATGACGACAGCTGTAACAGTCTGTAGGGCTATGTCCTTCTGGGGTCAGGGACAGCTGCTGGGCTTTGGTGGCAGAAGTTTGGGTTTGGAAGAGAAAGCCCTAGAGTTATTTTTTGTGACATTTAAATTTTCGCATCTTTAAATGCTGGCAATTGATTCAAGACTTAAAAATGTCATACACTGTGTGGCTAAACAAAACATGAGTGTTGACCAAATACAGCCTGCACTCTGGTTAGAGTCCTTTATGGTAAGGGTGGCCAAAGTCCAGGTGGCTAGAAGGCATTTAGGCCAGGCCTTTCTGCAGAGGGACAGGGTAGAAACAGTGGGACCCACGTCCATCTATTGAGTGGACAGTGCCTGCCTGGCCGTGGGCTGGCTTGGTCCCAGTGGTGTGCAATGCTGCCTTGGGCTGGCACATCAGCTGGAGGCTAGCCCAAGCTGCCCTGAGAAGGCCAGCTGTGTCCCCTGCTCCACGGGTGTCCCCTGCTCCACGGGTGTCCCCTGCTCCACGGGTGTCCCCTCCTCCATGGGTGCTTCCCCAGCTTTGCCCTTTGGGCCAGGCCGGACGGAGCCCAGGAAAGAAAAGTGGCTGAAGAGACACCCATTGACACCTGCGTCCTGCTCTTGGGCAGCGGTGGGATGGCACTGTCCATGCATGTGACCTTGCTGCTGTTAGCATTTGCTCTTCTGCCAACAGGGCAGTTCCTTCCTGTGCTGCTGAGGAGGGCCTTCACAGAGACCTTGTGCCCTGTCCTTCCCACCCTTCCATTGCAGGCTCCCGCTCCTCAGAACCTTGGTCACCTCTAGGCCTGTCCAGGCCTGCAGGCATAACTTTCCTTTTCTTCTTTCCCCACTGACTGGCTTTATAGAAGATCACCTGGTGTCTGGTCCCTTCATTGTCCTCAGGCTTAAACCTTAATTATCCCCGTATTGTATGTAAAGCGGCAGAGCCAGAGGCAGCTGACCCTCATCATGGATTGTGGAGCAGCCTGACGCCCGAAGGTTTCCAGCCTCAGTGTCTACAAGAGCAGGAGGACAATGGAGAGCACCTCCACCCCACCCCCACCCTGTGTGGCCTTGAAGAGTCTGCCACCCCCAAATGCCTGTATCTGAGGTGGGGCTCCTCTCTGTGTTCTGGGTGCTGGTCTGAGGTCAAGCAGCACTCGGGACTTTAGGAACTTAGGGGTGATGGGAGCCACATTAGCCAGCTCTTCATCAGAGTCCCCATCGCTACCCTCCCATTCTCTTTATCTTCGCTTAAGTCTTTTTTCAGTGCAGAGATAACTAAAATCAGAAGCGCTGAGCACAGGCTCCAAGCACTGCTACCTCAGAACTCTCCCTCCACCAAAACCACCAGGAATCTTCCTCTGCAGAAAATTTGGGGGGCTCATAGAGAACTGTCCCTGTGCCTGGACCAGTGCCTTCCTCCTCAGCTCGCTTGGTTGGAAGGCAGGCAGTGCCTTCCCATGAGCACGCCTGCCCTCACCCACAGCCCGCAGCTTCTGAAGGATTGGAGTCCATAGAGGGGTGGAGACAGGGATCTGGAACATGGCTTCCCTGAAGCTTCAACAAACTCCAAGACAGGCAGGTTACCTGTCTCATTTTCTGGTGCAGACAGAACTCCCTTGAGGGATCCTTGGGATGAGTTATTTCTGTTTTTGTTCACCTGTACTAGACCTTGGGGACAGGGACAGAAAATCAGCTGTGGTCCCTGCCTGTGTTGGTGTGGGAGAGGTACCTGCTGCTGTTCCTGGGAAGCTTGTCCTCACCACAGCTTTTATCTAGCTCTTCGGTGCTCCAAAGGGAGGCCAGGCCAGGCAGGAGTGTGGCCTGGGTTTTTAGGTGGGCCATGGAGGAAGAGAGTCACAAGCTGGGGTTCCCAGGAGTGTCTGGGCAGAGCTCTGAAACTTGTGTAGCTGGGTAGGAGATGGAGCGCTGGCTCTGGGTAGGGAGGGTTACTGTCATGTCTGGTTGGGTCAGACAGCCAGTGTGGGTAGAGTGCTGGCCTGGGCCACAGAGATCAAGTTCTTTGTCATCTGAAAAGCAAGAGTGAGGCCAGCCCATTCCTGGGGCTCTCTTGAGGATCAGCCCAACAGCTCTGGTGTGTGTGTGTGTGTGTGTGTGTGTGTGTGTGTGTGTGTGTGTGTGTGTGTGTGTGTGTGTGTGTGTGTATTAGGGGTGATGAGGATGTGGGTGGTAGTGAGTGATGGGGACAATAAGAAGAAATATTTATAGAAGAGTCACCTTGTGCCTGTAGCTGACCCTAGGCTGATCTCCCTATTTCCCCTTCTGCTCTATCTAGTCTTGCCAGTGCCGGAACAATTGGTGGTTTTGTTTGATTATTTTTGTTGTTGTGGCTTATTTTTTAAATAAGGTCTCTTTAATATATCCCAAGAGGCTGCAAGCTGTCCATCCTCCTGTTTCTGTCTCCAGGTGCTGGGATTACATGCCCCCCCCCCCACCCCCGCCGCCGCCGCCGCCGCCGCCGCCGCCGCCGCCGTGGTCCCTGGTCCCTGCCCTGCAGTGCAGCCCCATATCTGTTCTGCCGCCAACAGTGTCCTCTTGGTCCTGCTTGTTCGTCTCAGTCATGGGTTAATCCTGGACTCCGCCTGCTTGAACCTAGATTTGAGTCCCCCATCTTCTGCCGTGTGTGTTTGTACCTGACCCACATTTGGTCAGGACCTTGAGAGTAGACTTCATCTCCTGCTCCTTCATGTGTCTCCAGAACCTAGGGTAGAGTAGGGGCTGGTGTAGTGTCAGCGAATGAACACACAATTCATTTCATTTCACCCCGTGAGATAGACGCATTGCTATCTGCATTTTACAGACCAAGAAACTAATCTCAGAGAAGTGGAGTCACTGGCCCTGGCCCAGGGTCATATAGCTGCAAGAGGACATGCTTTAAAGGTCTTCCTTAGCCACTAGAAGCCCCTCCTGCCCCTAACCGCCAGCTGGTCATTCCTGCCTCTTGGATAGATAGGAATGTGAGCGGCCCAGGAGCGAGAGGTAGGTGGGGTTTCACCTGGGGAACTACAGATGAGGCCAAGGAGGAGGTGATAAGGAAACCACCTGGGTGTGAGTGTGCCAATTGGTTGAATGTTAGGGACTTTATAGATGCTCAGGCTTGAGAACCCAGCAGAGCAGTCCCTGAAATTGCCCCCTAGGGGCCAGCTATTCTGAAAGAAAGGAAGGAAGAAAATACCAAACAGCTGTAGCTGTATCGCCTACCCACCTTCAGGCTCCTTGTGCTAGCTCTGGCTCCTGGCATATTTCCTGTTTCCCAGAGGAGCTCAGGCCTGGCCAGGCTTCCCAGGGTGAGAAATAGAGAGAGAGAAAATAGAGGGTGGGGGGAGTGTGTGTGTGTGTGTGTGTGTATACACGAGTGCACGCTCACGTCCATTTGTCCGCCCGCCCATCCTTGCTGTTTGCACTACCCTCACATCTTCTTAATCTGTCTATTTCTGGGAGTGATGACTTCATCTCCCATGATTCTCGACACAGCCATTGAAAAGCGTCCATGGAAAGATTGGGCCTGGCACCGTTCATAGTCTCCTAATGAGCCTGGTTGGGAGACAGTCGGTGGCCCTGCTGACTTGGCTCTGGGACTTACAAGAAAGCTACCTCCCACCACTCTGCTTTCTGGCCCTGTTGACCTGAGGAGCGGTAGCAAGTTTAGCCATCTAGTACTTCCTGTGGGCCTACTGTGCGCACTCTGTCAGAGCAGTGACTGGGAATTGTACCAGCCAAGACTCCATCTAGGCTGTGGAAGATACTGAGTGACAGCCTGGACTTCAGTAGCTGCAGGACCCAGAACCAGACCCCAAATGACTACAGTGAGGGTGGGGGGAGGCTCAAGCTTTAAAACCTTTGTAGCACCAGTGCAAAGCTTTAAAGTGTCCTGTCCCTTAGCCACGTCCCCGTCCTTAAAGCCTGTGATTCAGATATCTGCCCTTACGAAGTAAATGTTTGTTAATGAAATTAATAGTGTAAGCAAGATTCGAGGAGGGTGGGCAGTGGGCAGGGGGGGGGGTAAGGGTTATTTAAACATACTTCAAACAACACTGGCTCTAGCTGCTGAGCAGACATTTGCATATGTAATGACTGCTAATTATAGGTGGCCTCGGCTGCTAACACGTTTGTAGTCACCCACTCGGAATTCTCTGGCATGCTTCTCACTAAAGATAACACAACAGGAATAATAATACCTATTGGTTTTTGATCCCTTGTTATGTGCCAGACATCCTCCCAAGTGCTTGGCGGCAGCATCTCATTTAATCTGCTCAACACTGAGTCCCACAGATCCTAATCTCCTGTGTACCGGGCATAAGACTGAAGCTGAGGAGCCTAGGTGACTTCTTCCCTGGGCTCAGTACAGTCAAGAGCCTCACAGGTGGGCTCCCCCTGCCCTGGATGCTCCTGGGGGCACTTGGTAATGCTTTCATCTCTAAGCCAGTTCTCTTTCTTGGCCCTCTCAGAAGCCCCCATTTTGCTAAAAAGGAATAAAACATTTGCCCAAGGAGGGAAGTAGGCCCCATACCTTCTAAAGTAAACCAGGCCAGGCAGACCCCCTTTTTCCTGCAGTCTGGTGGTGGGGTGAAGGGAAAGAGTCAGCCCCTCAGGAGCCAAAGAAAAACTAAAACAGTAAGCAGGGGGAGAACACTGTCCCAGCCTAAATTAACTTGTCACTAAACTAGAGGTGGCCCACGGTGGCCCACGGTGGCTCACGCCAGCTGTAGCCCACAGACAGGCGGGGTCTCACACAATGGGGTGGAATGGTGTTCCAGTTTCCCGGTTGGTTACCAGTTTACATGTCATGGGAGTCCAGACAGCTTTGGGCCTGCATTCCTGTTCATCTGACCTCTTACCCTGCATGCCTTTCCAGATCTCTGCTGCCACTGGAAGGGGTGGGGTTGTAGGATCCCACTGCAGAGATGAGGGGACCAACAGGACCACCCGCCAACCAGCCGTGTGGTTCTCAATGGTGTCCAACCCCTCTGGCCACCACGGAAAGTAAGAAGCCTTTGCCTGGCCTAATGACTCAAAGATAACCAACAGTGGGCCCAGGGGGCATTTTTGGTCCCCCTTCCCCTTTGCATCCCTCCAAAGCCATTGGGGACATGGGAAACCTCTTCTTTTGAACTCAATCATTTTCTTGAAGACAGAATGGAGCTGAATTGGGTCAGTGCTCTCTTTGCTGTGCTCAGCTGTTTCCTCTGCAAGCCATCACTACCGAGTCTGCTGCTGGCTCACTGCCGCCAAGCTCCCCAGTTAGAATTCTGTGTCTGGCCATCCTCAGCAGGCTTGGCTCTAGCAGAGAAGAGTGATGTGTGAAACCACTGAACCAGTGTCTTTCAGGCTCCCAAACCACATGACCTCCACCTCCAGGACATAGGCTTCAGGTCTTCAGCACCAGGCCAGCGCTGCTGAGTTTCCAGGACAGTAGTGCAGGCGGGGAACTAAGGCTTAGTTCTTGCTGGGAGTTAGGCACAGCAGGCCCTACAAGCTCTGTGGATTGGGGAAATAAGAATGCCCCACTCTGTACCTGTAAGCACGGCATTATTCAAGGCACCTACCTCACAGGGCTAGGCTGTCCTGGTGTAAACAGGATGTGGCATGTGAGTGGCCAGCCCTGGGCTAACTGGCTTGCAATGAGAGGTGTCCTGTGTGCCAGGCAGAGTTTGGAGGGTGTTGTAGGGCTCAGAAAGGGGTGATCTGGGCCATTCCCATTCTCGGCTCCCAGAGCTGCAGTGTTCCCATGGAGTGTCAGGCCCCACACTGGACAGTGAAGTGGCCCTTAGCCTGTCGTGTCTGCTTTCCCTCCCCACTAAGCCGACAGCTTCCTAAGGGCAGGGACAGGTGTCTTGCCCATGCATGGGACCTGACTAGGTAGCCTGGACAGGCTGTCTAATGGGACTGTGAACTAGGGGTGGGGATCCCTCTCTGATGTGTGTCTTGGTAAAGTGGTCAGTGGCAGCTCACAGCAGCACTGTGCAGGATGCCCGTAGCACAGACTCAGAACACACTGGGAGGAAGGCCGGGCCCAGGCTGTCTGAGGACAGGGCTATGGGGAGTCCTGGGAGGGACTGTGAACGCCACCTTGCTGTAGACCAGCTCTCTGGCCACATGCAGCAGCAAGGACAGCAGTGGTTTGTATGTGAGTCTGGCCTCAGCTCTGACTGACCAGTAGTAGTAGTAGTTGTTGTTGTTGTTCTCCTCCTCCTCCTCCTCCTCCTCCTCCTCCTCCTCCTCCTCCTCCTCCTCCTCCTCTTCCTCCTCTTCCTCCTCCTCCTCCTCCTCCTGGTTGTTGTTGTTTTTTCAAGACAGGGTTTCTCTGTGTAGTTTTGGTGCCTGTCCTGGATCTCACTCTGGAGACCAGGCTGGCCTTGAACTCACAGAGATCTGTCTGGCTCTGCCTCTTGAGTGCTGGGATTAAAGGCGTGCGTCACTACCACCCGGCTGGTTGATTGACTTCTGATGGCAGCCACTGGACATGAGGGAGTGGCAGGATCCCCCAGGTCACTCCATGGCATTGTTACTGATGGCCCCAGGGTTGGGGGAAAGGGCACAGTGTAGGGGTTGAATTTCAAGAAGCATGTTTGAACATTGACATGTAGCCCAGTGTAGACACAAGGTGACACTTGTGCCTTACGGTCAGGGACAGGACTTGGGGACTAGGTAACAGCTGACTTGGGGGTACAAGTGAGCACTAGTTAGAGCCCAGTGAGTGGCTCTATCTCTGGACAAGTTAAGGATGGGGAGCATTGAGCACCGGGTAGAGCTAGCACAGGCCCTAGGGCTAGGTTATGGTCACCCTGTCCTTTGCCTCCTGATAACATCCAATCCTTGGCACACCATGAATTGCTGCCCAGCACTTGGCAGTCTGACAGCCGAGAAAGGAAATGCTGACCATGTCTCATTGCTTGTTCAAGTAAATTTACTGTTTCAGAGGAGGTGTCACATGGGTGGGAATTTACTCCCACGGACCGCTTTAATGGAAACATTACATTTGGGGAGCCAACATGTGTTAACATCTCGGTGGGGGAAAAGGTTCCAGGTTTCTCTGCCAGCCACAGTGATCGCCACAAAAAGCCCTGCTTGGGGGCCTGGCCCTGGCCGATGAGGGTGGTGCATCCAGGCTGGTGGAAGGCAGAGGTGGCCAGAGGCTGGGAGCTTCCTGGGCTTATCTGGAGGAGATGGGGCTACTGAGCAGGCGGAGAATTCTCCGAAGGGAATTCGGGGCTGTGGACTGACAGCTTTCCTTAAGCACCCACACAGTTCACGTGGGGGGCGGGGGTTCCACAGGTAGAGACAGTAGGCCCTGGAGCAATGAACTCCAGCTTCCTACCAGTGACTGTTTTATGTGACCTCGGGGAGCACCCCTTACCCTCTGCTTCAGCTTCACCTTGGGCAGAAGTTGTATGGGGGCCCAGGCTTAGATCCCCCGAAGGTTTAAGGAGATAATGTATATAAGATACCTCACTCTTGACTTGGCACAGAGTAGGCACCAGGACACGTGTTTTTTGTTGGTGCTGATAAAGCCATACATGCATGGATGTGCTCACATCAATTAACAGCTGGGGTGTGCTGAAGCTGCTTCCTGGAGTTGGCCCTCAGTCTGACATCGGGCTCCCTTCCTGCCATCAGCCAAGTGTAGATAGCAAGGGTCTTAAGAGGCCCTTGCCCTTGAAGAGCTGGCTGATCCTCCCTCTGCAGCCGCCCCTCACTGGGGCTGCCCTGAATGACTTGCAGATTCATCCTGAGGTGGTCCCCCGGGCTATAGCAGCACCTCCTGGTGTGTGTGTGTGTGTGTGTGTGTGTGTGTGTGTGTGTGTGTGTGTGTGTGTTATCCTTAGAGAGCAGCCTCCGGAAAGGAGAGAGGAATGTGTGACTATGGTAATTACTTTGGCTGTTGCTGTGACCGAATGCATGGCAGAAGTAGAGGGAGGGTTTATGTATTTTGCTGGTGGTGTCAAGAGTTCAGTTCTTGACAAGATCAGTTTAGGGGTAGAGTCTGGCAGGGGAGTGCTGTTGGCTGTGTGGCCCATTGGAGAGTCAGGGCAGGTGTGCTGCAGGCGCCCGGGCCCCCTGCCAGTGGAGGGTCCCTCTCCTCGCTCCCTCCGTAGCACCCTCGGTGACAGCAAAGATGGGCCAGGGATGTGCAGACAAGGCCTCCAAGTGTCTTTACAGTCGGGGCTCACTCCTGTCACACCCAGAAGGGAAGCTCTTTCAGGGGAGGTTTCCAGAGTCCACAGAGAGCCTTGCCTGGTTGGTAATGACAACTTCAGATGGGAAAGAGGAAGCCGGGGCCTTGAGTTCTGGTGAGAAGACTGGCCTATAGGGTGTGTATGCTCTTCGTGCATTGTGGAGTCCTTAGCCTTGAACCAGAGATGAGCAGACCCCAAGAAGGACCTGCAGATCCAGAAGGAGCATGCAGGCCCATGGCAGATGGGGGTGTGGAAGACTTCCCTTAAATGGAGAAGCCGAGCTGGGCTTTAAAAGGTGGAACAGGCAGACGGGATGTGGCCGTGAGGAAGGGTCTGCAGGTTGCTAGCATTGGCTGTGAAGGGGAGTGTGCTGAGGCTGGATAGGGCCTATTCAGGGGGGCTTGCCCTCAGACCTGTTGGTTTTCGACTGTGTGCACCTCCAGCTGGCGCTGGAGGGTGTAGAAGATACACTTCTCCAAGACCAGGCAGCTGATGAGTGAAGGAGCCCAAGTTAGGATACAGTCCAGCCTCTGCTTGTGCCAGCTGTGCCAGCTGTGACCCCTTCTGTGACTGCTGTCACACAGAGCAAAAAGTCCTGCTCTAAGGCCTTGCTTGCTACACGATAGTAGAAGTAGGTAAAAGCTGAGCGTGGTGGCACATGTTTATGATTTCTACAGAGGCTGGGGCAGGAGGATTGAATCTGAGGCCAACTTGGGCTGCAGATTGATGTCTTGTCTCAGAAAGAATGAAAACGCCGGTTCACTGGTAGGGAATGGCTTCCTGCCTGGAAGAAACCCAGGAGGGCTTCCAGTTGGAAGGAGTATTTGAATGAGACACATCTGCTTTCAGACGTAGTTGGGTCATTTCTGCAAGTAACTCTGTGGATCTGACTTAGTGTGGGGAGTGGCGTCCTGCTTTTTATTGCGTGCATAATCATGAAACCCGGGTAGGTCTGGCTTGGAGCCAGCACCTGGTGCTTAGAAGACAGGCTCTGTTTGCTTATTTCCTGTTGGCTTGGCCATTGTGGAGCCAGGGGGCCTTTGCTGGTCCCATACTCTAAATATGTTGTCTCCTCTTCCTGCTAGAAAATGTTACTAAGACTTAGAAACTGAAAGGGTAAACCTGGCCTCCAAAGGAAGACCATGGCTGACTAGGAGCCTGCCAGGCCATGGACCCTGAGGGATGGGCAGGTGCATATGTGGCCAGATGAGGTGGTGTTGGCCCAGCAAGATGAAGTAAGATTGGAGTCACCTGGGCCAGTAGTACATCCTGTTCACCAGCCTACATTTGCGCCGGCAGATCCTGCACACAGTAGGTGCTAGACACAGTCTAGGGCAGACTCCAGTTGCCATGAACAGAAGTAGGGCCTCGGACGGGGGCCTCCCCTACCAGCCACTTTCTGTCTCTGTTTCCTTTGGGGACTTGAAGCCCTTGAAGACAAGGAAACTCTAGATCAGCTTTCTTGCCTGGTGGCTCTAGGGGAAGGGGCATTGACCCCTTGGTGCTCGAAGCTTCGTAAGTGGAGCCTGGTGCTGTGGCTTACCTTTGTGGTGTGGGAAAGGGTGAGCCAAGCAGAAATGTGTGGTTGACCGGGGTGCCGTCCCAGAGCTACAGCGGTCCAGTGTTACAGCAGTGCGTTCGGGTGAGGGCTGCAGCATGTGGTGTGACCTGAGGATGGATCTCTAAATGGTGCCGCTCGGGCTCCTAGACGTCTGGGCACCACTCACAGCTAACCAGCTCCTTGCCCTGTTGGCGCAGTAGAGAAACCATCCCAAAGTCCCAGACTGCTGTCTGGGACCCAGGACCTTCTCAGCTGGAAGGCTTCTGTCATACCCACCGCAGGAGCCGAGCTGAGCTTCCTTCCCTATCTCTATCCCAGTGACTGGTCCACAAACCCGTGCCCTTCTCCAGACCTCTCTCTGTGTTGTTTTTTTTAAATGTCTGATTGGAAGTGGTAGTGCCGCCAAGAAGGAGGGGTGTTCGCCCCGGCTCTTCTGGCTGTGTGAGTGTGAGCTAGATGATGGTCCCTCAAGTGGGGGTCTCTGTCTCACCTCTCTCCTGCAGGGAGTGCCCAGGTCAGTCCACAGAGTGCTTGTAGAGCTCAGCCTAGTTGGAGGGGCTGGAGGGAGGTTGCAAGGGCACATAGGAGCGAGCCCGAGGTCCTAGCCCCCCTTCCCTCCCGATTGTCCTCATCCCCACTCCTTCATCTTCCGGCTCCAGCCTACACTGGAGGGCAGCCACATGTCTCAAGCCACGCAACAGAAGGTAGCAGGCCTGGGAGAGTGGGAGGGGCGGGGTCAGGAGAGTGCCCGGGAGCAAGGAAGCCGACGGAGGTCTGGACTGCTGGGGTGGAGAGAGGGTGGAGAGGTTCAGGGATTCCCTCAAATCTGGTGCTCTAACTCCTCCTTAGTGTAGCTCTGGCTGGCCTGTCTCAGACCAGCTAGGAAAATACGTCCAGAGATTCCAAACGCCTATCAAGTTCTTACATACTTACTTTTTGGCAGACACCACAGCTCAAGGTGTTCTGGGCTTATTGGGCTGGACCGGTAAGGTTCTTGAGGGAGGGGAGACTACAGCAGAAAAAAGCAGGATGACCTCAGATCCCTGCTATGAAGAAAACGGAGCTGGGTGATAATGGATGTGGGGGTGGAGAGTGGGAAGGGCCCTCCCAAGACTGATCTTTTGATCTGAGACAAGAATGCATCTAACTGGGGCTGCTGGGCATTGGCTAGCGGAGGTTCAGGGGCGGGATTCCAGAGGGCAGAGCCAGCACTCCAGGGGAGGTGCTTGGGAGGATCTCTGGGCCCAGGCTCTTGGCTTCCTGGAGTTGCTCCTGTTAGTCCTGCTTCCACCAGAGACCCTGGGAGATTGCTGCCGCCGCCGCCGGCTGGGAGAAGCTGTTTATTTTCAAGAGCCCTTCTGACTTCTTGGACCTGGAGGCCTCCTGGTTACCTGTCTGGAAGGCTGTAATTTTCCTCTTGTTCTCTGGGGAACCCGGAAATCTCTAGATGTTGTTTTCTCTGTGTTTAAGACATTTGAGGAGTTTCAGCGTAGAGGACATGGACTTGGTGTGTGCTCTGTGGTGAGGGGGAGCCCTTTGGGTTCACCTCTTACATGTCCACCCTGGCCACCTAGGTCTGCACAACCCTTGGGAATGGGCCTCTGTGGCCTTGGACTCCTGAGTGACAACCTTGGCAAGATCCTGGGCCGCACTGGAGGTGCTACTCTCTGGAGGTCCGGCCATCCACGGAAGCCTCATCTGGCTTCGGGGCCTCAGGTGCCCAGGTCAGCAGAGGGGCCTACACTCCAACCATTGTCCAGGTCTGTGCCTGTGCCTGGATGTGCAGGGAAGCAGGAAGAGGGCACTGGTTCCTGTTCCCTCTCCTGTGCGCTCAGCCAGGTGTGGGGGCTGGGGCAGGGCTGGAGGCTGAGAGCCTTGATCTCCTTGGAGGTGTGTCTGTCCCTCCTAGGACTGCCCCATACCGACACTGCAGTGGTGAGCTCAGACCTAACCAGACCTAACCAGATCTCGCCGCATCTCTGTTCTCAACACAGAGAAGGGAGAATAGGGGTGGGCTTGGGGCTGCTGGGTAGATTGCTCCCATGCCATAGGAGCCAGGCCTTTCCTTGGGGAACAAGGACCAGGAAACCAGCAGGTGAAGCTGGGGACACCTGCAAGTTGGGTGCCCCATGCCCTGGCTCTTGATCCGGGCCCAGAGAAGCTGCAGTTTGGGGAGGTGACCTCCTGCGGTTACAACCCTAGGAGCAGAGTTACTTTGGACCTCGTGTAGATCCAGACACTAAGGGCCACTCTTCTTTTCCTGCTTGAGCAGAGTACATCAGAACCTCAAGATTGAAGGGTAAAGGCTTTTTCTGTTTGTTCTCCAGCAGTAAAATGGAACTGCTTCATGTGCACCCTTCAGTCCCCAAGGACGGAACCACCAGGCCCTTGCAGCTCTGAAACCCTTCCTTTTCACCTAAGGGCACGGGCGGGCTCTGGATTTCATGTCTTTCTGAGTTTGGTTCCTTGGCTACTCTGGTCCTTGATTTGCAGGCGCTGGTTCATAAATAGAGTTGACATCATATCAAACACTCTTAGGACACATGCAACAGCCCTAGCCCGGCCACACACAGCGTCCCTTCATGGTAAGACATAGGTAAAAATAAGTAAGCGACCCCCGCCTACAAGGCTGGGACTGGCTTTGTTCAGCACCTGTATCCCAGTGTCTCAAACAGGACCCGGCGCATAGTTTGCACCTAGTAAATACCTGTTGGCTGAATGAGCAAGGTGCTCTCTGAAGGAAACAAGCCAGGTATTTGCTGAGGAGTGGTGGAGGCAGGGAAGGACCTGACGTGGAGTAAGGAAGGAGTCCATGAAGGAAGATGGAGTCCAAGAGAGGACAGAAACCATCTATTTTGAAAGTGGGGTAGAATAAGAACTCTTATCTCAGGTAGTGTGTCCCCAAGGCAGGTGGGGACCCAAGAACATCAGGGATAAGGTCAGCACAGGCAGATACTAGTAAAGAGTGAAGGGTTTGTAGAACAGACTTGAACCCCCTCCTACTTGGGGAGGAGTTCAGAGTTCACCTGGAGTTCCTGCTGCAGAGTCACCAGGAGTCATCAGGAGGTCTCTGCTGTTGTTTTCTTTAACTTTATGTAACGTGTGTGAGTGTTTTGCCCTAATGTATGCACCAGGTGCATGGTGCCCACTGAGGTCAGAGGGCATCAGGTCCCTTGGAATTGGGAGTTCCAGACGGTTGTGAGCCACCATGTGGATGCTGGGAAATGAACCGGGGTCCTCTGCAAGAGCAGCCAGTGCTCTTAACCACTGAGCCGTCAATCCAGCACCCACGGGAAGGTTTTAAGAGTTTTGCCTTCCTAAAGGGTCCTTCGACTTCTAGTGGAGCGAGGGAGTCTAGTGCAGGGGGGGCTGCTGGCCCTTTGGGCTCCCGTGGGAGAGACCGAATTGGGGAAAGGAGGCCTTTTAGGCCTGAGGTTCGTTCTCTGGAGCATGGAGAGGGGTGGGGATATGACTCCCACTTGAGATAGGAGTCTGGAGCTCCTAGGGAGGACGCGGTACAGAGTTGGAGTTGTGAGCACACTTGGGGGTGTGGATGATGTCACCACAAGGAAGAGCCCTGTGGAGCCTGGAGGAGAGTTAAGACAAAGAGACCTATGAAGGATGAGGGGGCCCTGGTGTGGATAAGGGCCTGGGTCTCAGGTGGTGTTGCCTGTGGCAACCCAAAGGCCTCTGGTGATCAGAACCGGTGTGTTGACTAGAAGGAGGAAGCAGGGACAGAAGCTGTCCGGCTCACCAGGATGCTTCAGGTGACCTAGCCCTACTCAGTGGCTCTGACATCCCCCAGTGTCAGCAGCTTTCTGGGCCCTCCCCTCATTGCTGCCCTGGGTGCCTGCTGACCCGGCTCCCACCCCACCCCCACCCCATTCTTTACTTCCATACTTTTCTCTGCATCCCAGGCCCTACATCTGGGCCTGCTGGGTCTGTGGCCTCTCCAGGGGTCTTTCTCAGAATATCCAGGCAGATTTTGAGGTCTTAACAGACTTAGCCCCTTTACCTCTGTCCCAAGACCTTGCTGGCTCTGGGGAGCATCAGAATGTTTTGATTTGTTGTGCAGGGTAATGGACAGCTTGCAGTCTAGTGGACAGCAGAGCCCTGGTGTGTGCTCTGGGCCTGTGGATAACTAGTGTGTGAGTCCTCGAGGTCCCATTACTTGGTTGAATGCCTCTTCTGAATCTGGTTAACCGTTGTTTTTACCTATGCTGTCTTCAGGTAGGGGTGTAGTGCTTAATTGTATACGCCAGGAAACTGAGGCTCTGGGAAGTGAGGCCTTGCAGTTGCTGGGAAACATGGCCACAATTGTAGCTGAGGTCTGCAAAGCCCCCGCCAGCCAGCTGAGCACTGGGTCTCCTGCTGCATCTCAGGAATCAGCCGTGGACTGTGCCAGGACTGGAGGCTTTCCTGCTGCCCTGGACTTATTAATACTCGAGTGCTACCCAACACACAAAACAGATGCGTCAGGTTCAAGGAACTATAGGCCTCAATTTAGCGGGTCTTAGAGTGTTTGTGTTGTGGGACCTCTGGCTGTTGGGGAGGCTCTGTGTGCAGCAGCTGTAGGTGACTCATGTGGCAAAAGCAGCACTTTCTGTACACAAGCTAGTTGATCTCAGAAGCTGGGGAGACACCTGGAAGTGGGGGGTGGGGCTGAGACCCAAAGGTAAGGTGTGAGACAGGCTCTGCCGTGGGAGATGAAGCCTTAGGGTGCCTCCTAACAACACCCCCAGGCTTAGGGCCCCTTCCTTCTTGCCCTCTACCTCCTCATTGTGCCTCAGCTGGGGCTGGACACCAAAGCAGGCTGCGTGCTGTTTCAAAGGGTTTTGCTAGTTCTCATCCTTTCTCAGGCTTCATTGTCTTAAGGGAAAGTCAATCATCTCCCTAGGGATCCCTGAAAATTCCTTCCCAGAGAAAAAATGGCATACCCACTTCACTGCCCTGGAAGCTTGTCCCTGATGTGTGCCTCCCAGCATGCCAACTCCTTCAGCCACACTGGAGACCAGCCTCTGCGAAGTGCTCAGTGGAGCCAGGCTTGCTCTCAATCCTGGGAAGTGAATGTTATTTTGAAATAGCCCATTTTACAGAGGAGGAAACTGAGGGAGGCTTGAGACAGGGTAGTGAGTGGTACGGCTCAGGTTTGAGTGCAGACAGCTGTAGATCCTCAGACTGACTTGATTTCCAGGCTCGGTGGAAACAGGGAAGCATCTCATCCTTGGGGCTTAGCCCTCAAGTGTTGGGCCTGAGGCTTCCTGATCAGGGAGCCTGCAGCCCCCATTAACCGACCACTCTCAGCCAGAATGGCTCGCCCTCCTTGGCGGCTTTCTCAGGGTCCAGGGTCCAGGCAGTCAGGCGTCTGTCCCCCTCTTCCCTTGCCCAAGCTTGAGGGGGGACCCCCATTCTGTGGCCCTTACCCCTCCCATCCCTGCAGACAGACTCCGTCTTCTGAGTCTTGGGCTAAAAAGGACATTGGGTCACCTGTTGCCTCCATCCACACCACCTGTTGATGGGGAAACTGGGGGTCTGTGTGGGTGTCCGTCCATCTTCAGAGCCTGCAGACCATCCTCTTCCCTTCCGTGACTCCTCCTCCGGCGTCTGTCTCTGGTTGACTCTTGCCATATGTAAAATAGAGGTGGCAGCAGAAGAGAGGCCTCACGGGGCTGTGGGGATCAGCCTGGGAGCCCAGTGGCTGGGCACTGCAGACAAATGATTTAGGAGAGATGGGCACAAAGCATGTGGATCTTGTGAGACCTAAGGTTGGGAGGGGAAAGCTGGTCACTTGGGAGGGATCAGCAGCAGGGGCGAACACTGACCTGGGGGTTGAGTCCTGGAGAGATCCTCTCTTGACCTCTGTTCATCTGGAAGGTGGAAAGACGGTACCGCCTGTCTGGGGAGCCGAGGGAGTAAAGCAGACCGTGCCAGGAGTGCTGAGCCTTGTGTCTGGAAGGAGGGATTTTTCAGAGTTGGCAGTGTTCCCTTCCGTTTATAGTCTGTACTCAAGAATTAGTCTTACTGTTTCTGTTTCAAATGCTTTGGGACCTTCTAGTGAAGTTTAGATTTAACTCTTAAAAATTTTGCCTGAAGTCTCCCTTAGAAGCCTAAGACTGCTAATCTGATGGTGACTCATGGGCTATTATTTCACTTTTCCTACTTCCTGTACAGAAAAGGGGATCTGTACCTTTAAGTTCCCGCAGAAGACCTGATTGTGATGCTGGCCCTTTAAGAGAATTACAGAGAGTTGGAACATGGCTTTTGTTTAACTAGCCATGATTGGTCCCAGTGGATAGGACTGGAGTGCTGTGTCTAGAAGCAGGCACAGGGCTGGCCTGACTGAGGCTGGTGGGGACTAGCCAGTGAAGTGGCTAGGTAACTGGCCTGGCCTCTGTCCCCAACTTGGTAAAACTGGTAGCTGTGTTCAAAGCATGGTGAGTAGGCTTGGTAGAGGTTGGGCAAAAGGCAGCCGGGGAGGCCTGGGTGGGCCGGGGCTGCTGCCCATGCTAGACGGAGTGATTGTCACAGGTGCCCAGCCTGAGAGGGACTCAGTTTCCAGTGATGGTGGCTCTACCCAGACAGTCACTGCTGGCCGAGGACTTGGAAGCAGTTGGGATGGGTCTGCCTCAGGTGGGAAGCCAGCAAGAGTGCGCTGCTGCTGCTGCTGCTGCTGCTGCTGCTGCTGCTGCTGCTGCTGCTGCTGCTTTTAGTTCCAAGCCAGGGGACCTGGTGGCAGTGTGACAGGGCTGCTTTCTGCAGGCCCGTGGTACTGTAAACAGGGAATGCCAGGAAGTGCCGGGAGCAGTCTGATCTCCGAGGAGCCTGGCCTTTGCTCTGGTTGTCCAGCTGGGCAGGGTGGAGCTATGCGCTCTCAGGCTTGGGCCTTCCCATCTCCCCTCAACGGCCTTGCTGTCCTCACCTCCCTCTGCCTTGGCTCCTGGGCTGTGTTTGGTCCTGCGTGTGCTGGGTGTAGCTGGAGAGCTTGTCAGAAACCAGATGTCGTTGATATGATGGTCTTCCCTGGGAGTCTTCTTGTCTGGTGTGAGCCTCACTCATTACCATACCGGTGCCCTTCCAGACAGGGTCACCTGGTGACAGGCAGGGCCCAGTGCAGTTCTCGCCACCCATAGTTCCTATAGTTACTTGAAAGTTGCTACATTTCACCACCCAGTTTCTATAGGTTTGGGGAAAACCTGAGGCCTCAACAAACGGGCAGAGAAGAGTTTGGTTTGGAACCATATGCCCAAGCCTCCTCACAGGCCCTGGTGCCTGTGACTTGTGACATTGGGCAGAGCTAGTTTCCAGTGCAAGCTGGGGAGACCTATGGAGATGGTGAGCTTTTTTTTTTTTTTTTCCCCTTGCAAAAGCCTCTTGCTGTGTAGCCTATAGCCTAGGCTGGCCTGAAACTTAATTCAGCCTCCTGGGTGCAGGGATTATAGGTGTGTGCCACCATGCTGGGCAAGTGACCATTGGGCCAGGCTCAGCCAGGAAATGAGCCTGCCTATCAGGAGTTGCTCACCTTGAGCAAAGGTTGGCTGCCCCCCCGCCCCATATAGTGGTTACTAGAAGGGTTGAGCAGGGCCAGCACCCACCTACTCTAAGTGCATTGTTCTGAACTGCTGGGGTGCCTTGGACCACATGGCCAATGACAGACCATGCTGGTGTATCCTAGAGTTGGCTAGTGTGGGAAAGAGGGGCTGTGGGGGCCACCCCTAAGCCTCAGTGTCCTTAACTGTAGTGAAGTGCAGAAGAACCAAAGGGAATGTGAAGCCAGTGCCTTGGTGCACTTGCTAGGTGGGTGGCCTAGCAGCAGATGGCTGTGGGGGGACTCGAGAGCACCCCTGCTTTTCTTTGCTGTCCCCCCACCTCCGAGGTCCTAGTCTTGCGTGTAGTGTGGGAGCTTGGCTTGCCCGGAGCTGTCCTCTTGCTGATTTGCTTCCCATGAATACTCCTGGATGCTCCTGCTGCAGCTTGAGGCACAGTGGCTCTGTTGCCCACTGGGGGTCTGCAGCCTTGAGGATGGTATAAGGGGGGCATTCAACTATTATATTCCCTGCCCAGTGGGTGGGTGCCAGTGTAGTGTAGCTACAGGACAGCCTGTTTGGCAGGCGACAGAGCTGGCCCTTTGTGTCTACTGCTTTTGTCACCTCCTGGGGGTGCTGGCATGGACCTTGTGTAGCCACAAAGCCTGCCATCCCCAGGGGTGGAGCCTCAGTGTACATGCTTATTTCCAGATGTGTCCCTCTTGAATGGGAGCCTTTGAGATGTCTGCCCAAGATGACCTGCCTTTTTGAGCCTGCTTCTGGGTGGAGAGCAGAGCCCGTGAGGTTGTCTGGGATCATGTGGCAGAGAAGCGTTTTAGGAGCCTTGCTGTAGGAACGGGAGGAAGGATCTGAACCAAATGAGAGGCATCTTGGACACACCATCAGGCCAGGGAGAAGCCAGGAGTATCAGAAAAGTACTGGAGAAGGGGCCAGAAGGCCTAGAGTAAGGCAGGGCGTAGAGGCTCCCAGAGCTGACCACAGTGCTGTAGACCAAGAGCACACTCTTGGGTGACTTGTTCCACAGTAGTAGGGCTCAAATACCAACTCTTGACTTATTAGTTTGGCCCAGGTCACAGAGTTTTGCTTGAAGGTTTCTGTTGTTGAACTTTCTGTGTAGTGGGGGCTGGCCTTGGGCTCCTGGTCCACCTGCCTCTGCCTCCCAAGATTACATGTGCCACACTGATTTATATGTGATGGGTACATTTAACCAGTTATCAGAAGTGTGGCCCAAGGAGTTGGAGTAGGAGGCAGTCCTCAGGTGAACTGTTATCCTAATGGAAACAGCCAGTCACATGGCATGGTACCTGGGTCTTGGAGAAGATGAGGCAGAAGATGCTGCCTGTGTCCACACATTCCATCCTAAGGGAGGGAAGGCTTCCTGGAGGCGGAGGACTGGGGATTAAGTTAGGCAAGGCAAGCTGCTCCCTGTGGAATGGGAATACTTGCTTCTTTCTTAGCTCATCATTTATTTTATTTCACAATCATTCTCTACGAGCATTCTTATTTCAAAGGCCATGGAGGATGTTCTTGGAAGTAGTTGGGGGGCATTCAGGAGCCCCCACACTTCCCCGAGTGTGGATGGGGCAAAAACCAAAGTGTCAGATCAAAGGGACACCCGGATGTGTCCTTGGCTGGGATCCATTGAGCTCACTTACAGGGGAGAGAACACCTTGGCTAAGTAAGGCTTTGAAACTTCTCCAGAGAGTGCATGGAGAAGATGGAGCCAGGCGACAAGCAGAGGTGCTGCTGAGGGGGTTGGAGTCAGAGCCCTAAGTGTCTTGCAGGGATATTGGACTCTGCCTGGGGATACAGATGAAGACACTTCCCTGGGGAGATGGAGGCAGGGTGAAAACTTGGAAAGGTCTCGTTCCCTGATCTTTCGGAGTGGCAGACCAAGCCTGGAGTTTTCTCGTGGGAACCAGGGAGGGCTGAGAGCTTCAGTAGTAGCGGCCATTGGGCCTCAGCCTTTTCTTTGGAATTACTGAAATCTCATCCTGTCCACTGAGTGTTCTTAGGTTCTCTTTTAAAATTCAGGGCACTTTGCTGTTCTGCTGGGGTTTATGAATGTTTAAAAACTGCTTTGTGGTCCCCAAAGTAATTTGACAAGTCTGACAGCCATTGATTAAAAACCCAAAATTATTCAGGCTGCAGGATGACGGAGGCCTAGATTGAAAGGTCTTGGTTTTTGCCCCCTCCACACTCGGGGAAGTAAGCTGTGATAGGCGAATGTGGTCCCAGAGGGCTGCGGGCTGCGGTGGCTGTGCCTAGTCCTGGGAAGGGTAGCATGGGTCTGTTGGTGTCCGGAAAGCTTCCCTCTGTGCAGGAGTGAGGCAGCCGAGGCTGAGGCCCAGGCAGCAGCGAGGGTCACTGTCCTACGTCGCTGGTGTGCCGTAGCCCTAGGCAGTGACGTCTCTTGAGTTTATCTTTGCGAGTTATGGAAGGCTTCCGGGTAGCTCAGCACGTGAGGAAACGGCCCAGGGAAGAGAAGGAACGTGTCTAGGGTTCAAAGGGAATAGGGGGTTGGCCCAGGGTCACTTAGGGTGGAGCTGGAGTGGGAGGTTCTTCACCCTGTGTGAGACAAGAGCACAGAGCCTTGATGAGGCACTAGGCTGACAGGGTGACCAGGCCGCCGGTTTCTCGGCTGTTGATCTTGTGAAGCCATGCCCTCTCTCTGAGGCTTGATGTGTGGCAGTCACCACTGACCTTGGCTCATTTGAAGCCCTGTCTGCTTTGGCTACCACCTGCGTGTGGCCGTTGGGAGAGGGCTGTGAGGTGCTGTGTGTCCTAGGGTAAGAACACCTGGTAGGTGGGTCAGCCGAAAGTCAGGAGCCTGTGGAGAGCACTGGTGCCAGGCCGCAGGCTGCTCTCTAGCCGGTTATGAGTTCTCCTGTTTTGGTAGCATTCTTTTCACAGTCTCAGTCCTGTGGTGTGGGGATCCCACGGGTAGTGGGAAGGCAACAGGCCAGGGCTCAGTATGTATGTGAAGGAAAGTGTCATCCAGGTTCATAGTGACTCTGCTGGGACCTACTTCAAGTCCTGGACTGAGGGAACCCAGGCCTGAGAGGAATGAATTCCTCCAGGCTTTCTTCCCGAGAAGCTTCCCAGGCTGACTGGCCAAGCTCTCTCCCTTTTTAGGATGGTGTTTGTCTTCCCAGGGTCCTGGGGGCCACCAGGCTGTTTTCTCCTAACCCAGTCTGGATTCCAGCTGGGCCAGGAGTGAGTACAGGCCTCAGCTGCTGGTTCTCAGGCCTGACAGGGCTGAGGAGAGATGTTCCCAATAAGGCACAGCCCAGCTTATGTCCAGCACTTGACTCCCAGGAGGTTGTGCCCTTGTCCTGACATGCTCCAGGACTGTATCCAGAAGCAGTCCACATTGTGACAGAGTTCCAGGACTGCTGCCTGGGCCCGCCCGCTGCACAGGTAGAGAGGCCCGCCCGCTGCACAGGTAGAGAGGCCTGCCCACTGCACAGGTAGAGAGGCCCGCCCGCTGCACAGGTACACAGGCCCGCTGCACAGGTACACAGGCCCGCCCGCTGCACAGGTAGAGAGGCCCGCCCGCTGCACAGGTAGACAGGCCCGCCCACTGCACAGGTAGAGAGGCCCGCCCGCTGCACAGGTACACAGGCCCGCTGCACAGGTACACAGGCCCGCCCGCTGCACAGGTAGAGAGGCCCGCCCGCTGCACAGGTACACAGGCCCGCTGCACAGGTACACAGGCCCGCCCGCTGCACAGGTAGACAGGCCCGCTGCACAGGTACACAGGCCCGCCCGCTGCACAGGGAGAGAGGCCCGCCCACTGCACAGGTAGACAGGCCCGCCCACTGCACAGGTAGAGAGGCCCGCCCGCTGCACAGGTAGACAGGCCCGCCCGCTGCACAGGTAGACAGGCCCGCCCGCTGCACAGGGAGAGAGGCCCGCCCACTGCACAGGTACACAGGCCCGCCCGCTGCACAGGTAGACAGGCCCGCCCGCTGCACAGGGAGAGAGGCCCGCCCACTGCACAGGTACACAGGCCCGCCCGCTGCACAGGGAGAGAGGCCCGCCCACTGCACAGGTACACAGGCCCGCCCGCTGCACAAGGAGAGAGGCCCGCCCGCTGCACAGGTAGACAGGCCCGCCCGCTGCACTTGGTTCCTATTTTTTACCTGTCCCAGGCCTGGTGTAGAATCCCACACATACCTTCTTTCCCTTTAAATTAACTAAAGGGAATTCACAGCTTTTAAAAAAAATGGAGGATCCTAGGTGTTTGGTCAACTAAGATGATTGGTCCTATCCTGCAGATGGAGGAAGGAGTAAAGACGTTGAATGGTTAGGGAATATGAACAGAGAGCAGCTTGGGAAATGCCAAAAGGGTAGCCTAGAATTGTCTCTTGAACCTGCATGGTTAAGCGGTGGATAGAGAGACGGGATGGTCACAGTGGCCGATGGCAGTTGCTGGCACTGGCCTCATGAGCACACCCTCTTGCAGTGTCTCTGACTTTATGACCCCCGTGGGCATGGTGCCCATGCCTCCCCCGGCAGCTGGAAACAGGTCTAGAGACTTGGCTGACCCAGGCACTTAGAGCTGCGATTGTCGCTGTAGGTCTGCGTGCCGCGGCGGCCAGCACTGGTGCTGACTCCCCGTCTTGCTGCCCGCTGGCCTTGCTGAGGTATTCCCTCACGTGTGTCTACTGCAGGGCCCGCTCTCCACCTGTGTACCTTGTTACCCAGTGGCGCAGGTACCCCCTACTTTGTGCGTTTGGGTGTTTATGTGTATGTATATCTGGACACCACGTGTGTGCCTGGTACCTGCAGTGGTCAGGAGAGGAAACTGGATCCTCCTGAAACTGTAATGACAGATGGTTATGAGCTGACATGTCAGTGCTGCGAATTGAGCCCAGATCCTCTGGAGGAGCAGCCAGTGTTCTTAACCACTTCTTTTTTTTCTTCTGAGACAGGGTTTCTCTGTGTAGCCCTGCTGTCCTTGAACTCACTCTGTAGACCTTGAATTCAAGCAACACTCCTGCCTCTGCCTCCTGAGTGCTGGGATAAAAGGCGTGCGCCCGGCAGAGCCAGTGTTCTTAACCTCAGTGGCATCTCCAGCCGTCGGGTGTCTCCGAAGGTCCCTGCACGGCTCCCGTCCTTTCACTGTCCCCTTTGGAGACAGCGGCCTGAACTGAACTCCTGGTCCCGGCCCTGGCCTGGCCACACCCAGCAGCTTCCTCTGTCCCTTTGAGGTTTGGGGGTGACTTTGAGCCCCTTACTCAACAGTCCCACTGTAAACTCACCCACCCTTAGCTGCGAGCCCACTCCCGGTCAAGTGAGCTTTTCAACTATTTCAAGTTTTGTTTTTCGTTTTGGGTCCCTCCCTCATCGAAATAGTGGGGAATTTGCCTAACTTCTGTGTCTTTAACCTTTTTAGAGAAAAAGAGCAGAATTGGAAAACAGCTTGTGGGCCGATAGGGAGGCTATCGGATAAGGCTGTGCCCCAGGAGCTGGACAATGTCCCCTTGTTCCTGCATCTGGGCCTCACAATAAGCTGCTGTTGGGACCCGCTCTGCCTCCAGCAGTGGTCCCCCCGTGCCCATGCCTACATTTCCTGGGCCCTGGAATGAGGGGGTCACAAATGGCAGTCAGCCCTTGCTCTCCCTAGTGCCCGGTGGCTTCTGTGGGGTGATGGAAAGGCCAGGCTGAGGCTGGGGCAGCATTAGTAGATCAGCCTTGGGCTCCTGAGCTGTCGTGGGGTCGCCTGCAGTCACTTGCAGATCACCACATCTGAGGCAAGTCATTTCTCTTGCAGAGGGTGCTGTGCCTCAGTCCCGACGGGGCTCATGAGAACTCGAGGAGGCAGGCAGTGTGGCCTGGGGTGCAGCGCGTTTGCTTGGAGGGCCAGGGACAGCTAGGGCTGGGCTTTGGGGTGATACGATTCTGTTAGAAATGAAGGAAGGGTAGTAGCAGGTGTCTTGGCCATTGGCCAAAGTGATTTTTGATGAATATTTGGCCACTACCTTGGGTCCTCCGGGCTTGATTCACACAGGGGCTCTGAGGAGGAAATGGGGTGAGCCATACTATGTAGAAGGGCTGCTTCCCCGGAGTGCTGCTGTGTTCGAAGTGGGGATGGACACTGAGTCATTCCCTTCTTCCTGCAGGCTGACAGGCCCTGGTCAGACCAGCTCTTAGCTGAGGAATTCGGTGTAGGTCGTACTAGCCTAAGGTCCGGCTAGCCAGTGAGTAACTGGGAACTACTTCCCAGAAAGTGTGGACTCCATTCGTGGAGTGTATGGTGAAAGGACCTCCCTCTGGTTCCTGGGGAGCCACTGTGGCGCTCGAGAACTTACTGTGTTTGAAAAGGTCTCCAAAGGACCAGGGAGATGGACTGAAACACTTCTGAAGAGAAAAGGAGCCTCGTAGGTCCCCTCTGATAAAGATGATTGGTGTGGGGGTGGCTTCAGGGCACAGCTCTCAGGAGTCAGCCTTAGTCACCCACTTCTGGACCATCTTTGTCACTCCTGGGGACGGCCCCTTCAACAGTGTCTGGACTCACGAGGTCTGTCCTTGTCCTCGCTGACCTGACCTCCACCAGATGTGGTTGAACTTGGCTGCTAGGATCTTTGGGGGCTTTGGCCCAAGAACTTTGAGGCTCTGAACACTGGAGCTAAGACAGTCTAGCCTACTCACAAGGAGTAGTGTCCCTGCCTGGCAAAGGGACAACGATGTGACCAGCTAATGTCCCTGCTTACTCAGGAGATCTGGAAAAACCTTGGATGAAAGGGCTTGATGCTGGATGTTGAATTTGGTAGAACCAAGGCAGAGTAGTCAAATGCTGGAGGCCTGCTGAGGAGACAGGGAATCCCTGGGGTGGGGCAGCCCAGCAAGCAGGTCACAGAGCAGAGGGACTCCAGCCAGCAGCTCAGAGTGTGGAACCAAGGATGGAACCTGAATCTCATGGTCTTCAGGGGACACCCTCATCCTCCACCACAGCTCAAAGGCTAGGAAATGAGCGCCCATCTTCATCCTTGTTCTTACAGCTCTTTCTCAGGGTATGCCCAGTCTTGTTCCCCACTTGGAGCAAGAATCCCTCCTTTCTCAGATAAGGAAATGGACCCAAGCAATACTTGAAGGATGGGAATCTGGGCCTCAGTTTTGTGGGCTGAGGTCAACACTGTCTAGGGGGCTTTTGAAGATTGTATGAGGTGATATATGTAATGTGGCTGGTAGCCCAATGTTAATCCTCTCTCAGGGATATTGGCTGTTGTCTGGTGAGGGTAGACATGTGACTTGAAACCTGGGCCTGTTACAGACATATAACCCAGCTTTTTTGAGTACAGTGTAGAGTTACACAGTATTCCTGTAAGGTTGTTGGGAGATGTTCAGATCTGGGCTGTGGAGTTGATCCCTAGGTGGAGGTCCTGGCGGGAGGCATTTTGCCTCCTTTAGTGTTACTTTGCCAAAAGGACTGAGAGGTCAGGAAAGGAGCTAGATGGCCATGCCTTTGGCTGCTCCCCCTGCTTCGCCCAGCCTTGGTCAGCGGGGCTGGGGGGTGGCAGAGGCTCTTTGTACACATCAGCCCTCGAAACTGACTGCACGTGGCAGCTGAGGGCAGGACTGGGCAGATCTCCCAGCCAGAAGCCCCTGGCAGATCAAAGGACTTCATGAGCCTACCTTCCCCTTCTGTCAAGTAGATGAGTAGATGAAGCTCTTGGTAGGGTTGTGTGCCGCTGAACCGGCTGGGGGTGCAGCCTGTGCTAGTGGGGTCCTATTTAAGATCGCCTCTCACCTGGGGTAGAACGGCCCCAGGCGGGGCGTCGCTTACCTCCTTTCTCCTGAAGCTGTGCCCACTCACTGCCCCCTTGGAACCAGGGTAATCTGGGGTGCTCATCTCCTTCCCTGTCTCAGGCTTCTTGATCATTTTGCCCTGTCAGAGGGTGGAAGTGAGGAAGAAGTGACCAACTTGTGTTGACTGGAAGGCATGGTGGGGCAGAGACCTGCCGTGGACCGATGGGGCAGGTGGTCCTTGGGTAGAGTGTCTAGAGGTGCTGTAGACACAAGACGGGCCTGTCTTCCTAGAGAGGTGCTTCTTAAGCTGTGAAATGGTCCTGCTGGATCTAGGACATGACCAAACAACCATTTCCCTACTAAATTCTATTCTTACCAACTGTCACCACAGGCATGCCCTAGTGGGTTGCACCAGACCAGCTCCCTCTAGGCCTGCATGGGGGAAGGCTGAGATTGGTGTGTGTAGGGAACCTGGAGGGCAGAGGGGTGGCAGGCTGACTCCCAGCTCAGGGGGAAGGAAGTACAGATGCATAATCCTTCGAGTCTTGCCACCACCAACCAGGGCCCTGCTACCTGGAGCAGCTAGCCAGGGAGACCTTGGAGATGCACCCTCTGCTCCATGTCTCCCTCGTGGAGCAGTCTTTGGGGAGACAGGCAATCCAGCACTGCTCCGCAGCTACCAGCTGGCCGGGCCAGTCTACATGCCTTAAGGACTCAGAGCTTCCCTCTAGCTCTTTCCCCAGGAATCTTCCCAGGGAGGCTCGGGCCAGCTGGAACATGTCTGGGACAGCCTGGGCAGAAGAGAGGGAGGTAGAGGTTTTACAGCCACTGGTTCCAGCCCTGATTGTTTGGGGTCTGGCCTGTTGGGCTCCTCCAGCTCTAGGTTCATTTGAGCAGGCCCTGGGTGATAAATTGTGCCTCTTCTATTTCCAGCCACCAGAGGGTGACCCCAGCTCTCCAGCTCCTCCCTTTTCCTGACTGGGCTCCTCACCATTCTGGCTCCCAGCTGGGTCAGAAAGCACCCTGGTTCTGCCTTGCTGTTTTAGGACCTGGCTGTCAGATCAAAGGGGTGGTGGGGTTAGCTCTCCTTAGGCCAAGTGACTTCCCTGGCACCTGAGGCAGGAGGTAACTTCCGTTGAGTTAGGAGTTATGAAGACAGGTGGTTTGTGAGTTAGGCGCTCAGCTTAGAGCTGCCGTGGGGTGGGGTGAACCAGGGTTCAGGCTTAGAGAAAAGCCTGTCTAAACAGCTAGAATCACATGGTTCGCCTTTGTGATATGGGCATCCCAAGAGGGTGACAAGATGGACCTGTTAGGTCCAGGACAGGAACAAATGACCATCTTGACCTCCTGAGCCCCAGTTGCCTCTCAGGCATGTGCTAGTGGGCTGCAGGAGACCAGCAGCCTCTGGTCCTGGGGGTAGGGCACGGCAGGCTGATCCAGGGGGACCCGCTGCTGTGCAGCCAGCGGGCCTAGGCCACGCTCCACACGGCAAGGGGAATGCTGAAGGAAGGAGCATGGATGGGTTCCTGGCCAGTTTGAGCCTGCCTCGCTCCCTCTGGTTCTGCCACCCCCTTGGAGCTCTCAGAGATCACCTTTGTACTGGGTTAGAGAGGTCGAGTGGGTCTCCTGGGGTGGCCTGGGTGGCTCTTCATGCAGGGCTGGAGAAATGGAGATGGCTTCTGTATCTGGGGCTGCATTAAGAGGCGTGCAGCATTCCCAGTGCCGAGCCTGTCGGACCAGCCTGGGCCTGTCTTTACTTGGTGTCTTGTGTCAAGGCCTGAGTTGGGTTTCTCAATGACCAAAACCCATGGTATAGGAACCCCAAGCTAGTGCCAGAGTTTCTGGGTGCTGTGTAGAAAACTGAGTTCCTGCTACCCAGAGGCTCCGGGAGGTATGGCAGGATGGAACAGTGCATGAGAAAGGGCTTTGCTGGCAGTGACATTCTTGACAAATGACCAGGACAGAGGGCAGGGAAGATAGGAAAGGCCTCGGAAGACTACAGGGTCACCGCTCTTTCTTGCAGGTTTGTGGGGCCACTGCAGAGTCAGGCCAGACCCTGCCCCAAACCCAAGTGGACACAGCATCCTCAGCAGCATGCTCTCCTACAAAGGAGTGCCTTACCCAGGCTGCAGTGTGGTGGGGAGGGGCTGTGGCCGCCCTCCAAACCTGTCTGTTACAAGACTAGGGGTGCGGGGGTGGGGGTCTTCTGCGGAGCAGTGGAGACAGAGGCAAGACAAGTGGACAAGGGATGCAGATATTATCAGCCACATGTGACGTTCCTATGGCTCCCCTCCCCAGGTCCCATCTGATGCCAAGGCTGAAGGAGTCTCGCTCACACGAGTCCCTGCTCAGCCCCAGCAGTGCAGTGGAGGCGCTGGACCTCAGCATGGAGGAGGAGGTGATCATCAAACCTGTTCATAGCAGCATCCTAGGTCAGGACTACTGCTTTGAGGTGGGTGTCTCCACAGCTCTCCTCCATGTGTGCTCTTGCCCTGTCAGGGCACAGGTTCTTGGGAGCGGTCTAGAATGGTCTTATTCCTCTATTTCTAGGAAGGTTTGTACCCAGTCCTCATCACCAATAATCATGCTTTGGGGGACCCCTCTGGTAGAGAAGTGAGCCTCGTACTGACAAGACAGTGGGGCCTAGTGTGGATCCTCTGTGCCCCTGTATTAGTCGGGGTTAAGACTCCAGGCCAAGTCAGACTAGATCTGGACTGAGGTGTCCAGATCTGGGATCGGCCGAGATGGGTAGGGCCTGTCCCGTTGGTCTCGGCAGAGGCTGTTACAGAAGGGTCGTACCCTCTAGTGCCTGGGTGTGGGTCTGGCTTGTTCAGTGGGGCTGCGTTATGCTGAGAGCAGCAGGTCAGTGAGGCCAAATTCTTCCCTCACCTTGGGAAAATACTAGTTTACAGCTAGGAGGTGAACAGAATTGATGCCAGCAGTGAAGGTCTCGGGCCTGGCCCTCCGAGAAGCTCAGCTCTTTCCTCTGGACTAGCACACGGCTACATTTCTGTGATTGTCATTGTCCCTACTGATGGGCAAAAGGAAACCTCTCCCCACCCCCAGAAGGGTTTGGTTTAGGACTAAGCCTACCCTTGCTTTTCTCCTGGGACCTGTGGTCTGCTTTTAGGGAGACTATGCGGTGACTCCAGCAGGGTACCCCGTTCTGTCTCCCTCTTAAGGGAGAGAGGGCACAGTGAGGAAGCTGCTTTCCTATTGGACAGGAGTGAGGTGGGCAGGGATGAGGAAATGGGCCAAAAAGCCTCTGTCAAAAGCTTGACTACTTTCTTGACTTGCTGGGGCTTATCTGGGTCCAGGGTGCCACGTGTGGTTCAGAGATGTCAGGCCGCTCCTCCTTGCCTCCCATCCTGTGGCTGCTATGCAGTCTTGGTGGCCTCCGGCTTTCCCTAGTGTACAGCCTGGTTGTGATCCCTTCCCCCAACATCCTGTTTGCCTCAACAGGTGACCACCTCGTCGGGAAGCAAGTGCTTTTCCTGCCGGTCAGCGGCTGAACGAGACAAGTGGATGGAGAACCTGCGGCGAGCAGTGCACCCCAACAAGGTAGGCCGATACCTGCTCTTGCTGGATCCTGAAAGATGAGGTGAAACCCAGACTGAGGGTGCAGAGGCATGACTCCTGAGTAAGGGCAGGAGCGAGTGAGCCTGGCAGTAATGGGCGTTGCTGAGCTATGCCCGCTGATAGGTGCTTCTTCCAACACTGCACACCGAGCAGCGTGGCACACAGCTGCATTTCCCCATTGGGAAGTCCACTTCCTCCTAGCCAGCTGTGTGGCTCATCTGTTCTGTTCTAGCTTAGACATCCACACCCTTCTCCAGGTGGGTGCCCCTTGGTGTATCCTCTTATCTTCTACTGTCCGGGACTCTTTCTCTGGTTGGGGCCCTGACTGTCTTCCCAGGTGACTTGGGTCTAAATTGAAGCCTGACTACCATGACATCACTAAAGAAAGAGGTCTTAGCAGCAGTCACCTCTTAAGTTGCTTTAGGGACCAAAAGACTGAGAAGCCCCTGTACGGGGCTAGGCATTGTGCCCACTCCTCAGTCTCACTCTGAGGCAGCGCTGTTTCAGTAGTTTTCTAGAACAAGCCTGGGCCCAGGTGAAAGTAGGTACCTAAGGTTGGTAAACTAGCTAGTGACCAACAGTGCAGACTAGATGACGCCGTATCCGTGACATCTCCCCGGCACTACCAGTGCACCTCGCCGCTCAGTCCCTCCCAGATCTCGGAGGACTCTGGGCTGGCTAAGTAGGTAGGTAACAGCTACAATTGACCACCCCAGACCCCTCTTCTGCAGGACAACAGCCGGCGTGTGGAGCACATCTTGAAGCTCTGGGTGATTGAGGCCAAGGATCTGCCGGCCAAGAAGAAATATCTGTGTGAGCTCTGCCTGGATGATGTACTGTACGCCCGTACCACGGGCAAGCTCAAGACGGACAATGTCTTCTGGGGCGAGCACTTTGAGTTCCACAACCTGCCGCCCCTGCGCACAGTCACTGTCCACCTGTACCGGGAGACTGACAAGAAGAAGAAGAAAGAACGCAACAGCTACCTGGGCCTGGTGAGCCTGCCTGCTGCCTCTGTGGCTGGGCGGCAGTTCGTGGAGAAGTGGTACCCAGTGGTGACACCCAATCCCAAGGGTGGCAAAGGCCCTGGGCCCATGATCCGAATCAAGGCACGCTACCAGACCATCACCATCTTGCCCATGGAGATGTACAAAGAATTTGCCGAGCACATCACTAACCACTATCTGGGGCTGTGTGCAGCCCTCGAGCCCATCCTCAGTGCCAAGACCAAGGAGGAGATGGCGTCGGCTCTGGTGCACATCCTGCAGAGCACGGGAAAGGTCAAGGTGAGTGTGCCCCCGTGTGCAGGAAGACTACACACGACACTGACTCAGGACACTGGGCTGTCCGCCCCTTCTGGGTCTGTTACGTAATCTGCTTCATTTTGGAGGACTTGGGGATTCCCATTGCAGTCAGATGGGCTCCCTAAAATTGAGCACTGTGCCATGAGTCAGGGAGAACTTTGTACTCCACCAGTAGCAGGGCTGGGCCCCAAAGACATGGTACAGTGAGTGGCCGGGACTGCAGAGTGGATCCCCCCTGCTGTGCTCAAGCAGGTGTGTGCCTGGGCACTCCCAGCACTTGAGCCCGAAATCACAAACCCAGCGGCATGAGTTGACAGACACACACAACAGATATGCCCCCTTCACAGCTCCGGCCTCTACCCACGCCTTCATGCATTGCTTTTACCTACAGGCGCATGGGGGCACACACATGCATGCTGAGTGTAGACAGCCAGCCAAGGCCCTGGTGCCTTGCAGAAATAGGGATCAGAGAGCCATGCAGATAGGCTCTGCTTTACATCTGGAGGGGCTCAGCTCCTGCCTCTGCCACCACCTTCCAAAGCCGGCTATTCCTGACAGGGGCCCAGAAAGGACACACCTCAGCTCCAGCCACGCCTGGTTTAGAGAACAGAATGTCTCTGGAAGACACACCATCTCTTTCCTGCCTAGCCCAATAGCACATGCCCTCCACCCCTACCCCGTGAGGTCTCTCCAATGACCATTTGTTCTGTTCTGGGGTTTGCCGCCCACAGAAAGTGGGAGAACACCTGAGCTGTACTGGCTGTCTGTATTGTAGTAGACTTCAAGCAACTGGCCAGGGAGGAATGAGGGTCACCCTGAGGCAACACCCCGAGCCCTGAGCCAAGAAGGGAACCCGGCTTGGGTGTCAGTGGGCAGAGCTCAGTGGTTTAAGACTCCATAGGCCTTTGGTCAACTCTTAGCTCTTTCTAGAGGCCCTGGCAGGGGGAGGCTATGGTTGGAAGCACCTTGTCCTCTGCATCTTCCACTGCCTGCTGGACTGACTGGTATTGTGCAGGACAGGAAGGGAGAGAGACCACCATGTTGCCAGGACCCTCCTCACCATGTGCTGCCTTCAGGCTGGCTGGCTGGCTGGGTAGGCTGCCAGCTAGGCCAACTCTTGAAGTACTGCATGTTTTTTATTGTTGTTTGGTTTTTAAATTTTTATTTATTCTATGTGTACGGTGCTTTGCCTGCATTTATATCTGTGCACCACATACATGCTGCTTCCCATAGAGGTCAGGAAAAACCTTGGCTCCCTGGGACTGGAGTCACAGGTGGTTGTGAGCTACCACGTAGGTGCTGGCAATCCGAGCTGGGTCCTGAAGGGCACCGGTGCTCTTCACTGCTGAGCCACCTCCAGCCCAGGCGGTACTGCTTTGATTTGCGGGTGGGTAGTGGGCAGGAGAGGCCGGGGACTGAGAATTACATCCATCACAGACCCTAGAGGGCGAGGGAGGGGCTTAGTCCTTCCTTGCTGCTGTCTTCTAGTTCTAGTCCCAAGGTTGCTGTGCCTTGGGAAGCCGATGCTGTCTGAAGCAGCCAAGAGGCATCCCAAGGCTGGAGGGCCAGGAAGTAACTGATGTCTCCGGTTGTCGTCTCTGGGGTGATTAGAACTGGCAGAGCATTCTGGAGCCAGGTGGAACATGTTACGGCTGCTTGTGTAATGAGGGGGTAGGCAGTCTGCCTTCCTGAGGTGGCAGCTGGACTTTGAGGGTCCCAGACCTGTGTCCTGACCCCTCCTACCCTCTGTTCAGTCCTGTTTGTCTAAGCTTTTCAAGTTCTCATCCTAGGAGCCCTCCCCGCAATGAACTCTGTGTGACCGTGGAGGGTGACGGGGCCTTGGAGGCAGCACCTGACCACAGATGGCCGTGTGGCCTTGGGCGAGTTGTTTTCTGCTCTGTGCCTTGCTCTTCCTCTCCCAGCCGCCCACCTCTTAGGAGTCATGTCTCATCCCAGTGCTGAGGTCTAGCCTGCTGCACAAGGCCAGGAAGATGGTGGTGGCTTTGAATAGGAGCCGTGGTGGAGCTTAGGGGTGATGGCTCCTTACCCTTCTGCTCATTGTGTTTCTAGGATGTGATTCCAGAGAGGCCAACCGTAGCTTCCCCTCAGACCTGCCTGTCTCTCAGCCCTTCCTTTTCTTGGCCAATCAGGCCTCATGAATCAAGGTCTTTTTTTTTTTTTTTTTTGCTTTTCTGAGATGGTTTCTCTGTGTATTCCTGGCTGTCCTGGAACTCACTGTGTAGCCCAGGCTGGCCTTGAACTCAGATCCACCAGCCTCTGCCTTCCGAGCGCTGGGATTGAAGGTGTGCGCACCTCCGCCCGTGCTGGTGCTGGGTGTCTTTCGGCTCTGCACTGGCCCCTCCCTGATTGCTGCCACTGAGTCTCCTGCTCTGCCTCTTTTTCTTACCCTAGGTCTCAGGTGGACTTTGGGCTTGAGAGGCAAGGAACAGCCAGCCAGTCAGGTGCCATAGTCAGAGCGAAAGGCGTGGCTGAGCCCCTCCGCTGTGTCTTCCCACAGTGTCCCGATGAGCAGGCTGCCTCCAAAGTCACTCTGGGGTGTCCACAGCCAAGGACAGTGATGGTTCTGCTGTCACATCAGCTCAGGTTCCACTCTACTCCCCTTCTGTCTCCCTAGGACTTTCTAACAGACCTGATGATGTCAGAGGTGGACCGCTGTGGGGACAATGAGCACCTCATCTTCCGGGAGAACACATTGGCCACGAAGGCCATCGAGGAATACCTCAAACTTGTGGGCCAGAAGTACCTGCAGGACGCACTAGGTAGTTGGGGACATTACTGGGCCAGCAGGTAGCGGGGGCTGGGCAGTGCTCATCAGACCCTCACTGCCTTCTCCGTGCTCACCCAACCACAGGTGAGTTCATCAAAGCTCTGTACGAGTCGGATGAAAATTGTGAAGTGGATCCAAGCAAGTGCTCGGCCGCTGACCTCCCCGAGCACCAGGGCAACCTCAAGATGTGCTGTGAGCTGGCCTTCTGCAAGATCATCAACTCCTACTGGTCAGTGCGGCCTACCGAGGCCTCCCACCCTTTCATCCGGGCCGTCCTCTTTTCTGTCAGGTTCTCCCCCCACACCCCCCGGGCCAAAATCTGACTCCGCTGATTGCCAGGTTTTGAGTTCTTAAGTATAGGAAAGCATTCTAGAATATCTGTAAGAGAGGTGTGTCTGTTGGAAGGAACCTGGAAATGTCAGTCTGTCTGCAGCTATGGTGAGCACTATGTAGTCAGTGCACTGGTGCACGTGGAGATAGAGCCCTGGTGTCCCGGCAGCTGCGCCCTAGGCTCCTCACCTGTCTGTGCCTGGAGTTAGCACACTTGAACCCGTTGAGCAGGGGTATGTGTGAATGCCTAAGCACCAGCTAGGCCTCCAGCTCAGGCCAGGGAACAGAGATAAAGGGATGGCTTTTCGGTAGGAGTGGGCTACTCACACTGGGGCCATGGTTGGGGCTGGGATTCATCCCTGGAAAACTTCATGCCATGCCTGGGAGACTTCAGTTTCCTGGGCACCTGCTCACTCCTGAGGTGCATGGGAGAAGACTGGTTGGCCTGGTGCTAAGCCTTGCTGTGGTTAGAGTATGTGGGACTCTCTGGGCCTCGCTGCCAGCCTGAGCAGCGTTGGGTTTGTTTTCACACTGGAGAAGCTAGCACCTCAGGCCAGCCTGATGTTCACCCTGGCCAAGCCACTCGGAAGCCATACCTCCTCCATTTGTTTGGTGCTCCCCTTGCGCCTTCACGGTTGACTCTACATCCTTCCCTAAGGCTTTAGACCTGCGCCCCCCCCACCACCACCACCACCACCATTCATGTCACTTAATCTTCTGTGCCTTGCAGCCAGGAGCACTCGGGCCCACCAGCTCAGAGGTGTTTGCTATTCCCAAAGGCCAGGCAGAGGCAGGCCTGCTGGGTGGGCAGTGGCCTTGGGCAGGGGTTGGTGGCCAATCCTGAGGTGGGTACTCATTTGCCCAGGTCCCTCAGCCTGTGCTGCCCAAGATGCTTTCATGGGGTAAGGTGTAGAAGTAACCGTCTTACTCAGTAAGAAACACAGCCAATACAGAGATGAAGGCCAAGAGGTCAGAGCAATAGCTAAGAGCTAAAAACCTTACCCTTCACTTTCGCTGTACCTCTCCAAAAGAGACCTACTTCCCATGTCTGTCTTTTTATAGTGTTTCTGTTCTGCCTTCTCATTGGTTGTAAACCCAACCACATGACCTCCTAGTCACTGCCTGTCTGTACAGAGCTCCAGGTCTTCTATGGTTGGTATTGAGATTAAAGGCGTGTGTCTCCAATGCTGGCTGTATCCTTGAACACACAGAGATCTGCCTATCTCTGCCTACCAAGTGCTGGGATTAAAGGCGTGCACCACCACTGCCCAGCTTTCGCTATGGCTTGCTAATAGCTCTGACCCCCGGGCAACTTTATTTATTACCATACGAATCACATTTCAGTACAAATAAAATATCACTATAGTAAGGAGACAGCTGGAGAGCCTTGAGCACCCTCAGAATACACTGCCGTCTCCTTGCTGAGCTGGGTTCTCAGCCTCTGTCCTCCGTCCCACAGGGAAGACATTGTGTGACTAGGAGTTTCCATTTCTTTCTCCTGGCACCCAGCAGAGGCTTCTCTCCTGGACAAGTCTGTCCGTAGACGCCCCCTGGCTCAAGCACCAGGCCTCTGCCCGCTTCCCTAGGCAGCCTTGCCAGTTCAGCCTCATTCGTTGCCATGTGCCCTACGGGGCTACTGTAGGCTTGAAAGGCAATGCGGATGGAGACCATGACAGGCCGATAAGTCTAAAAATGGCTCTGAGAGCCTGGCTAGGCCTCCTCTCAAAGGACCCAAAAGCGAAACCCAGGAAAACCCGGGGTCTTGGTCGGGAACCTAGTTCTGGGCTCAGGACAGAGCCAGCAGTAGATTAGGTCCAGGGGCGCGGGGGTCCCCGGGTGAAAAGGAAGGAAAGCCACCTAAAGACAGGCGGGTCGGGTTACTCAGTGGAGCCAAGAATCCTGTTTTTGTGTCTTCTTACTGTTACCCAGGGGAGGTTTATTTCTCTCCTCTCTAGACCTTGACAGGCTGTGCCCTCACCAGCTGAGGGTACCCCCTCTCAGTCATCATGAGCTCTGGGAAACCTGGATCCCTATGACATCATTCGGGCAGAGGGAATCAGTCTTGGTAGCCAGAAATGGGAGCCAAAGGAAAAGCAGTCTCGCTGGCCTGTGGCTTTCCTCAGGCCTTCAGATCAGAAGCCTGCTGCTGGGGTGGGAAAATGTGTTTCCCCTGGGAAAGATGAGCCTGGCACAGAGCCAGTTCCGCCAGCCTCAGCACTTGGCCCTCTTGGACCTTCCCCGAGAGCCCAGCCTCTGTGGAGTTGTCCTCTGCCTGGTGAGCAGCCTCCCTGCCCAGCGACATCTGCCTAGGAGATGGCCCTGAGCTCCTGCCACGCCAGCGTGGAGATGGATTGGAACTCAGGGTTCCATGTGACTCAGAACCAGATCTGGCCCTGGGCCCCTGCCTGACCCCCAGGCCCACCTTTGTCTGTCCCTACTCAGTGTCTTCCCACGGGAGCTTAAAGAGGTATTCGCCTCCTGGCGGCAGGAGTGTAGCAGCCGTGGCCGGCCAGACATCAGTGAGCGGCTCATCAGTGCCTCCCTCTTCCTGCGCTTCCTCTGCCCTGCTATCATGTCTCCCTCGCTCTTCAACCTGCTCCAGGAGTACCCCGACGACCGCACCGCGCGGACCCTCACGCTCATCGCCAAAGTCACGCAGAACCTGGCCAACTTCGCCAAGTGAGTGCCATGGTCCTATGGGATGTCTGTCCCTGACCTAGGCGAGCGAGTACAGCAGGCCTTGCTTTCGACCCTCTCAGTCCCCCCACCGCCCCTTACTCCAGAATAAACCTCCTCCACGCCCATCCTCCCAAAGAAAGCACATGCCATTTTGGTATGCTTCCTTGGATTTCAAAGGTGGGAAGACAAGTTATTTTCTCCTTCTGCTTTTTTGAATTAACATATTATCATAACATGCCATGAGGATTCGCCTGTTTCTTTTAAGCCCAAGTTCCACTTTGCAATGAATGGCTGATATCCTGAGTAGCTGGACACTTGGGTTAATGCTACCAGGATGATTGCCTAAAGCACTTCTGGTGTTTGGGGCTGCATTTTTTTTTAATTAGATTTATTTTTTTATTTTATGTGTGAGCGTTTTGCCTGTCTGTATGTCTGTATACCGCTGTATACCAAATACTTGGTTCTGCAGAGGTCAGAAAGGGCATCGGGTCCCTGGAACTGAATTAGGGATGATTATGAACCACATGTGGGTGCTGGGAATTGAGCCTGGGTCCTCTGCAGAGCCCTCTCCAGCCCCCATGGCCGCCGTTTTAGAGAGTGTAAGGAGGAGTGTCGCAGACTGGCTGATCTTGTTACTGATTCCCAGTTGGAGACTGAACCTTTTTCCAGGGCTCTCTGTGCTGGGCCCTGACTGTACAGAGATGAGTCCGCCCTGGCCCCATGCCTCAAGAGCGTGGCACGTCAGCTAGGGAGACGTGCGTGCAGTAGATAGAAGAATGGGGACTGCTGTGGTGGTCAGGGCCCGGCCCCAGAGCAATCTCGAGCATCAAGACAGAGCCAGGAGAGACAGGAAACGATCCAGGAGGGCTGCAGGGACCCACGGCCACATGTGCAGGGAGGCACCACCCAGCATAGCCTGCACTATGTGGATTCTGGAAAGGATCTGCACTGAGCGGGCAGTGAGTGCTAAGGAGAGACGGAAGCCAAGGGAAACTAGACCCGTGCTTGAGGCGGAAATGACAGGCACTGGGAAGAGGAGGCAGTGCTAGGGACAACATTAGGGGACTAGAAGATCAAGTCAGCAGGCCTTGTCGTTTGGGGATGAAGAAGAGGAGGAGCTGATAACTGCCACGCCTCTGGCTTGTTGTCCGGTGGATGACGGTGTTTTCACTTGAGATAGGGAACTCGGGAGGAGAGCACTGGACTTCGGGTACCCCTGACAACTCTGAAAGCTCAGTAGAGACCTAGGCCCAGGGTAGATCTGAGAATTACCTATGTACCAGGCTTTTCAATCTTTTCAATCTTTTCTTGAGGCAGGGGCCCATAAGGGGCAGTATGTAGGGAGAACATGGAGCATTCTAGTGACTTGAGTTCCTGAAAAGGGTAGAGTGGTCTTGGCCTTGGGAAGAGGGCCCTGGTCTTGAATGGCAGCAGCCGTGGTGGGGAGGGAGGGAGGGAGGGAGGGAGGTGGGGCCTGACTCACATAGGGGACACTCACCTTGACTGCCCTCTGCACCCAGGTTTGGCAGCAAGGAGGAGTACATGTCGTTCATGAACCAGTTCCTGGAGCACGAGTGGACCAACATGCAGCGCTTCCTGCTGGAGATCTCCAACCCGGAGACCCTCTCCAACACCGCGGGCTTCGAGGGCTACATAGACCTGGGCCGGGAGCTGTCCAGCCTGCACTCCCTGCTCTGGGAGGCCGTCAGCCAGCTTGAGCAGGTGCCTGTTGCCTGGGCTAGACGGTGCGGCTCCGGGTCGGATGGTCACTGCATGACAGCAGATCCTCTGTCGCAGGGATCTCTGTGGATGAGTGCCACGTTAACTCCTCAGCTCTGGTGGCCAGTACCACATATGAATGCTCACCCCTTACCTGGGGGTGTGAGAAATGGGCCTGACGTGGTTGCTTTACTGAAAATGCCCTTGCTCTTAGTTTTGTAGCCACTGAGCAGGAAAAGACACTCCAAGGATCCTGTCCCTTCATGTGTTAGATTGGAATTTGGGAACCCCTATAGAGCAAAGGCTTGTTGCTCAGTGGTAGTGCGCTGATCTAGCATGCACAAGGCCCTGAGTTTGGTCCCTAATTCAGGAAAAAAGAAATGAAGGGGGGAAAAAGGCATTTTAGAATTGCCATCGACTGTCAGCAGACAAGATGAATGTCTGCGTACCTGACATTGCTTCCGTCACTTGGCCCAAGCAGCCCTTCTCTAGCTTGGGAGTTTCGCTGATCCCCCCAGTGGCTGCAGCCAGCAGTGAGCCTGCCAGGGTCCACTTTTTAACTGACCATGCTTTCCAGAACTCTAGGGATCACTTTACAGAAGTAATGGTTGCTGACGCCAGGCTGGAAGTCCCCTGCCTCTTGTCCCATCCCTAGAGGGGATTCCTCAGTGTGCTTTGCCATGCTTCCTTGTAGACACGGTTTTACACTCGGCACGAGCACATAGGGATCTCTGTTCTGCAGATTGTTTTCAAGTGAGAACTTAACTGTGCATGGCCACTGTACCCTCGTGCACTCTGTGGGTGTCTTCCTACACGGCATTGTCCAGCACCAGCTCTGTCTGGCCTTTCGTGCAGCAGAGTAGCCTGTAGTGAGAACACTGTTAACCTCGCCAGTCCGCACTGATGGCTCCAGCCCCTCCCAGCTCTCACCGGCACCCTTGCTGTTGAAATTGCGGGGAAGGAGTTTTGCTCATGGCTTCCTCCCTCCTCCTAGTCCTGAGGCAGTGTGCCAGTCACTGTCCTGTGGGCCTCACAGCCGGGCAGGAAGTACAGAAAATGAGCAGTGTTGTCCAGAAGTGATAGAGTGTGACAAGAACGTGAAATGGGCCTGTTGCCTCCCGAACTCACTCTGCCGCAGGGATTGCCAGTTCTTTTTTTTTTTTTTTTTTTTTTTTTTTTTTTTTTTTTTTTTTTTTTTGGTTTTTCGAGACAGGGTTTCTCTGTGTAGCTTTGCGCCTTTCCTGGAGCTCACTTGGTAGTCCAGGTTGGCCTCGAACTCACAGAGATCCACCTGGCTCTGCCTCCCGAGTGCTGGGATTAAAGGCGTGCGCCACCACCGCCCGGCGGATTGCCAGTTCTTACATGTGTGCCTTTCCACTCCTTTCAGCCCAGCCAGGGTCCTCTGCACCACATCTGTGCTGCGACAGGGAGGATCCAAAGGGCCCAGGCACTGTCCTGTCTTAGGCCAGCACCCTCTGTGTCTGGCGTCTATCTCCAGGCTCAGATGTAGGGGGGTCAAGTCCACCTCCTGATAAAGAGGCTACCACAGATGCCTCTTGGGTAGGGAGGTAGAGAGTGAAAAATGCCAAGCCAGTATTGGGGAGCTCTAACAAGGCAGATTTGTAGCACCTTCCCAGATAGATGTGCTGGGTCTGATTGGTGGGGAGCAGGGCTCTGCATTTCTGTGGATCCAGTAGGTGACAGCTGCCTTTTCCCCTTTTCGCAGAGCATTGTGTCCAAACTGGGACCCCTGCCTCGGATCCTGAGGGATGTCCACACAGCACTGAGCACTCCGGGCAGTGGGCAGCTCCCTGGCACCAGTGACCTGGCCTCCACGCCAGGCTCTGGCAGCAGCAGCATCTCAGCTGGGCTGCAGAAGATGGTGATTGAGAATGACCTCTCTGGGTAAGAGCTGCCAGGTGTGCTGGGTGGGGTGGGGTGTGCATGCAGACTAGGCACAGGCCAGCTGCATGTCAGCAGAAAGAAATGACGCCCACATGAACACTTACAACTAGCCTACCCACCCAGTGGGGGGGGGGGGGGGTCAGGCTTCTCAGGGGAGGTGGGTGGTACTAGTAGAGTGTTTATGCTTTGTGGGAAAGATGCATTTCTGCTTCTGGGAAACAGTCTTGGGTTCAAGGTTGATCACAAGTAGGGAGCCAAGAAAGCCCATGTTTAAGGCTATTGACTCCGATTCCCTGAGATGTTTCCACAGGACCTGTGCTTATTAAAAATACCCCTTGCTGGGTGTGGTGGTGCACACCTTTAATCCCAGCACTCGGCAGGCAGAGGCAGGTGGATCACTATGAGTTTGAGGCCAGCCTGGGCTACAGAATGAGTTCTGGGACAGCCAGAACTGTGTAGAGACCATGTCTCTAAATAAATAAACATCCATTATTGTATCTCTGGGGCTTTAGAAAATTGGCCTTGAGGTTCCTAGTCCCAGCTTCACTGAGCACTGAGCCCTGGATACAGTTACTCCGAACCTCAAAGAGGAGAAAGGGGGTGTTTTGTTAAGAAGTGTGTAGAATTGGTCAGACTGTGTGCCCCACTGCCTGCCAAGGCATGGGAGCAGCTCATGAGGAAGGCTGGAGTGCAGAGCAGGAGACTCATTCTGGGGTAGTCGCAGCTCAGCTCTGAAGCAAGTGGAGACTGAGAGCCAGGCCTGGTGGGTGTGGCTTGGGGAGGAGTGTGACCTCAGGCTCTGCTCCTAACCTGCCAAGTGGGGAAAAGTCTGCAGGCTGGACTGGAGTTCAGGTGGCAGCAGCCCGACACACTGGTGCCAAGGAGACCTGCCCTCGGCATGCACATGCTGCCCAGGCTTGTTTTCTCTGCTTGGTCCACGACTGTTACACAGTCCTGCTGATGTGGCCACCCCAGGTTCCCACGTCCCTGCTGCTGCTCACCCACTCAGAGCCTGCTTGCTTTGCACACTCTTCCACGGCCCACCTGATCCCTACAGCTGTGCTTGGTGTCTGGGCAAGGTCCAAGGTCAAGCTGCAGACAGGGCTGGAGTGAGGAAACAGTCAAGGCCTTGTAGACTGAGGGAGGCTGGAGTCTGCAGCGCCGATTCAGACCTGCCTGCTTGCCTCGTGCCCTTGACAGCTCTTCAGATACCCTGGGTTTGCCAGGAATGGCAGCCCCCGCCTGCCACTCAAAGAGAGTGGCATCAGGAGGTGGGGCAGGGTAGGTTCACCAGGCCCCACTAGAGTTACAGGCTGACTAGGAACAGGAGAGGAGGCAGAAGGAGCCCCAATAACTTTGAAAATGGTGCTTACAATCAGAACCCAGGGATAGCAGAGAGCCTCCAAGCTTTGGGCTCAGGTTCACAACTATGGGGCACTTGCAGACCCCGGCAGCCATCGTCCCAAGATGCACCTACAGGGCGAATCCTGCCCAACTGCCTGGCCTAAAACCAGCAGGGCTGGTCCCTGAAGAGAAGTTCCGTCAGAACAGCCACCTCACCAGTGACCCTCCTGCCATCCAGCTGTGTCCACAGCCCTGGCTCAAGCTGCCAGGCCCAACAAGTGGTGATGCTGTTGGTTTGGACACACGAGGCTGGACTCATGGTTCTCTTCCCCTTCTTTCCCTGTGTGTGCTTGTCTCCCTGCAGTCTGATAGATTTCACCCGGTTACCGTCTCCAACCCCCGAAAACAAGGACTTGTTTTTTGTCACAAGGTCCTCCGGGGTCCAGCCCTCACCTGCCCGTAGCTCGAGCTACTCAGAAGCCAATGAGCCTGACCTACAGATGGCCAACGGCAGCAAGAGCCTGTCCATGGTAGACCTCCAGGACGCCCGCACACTGGATGGGGAGGCAGGTTCCCCAGTGGGCCCTGACGCCCTACCTGCTGACGGGCAGGTGCCTGCAACTCAGCTGGTAGCTGGGTGGCCAGCCCGGGCAGCCCCGGTGAGCCTGGCAGGGCTGGCCACAGTGCGGCGGGCAGTGCCAACACCGACCACTCCGGGCACCTCGGAGGGTGCGCCAGGCCGGCCCCAGTTGTTGGCCCCACTGTCCTTCCAGAATCCTGTATACCAGATGGCGGCTGGCCTGCCGCTGTCGCCCCGCGGCCTTGGTGACTCGGGCTCTGAGGGCCACAGCTCCCTGAGTTCTCACAGCAACAGCGAGGAGCTGGCTGCGGCTTCCAAGCTGGGAAGTTTCGGCACTACTGCGGAGGAGCTGGCGCGGCGGCCTGGTGAGCTGGCGCGGCGGCAGATGTCACTGACTGAGAAGGGGGGGCAGCCCACAGTGCCAAGGCAAAACAGTGCTGGTCCCCAGCGAAGGATTGACCAGCCGCCGCCGCCGCCACCACCACCACCTCCCGCCCCCCGGGGCAGAACACCTCCTACCTTGCTGAGCACCCTACAGTACCCGCGACCCTCAAGTGGAACCCTGGCGTCAGCGTCGCCTGACTGGGCCGGCCCTGGCCCCCGGCTGCGGCAGCAGTCCTCCTCCTCCAAGGGAGACAGCCCCGAGCTGAAGCCCCGCGCCGTGCACAAGCAGGTCAGCACTGCGGGCAGCGTCTTCGGTCGGGGGCACACCCATGTCACGCTCCTCCTCCGTCATTTCACCTCCCTTGCACCCAGCTGTCATCCCATGCTGAGGGGCTGGGTCCCGCCGCATCCACTTGGCCCACCGTATGCTCTCCTTTTTCTGGCAGTCGGGACCTACAGGGCTTTAAGGAATGCCAGGCTCCTTGACCGGTTCCCCAGAGATAGGCTGCGTCAGGACATGAGGAGGGTTTCTGTTCTCTCCATGCTTAGTCAGGCTCCCGCCCAGACCCCAGGCCCACCCGTCCTGCTCTGGCCCCACTTCCTGTAGCACCCACAGGCTGAAGCTACCCCTGGCTGTAACTGTCAGGAGGGTGGCCCGTCCCTTCCACCCAGGGGCTTCAGCAAGACAGGTTGGTGGCAGTAGGTTGACCACCCCTCAGCCAGGCTGCCACAGCCCCTGGCGGGAGCGGGATCCAGTGCTCTGAGCCCACCAGGGCTCTGCTGGCTCTGCCTGCTGTCTAGAAGGTGATGTCCTTGAGGAAACAGGCAGCTGAGGTCCTCTCCCTTCCCCCTGTGGCTCCCTAGTGACCGTCCTGCCCGCCCTCTGCCTCCCCACAGCCCCTCACAGCTGTGTTTCATTGTAGGGCCCTTCTCCCGTGAGCCCCAATGCCCTGGACCGCACAGCCGCTTGGCTATTGACCATGAACGCGCAGTTGTTAGAAGACGAGGGCCTGGGCCCAGATCCCCCCCCCAGGGATAGGCTAAGGAGTAAGGAGGAGCTCAGCCAAGCCGAGAAGGTAAAGCTGGGCTGCGTGCGGGGCGGGCTACCTCCACCGGGGCGGGGAGGGGGGTCTCCAGAGAGCCTTAGTGGGGTGGCACTGCTTGTTCCTGTCCCTGCCCGTGTGGAGACTGAGTCATAGAACTCGGAAGATAGCAGCAAGGACTTAGCTCGGGCCCAAGGTTCCCATTGCAGGCTGCACATCAGCTACCTGGAGAGGACTTGGGTACAGTCTTGGGACACAGGGGTCAGAACTTGAAGAAGGCCCCTTGCTGCTGGGCATTTACGGAGCTGAGGCTTGAAAACAAGATGCCAGAGGGGCTGCTGGAGACTCTGGAGAGCTTCGGGAGTGAGGAGCCGAGGCAGGAGTCCCTTGCCGGCTACGAGAGCCACACGGGCTCCTTCCCCTGGGTTAGGCCTGCCTAGGGCTTAGGAGGGAATAGCAGTTTCCAAGATAAGGGCTGAGGCTACATTGCCAGTGGCTCTGCCCTTTTACCCAGGGAAAAAGTAAGTTCTAGAAGTTCCAGATCTCACCCCACTGTATATCTAGTGTTTCTGGGGCAATAGCGTGCTTTGACTGCCCTCCCAAGTCTTTAGTAATCCTGGCAGCTGCCCTGGATCCATGGGTGGGCCTTACCTTTCCCTGGATACTGGACTCCAGGGAGATGGAGGAGCCAGGGAAAGACCCCACAGGCAGATCCTTCCCTTGCCGTTCTCTTGGTATCGAGTACCCTCGGCCCTGGAGTCCTAGACAGCCTGTTGAGCCTCATGCGCAGGGGCCCCTTGTTCAGGGTGGCAATGTGCCTCCTCCCCTACTTCAAGGGGGTCCATCTTCATGCTGCATTTGCTACCTGCCACCACCCCCTTGGTTCACTGCATCCACCTGCTTTCCCCCAGTATGTGAAAGGAACCTGGGGACATGGGACATGGTGCTCCCAGAGCCATGGTTAGGAGAGCAAGGAGGCCTAGCCTCCCTGCATGCTCCCTGCTTCCTGCCTTCTCCCCAGAGGCTGAGTCACATCTGGAGATCCCAGTATACCTTGCTTCCCTCCCTCTCCCGTTCTCTCCTGTCTGCACTGCCGTCCCACTCCTGGGGTGGTCTGGTCAGGTAGAGGCCGGGAGGCTGGGGTCTCATTTGTTGAGTAGTTGCTTCTCATGGGACCTGCCTGAGCCCCCCTGCCCCTCCTGTGTTGCTGCCTACCTCTCAGGGTGCTGTCAGGGGTCCTTCCTGTGTCTCAGGGCTTCCTGTAAAAGGTTACAGGACTGGAGAGACAGCTGAGCAGCTCAGTTCCCAGCACCCACGTGGTGGCTAACAGCCATCTGGAATTCCAGTTCCAGGAGATCTAACACCCTCTTCTAAACCCCTCAGGCATACAGGTGGTGCATATACCTACATACAGGCAAAACACTCGTGCATTTAAAAAAATCTAAAATTAAAAAAGAAAGTTCAGAGTAAACCTTCACCCTTTGCGACTTGGGTTGACTCTTCACCTGCTCCTGACTGCACAGGTTGGACAGACCTTGGGCAGCCACGGGCTGGAGTCTCACCACAGTTGCTGGGCTGGCTATTCCCTGCTAGACCCCTCCCTACCCTGCACCGTGCTCAGGCTGATGAGGCTGTGTCTCTGTCCTGGGTGCTGGCCCGTGGCTTGCTGCCCTCCTGGCAGGACCTGGCAGTGTTGCAAGACAAGCTTCGGATCTCCACCAAGAAGCTGGAGGAATACGAGACCCTGTTCAAGTGCCAGGAGGAGACGACGCAGAAGTTGGTTCTGGAGTACCAGGCACGGCTGGAAGAGGGGGAGGAGCGGCTCCGGCGGCAGCAGGAGGACAAGGACATCCAGATGAAGGGCATCATCAGCAGGTGAGGGCCTCCCACTGGTCCGCAGAGGCATCTGAGGGCCGGGTGGGAGCACAGGACAAAGAAGCTGGGTCATACTGCCAAGCTCTAGGGGGAATTTGAAAGCTGGGTTTGAGATGCTAAGCAAGACTCCAAAGAAGCTATTGAAGTCAGTGCGGGGGGAGGGGGGCAGCACATCTGGGAGTGTGTCGGGTGCCCCTGTGGGTCAGGAGCCCCTGTGGGTCGGGAGCAGTTTGGGTGGGGAAGAGAGAGGAGGTGGCTGTGCCAGCTTGGAGTCTACTGGGTCTCTAGTGCCTGGCTTGTCTGAAGACTTTCTGAGGTTAACTGGTTCTGGTAGCTAGTTCTCCTCCCTGTCTCTGCCCAGGGACAGGGTGCAGGTGCCAGCTTTGGTGTCTGCACACAGGCAGTGCAGACACTGCAGAGTCCCAGTCCTAGAGTGTCCTCCCTCCCAGTGACAGCAGGTGTAAGAGTGTGGGCTTAGAGCCTGATCATCTGCTGAGGCCCTGGACTGAGCAGGTAAGGTGGGCAGGGAACGGCCCGTAGCCTTCTGTTGTCCAGTGTGACCCCCGCCCTGGATCCCCTGGCCTGCCTTCCTAGTGTTTGTCCTGTGCTTCTGTCCATCACAGATGATGAGCAGAGCGGAACCGAGGTGGCTGCACACCTGCTAACCACTTCACAGCCCTCTCTGCCCTGGCTTCCCTGGTGCCTAGCCATCTCCTTCCCTGGGACTGTGAATGCAAACGCTACCAGGACGGCTGGGTCTGGTACGGCCTTGCTGGTCCTCTGCCTCCTTGCTTGTGTTCTAAGTCAGTTTCTGAGAAAGCAGTATTGAGCTGTCTGATCATGATTCTTCTGTTTGTTTTTTTCTGTTTGTTTTTGACTTTCTACTCTTGGGTGAGTGTTCTTTTAGAATTATTATGTACCACTAACAAACCAACTGGGTATTTTGTTTTTGTTTTTGTTTTGTTTTGTTTTGTTGAGACAGTTTCTCTGTGTAGCCTTGGCTGTCCTAGACCTAGCTCTGTAGACCAGGCTGGCCTTGAACTCCCAGACATCCACCTGCCTCTGCCTCCCAAGTGCTGGGATTAAAGGTGTGCATTACCACCACCGCCCGGCCAAACTGACCTTTCTAATTATAATCTTTTTCCATCATATTTCTAATGTAGCCACAGTAACAACTTTCTTTGACTGGTGTTAGCATGGTATATCGTTTTCTGTCCTATATATTTTCAAATCATCGTTCTGTCCATTTACACTTCTATGACAGAATACCTCCACTGGGTGATTATACACAAGAGGAATGCCCTGCTCACAGTTCTGAAGGTTGCCGTGTCCAAGATCAAGGTGTCAGCAGATTTAGTGTAGCTCTCCTTTATAGACGATGCTTGGTGCTGTGTCCTTAGAGGCAAGCTCCCTCCAGCTTCTTTGGTAAGGGCACTAACCCTGCTCATGAGGGCAAAAATGTCTCACGACCCAATCACTTCCGGAGGGCAGCTTGTGACATGGTGGGAGTTAAGTTTCAGTGTACACATTTGGGTGTGGACACAGACTTCCAGCCTCAACACCAATCTTGGTGCACAGAGTTTATTGTATAGGTTCCTTATTGTTGGCTCTTTTTATTATCTAGCAGTTTCTTCCTTTTAATTGGAGTGTTTAAGCCATTTACTTTTAATGTAATTATCAATGTAATTATTTTTAAGCCTGTTACCGCTGGCTGGTTTCCTGTTTGTAACATTAGCATTTCTTTCTTTCTTCTTGTCTTCCTTGGACTGTATCTTTTGAACCATAGCACCTCCCTGGTTGGTTTCCATTCTGTATCTCCCTGATGCTTTGGATATTCGTTGACAAGTTTTCCTCAAAGGGCAGATACTAAGTGTGCCAGGCTTTGCAGCCCACATGATTAACTGCAGAGCTATGTGATATGAAGGCTTATAGGAGGGGAACATTGTCCTGTCTTTGTTTTTCTATGTTTTTCTGCTTTTTCTCTAGCTGTTTGTAAGTTCTCGCTCTTGGGCTAGAGCTGTGCTCATTGTTAGAATGCTTGCCTGGCATGCACAGGCCCTCAGGGAGAGCCTTAACACCACAAATTTTAAAAATGTATTTACTATTGGGGCATGTATGTGTGTGTCCAGTTTTGCCACTGTGTATATGTAGGTGTTTACAGTGTGGGTGTGTTTATGTAGGTGTGTGTAGGGGGTTGTGTATGTAGGTCTTTATGGTGTGGGTGTGTTTATATAGGTGTGTGTAGGGGGTTGTGTGTGTGTGTAGGTGTTTACGGTGTGGGTGTGTAGGTATGTGTGTTTGGGTGTGTGTATAGGTGTGTATGGTGTGGGTGTAAGTGGATGGGGGTGTGGGTGTGTCTGTATGGGTGGGTGGGGGTCAGAGGACAGCATCCAGAAGGCTTCTCTTCACTGTGGGTTCTGGAGATTTAGCTCAGTCATTAAGCTTGTGTGGCAGTGCCCTTGAGCCACCTGACCCTCCCAATGCTTTGTCATTAAATGTTGTCAACAACTTGATTTTGCAGTCTTGACTCTACCATGCCTAGTATGGTTTTCTTTGTGTTTCTTGGGGTGGTTGTTTTTAGATCTGTGGGGTATGGCCCTGCTTCCTATTTCTTTCTCTGTGACTCCTGCCACCGGCCCTTGTCATAGATACTTGTCCTCCTCTCTCTCCCAGAGCTGAGGACCGAACCCAGGGCCTTGCGCTTGCTAGGCAAGAGCTCTACCACTGAGCTAAGTCCCCACCCACCCCCTTTACTTTATTTTATACATATGGGTGATTTGCCTGATTTCTATGTCTGATGCCCAAGGAAGTCAGATGAAGGTGTTGGATCTCATGACCTGGAGTTAAGGTGCTTGTGAGCTGCCATGTGGGTGCTGGGAACTGATTCAGGTCCTCTGCAAGAGCAACAAGTGTTCATAACCACTGAACCATCTATACAGCCCCCACAGTTTTCTTTTTCCATTGTTCCCTGAGTTTTGTTTTATATGCATTTCTATTACTGGGTGGGGACTGAACCCAGGGCCTTGTTCAAGCTAGACGTTTCTCTGCCACAGAGTTACACTCCAGCCTTTTTCCTTAAGATAAGCTCAAGGAAATTTCCTGGGCCCTTGAACTTGCGCTGCAGCCCAGGCAGGTCTTGAACTTGCTGCGCTCCCCCTCCCAGGTATCTGGGAGTACAGGCCTGGGCCATAGGCCTGGCTTGCAGGAGATGCTTTCTGTGCCCTGAAATGGTGTACCAGTGCTCCCTCAGCACCTGCTGTCCTTCCTGCTTCAGGTATGGAGTTCTCATCTCTAGAGCTTGGTTGTGGTTTAAGTCTCTTCTCTGGGCATGTGGAATGTCTACATAGTGGCTGTTTTAATGGCATTACCTACCAGTTCTGCCGTCTGAATTTCTTCTCACTGATTTCCCTCTGGGTTATAGGTTTTATTTTCTTACATCTCTGTGTCCTTGGCAGCTTCAGTGGGATGCCAGGCATTGTGAATTTTACAGAGATCAGTAATAGGGGTTGTGTGTTTGTGTAATTACATGTGTGGGGTACTGTCCGCAGTTAGCTGCATCCAAAAATGATGGGGAGCTTTGCTTGGGTGGGACCTTCAGACTTGGCCTCGTTTGGCCGTCGTTCGTGTATCGGGTGCCTTCCCAGAGTTCATGCTGCCCGAGGTCGCTCATCTCACCCTGTTCCCAGGGGTGCGCCTCTCACAGCCCCGCCCTGCGACTGTTTGCTCACCTGCTCACAGGGTGGGATTAGAATTCTCCAGAGACTAGGTGGGCATTAGTTGGGTTCATCTCTGTCCTATAGATCCTCTCCCTCACCCTGCTGAATTCCCTCATCACCCTGACCCCAGGGCACTGCCAGCATCCCTGGTGTAAGCTGCCCCACGATCGCAGCCCTACCGTCTGCAGTTACAGGCCTGGTGTGGTGGTCCTGGTGGTCTGAGCTCCTAAAGGGAAAAAGGGGAGCTTCCCTAACCTGGGTGCCACCCTGTGCCTTCACAAGGCCCACACCTCCTCAGTAAATGGGACAGAGGAGCTTGGTCTAGAGCCTTCCAGGGCCTTCTTTGTGTTCCCTGCCACAGAGCCTGTGACATGCGATCTTTATATCCTGGAAGTGCATTGGGACAGGGATAGCCCGTCCCAGAGCTGGAGGCGGGAGTTGATGTCAAAACGGAGCAGCCCAGCCACGTCACTGCTGCGGAGCGTTGAGGCCACTGCTCATTCCGTCCTTCAGGTGCACCTGACTAGCCCTGTCTCTGTCACAGGTTGATGTCTGTGGAGGAGGAGCTGAAGAAGGATCATGCCGAGATGCAAGCGGCTGTAGACTCCAAACAGAAGATCATCGATGCCCAGGTCGGCCACAGTGCTCGAGAGCTTGAGGGGACCCGGGGGATTGCAAAGCCCCTGAGGATACTGACTGGCGGGGCTTCTTGGGAGTGGGGAGGTGAAAGCAGACTAGTAGAGGGGCTCTGGCCCCCAGGTCAGTCCTTCACTCAAGGCTGTCCCTCCCTTTCTTCCAAATGCCCCAAGAACTGGCAGGTTTGGTTAGACTGTAGACTGCACAGCCTAGGAATTAGGGGCTCTGGGTGTCTCGAATGCCTGGAAGCATGGGCTCCTGCCTAGGAGCCCCCGTGACTCAGTGCTAACTGTAAGTTAAGAGGCAGATGACGGCAGTCTCCGTCCGTCCGTCCGTCCGTCCGTCTGTGATGGCACAGATCCTTCCCCATTAGAGCCCGATACTCCACAGCCAGAGGCCTTTCCCATCCTTGACTTCCAACCAAGTCTTCCTGTTTCTCCTGCCTCGCATGGTCCTCTGCCCTGCTAATGTCCTCCTTGCCCACAGGAAAAGCGCATCGCCTCGCTGGATGCTGCCAACGCCCGTCTCATGAGCGCCCTCACGCAGCTGAAAGAGAGGTACAGCATGCAAGCCCGTAACGGCGTCTCCCCCACCAACCCCACCAAATTGCAGATTACTGAGAACGGCGAGTTCAGAAACAGCAGCAATTGTTAACCTGCCTGAGGAGAGGGGGACTGTGGTGGCCGGGGCAGGGTCTCGGTCGGTCTGTCAGGAGGCTCCCCCGCTGCACACTCCCTGCCGTGGAGGGAGCACAAGACTGATGGAGTGAGTCTGCGGCACAGGCCGTCTCCGCCCAGCTGCACAGCGGCTCTGGGTGGAGGCCGCAGAGGCTGCACGCAGGGAAGCGGGACAGCCTGAAGGGGGCCTGCCAGATGTGTCTGATGGTTGTGGAATTTGGTGTGGCACCTTCTCCTTGACCAGCCGAGTGCATGTGCCCCTCACCCTTTGCCAGGGAGGGTAAGGTCTGGGGCCAATCCTGGGGGCTCTCCTTGCCCCCTGGGACCCGGTGGCATGGTCGGCTGGTGGACACAGTAGGGTTCTGTGGCCCCCGCTCCTCTGTGCCCTGAGCCACTGCCATTGCATGCATCAGGGACCTTGCTGGCCGCACAGAAGTGGAGTCACCTTGCTCCTGTGCGCGCCCCAGTCTCGACACCCTCCACCTCCTTCCCTTCCTTGGCTGCAATGCCAGCAGACAGTGAGCGGTGCACTTTTTCCCCACCTACCTGTGGGAGGATCCACAGCGGCCCGCACTTCACATGTGGGCCTGGCTCATGCTCTTGGGAGTCCCAGAAGCTAGAGAGCTGGGCAGAGGTGGCCAGGTGGCACCGTGCATGGCAGCTGCCCTCTCCGGGTCCCAGTGCCTCCCGCACAGTGGCCTGTGGGGAGTGAGTGGCCGGCAGGGTCTCCCCCTGCAAAGGTGATCTCTTTTCTCTGACGGTGTAACAGAAGAATCTGGTGCCTGCAGGCCCTGAGAAGGTGGATAACGGTGATTTTTTTTCCTTTCACAGTATGCATTAGAAACAAAAGCCCGCTTGCTCGCTTGCTGGAACACAGGGGCCTTTTAAATTGAGCGTGCGCACTGCATGGGAAATAGCGGCCCTGGAGGATGTTAGACTTGCTCCCTCTCCAAGACAGCAGCAGCCTGCACCAGGCCCCGTCCGTGTGTGCAGTCCGCCTCTCCTCATCCCCCACCCCAGCCAAGGACCCAGGCACTGCAGGCAGGGAGGGGCACAGCCCACAGCTGGGGCTGCCTTTCCCCAGCTCTAGGCTGCTCTGTAGCGTATCTGCCCCTCCCCCCTCGTGGGACAGAGATGGGCAGGAGCTTGGGTCTCTTGGGCCCCCATCTGTTCCCACACCCTAGATTCCAAGCCCTGATTCTGAGTCACCTAGGGCAGGAGCTAGGGCTTTTGCCCACACAGCAGAATGGGCCTGGGCAAGCTGTACTTGTGCTCCTAGAGACCCATTAGGAAGGGTGGAAGTCCTAGAGGTATGGCCCAGCCACTGTACCTCATCCTCACTCCGTGGACAGGCAAGGGTAGATGTGACGCACAACCCAGTTAGGCTGCAGACAGATGCTGGGAGAGAGGGCTTGGCTATCAAGGGTCAGACCTCAGGAAGGAGGGAGGCGGGGCTGCAGGCCTGCCACTGCCCTTCCTGCCCCATTTCTGTCCACACCCCTGCGCCTGTGCATTTCAGCCAGGGTGGCCCCTTAGCAGGGCCTGGCCTGGGTCTTGCCCTTCCACTGCCCAGGGAGCCCTGCTTTCCTCCTACCCCATACTCTCGCCCATGCCTTGTAAAGTGACCTCTGTCTGATCGCCACTTAGCAATATAGGGAGGTCCCCAGGCCTGGACAGGAGGGCGCAGGGCCAGATGCAATGGCCTCTCTGGCGGGCGTGTTAGCTCTCACGCCGAGAGCCTTATTTACCTAGTGCAAAAACTGTAAAAGTGTACAGACTCCACAGATTTTTAATCTTAATTGCAAGTCGACAATTTTTGTAAATGTTCTTGGTGTTTGACTGTAATGGAACTATTTCACCCAAGGGATGTACATAGTCCTTTAGTCCTGGTGCTGCGAGGGCTGGCCGGAATGCTGCTCTCACGGTTGATACTGTAGCCTAGAGAACGGTGCTGGGCAGGACAGTGACCCTGAGCTTTGCAGTCTAGGTGTCTGTCCTTTTCCTGCCTGGGGCATTGATTTGTTGGCTTTGCAGCATGCTGTCGGGGTGGGAGGTTGATGGGGCACATGCCCCAATGGGGCCAGTAAAGCATCCTCCTGCCCACAGCCTTGGGGCTGAGCTCTGCCTACAGCAAGGGCTGGAGTTGCCAGAAGCCCCGAGGGAAGGGTGGTCCCTGCTCTGGGAGACCCTGGCCACTGACACCCAGGCTCTGCTGGAGAGACCTGCCCCTCCCCCGCCAACACAGGCAACTGATCTTTTTGTTCAACTTATATGTTCAGGATTAAGGAAACTGCCAAACTTCCTTGGAGCGAAGACCTCTGACTACCCAGGAGTGGGGGTGGGGACCAGGGCCAGAGCTCCCCATGTACCCCAGCACCTGTCTGAGGGACACCACTCCCTCATACCCGTACGTCTGGGAGCCAGACTGTCCAGGGAACCAGCCCCTCTTTTCTATATATTCAGCCACAAGGCCACCCCGTCCCCACTGTGCCCACCTCCCCTCTTTTGTAAGTATGTGAAAAGGAAAATGCAAACGTCAGAGTCGGCTGGAGCCCTTCCCGCCAGCCATGACTTTTAACCATGTAATAATGTACAGAGAACTTGTTGGTGTTCAAAGACAACGTGTGGCTGTGCAATTTCTGTACATTTGCAATTAGAAATATTAAAGATTTATTTAGCTATTTTAAGCCTGACTCGGCTCTCTATTCGGCTGTGTTGTGGGTTGTTTCCTGTGGGTAACTCTGAATCTTGGGCTACCAGCCATGACCCCTAACTGCGTGACCTAGGATCACCCCCCTTCTCTGCTGAAAGCCTGTGCTGGGGAGTGGAGCAGCATTTAAGGCCCCCTGACCCCCATGCGCCTGGGGGCCACAAGTAGCTGCCGAGGCTCCCGCTGCAGAGGCTCAGGGTCAAGCCCTGCCGATCCACTGCAGCCTGAGGAGAGGAGACAGCAGGGAGGTTACCAGCGGGTGAAGACCGGCTGTCCCCAGGCGCCGGGTGCCTGGGAAGGCCGACTCAGACTCCTCAGGCTCGGAACTCCCGAGCTGGAAAGGAAGCTGCCGGAAGCTGCCGCAGGTGTACCTGCTGCCTGAGTTCTTGCATCCCTGGGTGTTCGCCCGGCATCTGTCAGCATTTGGGACCCCATCTTTTGGTGGAGCACATGGGCAGTCCAGTTATATAGGGGTACACACAAGCCCAGTACAGACCCTCAGAAAAACACCCCCAAATCCCTAAAACAAATTTGGAGGGTCTTAAGAACTTCTAATAAGCAGGGACACATCAAGCTTTCACTCTCGTGAGAACACTCCTGTTTTTGTTGGATTAAAATTTGAAAATTACCTAAAGCTGGCTACTGAGGTATAAAGAAAATACCTGCCCAGGCTACCATGAGAAATGCTATGAAAACCAAGTAAATAAACAGATGCTCCTCCAGGGTTTTTAATAAGATTAATGTGGGAGGAGGTCCAAGGCAATAAGAGAACTGGTTAACTGTCGCCTGGAAGCTGGTGAGAGGGCTCTTTGCCCCAGACCCTTCCTGGAGGCTTAGGTGGGACCCCCTGCCCCCCAGACATATATGCTAGGCTGTCCACAGCCAGGGCACACAGCTGGAAGCAGGAACGAGTCCTGCCCCACACCCCCACCCCAGCCATGAAAGTACTGCACCCCGTCTCCTGGCGGGACTGGGCTTCATTCTCTGGAGAAATTGAGCCCTGTGAACTCTGGACTCGGGAGATCAGCCACAGGGCTGAAAAGCAGGTGAGGGGAAGTAAGCCTGTCCTCTTCCCTCTGCCCGTAGCCCTGCCCTCATTTCAGAGAGGTGCTTCCCCAGTGGAAAGACTGAGTCACAGCGCCACCGTTCTAGAAGGTGCCTGTGCTTGTGTACATGCTCCAAGGACCCTGAGGCAGCTGAAGAAGGCTTGCCATCTGTCAGGTAATGAGCGACTGAATCAGGAATCATGGCACGTGACGCTTGGACCCAGTGTTGGAAGACAACAGAAGAGAGTCGGGACTGGAATGTACAGATGGACATACGTCCTTTCCGGAGGCAGCAGGGGCTTGTGACACCATCCCTCCGTGTAGGTGACTTCATATTTATATCCAGTTCACAGCCTCCATACTTGACTTTCACTGAGGCCGTGCGCCCACTTGGCATCAGACTTGATAGGTCTGAAATGGAATTCTTGACCTTGACGCCTTTCTTTTCCAATCCCCTAAATGTTCTGACTCTCCTACCGTTTATTCAAGCCAAGTGCTAAGCTTGATTTCTTTTAAATGTGAATTCTTGATTCTTGGGCTTTAATGGAGATGTACAGATTTAGAATGATGGTCATGATCCATTCTGAGTGAAAAGCAAGCAGTCAATCAGTGTGCCCTCATTCTTCTAAAGCAAAGCCAATAAATTCCACCACAGGCAAACACATCCCACTGTTAGTGGCAGTTCACTCTGGGGAGGGGAAGGGGAACGTGAACGTTCCACTTTACATTCCTTTGTGTGTTTGATTTTTTACAGCCAGTTTTATTTCTCATTTTGATATGGAGACATTTAAAAATAAATAAAACATACCCATATAATGAAACGCTATGCAGCCATTAAATTTGTAGAAGAATAATAAACGACATTGAAAGATGTAAATAATGTATTAAGTGTAAACGCTGATAACAAAATTATACGTCCAGGAGGATTCCGGGTTAGCTTTTAAACCATGTTCACAAAAACATCTGGACTGGGAGATGGTAATGGCTAGGTAAGCGCTTGAGTTTGAAGAATTTGTGGGCTTCTAGTCTTAATGGCTATTGATCAGTAACACGACCTTAGCATTATGGGACAGTCCTTCATTCTTAGTTTTGTCACTGTGAACAGGGATGACAGCATCTGTCCGGAAGTCTTGGGAGGTGCGCAGTTGATGGCTGCTCTTCCAGAGGACCGGAATTTGGTTCTCAGCACCTCACCAGGCAGCTCTTAAACACCTGTAACTCCAGCTCCAGAGGATCCAACACCCTCTACTGGGTTCTGCAGGCACCTCACACACACGTGAACACACACACACACACACACACACACACACACACACACAATTAAAACTTTTTGTTTAGTTGGTTGGGTTGGTTTTCTTTTTTGTTTGTCCTTTTGAGACAGGGTTTCTCTGTGTAACAGTCCTGGTATCTGCTTTGTAGACCAGGCTGGTCTCAAACTCACAGAGATCTATCTGCCTGCTTCATAAGTGCTAGCATTAAAGCGTGCTAAGTTTTTTTTTTTTCCCCTCTCTCTCTTAACATGTTTTTGCATTTATGATGAAAACCCAATTAATTCCTGGGGCTCAGTGGTAGAGTGCTGGCCTTGCATGCACAACATCCTGGTTCATTTCCCAACACTGAAAAGTCTCAAAGCCAGTGGGCAGTACCATGGCAGTATCGTGATAAGACTGTTACAAGTGGCCACCTAAATGGGGTAGGAAGTGAGGTGCGTGGGGGGAAACTTCCATGCTGATGCAAAATGACAGAGAAAAGGTTCCTTATGCTTCTTGGGGGAGACAGGCAAGAAAACAAGACAAAATGGGATTTTTCTTAGAATTTCCCATCATAAAAAAGGTCTTTGCTTAAGAAAGTGGCTGAATACAAAATAAATATACAAGATAGAAGCTGCTTTTTCAAGCAGCCACCAGGGTCCATCAGGAGGAAAGGGAGGTGTTATTGATGGTATACTGGACACCTCAAATCCAGACAGCTCAGTGAAGGTTGCACACCGTCTGGACTGAGTCCTTACCAGACCTGTGGCCAGGGTGGATCACCTGTCTGTGTCCGCAGCTCACTGAGGTCCTGATCTTATTACCTGTTAGAGCTATACTGTTTAGTGAATTCATATGAAGATGGTCATGTGTTCCACATATATGTTTACAATTGACTGCTGGCTTCGTGACTCCTGGTTCACAGTTATTTCTGAATGTTTTTGAAAAATTCAGAAGAAAGTCCTTCGGAAGGTCCAGTCAGAAGCCACCGGCTTTTCTGAGAACAATGGGTCCTTTGTGCCAGAGTTGGCACTGAGGCTCTGAGGGCTAGGGTGGGGTCCCTGCAGAGTTACACTTGGGGGTGTCCATCCACACTTGATTGCTGTGTAAAAGTTTATGCACACTGGAGTGTGTGGGTCAGGAGACCCCACACTGGAGGGAGAAGGCCTCAGTCTCAGAAACATTCCTTACAAAATATTTACAGCTTTTATCTTTAATGACAGAAAGTAGCAAATCGTGTGAAAGCCTTTTTTGACAACCAAGACTTACACACAAATATAAGATGAACATATGTTTAGCATTTTTTAAATTCACTAATTAATGAGGAAACCAGTCAGTTGTCACAGCCAATTCAAAGGAGAATTCAAAGAGCTGTGCATGCAGGCAACTGGAAATTACAAGGAAGAAAATGTACAGATAGATGCAAAATCAGTCTGTTTCCAGGGCACTGCAGCAGATACCGTTTATCACAATATGTAGGAAGATCACAGTGTTACCATCATTTTATGACCTAAAGAAATTCAAGGCCAAGCGAGTGATGGGTCCAGGAGACTCATAACCAAAGATGTTGAAGTCTCATATATTTTCCTAAAACCAGCTTTAAAAACAAAAACAAGCTGGACAGTGGTGGTGCACGCCTTTAATTCCAGCACTCGGGAGCCTGAGGCAGGTGGATCTCTGTGAGTTTGAGGCCAGGCTGGTCTACAGAGTGAGTTCCAGATCAGCCAGGGCTACACAGAAACCCCGCCTTGGAAAAACAAATGAACACAAAACCGCAGGAGAGGGCTGGAGTGGTCAAAGCACATACTGCTCTTGCAGAGGTCTTGATTCCGTTTCCAGCATGCACACCAGGTGTCTCAGAACCCTGTGACTCCAGCTCCAGGGACTCTGGTGCCCTCTTTCGGCCTCTACGGGCACTGCACTCACATGCACATACCCACATGCAGGTACTTCTACACATAATTAAAAACTAAAAAATAGCTGAGTGGTGGTGGTGCATGCCTTTAGTCTCAGCACTCGGGAAGCAGAGGCAGGCAAGTCACTGAGTTTGAGGCCAGCCTGGTCTACAGAGCAAGTTCCAGGACAGCCAGGGCTACACACAGAAACCCTGTCTTGAAAAACCTAAAATAAATAAATAAAATTTAAAAGTCAAATAATAATGACTAAACAGGAAGAGGCAATGTTTAAAGTCCACTACCTAAAAATCCCTCTCAGTGTAGACATACCTATTGTTTATAGCTATCAAGATAGACTTTGCTCTTGCCCATACAACCTAATTTCTATTTTATCATTTGAGGTAAAGTATCACTATGTATGCAGCCAAGTCTGACCTCAGACTTGAGACTCCTCTGCCGTACCTCCCAAGTGCTAGAATTACAGGTATGCACTGCTCCGCTTGGCACAGGCTAGTATTGTAAAGACAAGGATAGAATTGCACTACATACTAATCAATTTTTAAAAGATGCTTTCATTTTTATTTTAAAAAGTAAAATATGAGTGTGGGTGAGTGCCTGCATGTACATGTGTGTACCACATGTGTGGCTGGTGCCCACAAAAGTCAGAGGACAGTGTAGTTCCCCTAGAACTGGAGTTACACATGGCTGTAAGTTGCCATGTAGGTGCTGGAAATCAAACCCAGGTTCTCTGAAAGAGCAGTCAATACTCTTAACTGCTGAGCCACCTCTCTAGCCCCTAATCAATAGTTTGGGGTTTGTATTAAATTTTAAATTATGTGTATATGTGTGCATGTATATGGGTGTCTGCATGTGTATGTGTGTGTTTATATGTGTGTATGTATGTGTTTGTGTGTGTATGCGTGTCTGTGTTTTGTGCATGTGTGTCTGTGTGTGTATCTGTGTGTCTGTGTGTGTGTGTGTGTGTGTGTGTGTCTGTGTGTCTGTATGTGTATCTATGTGTGTATGTATTTGTCTGTGTGTATATCTGTGTGTCTGTGTGTGTATCTGTGTGTCTGTGTGTGTATCTGTGTGTCTGTGTGTGTCTGTATGTGTATCTCTGTGTGTATGTATTTGTCTGTGTTTTGTGCATATGAGCAGAGTTGCTCTTGCAGAGTTCAGAACATGGCACCGGGCCCTCTGGGGCTGGAGTTACAGCTGCTGTGAGCTGCCTGAGCAGCTGTGGGTGCTGCGAGAGTGGCCCCCGTCCTAACCGCTGAACACTCTCCTGCTCCCTAGCCCCAGCCCTATTTTGTTGGTGTTTTTTTCTTGTTGGTTTATTTTGCAGAGCATGTTTGGGCATGGCTGTAATCCCAGCACTTTCGAGATGGAGACAAAAGGATCTCTGCAAGTTTGAGGCTAGCCTGGTCTACATAGTGTACATAGGGTATCCCAGGTCAACTAAGGTTAACATGACCATACCCCGTCTCAAACAAAACCAAACCAAACAATACCAAAAAAACCAACAACCAATCAACAACAACAACAAAAACAATTGAAATGTTGCCAGGCGAGTGCCACATTCAAGATCACCTGCCTCACGTCCTCCTGAGTAATCGATGTTCGCAAGATCCGCTTTCAGTATCCAACTAACAGGTCTGCTTCTGCCACTCGGCAGTAGATTGTGGACACCGTCCTTGACAAATATCATCTTCCTTATATTTATATGTTACTTATATTTATTTACATATATAATTATATATATGATTATACTTGCATATAGTTTAAAATTTCAAGCCTTGAATTCTGATTTTGTTTTTCTTTAAACTTTTGCTTTGGTAAGCATTTCACACTTAGAGCTGAGTTGTTTAAATCTACAGTACAAGGAACACCCGTGGCCTTGCACTCCAAGGGCCATGAACATTTAACCCTATTTGCTTTATCACTGTAGTTTCTCTGTCTTTCTGCCTCTCCCTTTCTCTGTCTCTCTCTTACACACACACACACACACACACACACACACACACACACACACACACTTCCTTGAAGTCAAGTTGCATATCATGGCTCCTTCCCCTAGCCCTTCCTAGCTTCAGGCAGTCTCTGCCCATCATAGTTGGGTGCCACCGTCATCAGGGGAACCCGCTCTCACGTTCGCTTTCTAGTTTTCTCAGCCAACCCTGTTCGCCCAGTGCCTCAGTCTAGGGTCAGGGGTTGTGTTCAGTTGTCATGGCTCTTTGGCACCCTTTAGTCTGGAACTTTCCATAGGTTTTCCTGGTCTTTTGTGACGATGGCGTTTAGGAGAGATACAATCAACTGCACCCCTTGCCCCCTGTTAAACAGCATCAATAAGAAAGTAGAAGCAGAACTGTGTGCTTGTCTGATGTGTCTCATGACGGATGGCAGCAGAGGCCTCCCATTACCGTGTGGAGCTGATGCATTCCCGTTGTTAAGGGGATGGAATTCATTCCTTGGTTTTGTTGTGACAAAGTCACCCAGCAGTTCTGGCTGTGGCCTCTGGGCCCTTCAAGGTCGTGTCTACCCTACTGACACACCCCAGTTTCTGAACTTGTCCTCACTGTCTGGTCTAACAGGACATCCAGCTTCCTTCCCTTGTACCGTCTCTGTCCTGGCTCTGGCATTTGTCATTTCTCTCAGAAATGTTGGGGAATGGTATTAACTGGCCAAGATCAGGAATATACATCCTTGCACAGGCATGTGCTAGAAATTGTGAATTGGCTCTTCTGTTTAGAGTTTAATGGATCTGAATGTACACACACACACACACACACACACACACACACACACACACACGAAAGATGAAATGTCTCAGGGACATCCCCTCTCGGTCCTTGGCCCCCACAGAGCCATGGTGAGTTTTGTACTGGAGAGGCGGTGTGCGCAGGAGTGTGGAAGCCTCTCTGGGCCTTGACTGGCATTCCATCACTAGATGCCCTGCCCTCCTTAGCAACACCACTCACCTTTGTTGATGGTGGAAATGCACGTGCAAAGGGATCCATCTCTACCTGAAGGGCTGGAAAACTAGGGCACCAGTTATCCCAGAGAAACGCAGGGGAAAGAGCGAGATGCCGAGTTGGAAAAGAAGCACAAGGAGTCAACAAATGAGTGCGAGCCTCGAGTGCGGCTCTCACCTGCGACCCTGGCACTCGGGAGACAGAAGGGGGAGAGTCAAGGAGGTCAGGGCCATCCCCAGCTACATAGAGAGTTGGGAGAAAGCCTGGGCTATAGGGTATCTTGTTTCAAAGTAAACAAACAACTGCTCATCAACACTAATAATTCAAGAAAAGCAAATGAAAATACCAGTTAAGTTGCTTTTGTTTTTGTTCGTCCCTGATTGAGTTATAGAAACAAAAAGGAAGTCAACCTAAGAAGAGAAAAACATGAGATGTTTCGACACACTTAGGGCCTGGGATTCACTGTGTAGCAGCATCATGTCAGGTTGTCCATCTCAGCTTGTTGAGTTCCAGGTTTTTCCAGCTTTCTATGTGTATTTACACCTAAAGTGAGGCTTGTCTCATAGGGAATTCGGTAAAGGAAGGGCCATATTTTTAAAGATGTGTTTTTATTATTATTAGTGTGTGTGTGTGTGTGTGTGTGTGTGTGTGTGTGTGTGTGTGTGTGTGTGTGTGTGAGGTATCCTTCCAGGCCAGAAGAGGGCAGCAGATCCCTTGAAGCTGGAGTTAGAAGTGGATGTGAGCTGCCTGATGTGGGTGCTGGAACAGAACTCTGATCCTCTGGAACAGCAGCAACCACTCGTAAATGCTCTAACATTTCTCCAGCCCCAAGGATATATCTCTTAATGGACAGGGCAACAAAATTAGAAATTAATGACAAAAATTGACCTATTGCTTGAAAATTCAATGTACATATAGAACCATGTATATAGATGTGTGTGTGTGTGTGTGTGTGTGTGTGTGTGTGTGTGTGTGTGTGTGTTTGTAGAGGGAGAGAGAAAGAAAGAGAGAGAGGAAGAGAGAGAGAGAGAGAGAGAGAGAGAGAGAGAGAGAGAGAGAGAGAGAGAACTTGAGCACAAACACACAGAACATAGGCACTTGAGTACTGAATATCAAATTGGTACTCCAAATTCTCTGACTCTGCATTTATAGATTCAGCTGTCAAACATTGGACATGTTTGGGGGAATGCAATTGTATTGACCACATGTATTTGTTTATTTTTTTAATTCCCTAAACATTTTGTGACTAGGCACTGTAAATAGTGTAGCAGGGGTTTGAAGCATGCAGGAGGTGGTACCCAGACTACACATGCACCATCAGTGACTTGAGCATCCTTGGACTTTGGTATCTGAACATGAAGAGATAAACAGGACTAACCGTGATCGATGTGTAGTGGATCCGAGTGGGTCGGTGTAGCCTACACTTTGGCATGTGAGTGGGTATCTGTGGATACAGATCATTGTGTGTGTGGGTGTCCTGTGTCGGTGTGAGGAAATGCCACAGATGTGTGTGAGCTGAAGACAGAGGCTGGACCTGTGGGGCAGGAGGCTTAGCAGAGCTAGGTTCACATAGCATGGGCTTCATCGGCCAAGGCTTTGGCCGGCCCAGCTATGGGTTCTGCCACAGCAGCATCAGTGTGTGTGGGGTGGGGTGGGGCAGAAGCCAAGGGGACCCAAGGACAGGGACAGGGGGACAAGGGTGCCCTTCCATCTCCCTTGTCACCCTCTCTTCCTCTGGAGCTGCAGTAGGGACCCGGTTCGAGCTCCTTGAACTTCTGTTTTCCTTGCAGGTTTGGAAGAGCTTTCCTGATGAGAGGAGGGGCCATGTGTCCATTACAGGAAGTAACTGTGTGATTGCATTCCAATAAATCAGCGCCGATTTCAGAGCAGCATGGCGGCCTTGGGGACTCTCAGGCTGTAGAATTCAATGTGTTATGCTTCAGCCTGTGGACTAATGGGCTGCTGCTGGACACCACGTGACCCAGCCTTCCCGAAGATGCGAGGGAGGGCTGAAAACTAGCATAGGTCTATTTACTGAGACAGTGTACATCCCTGCTGGTGGGTGTGTGGGGAGCCAGGTGGGAGGAGACAAGCACTTCCTGAGGCCTCAGGGTTCGGGCAGAAGCCTCTGCTCTTGCTCCTGGCCCTGCTGTGGGGGTGTCACTGTGCCACATGGTCACCTGCTGTCTACCCTGTTCCCAGCACAAGTGTGCTGTTAAACCACCCACTCTGCCGTGGGTCCCTCTCACCCGGCATTCACACCCACCTGTGTGCTCCTGGAGACATGTTCTGGGTGCGGCCGGCAGCTTCCAACAGGGCAGAGCAGGCTCTGCGTTCATGGGGCGTTGGTTCCTAGGGGAGTCAGGCTACTGCCTTGGCGACTCTGTCCATTTGGTCTCTAAAAACTCAGAGTAAGGCTAGGCATGCAGCTCACTGGTAGAGTACTTAGCTAGCATGCTTAAGGTCCTAGGTTCAATCCCCAGTAATAGCAGAAAAGACAACAAAACCTGACACACACACACACACACACACACACACACACACACACACACACATGCACGCGCACACGCACACACATGTACACACGCACGCACGCACACACGCACACACGCATGCACGTGCCTCCAAACAAAACTCTGGAAAATGTGTCTGTTTTCCTCCCCGATGATGGCCTGGTGGAAATGGTCCCTATCCTCCGTCCCGCCCTGTGCTCACTTTGTTGAGCCCCAGTTATGAGTGTGTCTGAAATCACACCTGATAGTCTTGGTGATGCAGTGCTGAGGGGACCTCCCCCCGGGCCCGGGAAGCCTGGTCTTTCTCCTGGAGCTCTCTCTTGACTCCTGCCTGCCTGACCTTCAGCCAGAGTGCCCTTAGATCTGCGGTCTCAGGCACGCAGGAGCCACCCTGGCTGGGCCGATATGGCACACCCTCGGTGTTTATTCTATGAGAAGGAAGGTAGGGGGCTGAGCCCCAAGCCAACAGGCAGAGCAAATGGTGGCAGCCAGAGGTCTGGGTGGCGAGTCAGGGGTGGGGAATTGCCGCAGAAGCCTGGACAGAGACGTAGCCCAGCTAGGGATGAGACTGGGGCGGGCGGGGGGGGGGGGGGGGAGGAGATTTGGTCCTGTTCCTCAGAGGGCAGAGAAGCCACAGAACATAGTGAAGCTGGAAGAGTTCCCTGAGCTACTGGGGAAAGAAGAGAGGTTGAAAGCTGGATGGGGACAGCCAGGCGCGCAAGGAGAACTCAGTGGCATTCTTCCCTCAAGGAGGTGGGTCCAGGGTGGGAAGAAGGAAATGCTCTAGGGTCTGCCTGCATCCTATGTCTCTTCTATAGGATGCATATCTATATCATCTATGTGTGGCCCTGGGAGGCCCAACACCCTTTGTACCCACTAGCCTCCCCCTACAATGCCCTAGGGCTAGGAAAAGGGACGCAGAAGCTTCTCAGAGTCAGAGGCTTCCATGAAGCCTAGCAGGGCAGGCCAGGCTGCCTGGGAAGGACACATCTGCTGCATTTCTCTTCCTTCCTTCCTTCCTTCCTTCCTTCCTTCCTTCCTTCCTTCCTTCCTTCCTTCCTTCCTCCCTCCCTCCCTCCCTCCCTCCCTCCCTCCCTCCCTCTCTCTCTTTCTTTTTTTGGTTTTTTTGAGACAGGGTTTCTCTGTGTAGTTTTGGTGCCTGTCCTGGATCTTGCTCTGTAGACCAGGCTGGCCTTGAACTCACAGAGATACGCCTGGCTCTGCCTCCTGAGTGCTGGGATTAAAGGCGTGCGCCACCGCCACCCAACTGCTGCAGTTTTTAAAATATGCATTTTTCCAAGTGTTAATGGATGTTTACAGGAAAGGATAGCCTTGTGAGCAATTGGGCAAGCTTGAGTCTTAGAGGGGCTCCCGGACCTTCACCTTTGTCCCCGGGTCCGCTGAGTTCTGTACTGGAGGGTAGGTTTGTTCCTCTCCCTCACTCATCTTTCTTTCCTTCCCTCACTCTCCATGCGTTTCCTGGCACCTCTTTTTGCTGGGGTAGAGTGGGGTCTTGGGTTGCAGACCATCCCTGGGAGTGGAAGACAAAGAGAATCCCCCTGAGTAAGTGACGGCACTGCCCGAGGCTCAGGAGCGGCAGGACAGGAGGATCTGCCCCAGAAAGTGGGGTCAGTCTTGCAGAGCCCGTGGCAGAGAAGGGCACTGAGGGCTGAGGGAAGCCTTTGGACCCAGCACTGGAGGGATGAACAGCAAGGGGGTTGGTAGAGTGGCAGAGGTGTGGGGTGGGTAGGGTTGTGGGTGCTCAGCAAGGCTGCCCAAGGCTTCCAGGAGGGGGCGGCTCTTCCGTTCTTCTGTGTGCTGTGACTTCGTGTGGGGGTGGCTGTGTGGCTCAGACGGGAGCAAGCTTAGCCCATGTGAAGGGTTCAGAAACGGACGGACCTGAGTCACGGAAGCAGAAGTCACTGCGTATCTTCCCGGGAGTAATAGAAGGGATGCCTTGAAGAATGGGCTGAGGCAGGGAGGGTCCTCTAACTTGGGAAATGGCTCCTATAGAAGATGGAGTTTGCAGACCTGGGAGCATAGGCCAGGTCATCAAAGGCGTTACAAACCAAGAGGGAGAACGGTGGACAGACAAGCCGAGGGAGGAGCGGGGATGACAGGACACGAAGTGCTGCTGACAGCCTTCCACGCACAGCCAAGTCTCCAAGTGAAAATTAAATCTGTAATGAGACGATGCTGTTTCCCACCCACCCACGGGCCAACGACTGCATCCTGAGAGCACGTTCTTTAGAGCTGCATGGGGCTGGGGTGACGCCAGGCTGGCCCTTCACACAGGTGCCGAAAAACTGCCCAACCCCTTTGAAGATAACTGAACCACACCGGTGCAGTTTTAAAATGCATGTGCCCTTTGACCTGGACACATGATCCTTGTACATAGAGTCAGGATGTGTGTGTGACAGCTGTTCCTGTGACACTTCATAGTCGCAGAGCTGGCAGCAATGTGGATGTATTGATTAAGGAAAAATGAAGCCCTAGGCAGTGGTGGCACACGCCTTTAATCCCAGCACTCTGGAGGCAGAGGCAGGCAGATCCCTGTGAGTTTGTGGCCAGCCTTGGATACAGAGGGAGTTCCAGGACAACTAGGGCTACACAGAGAAACCCTGTTTCAAAACAGCAAAAAAAAAAAAAAAAAAAAGGTCAATGAAGAAAGTGACAGCGTATGTGATCACAATACATTGTGTAATGGATCACACCACATCACTACAAAGCTAAGACTCACTTCCCTGCGTGTATGATACAGAGTCATGTCTGTCTCAAAAAACAGCACTAGGTTAAAAAAAAGCAGAGTGCTCCTCCTGCCTCCACTCCTTCAACAGACCCTTCCAGCGTGCACCACCACAGCCCTGGCGCACAGTCGTGGCGCGCGCCTTTTATCCCAGCACTTGGGAGGCAGAGCCAGGTGGAGCTACAGAGTGAGATCCAGGACAGGCACCAAAACTACACAGAGAATCCCTGTCTCGAAAAAAAAAAAAAAAAAAACAAAAAAAAAAACAAAAAAAAAAAAGAAAGAAAGAAAGAAAGCAGAGTGCAAGTTGATGTGTACAGAGGCACACATGTGCACACATACATATACAGATAAACACACATACGTGTATATGCACACACATATGCGCACACACCTAAGAGTTCTTGAGTGTGCATGAACTGCCTAAAAGACGCAGAACCCCACCAATGGTAGAGGGGAGGATGGGGCCATCCCTGTCACGTCTGCCTTTGCGCTGGGTTGTCCGGGTTTTGTTTTGTCACCTTGACACAAGCTAGAGTCACGTGGGAGGAGATCGGCCTGTGGAGCTTTTTCTTGGTTAATGACAGATGTGGGAGGGGCCATCCCTGGCCTGGTGGTCCCGGGTTCTACAAGAAAGCAGGCAGAGCAAGCCATGGGAGCCAGCAGCCATGGGAGCCAGCAGCCATGGGAGCCAGCAGCAAGCACCCCTCCATGGCCTCCGCTTCAGCTCCTGTCCCCAGATTCCTGCTGGGTTCTTGCCCTGACCTCCCTCAGTGATGGAAGCATGAACCAAATAACCCCTTTCTCCCCGAGTTGCTTTTAGTTATGTTTTATCACAGCAATAGAAAACTAGGTTATATATTTTTGAGGCCACAAATGCAGTTTATAGATGTATATACATGGGTGTTATATGCATACATGGACGCAGATATATTTATTACATTTTTAAAATTGTAGCAACCAAAAACAAAAGCCCAGGCAGTTTCGTTTCTTGTTTTCCACGCACCGAGGGCTCATTTTAAGCAGGGTTTTGAGGTTTGCCTTTCCATGGAAGTGAGTTTTCCAGATATGGAGCGAATCAAAACTTTTAACTATAATTTTTAAGGAGAGCATTGTAAAATACACAACACACATATTTTATCAAGTAAAGAATATAGAATGTGGGTGAATATTTTCTGGGTAACCTGGAAACCCTTTGTTCCTGCACTTATGGCCTCTTCTTCCAAGGAATTCCTTACTCACAGTGTATATGTATGCATATGAACACACGTGTTCATGTGTGCAGCGCAGAGGACAACACCTAGGAATCAGTTTCCCTTTCACTATGTGGGTCCAGTGTTAGGATCCTGCTCTCACTCCTCTGGGTCTGGCGTCTTATGTCATCAGTGGACGCGGACGCAGATCCCACCCCCCCACCCCCCCACCCCCCCACCCCCCCACCCGCTCTGTTTTCTCTCTCTGTGTTCTTCCTCTGCTCTGCTCCCCACCCACCCACCCCCACTTCCCTCCCCTACCAGGCCTGGTTCCCCTCTTTCTTCCCCTGCCTTTCCCTAATAAAGCTCTGGAAACTAACATTGGGTTCTGCCGTGGCCTGAGACTCTTCCTCCGGTAACCAGTGACACTTGACTATCATCCAGGGCTAGAACTCGGGTCGGCAGGCTTCAGTGGCGAGCCTTAAACCCACTGAGCAGTTTGTAGGCCCCAAGCCTCTGTCTTCACGGGACTTTCATCCTTCCCCTCAGCTCTGGCTCCACTTTACAGGCAGTGTGTGAACGCAGAGCAAGAAATGAGCAAGAGTGGCAGCTGGCGGCCTGCACTGTGCGGGTGCCGCCTGTGGTTTGCAGGGCCAGGGGCAGGCTCAGGCCCACGCTCGGGGCTTCATGCCCTGTGCTTACACTTCAGCGCTTGGAGTCAAGAAACTCGCGGACCTGCGCTAACAAGAGCAGTGGTTTCCTTCCTTCTGTCAACTGTCACCTGCTGGAATCTAAGCCTCTCCGGGGGCCACACGGCCAGTGGTAGGCGACAGTGTCTGTGACTCCATTTGCTCAGCTGTAAACCAGGGGTAACGCCATGATAGCTGGCGACTGTGGCAGCCAGATGAATCTGCTTGTCAGGACAGACTTACTTTCCCTCTCTGGCCTTCCCACCTCCACAGCCAGGCACGTTCCAGTTAGGAACGAGCTATCTGTGTTAGTTATTTAGCGCGTTCTTCCCCTGCGAGGAAATGTCACAAAACATAACAGAATCCACTAATGAGAGTTTTGTTAAGATGAGAGAGACAGACGAGTGCTCAGGCCTGTGGAGAAGAAGGAGGAGGAGGAGGAGGAGGAGGAGGAGAAGGAGGAAGCTGGGAATATGGCACCGGCTTATAAAGGCTGGGTGGCGCATGCGTACAAAGGTCATGTGGCTACTCCATGCATGCGCGTAGATCACATGGTTGCGTTGCGTGCTCTTACGCAACCATGCAAAGCCACGCGGTCCTGGTCACTCGAGATGCCTTGGCCCAGAAATGGCTATTTTGACCCGGAACTGGCTAGGCGGAAGTGTCTAGGTCCGCTGGCGTGTTGTGGATCTATCAGTCTGGATTATTGGAACCGTAAGTCTTGGATTCCCCTGGTTGCTCACTTTGCAGCCAAACTCTAGCATTTCCACAGTCTAGGCCCACGGCTGACTTCAAGACTCCACGGAGCACAGGGTGACCACAGGGACTGCTGCTGTTTCCTTGACTGCTTCACGGAGCTAAAAGCTCTCGGGAGAATCTGACATGCTGCTATTGAGGGACTTCACCAGAACCTCACACTGTTCCGGTAGTGCTGGCCCTTCACCATGTACAGTTCACTCACTCACTCATTCATTCATTCATTCATTCATTCATTCATTCATTCATTCGTGTGGGGTACGTGTGGCGTGGTGGTGCAGGTGTGGAGGTCAGAGGACAGGCCATGTGTGATAGCAGCAAGTTTCTTAATGTATTGAGCCATTTATGTGGGCTCTGGAGGTTACTTCATCTCAGTTTTGTACCTCAGTTTTCCCAGCTGTATATTGGGGTGGGGTGGTGAGTACACCCAGCCCTTCACCTCCATGAGGGTTCAACCTACAGATGCTCAAACATGTTCCTCCAAATGTGTGTCTGTACTGAGCAGGGACGAATTCCTTAGACTATCTCTACAGCACTTTCATGGTATTAAACATTCTAAGTCTAGAGAGGGTTTCAAGTACATGGAAAGACATACAGGCTTTACATGGCAACAGTACACCATTTTATGTGATCAACTTGAACATCCTCAGAGTTTGGTATCATCTGAGGATCTTTGAATCAATTAGTTTTGGATACCATGGGCTGAGTCTGGCTGGGATGGGTGTTCCATATGCTAGTGTGATGGGTGTATTCCACACCCTGGGCTGTAGGAGCATATCCATGGCAAAGGTTGTGGTGAGGGATCTGTCCAGGCGCGGTTCATATGCTAATGCGCATGGGTAGCCTAATTGAGTTTGTTTGTACCAGAGAGTGCATTTCCCGTTATACTCGCAATTGGGTCAGGGCCATGTGACAGTGAGGGAGACAGAGTTGGCGTTGGCCTGCACTACATCCCCAGTTGTCCTCCTGCCTTGTCTTCTCCAGAACAGCTGGTGACCTCTCCAGAGAGGGAAGAGAGCCACCCGGAACTGCCACCTGCGTAACTGTGGGAGCGAGCACATCCTGGGGAAGCCGCTGACACCTGCTGGCTTGCTCATTTCAGGTCTGCCTCGCCGACTGAAATATGAACATAGCACTGAACAGAATGCAAGTTACAGGACTTTCAAAGCGAAGACAAACGAGCCTTGGATAAATGACTGCCTCTGACCTGTCGGTCTGTGGCCTCCTTCCCCAGTACAGCCAGGGGCAGACCCTGTGACCACTGAGGCCAACCTGCTGACCCTGGCAGTAGCTCAGGGCAGGTCCACGTACGTGGCGAGTGCCAAGTGAGGAGCCAGGTGTTACCACTGCATGTCGCGGCACTCCTTCAAACTGATGCGTTACAAACTCAGTCTGGGCCTTCAAGAGTCCTCAGAACTGCTCAGCTGGGAAGGGAAATGCCTGTTGTAATGGACTGCTGCTGCTGTCCCGTCCCCCGAAATTCTGCTGATGAATGCTTACTCCAGCATGATGCTATGAGAAGGCGTGGACTTTGGGGAGTCATTAGAGCATGAACAGGACTGGTGCTCTTATGAGAGGACCCCAGACTGCTGCCACCCTCTTTCTGCCACACAAGGATACAAGGAGGAGGAAGAGAGCAGCCTGGAGGGCCCTCGTCAGAACTTGACTGTGCTGGCATCCTTTCTGATCTCGGAATTCCAAACAGGAAGAAATAAATTCCCACTGTTTATAAACCCTTCAGCTTATGGTACTTTTGCTGCAGTGAACTAAATAGATTCAGTCACCCTGGCCAGCAAGAGGCCGGTGGGGCTAGAGGTCTAGGTCATGGCTGGGTTCGGGGGGCTGGCAGAAGCCCCTGTGGTCACGAACTTGGGCCCCCAGCTCCAGGAAAGCCTGGGGTTCTCCTCACAGATGGGAGTTTCAAAGACAGGAGAGTGCTGGAGGCATTTGCTGTTGTGTGCCTGGGTGCACAGCACAGGTCCACTGTGTGACATTGGTGTGGCAGCCCTGTCCGCTCAAGGGACCGGCTAAGAGCTGGCTCGAGCTTCTGTCCTTCATGAAGAGGTTTACCTCACACCCCTAACTTGCAAGGCAGAAGGATAAGAGCCCCCTTTGGGCCCCCTCATTTGTAAAAGAATAGCCACGCGCACTGTTTTACAATGGACTCCTTACATGGTGGGGGTGATGCTGGAGCTGCTTGGATCAAAGACCGAGGTGGGGCCTGACCCTCTGAGGATTGCCATTAAGTGCCCGGGCTCTGGGGGAAGGCAGCTGGGGGAAGAGCCTCTCCGGTCTGGACAGCCTCAATTCCAAGCCCCAGAGATGTACCCTGGGTGCAGAGGACCCAGGGAACCATGCCAGGGTAACCTTGCATGCTGTCCTGCCATTTTCCTCACATAACCGGGGACTCCTGGTGGGCAGACCTGGGTCTCTCTACTGGACAGTGGAGTGAGTGGCAAAGAGCCATGGGCTGTGACGGGAGCCCGGGACAAGGAGGCTGTCGCATGTGGGAGTACAGGGCATGTGCGGAGTCCGAACGTTCTGTGAAATACTGGTGCAAAGGACCTAGGGAGTCAGTGTGCACAGCCTGCCCGAGTGGCACAGGAAATGTGCAAAAGGAATGCTTCTCTGAAGCCACTGGGGTGCGGTGGAGGGTTCCAGGGAGCTGGGGTCTCACTTTATTTTTAACTCGAGGCCATCTGCTTCCCACTTCCCACCGGGTGGGCCACAGTCTGGGAAATATTCAGAGTGAACATATGCTGCTCCTGGGGTGGGGTGGGGGTGGGGTGCTGGGACGGAGGTGTGTGCAGGGAGTGGGGATGGGGGGCTCTGTTCTCAGGAGTCATGGCCACCAGCTATGCCGGTGGGACTCTGGCCTCCTTGGTGAGAGGCCTTGTCATTTCCGTCTCTGGGGAGGAGACACAGGAGGTGACCTGACATACAAGGAGCTCAGAGAGCAAGCCTGCTCTCAGGACAGGCGTCCGTCCGTCCGTCCGTCCGTCTGCTAGGGTCTCTGACAGGTGGCTAACTTCTAACAGGGCCCAGCCTGCTGAGAGAGACTGTTTGTTGCTCAGGCAGACTGAGGTTTGGAGGATTTCCCAAACTCCTTCCTCTGAAGCCCCCAGGACTTCATGGTTCCCTAGAGTCAATAGCTCTCATGCAAACATCAACCATGAGGGGAGAAAAAAACCTAAAAGGTTCCCTTTGCTTACCAATTGCCCCCCATGAACAAACATTGTCTCCTTCACCCACCTCCAGGCAGGGTTGCTGTCAAAAATTACCACACGAAAGAGATCGTCATACCCTAGCTGTTTATACAGTAAGCCTGTGGTTAGCGACCCTCGGCTTCATTTTATTATTGCATTTTACGAAGTTACCAAGACAACTGAGGCTGTAACAGAGCCTTGAGTACATGCGCCATGAAAATTTAATAAAGAATTTTGAAAGGCTTAAGAGGTGGGAATGGCGGGAGGGGGGGGGGTCTCAGCAGACTTCCAGGAGCCTCCCTGCCAGGGCTCACGGCCTGGGGCAGTGTTTCCCGGCATCTGTGGCTCTCAGCATATGGAGACCATGCCTTCCTCAGCAGACGTTTGTGAAGACACTTCCCAGGTGCCACGCCTCATGCCAGGCTCCTTGGGTCCACTTTGACACGATCTCTGCTGCACAGAAGAGGGATGGGTGTGAGGGCGGAACGTCGTCACTGGTCCATGGCCACTCACCAACCGTGCGCCAGACCAAGCAAGTTCACACTCCCGGCAGACTTCCAAAGCCCGGTCCTCCGGAGGAGACAGGCCTCCTTTGGCTTCTCCGTTCTGATGTGAAACAGGGAAAAACCTCTGCAGCCCAGCTGAGGCCTGGGGGAGTCGTGATGGCCCTGGGCACAGTCTGTTCAAATGCTTCCCCTTCTTGTGGAGGAAAAGTTTCCCAGGGGCTTCTGGGTGAGCAGGTTTTGTGAGAACAGGGCCACAAAGAGCCTGTGTTCCTCCGTTTTCCAGATCAGACTCGGAACAAAAAGCCAGAAATGAGGAAAACATTAGTGACTTTATCCTTTTATGCTGAGGCTCAGTGCGTGCGTGTGCGTGTGCGTGTGCGTGTGCGTGTGCGTGTGTGTGTGTGTGTGTCTGCATGTGTAAATAGAGGCAGCATGTTTTTTTCTAGTTAAAATGAAAGCAAGACTTTGGTGATGAGAGGAGGCAACCGAGAAGCCTTCCGCAGAGTTTCTTTGTCTCTGGGAACAAGAAAACAGATTGCACTATTTTGTGAGAAATAGAGTGTGGGAAAATTTCACTCACATTCATCAAATGAAATGGGAGAATGGCACAATTATCAATGGAGGCTAGGTAGGTTTCAGGCTACATTGCTCACTGGTGAAATTCCCCCATGGAGTGTGGACAGCTCTCTGCCTCTGGGAACACAGCTCCCACATGAGAGCTCATGAGTCCCGAGCTTCAAGAGAAGGCACCCAAAGCCAGTCCAGTTCTCACTTACCTCTGAGGAATAAAGGACCCTAATCAAGGAAGGAAGGTGTGCGTGTGGTGTTTGCACCATTCTAGAGTAGTACTCTGTCAATCACGAGGCCAACCCCAGACATCTGAGGAGCGGCAGGGCCTTTTTCCAGCCTGTGAATGTCTTCAGATATGTGCAGATGAAAGGCAGCTGGGAGAGGGGTGGGGTGGGGTGGGGTGGAGGTCTCACTTCAGCTTCATCCATCTCCATGAACATTATTCAAGGAAACTTTTCGTCATCTTTCCTAACGTTCCTAGGATTCTGAGAGAAGACATCACCCATATTTGGGTGGAGTCCTTATAGTCTCCGTGGCCCCAGGGTCTTCCTTGGGGGCCCCAAGTCCCTAGGATTCCCAGGTATGCTCTGATGGCACATGCAGCTTCCCGCCACATGGGCTGCCACGTCTGCTCAGCTGGGCTGTGGAGGGCGTCAGAAGGACTGGTGACGTCCTTGCCTTCACTGGGTAGCTTGGAGGATCAGACGAGAAGAGAAATTTAAAAGAAACCTTTGAACTGTGAAGCACCAAGAACATGTTCATTCACACAGAAAAGGGGTCTCTAGAATAATCTAGAAAGGCATGGAATGTTTTTCAAATGCCTGTCCAGCTCTACTCCTGAGTAGCCACATCCACACAGACTGTCTTCTCCGAATGTGTGGTGTAGCATTAGATGGGGAGACAGGGTGGATACCCATGAGGAGCAGCTTGAAGGCCGCCTGGCCTAGCAGTCCTTGGAGGGCAGGGCTGAAGGGGAGGGGGTGGCCCTCAGGAATAGGCCTAGGACCTGAGCTGAAGGTCCCATGGAATCTGTCCATGGAGAGACTCAAGGATCCGCAAAGCCATTGTCCACTCATGGGCTCATGGGACAGCTACCATGCTTGGGGAGGGGATCAGCCAATTGGGAATCTGGGGATGTTCAGCCAATCAGCTCAGTGAAGCTTAGAAAGCTGTGATTTGTAAGAGCATCCACAGCATGTGGAGAGGGGACATGTCTCCTCACCTACAGCTACTCAGTTCCTGTCACTCTGGGTCTTAGCAGCTGACCTGGCCTCTCCCTCAAGTCACAGCTGGGTTCCCACAGTTAAGCGTGTCAGTGGAGGGCCTTTCTGCGTTCCTGGACATACATGGAAGAAGCTGTTCATCCTGGGAGGGGGAGGGGGTGGGTGGGGTGAGCTATAGCAGGGCTCTAGAGCTGAGCCTCAAGAGGAAGTTGTTTCTGTTGGCTAGAGGGATCTGACTGGACCAGGTAGAGGTACCAGCGGCCTGCCAGGGTCTTCCTGCCAGTGAAGAAATGGCCCACTGTTTTCATGACAACAGATTCTAAGAGTGCTAGGAGTCCAGAGGTCCAGTCCAGGACTGTGGGGGCTTGTGGCTCCTAGGGAAGAAGAGGAGGGCCTTGATCAAAAGGCCCTTGACTGGGGCACTTTCAGCAGGGATTCGAAGGCTCCCTGGTGTTCTTGCTCCCTTCCAGAAGCTGGGGGGGCAGGGGGAGACTGAGGGGTATGGGGGCAGAGGCATGGCTGTTTCTGGGAGAGACTTGCTGAGGTCTGAACTAAGAAGACATAAAGTTCCCTGGGATAATATAAGGAGAAACACACAGCCCCACCCCCGCCGCCAGGAGGCTTGTGTGTGGAAGCAAGAGGCTCCGGGAGGCCCTGTTCTGCCGTGGGGGGGTACGGGGGACGGACGGAGGGACGGACAGAGTGGACATCTGGTAGGACCAGCATTTCAACAGTTCCACTGAATCCTGTGTCCTTGGAGGCTCCTTTTGGCTAGGCTCGTGGGCCGCAGCCCCGCCTCCAACAGATGAAAAGCTGAGCCCGGTCTGCAGGCTGGGCCCTCTCAAGGGGCCTCTACAGAAGGGACTTAGGCCACAGCTGGGCACAGAGCATGCCATGCTCAGCTGTGCCTGCCTGGGCTCTCTGGTGTTCCTCCTTCCATGCAGGGGGAAGGGGCCATCTGAATAGCTTTCATTTCAGTCACACCTTGCAGAAGGTGAGGTCACCAAAGTGAGTCTAGATATTAGTGCCACTGAACAATGGAAGTGAGGCAGAAGTCTCCTACTGTTCACTCAGAACAGAGTGACCCAAAATTCTGACAGTATTGGGGCGGGGCCAACTTGTCCGTAATGGGCTTCCCTGACCATCACTAGAGTCAAATCCTCAAGGGCATGAAGCCTCCCAAAGTCATGAGCAACCGACTGAGCAGCTCTGTAACCATGGAACCAACAATGACAGGCGGCGTAGAGAGGCCATCTCTCACCATGAATGCTGACATATCTATATTACCTCAACGTGGCTGCACATGCCTCTTGAACCCATTTCCTCTCTGCTCCGTGCTGGCAAGCACTTTGGGAAGACTCATTTTGAGAAAAAGTGTCAAGTCAAAGCTCTGTTTAACAGCCCTGTACAGCTCCCGGTTGGCCAACAAGGATGCCCACAGCAGAGCATTCGAGAACACTGATTGCTCTGGTCTAGAACCCCACACCTCTCCACACACTTCTGCTTGCCCTGCCTCTCAACTGGGCCTTACATTCTCCCTCTGAACCCTCCCCTCACCCAGGGCTGACAGCACAGTGCTGGGTGGGTACACAGTGGCTCTTGGCCATTGGGTCAGCACCCCACCTTTGCTGGGGTCCCCTGGAAGCTGGACGGGAAGACGGAAGAACCCATTACTTCTTAATTATTTCTTAAATAGTAATAAATTAAACATTGCAACAGGCAAGTTAATGAAATAAGTGAGGTTAATCTGTTAAGTACACCCATATAGCACATGATTGGGGTGTCCACCATCTTGATAGTTCTGCTTCTCTCAGAGAACAGGTGGGTGGAAAGAGCTGCTGAGATCCTGAGCTCTGACCGGCAGGCTCGCAGAGGCCCCAGCAGACCCCAAGTGTGACCTCGCAGCCACAGTTCCTTGCTTTGAGACGGTCTATCCTTTTCCCCATGCTCTGCTCCCCTGTGGCCCCAAGCACAGCAGAATTGCCCCAGATGGGGCTTCCCAGGAACCTGGAACAGTAGGTGCCATCTGTCACATCTCAGATGTCATATATCCACCGATGACTCACAAGCAGGGTGGGTCACCACGAGGTGCCGGGAGGAGGGTGGGCAAGAATTGGCCATGTGAGGCGAGAGCCCTGCAGAACACAGAGGATTCCTGGCCATTGTAGCGGGAACCCTAGTGGCTCCCCACAGATTGGGGGAGCCCGGGGTACTGAGCCCCCAAGAGCACACCTTCTTCCAGGAGGGCAGGGTGGTCTTCAGGACAGAGCGTGTCTAGAGTGAGACAGCTTGTTAGCACCGATCATACGGGGTGCGAGGCTGCCTGCCGCTGACTGGGTCCTGGCGTTCATCTCCTGGGGAGGACTGCTTTGGGGGCGCCTGCGCCGGCCGCACAGCAAGCGCTTTTCGTCCAGCAGGGACAGGTGGTATTCACACAGGTCAATCAAGGAGGCCACCTGCTCATGCAGAGGCAACATCTTGAACTTCCTCTGGGCCAGGAAGAAGAAAGCTTCCACAAATGCCTGTAGACACATCCCTGTGGACAGAGAGATGCTGTCAGTGAAGTCTAGTGCCCCAGGGAGGCTCACCCAAAGCCCAACGGCCGGCAAGAGCTTCTCTGCTCACCACACCTCCATTTGGGAAACTCCACCCAAGACCAGCACACAGGGCCTTCCCCAGGCCCAGGCACTCTGAACTTAAACAGGAAGGAGATTTAATTCTCTCTCAGAGATGGGGAAACTGAGTCTCAGAGAAGTGGAGAGGCCTGAATAGAAAGCAGAAAGCAGTGGTGCTTAGATTTAAACCTTGTCCCAAATTTTATTCCTGGGTACCATGATGAAATGTCCTCCCATGAAAACGCTGTTCCCAAACTTTCCCCATTAGAGGGGATAATCTTAGTCTCAACCCGACAATAGTGCTCTCCATTCTGACACGGGCACACACAGTCAATAGTATCTAAGGTTTATGCGTTTCACTACTTGTAAAATTTACCTCATCAAGTAAAATAAACCCAACCCCCTTCTCTTTGGTTGTCATGTGACCCCCCCCCCCCACACACACACACCACAGGGGCTTGTGTTGAGCGCTTGGTCTCGGCTAATGGCGCTCTTTGAGAAGGTTCTGGACACCAGTCTTCTGCCTGAAGGAATTTGGTCATGGAGCATGCCTTTGAAGATGTACTTGGTCCTCTGCCCCTCCACTCTTTATTTCCTATCTCCCACAGGTGACCAACCTCCTCTGCCACACGCTGCTGCCACCACGATGCTCTGCTCAAGTGTATGGGGCCAAGCAGCCGTGGACTAGCCCTCTGAGGCGGGCCGGCTAAATCCTCTGTCTTTCTCATTACAGCTGCCCCCTCAGGTGCATCTCCGTTATGGCTACATGAGAAACATGCCAGTGACAGTTACGTTCTGGGATGCGTGATGCACCATCCCCACCGTGCCCTAGAATGTTCTTCCTGACTGTACCTCGTGAGCTCCTGCCTGTCACTGGGATTTGAGCTCAAATTTCCAAGGTTAAAATTCAGCAGGTACTGGTACTGGGTTTGTTTTTCAGTGCTGGGTCCAGGACCCCAGGTCCTGTGACCTCCACAGGCACACTCTGCCACAGAGCTGTGTCCTGGCCCCACCCGCTCTGATGCCAAGTGACAAAGGAGAATGAAGCGCAGTTTCAGGTTTGTGGATAAATGAACAGGAAGTTCCCACAGGTCCTTGTCTCGCACAGCTTGCCGCAGTGTGGTCTCCTTGTCACACTTGGTCAACCAGTATGGAAGTGTCACGGGCCTCTCTGGGCCATTCTTTGCTCTGTGCAGCTCTGTGTGTTCCGGTAAATGTGAAGAAGTCAGGTGTCTCTGACTGCTCACAGGAACAGTTTCACTGCCCGACTCCCCGGCTTCCACCCACCACGCCTCCTTGGTGAAGCGCTCCTTGTTTCATTATTGAATAGCTTCGCCTTTCCCAGAGCGGCAGCAATAAGGCTGTTGGTTTTGTAGAGTGGCTTCTTCCACTCAGCAGGTGCTGTTCTGGTCTGTCCGTGTCTTTTTGTGGTTCCTTAGCTCCCTGCCACTGCCCTTCTCCATGCCCCTCCCCCCTCCAGTGCTCCCCCTCCCCAGCTCCTCCTCCCTCTGCTTTCCATTATAGTCCATTTATGACTGGCTCTGCTTCCCATTTCCTTTAAGTCTCTTTCTCCATTCTCAAGACCCTCTTTCTAGCTTTGCAACCTATAAACACACTTATATAAACACACTACACACACACACACACACACACACACACACACACACACACAATTTTAAATTTAGGCTCTACACATGAGAGGGAATGTGAGTTATTTTTCCAGGTCAACTGAACGCATTTCCTGCAAATATCAGTTTCATTTTTCTTGATGGCTATATGAAATTCTGTTTATGTATGGACCATGTTTTCTTTATCCATTCATCCAGCATCCATGAACATCTGGGCTGCTTCCATTTCTTGACTATTTCAAAAACTTGGATGTGCAAGTATCCCTGTGGTGTTCTGAACTAGAGTCCCGCAGGCACATGCCCAGAGTGGTACTTTAGTATTGAAGAAGCCCCATGCTGATGTACATAGTGGCTGCCTCAGTTTCCACCTCACCAGCAGTGAGGAAGCATTCCTCTTTCTAACATCCTCACCAGCATTTGTTGTCCTATTTATTTATTTAGAGATAGAGTCTCACTATGTAGCCTGACTGGTTTAGAATTTCTGTGGAGACCAGGCTGGCTCACAGAGATCCACTTGCCTCTGCCTCCTGCATCCTGGGATTAAAGTTGAGCACTATCATTCTGACTGGGGTGAGATAGACTCTCCCAGCAATTTTGTTTACTTGTTGTTTTGTGTTTGTGCATGTGTGTTTGTATAAGAATATATATGTATGTAGTATGCAGGCATGTGCACCCATGTATATGCATGCATATGTTGTGGAGGTCAGAGGTCAACCTTGGGTGTTGTTCTCCAGTTGATCACAATCATTCCTGGTTTGTTTGTTTGTTTGTTTGTTTGTTTATTTATTTATTTATTTATTTTTGGTTTTTCGAGACCGGGTTTCTCTGTGTAGCTTTGCGTCTTTCCTGGGACTCACTTGGTAGTCCAGGCTGGCCTCGAACTCACAGAGATCCGCCTGGCTCTGCCTCCCGAGTGCTGGGATTAAAGGCGTGCGCCACCACCGCCCGGCCTCCTGGTTTATTTTTGAAATAAGGTTTCTCACTGGGACATAGGGCTCATCAGTTAGGCTAAGCTGAATGGCCAGGGAGCCCCAAGGGTTTGCCTGTTTCTACCTCCCCAGCGCTGGGTTTCTGATCCTGTACCACCATGCCTGGCATTTCCCGTTGGGGATCCAATTCCAGTCCTCAGGATTGCACAGCATGCGCTTTACCCAGCATGCACTTTATCAGCGGAGCTGCCCCCGTCCCCAAAGCACTTTTAATTCCCATCTCCCTGATGGCCAAGGATACCTTTTCAAGTGTTTTACTGGCTGTTTATGCTTCTTTGTTTTAGAACTGCCTGTTCAATTCATCATCCCATTTACTGATGGATAATTTGGGGCTTGGTGTTCTTTGTTGTAATCAATGTATCTTGTCAGATGTTCCGTTGGCGTGGATTTCCCCCATTCTGTGGGCTGTCTCTTCAGATCGTCTCTGGTGATTGCTTCCTCTGCTGTGTAGAAGCTTCCTAACTTCTGGGACTATTTCCTGTGCTGCTGGAGTCCTGATCAACAAGTCCTTGCCTGTGTTCACACCTTGAAGCATTTCCCTCCAACCCCTCCTCGCCCTTTTCTTGGCGGCGCCTGCTGCAGCTCACTCGGGTTTGTTTTGTGGCCGTCTTTCCTGCTTTTCTTTAGTTCATCGCTGTCTCCCAGTGACAGGAACCCAGAAGGTACTCAGTAAGGATGTACTGGATCCAGGAGCGGATGGCTGGGTGGGTCTGTGAGCGGGTGCCTGGGTGGCGGATGGCCGAGTGGGCAGGTGGGTGGGAGAATGAACATGTCAGCATGAGGTGCTTTATAGATATTGTCACTGATCCTCTTGGGTATCATTATTATGAGCTACAGATGAGGAACAAGATAGAGATGAAGTAACTTCACAAGTCACTGACAGAGAACAGTGGCCTAGGAAATCAGTTTTTAAAGCAAACTGTATTACATGAAAGGTCCGGTGTCCACATGAGAATGAACCCAGGGACCCCAGGGAGGTGACAAGTACGACCGGAGTTGGTGCCTTACAGCATGCTAGCCTAGGCTTTGCCTCCGCTCATCCCCACCCGGCCTCAGGCTGCAGACACTGGCTACCCTGGGACCTGAGAATGCCTTTTGACTTGAGAGTGTGAGTGGAGAAAAAGGCTTTTGTCTCCCCCCAAAGGCATCAGCTTTGTGACTCTGCTGCTCTTGATAGATACCCCAAAAGTCCCTTGCTCCATGGGAGGAGATGTCAAAGTGGAAAATCCTGTCCATGTAAACAAAAGCCTGTTGTGGACAGACAGGGAAACAGGGCTTCAGTTTAACTCAGGAGGCAGAGATATCCCAAACACCAACTTTTGGCTAGGTTTACTAAGGTGAGCCTGTGTTCTGTGCACATGACCATGTACGTGTTTGAGCAGAAGAGTGTGCACATTTGAATGTGTACGTCACTGTGGTGATATATTGTGTACCCTAATAAAATTTGCCTGAAGATCAGAGAACAAAACAAGCCACTCGATTAAACTCAGAGGCCAGGCAGTGGTGGCACACACCTTTAATCCTAGCACTTGGGAGGCAGAGATCCATCTGGATTTCTGTGAGTTCAAAGCCACTCTGGACTACATGAGATAGATTTAGTCTAGGAGAGAAAACAGAGCAAGGCAGTGGTGGCCACACCTTTAATCTCAGCACTTGGGAGTCACACACCTTTAATGGCTGGGTGGAGAAAGGTATATAAGGCCTGAGGAGATAGGAACTAAAGGCTTCTTCAGCTGAGAAGCCCTTTCAGCTAGAGAGCCTTTCCAGGCTGAGGAGTCCTAGAGATAAGACGTGGCAGTGGCTTGTTCCTTTGTCTCTCTGATCTTTCAGTATTTACCCCAAAATCTGGCTCTGGGTTTTTTATTAGAAAGACCTTTTAAGATTTGAGTTACATCTCATGACTAGTTGGGCCGTTCAGACACATACAATGGAAGATGCCAGGCTTTCAGCCAGAGAAACTCAGTCGCCCTCCAACCTCCCAGCTTGTGGTCTAAACATTTCTTCTTGAAGCCTGGCCCACCCAGGGCCATGTCTGAGACAGTGCATCTCACTGGCCACCAGGGCAGTGCCGACCGTGCATCTCACAGTGCATCTCTGGCTTCTGACAACATAAGGAGCTTGGGCCAGAATGTAAATCAGCTGCCTCATCAATCACATTGCTCACTTGAGCTGACAGTACTTACAGAAAGTCTTTCTCAACAAAGGAAGTAGCCAGCTGTTTATGCTCTGGCTCAAGCCTCTGGTCCAGGCTGTAACCAGCAGTTTGTAGGTCACAACTCCGAGTACTTCCAATGTCCACACACAGCAGCACTAATGGGTATTCCAATTACCACTGTCTTGTTAAAATGTGGGGGGTAGGGTGAGGCCAAAGACGTGCATGTTGTTAGGTCTGGTGGCTGCTGGCCTCTGGACCACACTGAGCAGCAGGCTGGAAAATACAGGACCTTGTAACTCATGGGGTTACTTCTGTTCCCTTCTCTGAAGACTTCTGTGATTTGAACTATCATAGAAGGAACAGGGCAGGGGCAAGAATCTCTGGCTGGATTATTTGGATGAGGACATTCTGAGAGGAGAAGAGGTTTAATTCACTACCCTTGGCCTTCTTTCTGTCTGTCTGTCTTTTCTAATTTCCTAGAGCAAATGCATATTAAAAATATACCAAAAAATGTATTTTGTCTTTTGAAACAGGTGATAAAGGGTCTCACCTTATAGTCCAGACTAGGCCCAAACTTGTGCAATCCTCCTGTCTCAGTCTCCTGCACCCCCACACTTGACTTGTAATGGGAAACTTGAGTGGGCACTTGCTTCTTACTAGTGAGCCTGAGTCTGAAGTTGGGAATGTGCATTGCTTTGAAAAAATACAGTGCACACACACACACACACACACACACACACACACCAGTTCCCCAATTATCCTTGAGCGGTATGTTTCAAGACTCCCCAGAGAATCCCCACAACTACAGCCAATACAAAATACTGTACTGTACACCCTATATTTTTTTCCTTATATGCCCTGCAGCAACACAACATAGCACCAGAATTAATTTGTCTCTTCCTGTTTTATCCCCGGTCTTTGTGCTTTGGGCCGCTGCTGAGTACTAAGGGTTGCTCAAGCATGAGTACTGCTGTGCTGTGTTGCTCCACGGCAGGTAGCCCATACAGTGTGGATACACTGGATGAAGAGATGATTCATGGTTCTGGGCAGATGGAATGGGTCAGCTGGGACTCAATCACGTGATTCAGCTGCATAATTTATGACATGAGAATCGTTTATTCTGGAATTGTTCTTTTCATATTTAAAGGCTGATGTTGATAGTGGGGAACTGAGACGGAAAGCAATGCTTTAAGGGGAGACCACCACAAAGGGGAAATAAGTGAAGGATAATGGACATCAGTGACTCACACAGAAGTGCTGTCCTGCCCAGTGTGGTGGCACACGCCTTTAATCCCAGCACTGGGGAGGCAGAGGCAGGTGGATCTCTGTGAGTTCAAGGCCGGCCTGGTCTACAAAGTGTGTTCTGGGACAGCCAGAGCTATGCAGAGAAACCCTGTCTCCAAAACAAAACAAAACAAAACAAAACAAAACAAAACAAAACAAAAAACAAGAGAAAGCGAGAGCCATCCTCTCTTAAGCCAGGTGGTTGGCAGCTCACACTCCTCCCCATACAGACCTGTTCATCTTCTAGGACTCCTGGCTCTTCACCACAAGGGTACATGACATCCCGTGTCAGTCAGTAATCTACCACACGAGGACCAGACCCCAGCTCTCCCTAGGTGATCAGCATACCCTCAAACCACACAGCGTCCAGAACAAAGGCAAGTGTAAGATAATAGCAACGTTCAGGCTGTGTTTCAATCACTGTGGACTTCGGAAAAGCAATCTGGCAGAAGATTAACAGCCATTATACCATTTAACACAGCAATGACAGACCCAGAAATTTCCCAGATATAATACATTCTCTCACATGGGCAGCTCATTGCCAACTCTGCACAGTACAGAAGTTTCATTGTGTCTTAGGATTTCTGTTGCTGGGAAGAGGCACCATGACCGTGGCAACTCTTATAAAGAAAACATTAAATTGGGGTGGCTTACAGTTCAGAGGTTTAGTCCATTATCATCATGGAGGGAAAAGGCAGCATGCAGGCAGACATGATGCTGGAGAAGGAGCTGAGAGTCCTACATCTTGATCCTCAGGCAACAGGAAGTGAACTGAGACACTGGGTGTGGCTTGAGCATACATGAGACCTCAAAGCCCGCCTCCACAGTGACACACTTCCCTCCAACAAGACCACATCTCCTGATAGTGCCACTCCCTATGAGATTATAGGGGCAATTAATTACATTCAAACTTCCACATACAGCATTAAAACCTTTTCTGCTTTTCTGTATTTTCCAAATGTATCATGTGTGCTCACTCTTAGTGGTAATTAAAAAAAAAAAAAAGAAAGAAAGAAAAAAGAAAAAGCTTCATTTTTAAACAAATACCCTAACCAGGGTACTGGTTCTTTGAGGTTTCCCTTGGCCACCCAAAGTGGAAGTCAACTACACTTCCCAGTGCTTTCTCCTGTTTCCTCCTACTTGTGGCTATAAATCCACGGGTCCGTGGTCTGTCTCCTTAGGGGAGAGGAGAATTCTGGAGGCATGCTTGAGACACAGGTGCTGTGACGGCCATTGTACAGAGTGGACACTGAGAGTGGCTGGGACAGACCCAGGAAAACGCTTCTGAGAAGATTTGCTAATGGGTGAGAACATAATGGCCTTGACTAGGGGCTCCTGACCTTCAGCGTCCCCTGGCCGGGGAGGGGAGGGGCATTGGAAAGCAGATAGAGGCCCTAAGCCAGAGCTTCAGATCCGAAAGTCCAAGGTGGGGCCTGAAAATCTGCCTTCATAAATTCCCATTTGATGCTCAGGGCTGGGGACCAGGGAGTCCACTTGAAGACAACCCTTTCCCCCGACTGAGCCCTGCCTGGATGAACTTTGGTCTGACTGTCCTGAAGTGAGAGGAGCGTGACTTTGTGCTAAAGACATTTTTAAAAAGACATTTATTTTAAGACATTGATTGAGAGAAACCCAACCGTTACTTTTAAAAGCCTAATGACAGATCTGAGATCCACGACCCTGTCCCAGTGTTGTGCAGAGCTCTCCCTTGGTTTCTGAGAGACTGTGAGACCACACACTCTAGACTCCTGGTCCTTGCTCCTGTCCGTCTTACTAAGGTGTAATAGGCTAGGATGGTTCTAGAAGGCTAGGCCATAGATGGCCCTGTAGACCATGGCAGAAGATTTCAGATGGAGGAAGACGAGAGGCCAGCAGGGGTGTTTGAAGTAACAAGATGGCTGCGGCTCCATGCTAAGACCAAGTGGTATGGGGCATGTGGCAAAGAAAATAAGGATGCTGCACCAGTCCAAACAAAAGCTGTCAGCTACCGTGGAGTGGAGAGGGAGTCAGTGAGGGCTGAGCAGACTCTAGGTACAGTTTAAGATCAGTCCCAGTGTGAGCTGAGATCTGCCCAGGGGCTAGATAGATGTAGGAGTGATGGGAAGGCAAGCGACCTGGTAAACGGCTTCGGACACCGGGTCCGGGGCACAGGCCTTCTCTTGGTCTATGCACAAGGTAATTGGAGGACCTTGCCAGAGATGCAGTTTTCTGTCCCCTTCTCCTGGAGGGGCTGCCTGTTGACAGTGATGCATCAGAAGGTTCGTTTGTCACAGCCAGTCTGGGGGCCTCCAATGTGGTTGTCTTGAGGCAGCACAGTGAGGAAACCCAGAGGATGCTCTGTGAGAAAGCTAGCACTGAATGGACTAGCCGGGCACGAGGCAGCAAAGAGCCCTTGAGGATGCCGGGGAAGCTTTTTTCTTTGAAGTACCACTGCCCATCCATCCATCCCTGTCCTCAGTCAGCCCAGGCTGCCATAATGGAGTTCCACAGACTCAGTGACAAAGAGCAGTAATGTCTAACTTCCTCACACTTAGAGGCCGGAGGGGCCAGCAGGCTGCTGGCATGCTCAGGCTCCGGGGAGGGTCTCCTCCTGGCTGGTAAATGGCCACATTCTTACTGTGCCTCACAGGTCAGAGAGTGTGTGTGCTCACACCCTCTGCTGTCTTTTCTGAAGAGGAACTAACACAATTGGAAAGGGCCTCATTTAACATCACCCAGTTCCCTAGAGACCTTATCTCCTTGGTCCATAATCCATCCCACAGGGGATTAGTCCCAGTATGGGAAGTGGGGGAGGGAGCTGCACTCCGTCCTGCGGAGGTGGCCCCACCATGTGGGAATACTCTCTCACACTCATGGTCTCTGAGTCCCGGAGCTGTTTAGGGGACAGTTAAGTCCTCACCTCTCTCCTTGCTCCTCTGCCTGTCTCAGGGAAGGCTGTCAGGGCTGGGCTTGGGCACTGGAGACTTCTCATGACTTGTTACAGTCAGAGGAATGAACATTAGTTATGGTTATTGAGTCTTGTTATGTCAAAGCTCTGGGATAAAGACTGCCTGCACACTGTTCAACTGGATTGTACTTAAGTCTTATAAAGCAGGTGCTGTTCGAAGCCATTTTACATTCACGAAAGATGCTGAAGTCACATGGCTGGCAGGTGCTGCCCAGCAACCGTCTTCTAGCATTTCTGCTCAGTGCTGCTCTGAGCCTTCAAACATCTGGCCACATCAGAGTTGCCCCAGGACCGCAAACAAGCAAACAATAACAAAAAACACTTGAAGAAGGAAAGAAAATTCCAGAAGCAAAATCAGTCTTGGAGTGAGTAAGGGCTGGGTGCCATCCATCTCTGCCAGATATCAAGAAGGACAGGCAAGATAGGCAAGATCCATGGGTCTCTGTGAACATGCTTTCCCCACACCTGGAGAGAAGCGGTGGATCAGGATTTCATTTGGGTTGACGGATGTGGCTGAACTGACTGCAGACTCTTGCCTCTCACTGGAGATGGCCATTGGATTCTGAGATACAGCCACTGACAGGACATGGCCTCATTCTGTCAATCAGCAGGTGAGACCCAGGGAGGCCTGGAAACACCTGACCTGAGGTGAGCGTGGCAGCTCCCCAGGAAGCCCGTCTTCTAAGGTTTAAGGATGCAGACAAAGCCCAGGGCTTCCTTGGTGCCCTCCATCTTCTCATCCAGCTCTGAGAAGCATTTGAAAAAGGCTATTGGTACAGGACTCTCCACCTGAGGTGAGGGACATGTACCAGTGGCCAAGCAGCAAGCCAGGGTGACTCCCAATAGAAGCGGTGGCATTTCAGCCCAGGCCTGTCTTATACTCAAACCTGCATTCTTTTCCCAACCTAATTAAGCTTTTGTCACATTTGATGGCTATGTATTATTTTACAGTTTCCAGAACACATTTACATATTTGATGCAATTAAATCCAAATCATTGTTGACAGCCAGAGATATTATCCCACACTGAAGGTGAGATTGATTTCCCCCCTTCCAGTCAGTCTCTGTTCTCTCACAATATTCAAATCTCTTTCTTCTTACTCAGCCAGAATGGGGGGTTCTGCCTCACAGAAGTCCTAAGTGCACACACATACTTGTGTCTGGAAACAAAGTGGGATGCTCTTGGCCGGAATCACCTCAGCAGCCTCTCCCTGTGCATCGCCGTGGCCTCCAGAAGAGCTGTCTTAGGAGAGGAAAGACACCAAGGTTCTCCATTACCAACTCCCAGCCTCCTCCCTGCTCCTGTGGTACCCAGGCGGTCTGCTGCATGGACCCACCAGCTGTCACCACAGTCCTCCAGGCCCAGTGCTTGGGTCTCATGCTGGGTAGGTCAAACCCAGGCAGTTCCCAGAGATTGTAAGCGGCTCAGTGAATGGTGACTAGGACTCGGGGTCTTTTCCCAGCTCTGTCCCTGACGAGCTGCCAAAGCATTTCTTTTCTCTGTGCCTAAGTGTCTTCATCTGTAAAGCGGGGACAGTAACATCTGTCCTGAGTGACTTTTACAAGATTCCACTGGACAAAAGCAATGTGGGAGTCTAGAAGCTGGCCATGGGCCTGTCTGTCTCCTCTCCACTTGCCTTATTTTCAAACCCTGCTTCTCTTGCCTGCTTGGAGTGCTAGCTTCTTGCTCTGGCTTCTCCTTTTATGGATGGTCAGCCATTGTTGGCCTCTGGACTTTTCTGAGCTTCATAAGATCGCAGAGCAGGAGGCCAGCCTCTTCAGTGGTCTCTGTCCTTTATATACTTTGTAGCTTTGAGCTGGTCACTTCTGCTCCAGGGATCTCATGTTCCCTTTTGTAGATAAGGGTCTCTCCGGAGTCTAGAAATACTGGTAGTTGATTGTATCTTCTGGGTGTTTAAAATGGTGATGTGATGGTTACTGTTGTCAACCTGATAGAATCCAGAATCACCTGGGAGATGGGCCTCTAGGCATGGCTATGGGGCATTATCTTGATAGCATTCATTAAGGTGGGGTGATCCACCCCCTGTGAGTGGCACCATCTCCTGTGCCAGCCATCCTGGATTGTATAAGTGGAATAGCTGAGAACTGGCATTAATTTGCCTCTTCTGACTGTGCATGCCACGTGAGCAGCTTTGGGCTCCTGCTGCCTTGATGTGATGGAGTGTACCTAACAGTGAGCCAAACTAACTTTTCTTCCCTCAGTGGCTCTTCTCATTCCATAACAGCAACACCAAGTGACCAAGACGGTGACAATGAGAACATCACCAGCTGCCTGAGAGGACCCCGCTCATGCCCTCCCCAGGCCCTTTCCACGACCCATGGTGGTCCAGAGAGGCTGGCATGAGGGGCCAAGGCAGGTACATGACATCAAGTTCTCTTGGCTGAGGTCACATTTCAGAGGTGGATGGTGTCTTAGTTGGGTTTTATTGATGTGACAAACCATGACCAAAAACAACTTGGGAGGAAAGGGTTTATTTCAGCTTACACCTCCTAGGGCAGGAACTCAAGCAGAGAATAGGAAGGATGCTGCCTCCTGGAGCTCCTCCTGGCTTGCTCAGCCTGCTCTCTTATGGAACCCAGGACCACCGGCTCAGGGGTGGCACCACCCACAGTGGGCTGGGCCCACACATCAGTCCATCTGATGGAGGTGATTCCTCAACTGAGGTTGTCCTTCCCGATGGCCCTAGCTTGTATCAACCTGACAAAAACTAGCCGACATAGAGATAGTACTGGGGTCCCCACACTGCCCCACATCCACTTCCTCTCAAGCTGGGGTGGGGAGGAAAGCCCCCCGAGGCCCAGCCTTCCAGGGAAGAAGGGGCCACAAACCTCCTGAGCTATCCTCACGCAAGCACAGTGACTGCCTACAAGCGTCACAGCGGATAGAAGCCACCACCACCTTTGTCCTTGTCCGGATGGAGAAATGAGTAAGTGGCAAGACAGAGCCATAAATAGACCTTGCAGAAAACCATTACCTCCAGAAGCCCACAGCATCCAACGGCAAACGTAATCAAAGATGAAAGCAACTATTCCATCTTTTGTTAACCAAAGGTCACAGGCTGGCCCTGGGCAGAGTGGCTGGCCCAAGGTCCCAGTCCCGCCCATCTGACATCACACCTGATCCCACCATAACAGATGCACATTTCACTCATCATGGAGATGGGACCTCAGAAGCAGCCATCACTTCTCTTGCTGTGGTCATGCCATCCCAGATATTTCTTTACGTGACCAGTAGCTCCATGAATTACTCTGAGGCTCAGTATTCCTTCCTCAGCAAGTTGCCAAAATCTCTGACTTAGAAAGAACTTCAGAGACAGCACATCTCAGGCCCTTACAGGGCAATTGCACCTCGAAGGAGAATCATGGGTATCTAGCACTGCTCACATCTCTAATTGAGACCCTCCACCTCCCACTTCTTCCTCTGGTTGTTCCAAACCTTTTGTTTTGGGGTCTAATTTGGTGGTTGGGTGAAGGGATGCGAGGTTGTTCCCATCAAACCCATGCTCAATACAACCCTCTGTGCGGGCTCCTCCCTGGCACCTGCCTGCTCAGAGGCAGAGAGGAAGGAGAATGGAACAAGCGTACAGAAAATGTGACTTCTTGTACTGTCCTGTGAGGTTCTGGGTTGCAGATTGTTCTCTCTGGCCATGCAGTCCCCTCTTGGCTGTTCCCAGGGCTGGAGTACTCACTCTCTACTGTTCCAGAAGGCCTGGATGGCTGCTGTGTGATATCTTGGGCTCAGCCTGGGTCCTGAGATGGGCGAGGCCTCTTCCCATGGCCTCACTTGAACACGGAGTGAACTTGACTCTGTGAGGACAGCCACCATGTGAGGGCAATCCCATCAGGGAGACACACAGGTTGATGAGCCTCTTCCTGTGCTGGGGTCAGGACAAGTGGAGATGGACAGATGTGGAAAGGCATGGCCAGGGCAAGGATCCAAGGAGATCATAGTCTGGAGAGGCAGGAGAGATGGTGAACTCCCACAGGGGAGCTGTGAACCAGGTGAGAGCTCAAAGTGTGTGCTGTGTGCCATCTCTGGGATACATGTGTGAAATGGAACTCATGGATTCCATAGACATCAGTAACTTACCTACATAATTCTGTGTATCGTACTTTGCTTTTTCCTTTTTTTTCTCTCTTCCCTCCTCTTCCTTCTTTTTTTCTTTCTCCTTCTTTTCCTTCCTTTCTTTCTTTACAGGCTTTTACTGTGTAGCCCAGGCTGTTTCATTCCTGTTTCCCTGCCTCAGGCTCCCAAGTGTTCTCGTACCAAGCCCGGGTCACCACACTGAGCGTGTACTATACTCTTGTACCATGTCTTACACCTCCCTGTATCTGCATAAGCACACATGGTGGACACGCCAGGAGCTTTAAAGACCTTCCTCTTCTTTCTCTTCTTTCCGCGTGTTATGTTCACACGATACCGCAATGAACAGCTCTGCACACCTATCAGCACATTCCGTGTGTTATGTTCACACGATGCCGCAATGAACAGCTCTGCACACCTATCAGCACATTCCGTGTGTTATGTTCACACGATGCCGCAATGAACAGCTCTGCACACCTATCAGCACATTCCGTGTGTTATGTTCACACGATGCCGCAATGAACAGCTCTGCACACCTATCAGCACATGCCATACTTGCCAGAGCCATGCCTTCCTTCAAGGGGAAATTTCTGGGTCACCTGGGTAGCTCCTGCCAAATTCTCCTGGGGTTGGGACCCTGGAGGATGCTGCACAGGAAGATCTTTTTATTTGTTTAGAGACGAGGTCAAACTTGCTACCGATCCTTGAACCTCCTGTCCTCAGGCCTCCGCCTCTCGAGAGCTGAGATTACAGGTACGTAACACCACACCTAGTTTTTATTTAGTGCTGGGGAGCTTTGTGCGTGCAAGGCAAGTGCAGATCTGCAAACTGAGCTGCGGCCTCTGGAGGAAGAATTTTTATAGTGAGGAGCTAGGTCATGCAAAGTGCTGGGAAAGGGCCTTCTTCAGGTGTCCAGGGCCTGGCAAGAGGCCTTGGGGCAGCGAAGAGAAGAAAGGCATCTGTCCCTTGAATGAATACTCCAGCGGAACTTCTCTGCCTGTTAGCCACCAGCTAGCCTTGGCCCCTCCAAAGTGGAAGAGGCCTCCTGAGGTTGTATCTTTCCCTCCCCCACTCTCGCTTGAGGCCAAACCTCCCAGGTGCAGACTGGCCTGCAGCTCCGTCCCTTCCAGACTTCCCCTGGAGTCTATGGGGCTTTTGGAAGGACCGGGCGCCCTTCCCTGACTCTCCCCGCCCACCCCCATTGTGCTGCCTGGTTCCCCAATGGCCTGAGGGCTTTCACCCAACTGCCCTCTTTTTCCCTCCAGTCTTTTGGTGCCTGAGCTTTAAATACCTTCAGTGACGCAAGGCCTTCTCAATTCTTCCCAAGCCTTATCTGCAGGCCACAGGGGTTTTTGCCTCCGAGATGCCTCATTAGCATCTCAAAGAACCTGTGGAAGAAGAGTGTCTGGTTCTGGCTTCCCAGCCCTACCTTGAAGAAGACAAATGGCACCTCCGCCTACTTGCCAGGAGCCAGGAGCCTGGGGTCAGTTCTGAAACTTCCTTCCCACAGCCTCCTCTGCCTCGCAAACACTTCCACAACCAAACAACGGAAACCCTGCTCTCCACCTGCCAGGCCCTGGGACTCCGGCGGCAACCTCCCCTGTCCCTGGCCTCCAGCACCACCTACATTCCTAACTAAAACTCTGAGAGGGAATCCACACTCTCTACCTCCTCTGGGGGGCCTGCAAGAGCTGTTCCCAAGCTCTGCCCCACCCCCTTCTCCAGAACCTCGGCATAGCAAGGCCCCCTTCTTATCCTTCCACCTTCTGTCCCCCGACCTCCTGGTCACCGCACTCCCTCTGACGGCCACGTCCTTTCTGTTTCTCTCCTGGTGACCCTACTCTCACTAAAATGTATTTTCTTTCACAGAATTATCAAAAACACTATAACTACAGGATGTTTGTGTTAAATGTCTGCCTCTGCTCCGGTCAAGGGCTTGGATGCTCTGACAACACCTGTGTGGCACGCAGCACAACTTCCTACTTGGGCCAGGAGGAATCCAGAGTGGCTATCGGTCACCAGTCACCGTGTGTAAAGGCAGGAAGTGACTCTGGTAGGCTGTGTGGTGATCTGGGCTGGTTTGGTGTGCCCTGGGAGCCTCGGCTTCTATCCTGGTTGTTGTTGGTGGTAGGGTAAGCAATATGTCTAGCCGGGAGAAGACACCCATGAATTAAGTTTCCTCCCTGCTTGTCTTTAAGTCAGCAGAGAGACTCGAGCCCGTAGGGACAGTCTGTCACCCTGCAGGACGGCCGCCATTGCGGTGGCTCTTTATTCCCCACAGATGGACAGTGCTGTCCCATTACTTAGCTGCACCTTCTAGACTTTAGAGAGGCTTAAAGGTTAGGCCTCAAAGGGGTGAGGAGGTGGGCCGTGGGCGCGCTATCCACTCACAAGGGGACCCAGCCCTGTCCTCAAGGACCCCGAGGCACTCTTCAGAGCCCGCCTGTCACTTGGCGAGGTGAAAGGAGGCAGATCAGTGTCAAAAAGAAGACGGAGCAGTGGGTTTCAACTTGACTCGTATTACGAATGTCACATCAGAGCACAAGCGAGAGGGAGCAGAAATGCTCTTTTATGCGGGAGTTTATTTTTGTCACTTTGTCAGAGAGAAATTGCAGCCCTGGGGGCATTGGAGCTGCACAGAATTACCCAAAACATTAACATGCAAATTGCCTTCTTTAGAGAGGGTAATTTTATTAGTGCGCGAAAAATCAGGAAAAAACCAGACCAGTTTCTTTCTTGTACCATGCCTGGGAGCAGTCCTGTCCTGAAGCTGGTTAGGGCCAGTGCAGCCGGGAAGTTAGGGAGAACCTTGAACTTGGCTAGGGTTTTGCCACCTCCTCCAGTCCCCAGCCTCAGCACACAGCTGACTGCTGCTGGGTGGCCGCTGCACAAGTGGAAGGGGCAAGTGAGGACCCCGAGATCTCACAGCTGTGCTACAGCAAGACCACATGACTCAGGGAGCCAGGTGAGCACCAGAAAGCCACCGTGGGGCCTAGAAGCCGCCACTCTGAGAATCAGGAGCTCCCTGTTCATGTGGACATCCAGTCACCCATTTATTCTAGAGGATTCCACCCGACTAAGCCACTGGCCCCAAAGGAGAGCCAGGATCTGGCAGGAAGGCACTTGTGGGCGCCAGTGGAGAGTGTGCTGGGGTGGTATCAGGGATGGACACCTTCCCTGTCCATCCTTCAGGCAGGAAAGGTCTCCCAGGGCCTGGTCGAGGCTGTTAAGATAGGGAGGGAGGGGCATTCATAGAGATGGGGACCAGCATACTGTGATAATGATGCCTAGGCCGGGGGACATCGTGGGTGGGATGGATGATGGGCTGCAGAGGGTGGAGACAGGCCGGCAAAGGTGCAGGGTGGAGACAGGCCGGCAGAGGTGCAGGGTGAGACAGACAGGCCGGCAAAGGTGCAGGGTGGAGACAGGCCGGCAGAGGTGCAGGGTGGAGACAGACAGGCCGGCAAAGGTGCAGGGTGGAGACAGGCCGGCAAGGGTGCAGGGTGGAGACAGGCCGGCAAAGGTGCAGGGTGGAGACAGACAGGCCGGCAAAGGTGCAGGGTGGAGGCAGACAGGCCGGCAAAGGTGCAGGGTGGAGACAGGCCGGCAGAGGTGCAGGGTGGAGACAGACAGGCCGGCAAAGGTGCAGGGTGGAGGCAGGCCGGCAAAGGTGCAGGGTGGAAGCAGGCCGGCAAAGGTGCAGGGTGGAGGCAGGCCGGCAAAGGTGCAGGGTGGAGGCAGACAGGCCGACAAAGGTGCAGGGTGGAGGCAGGCCGGCAAAGGTGCAGGGTGGAGGCAGACAGGCCGGCAAAGGTGCAGGGTGGAGACAGGCCGGCAAAGGTGCAGGGTGGAGGCAGGCCGGCAAAGGTGCAGGGTGGAGGCAGGACGGCAAAGGTGCAGGGTGGAGACAGACAGGCAGAGGTGCCTTTAAAGGAGGCAGCACCCCCACTTTAGGCTGCTGTTGGCGCTCAGCGAGCAACCTGTAGGGTCTGCTTAGAACAGAAAGAACCATGGCCCTGTGGGATTTTAGGAGGGACGGGTTTTCCCAGCCTCGGGTGCCAAAATGACAGAAGGTTCTGTGAGGCTGCGATTACATAAGGCTCCCTCCCCCCTTTGCAGCAGCAAGCAGGAAAAGCGGGGCAGAGACGCCCACGGCCACCAAGAAGCACCTAGGTGATGTCAGGTCTCCCCAGCAGGTGTGTGCACTCTTCCCAGGAAGCCACTGGGGCGGCCCCCCCCACCCCGTCCCCCGCCAGGCTCAAGGTATCTTCCTTCACCTTGCTTGGATTGCGCTGTGGCAGATAGCCATGGGGCACAGGGGACCTCTGAGAGCTCCGGTGGTTGTCTTTAGGGAAGCCCTAGGGAAACATGGCTGCTATAGGCATTTGGAGCTGGGTACCTCCTTGCTGGGATGGCCCGGGGCATCATGAGCATTTAGTAGCACCCCAGCTTCTGCCTGCTAGACGCTGGAGTTATCTTTCCACCCTGAGCGTGACCAGACATGCTCACACTCCTGGGTGACTTGGGGTAGTAGCTTTCAGTCCCATGACTTCCTGTGGCAGTGAGGTAGGTGCACATCGGAGAAAGAGCCCCTGATGCTGAGCTCTCTCTCTGGACAGACTTGGTCAGGCTGGGAAAGGTATTTCCTGACGCCAAGGGTCGATTTCCTGGATGGCTGTTGACTCTCACTGCAGAAAGTCTCTGGAAAGCCTCTATGGAGAAATGTCTCTAGGAGACTTGTCACTGGGACAGAGTAACTCAAATGCCGTTAGATTCTGAAGAAAGTGGCCCTACTGCTCACATGCTGGGCCACCTTACAGAGACGGTGGGCAAAATGTCACATGCTTACAGAGGTCTTCCCAGTTTTAGTTTCAACGTGTATGGAACTCAAAATCTCACTCCAGGCTGACCAAGTCGCAAAGCGATGACTTTTCTTGAGTTTGGGGAGAATTGGGAGGTCACAGAACAAAGTGCCACACTGGAGGCTGGAGATGCAGGCAAAGGAGAGGATCAGCGAGGGGCAGAGGCACCAGAGCCAGGAACAAGAGAGACACATTTGTGGCTGGCTGATAGGAGCGCAAGTCCTGCGTGGGGGGTGGGGGGCGCGTACTCATAGATGAAGCCCCAAGAGTCCCAGAGGCTTCTCAAGGTGGAGACTGGAGAAGCGCGCCCCCGCCCCCCACCCCGCGCTTCAGACAAGGTTGCAAGGGAAGAGACTCTGTGGAAATATCTAGAACTTTCTCCCAACAATGGTGAGCGTCCTCTGGACCCCCACCCGGGGTGAGGCAATTAGAGAACTCCAGCCTCTCCAGCTGACCTGTCCCACCCAGAGGGAAGCAAACCAGGGTTAAGAAACCTCCTGAAAGCACGGGTGGAGGATCGTCAGGCTCCATCTGAGCAGTTTTTAGAGAAACCCAAAGGCAGTGAAGGGAGAAAAATAAAACTAAAGAAAGGAGAGGAAATGCGGGCTTCTGGCTCCAACAGCCACAGCACAGTCAACACAGCCGGGCCGAGGCAAGATAAATATAAAACTCTCAGAGAGGAGGACTCAGGAGAAAGCCAGAAATATTTTGAACTAAATGAAAATGAAAACAAAACTTACTGAACTGTGTGGGGCACAGTGAGCACAGTGGTGTGGTTAGACAGGGTTACCGCGTCAGATGCACATATCAGACAAGAGGTTCTGAAATTTAAAAAAAGCTGCTGGCGGTGGTGGCGCACACCTTTGATCCCAGCACCTGGGAGGCAGAGGCAGGCGGATCTCTGTGAGTCTGAGGCCAGCCTGGTCTACAGAGTGAGTTCCAGGACAGCCAGGGCTACACAGAGAAACCTTGTCTCAAACCCCACCCCCCACCGGAAAAAAAAAAAAAAAGCTTTCAGGCTGGTGTGGTGGCGCTCGCCTTTAGTCCCAGCACTCAGGAGGCAGAGGCACATGAATCTCTGTGAGCTTGGGGCTAGCCTGGTCTACAGAGCGAGTTCCAAGCCACTCAGGGTTACATAGAGACCTTGTCTTAGAGAGGAAAGAAAGTTTTTATTTCAGGAATCGGGAAAAAGAGAAGATTCAAAATGGTAAAAGAAATGGTAAAAATCAGAAAAGAAATCAATGAAAATTAGACAGGAAATCGATAGAGAAAAATCAATAAACCAGAAGCTTATCCTTGGAGTAAAAATCAATGAAATTGATAAACCTCTAGCCAGCCTAACCGAGGAGAGAAAGGAGATCGTTAACTACTAATCACACATTACTAGAATCAGAAATCTGAGTCCTAATAATTGCATCAGAACTGTTCCTCCCGACTCGGGGGACAGTACTGGGGTAACAATGGAGTATCATGAGGATATCTTTGCCTGTGAATTTGGTCATTTAAATGAAACAGACCAGTTCCTTCAAAGATACAATTTACCAAAATTTACATAAGGAAAACCCATAATTTGATGAGCCTATTATCTATTAGAGAAATTCAATAAATAATTCAGAGCTTCCCCTAAAGCACCAAGCCCCAGAGGGCTTCCTGGTGAATTATCCCAGATGTTTAAAACAGAAACGATGCTAAGTCACATTAGAATCTTCTAGAACATGGGAGGAACTCAGATTGTTTAGACGTGTGCTATTCAGCACCCAAGGGACTTCCCTGCTATCTTTGTTCTTGCTTTAGCTTAAGTCTCTTGTGGTCTGAAAACAGTTTATTTAATTCCCTGCTTTCTTAAAGTGGCCATCCCTGAAGGTGGAGGCCTGTAATCCCAGCTACAGGGAGGCTTCAAGGCCACTCTGGGCAGTGTGAGGAGAATCTGTCTGAACAGAACAAACGGAAAGGAAACGGGGGGGGGGGGGGGGTGCAGCTCAGCAGTGGAGAGGACGTAGGAAGCAACCCCCAGTCCTGCAAAAAATAAAAATTTTAAAAAATGTTAATGGATGTTTTACAGCTTAGCACACACTCGGTTTTGGAGACTGTTCCATGAGGATGGAGAAGGATGTGGATGCCAGTCTGAACCGCATGAAGCATTTTAAACAAATAGCCCCGAGGACGTACTGTTTGGGGCACCTGTATCCTGGCCCGTGGGGATGCTGAGGTTTACTCTTCACGGCCGTCAGGTGGCTGGAAAACCGACTCCCCTTGCTTACCACCCACCTTTATCTCTGGCAATTCCCTTGTTCTGAAGTCTGCTTTGTCCAGAACTGACAACACTACTCCATCTCAGATTTGGGTTGTGTGAGCGTGATATGTCTGACTTCAGTCGCTTTCCTGAGCTACTGGTGTTTTTAAGGTTTAAGTGGGTTTTTCATAAAATTGAGTATTGTTTGTATATTTTTATTTTTGAATTCTATTTACTTCTTTTTTATTTTTTTTAGACAGGGTCTCACTATGTAGCTCTGGCTCTTCTGGAACTCACAGAGATCCTCTTGCCTCTGCCTCCCAAGTGCTGGGACTAAAGGAGTGTGGCATTACACCTAACTTGATTTTTTTTAATCTTCTCAACAGGTTCTGCAATTTAATTGACATATTTGAGGCTTTCACATTAGAGTTATGGCTGTTATAATTGGATTAATATCTCTTATGGTTGGAAGTACTTTCTATTTATTTCCTATGATCTTTCTTCTCTTTTGAAATCTTGAAATCTGCCTCCTTTGGTTTTAAACAGATCATTTTATATGGAGATTTTTCTCTCTCCTTTCAGCACACCAATTGTTCTCCTACTTTTCCTCTTCTTCCTCCCCTCTTCCTCCTCTTCCTTCACTTCCTCCTCTTCCTTCCTCTCCTCTTCCTCCTCTTTCTCCTCTTCCTCCTCTTTCTCCCCCTTCTCTTCCTCCCTTTCTTCCTCCTTTTTCTTTTTAAAGAGACTGGACCAGAGGTGTGTGACATCTGTCTTTTTAAAAATTTTAAATTAATCACTAGCCTGGTTTACAACACATTTAGCTAATAAGTCCATTTTCAAATAACAATATGTCCCTTCCCAGAGAAGTGAAAAAAATCTAGGTGACTTTGTTTGTCTCTGAAATTTTTGCAACAACTTCAAGAGCAAAATCTATGAAAGAGAAAAAAAGAAAGTTGAGCTTTATTAAGATGAAAAGCTCCAGTCCTGGTAGGCATATTATTTTAAAGTGGTACTGGGGACAGATGAGCAGATGAATACTTGCCCATAGGTTCAAACTCCAACATGGGGGAGGCTAAAGGTAAGAGACAATAGACTGGAAACATCCACAAACTACGTGTGACGAGAAACTGCAGCCACAACGTGCTCTTAAAGTGCAACAATAAGAAAATAGTTCAAATTTCAGAAAGGGACCAAAGATCTGAACAGATGCCTCCCCTAGGAATATGTATGTGTATATATACATATTTTTTGCCATATATATATGGCAAAGAAGCATATGGAAATATGGTCAATATTAAAAATGTAACTGAATCTCAAATTAAAACAGTGAGGTATGTACCACTGCATATCCACTAACAAGGTCAAGCAAAAGGAAAACGTTCTCTGACTATTCTAAGTTCGACAATGATGTAGAGTACCAGGTGGGCACACGAAATGGCACTGCCACTTTGGAAGACAGGCAGCTGGTATAAGACTAAAACAGCCTCATATGGATTCGTCAGGATTCTCCAGAGAGAACCAACAGGATGCAGGGAAGGAGGTCCTTAGACAGACAGACAGACAGATGGGTAACAGATAATAGATTAATCTAGACAGGTGAGAGGGATTTATTAGGGATATTGGTCATGTGATGAGGGGGCGGGAGGCGTCCCACATCGACTGTCTGAAAGCTGGAGGCCCTGGGTCCAGGTAATGTGGCTCACTTTATGTCTAAAGGCCTCAGAACCAGAGGGCCTGAGAACATGTGGAGTAAACTAGTGTAAGGCCAGGAGTTCAAAACCCAGGGAAGCCGGAGCTCTGATGAGTGAGAAGCAAAGGGAGAGAGTTTCCCCTGCCTTTAAAACATTACAATTAATTAATCACGTGTGTGTGGGCACATGCATGCCGTCATGTGAACGGAGGTCAGAGGACAACTTGTAGGTAGGTTTTCTCCTACCACTTGGGTCCCTGGGGCTGAGCTCAGGTCATCAGGCAGCCGCCACTTTATCTGCTGAGTCATCCTGCCAGCCCCTCCCCATTTTGTTCTTCTGGGTCCTCAGAAGAAGGTGGACCCGCTCACGGTGAGGGTGGACCTTCCACTGAGTCCGCAGCGGACTCACAAGCTAGTCTCCTCTGAAAACACCTCACAGCCGCATCCATAATCAATGCTTTACCAGCTCCCGCGGCGAGGCATTCCTTCGACCAGTCAGCTGACCCCTAGAATTAATCATCACAACCATATGGTCCAACAGCTACATTGATGGGTATTTGTCTATCCGTGTGAAAACTTATGTCCACACGAAACCTGCACATGAATATTTATAGTTAATTCATTCCTCATTCCCAAACTGTGAAGCAATCAAGATACCCCTTAAAAAGTAAATCTGTTCACAAATTGTGATTATGCCCATTTAATGGATGGTTATTCAGAGATTTAAAAAAATGAACTATCAAGGAATAGAAAGACATAGAGGATCTTAAAGGCATACTGATGGGTGGAAGAGTCAGTCTGAAAGGCTAGGCATACTGTGATCTCAACAGTAATAGCACTGTGAAAAAGGCAGAACTACAGTCAAGGGCGTGCTTGCGTGCGTGCGTGCGTGCGTGCGTGCGTGCGTGCGTGCGTGCGTGTGTGTATAGGGGGTGACTAGGACACAGAGAGGCTTGGGGCAGCAAAGCTTCCCTGTAATTTAAACTCATTTCTTTGAGGCTGGAGAGATGGCTGAGTGGTTAAGAGCACTGGCTGCTCTTCCAGAGGACCTGGGTTCCGTTCCTAGCACCCACACGGCAGCTCACCACCATCCATAACTCCAGTTCTAGGGCATCTGATAGTCTCTTCTGGCCTCCTCCATGGGGACCAGGCTCACAAGTGGTGCATAGACATGCATGTAGACAAAATACCCATACACATAAAATTTAAAAAATAAGAATTAAGAATATAACAATAAAACTGATTTTTAAAAACCCCTAGAATGTGCAATACAAAGAGTAACGCATGGACTTTACTGTAGACTAGTACTTGCTCACTGGTGGTTGTGTCTGGGGTGACTGTATGAGGAAAGGGGCGTCTGTGCTTCTGCTCTGTGCGTCTAGAGCCTCTGGCTCCCATTTGTGCTCCTTGCCTGTGGTCAGGTTAGGATGCAGTCTGCAGCAGCAGCTTTGGTTAGGAGGCCCAGGGGTCTAAGAGCCACCGCGATTGGCTGGCGTTAGGCGGCCCAGGGGTCTAAGAGCCGCCGCGATTGGCTGGCGTTGGGAGGCCCAGGGGTCTAAGAGCCGCCGCGAGTGGCTGGAGGTGTCACCGCAGCTGTCTGGTCCTCCTCCAACTCCGAGCAGGAAGAGGAATCCCGGCCCACAGCACGGTTGGACACTCCGTGTGCGTTTTTGTCCCAGTTCCACCAGTGCCCACATTCCCCGGGCTCCTCTGGGGCTGGCGAGTGACAGACGGGGGTGCGAGGAAGGGACCCTCATAGTTGCAGCGCTTCCTGCACATGTCACCGTCACCACTGCACTGTGCACCACCAGCGGCCAGATTTGTTGCTCTCTCGGCTCCTGCACTGGCATCCTGTGAGGACAGGGCTGGAATGGTGCTCATGTCTCTCAGAGTCTGGGAACCGAACTCAGGCTGCTTCCTTGTAGTCCTCGGTGGCCTGCGTGAGTGGTCTCTGTCCTCAGTGGCCCCTCATGAGTGGCCTCTATCCTCAAGGGCCCCTGTGAGTGGTCTCTTTACTCTCGACCTCTTGGAACTATAGTTTCCTCCTCTGGAAATAGGACTGAAGAAGATGGGGCCATCGGGATGGGAGCGCCTAGCCGACAGCTAGGAATCCATCTTGTTATCTACAAAGCACACCCATGTCAGAAAAGGAAAAAGGAGCCACACTGGAGCTGGGGGTATGCTTCCTTATAAGTCTTGATACCACGAACCCAAGGTGGGTGTCAAAGGCCCTGTCTCAGGCTGCTGAGGCCCCCAGAGGAGAGCTCCCCGACAGTCCCTGCCACCTGCTCCATGACACTGAACACTGCTGCTGTGGCAGTTCCCACACGATTGATCGGGAACCATAAATCAGCGAGTGCAAGGCACAGCGAGGTGTCGGGAGGTGTCGGGAAGCAGCCGGCTTCCTCTCCGGCCTGGTTCTGGTATGTAAATGTAATGTTCTCCTTTGCTTAGGTGACCGAGGATTAGGAAGTCCAGAGAGTCACAGCATTCCTCACAGAGTGGCACCCCAGGCGAGGTGAGGGCACATCACAGTGTTGCCAGTGTCCTGCAGGCCTTGAAGACCCACATCTGGGTGGAGGAAGACAAGCCTGGTATTCTGCTGGCCCACTTACTTTTATTAAAAATAATTTGGCTATTTTGTAAGTGTATAGGGCTTCCATCCAGAGAGACCCATCTGACTTTGAGATAACTTCAAAACTGAAGAAAGTGGACGAGGAGGTGCTGCATGATTCCGGCCTAGGGGTAGGGCAGCCATGTATATGCATAAGGGAGGTCTTGCTAAGCATTCCAAGTAAAAATACTTTTAAATATTTCAGTACATCATCAGCTAAACACGTTTCAGTAGGAGCATGTTCCAGCTGAAGAAAGTACAGGCGTTACATGATTTGCATAAGTCGACTGAGGAAATTTGGTGAGAGACGGCAGGGAGCTGCAGACGCCCACAAGATGAGCTGGCTGGCGGGGTCTGGTCCACCCGGTGCCTGTGTGTGGAGCACCAACCACGCACCAGGCACAACATTAGGCTTCTGCAGGACAGGAGAACCCCGGCCGGCGGTGGTGGCTGGTTGGTTGAACCTGACAGCAGCTACCGCACTATATAGCACTGGCTGTGAGTGGAACAGATGAGAAGGTCCCAGCCCAACCTGGGACTGCGAACAGTCGGGAGGAAGGCCCTGGCTTTGGCCATGAGGAGAGGGGATCTGTGGGAGAGGCAAGGCCCCTAGTGAAGAACTCTGAGGTGGCTGGCACTCTGCCTAGAGTGAGGGAGTACTCCCCCTCCCCAGAAACGGAATGGTGATCCTGCCATGAGGAGCTGGTGGTAGTTCGGAGTTGAAAGATGATTCAGAATGAGCTGGTGCACGCTGTGTCCTAAGGCGGGGAGCCAGGCAGGTTCATGACTTCCTTGTCTGAGCTGAATGTAGTGAGAGGCCTGGACTGCCAGGCGCTGAAAAAGCCCTCCCTTCTGACCACACTGGAGGAAATCTTTCTTCCTACCCACTCCCCAAGACCCACAGAGACCTGAAAGGAGCAGGTGCCTTGGAAAGGGTCCTGGTAGGCGTGCTGAATCACGATGGGATGGCAGCAGGTTAGCTTTCTGAGCACACCGGCAGACACCACTGGCAGCTCCACTCCCCACGGCGTTTGGAGGCAGACACCGGGATCACGCTCACTTTGCAGATGATGGGCGGGGGTCTTGGGGGAAGTCAGGCAGCTTGCTCAGGACCATCTAGCTGGCAAGTTATCAAGCACAGGGTGGATGGACCCCCATTTGTGTCTGGAGTCCAGACTAGGGCTGGAGAGAAGGCTCACGGATTAAGAGCACTGGCTGCTCTTGTGGAGGACCTGGGTTCAGTTCCCAGCACCTACATGGTAGTTTACAATTATCTGTAACTCTTTCCAGTTTCAGGGGATCTAACTCCCTCTTCTGACCTCTGCAAAGACCAGGCACACACATGGTAAACATACGTATACTCAGACAAAACATTGATACACATAAAATAAATAAATCTTAAAAAGGAAAAAGAAAGCCACTCAGAGCCAGGACTGCCTGAGGAGGGGACAGGGAGCCCAGGGACTCAGAAGGGAGATGAAGCATTTGTTTGGTGGACAGGTCCCTAGCATAATCAGATAGTAAACTATGCATTCTTAGCTTTTCCTCTCTGAGTCCTGAGAAGGACCTTTAAGTCCCCCTTTGCTTGCTTTTTTTTTTTTTTTTTTAATGTTTTGTTGAGACTGGTTTCCCTGGATAGCACAGGCCAGCTTCTGGCAGCCTTGGCCTCTCAAGTGTTGGGATTTCAGGTGTATGCTGCCAGACCTGGCCCAGCTCCCTTCTCAAACAGGAAAACACCTAGCTGCAAAGAAAATAGATGATCCAGAGCCCCCAAATGTCGACTGTTTGAGGGTGATGCCTGCTGCTGGGACCAAGTGCCCCCATACAGGTGACTGTGGCACCAGCGACAAGGACAGGTTTATTGCCTCATCGGGATTCGGTCCTCATCTCTCACACAGAGATGGGCTGGTAGAGTCTGGCAGGAGCAGAGAGCAAACTCTTGGATAAGTTGTGAGTGCGATTTATGTGAAATCACTGCATCTCTGCCCACAGACTGGTTTCCTCATTTGGTTTCAGCCCAGGAGAGGGCTGTGGCATTCCAGTTTTGCTGATAACACCCTCATTTAGACTTGTGTTCTGCTAGAAATTCTAAGGATGGAAATGAAAATTCTTAATTTTGGGAAAAAATATGACAGTTCCACTGGGGTGCTGGAGAGTAGGATGCATTTGTTAAGTTCCCCCAAGCTCCTGAGCAGGCTTGACAGATTATCCAGGGTACAGACAAGGGCTCCTCGTGGGGGAGGAGGGGAACAGGCCAAGGTGGGGAGCCACATGTGAGAGGCTGTTACTGTGAAGGTCTAGCTTTTGTTTTGGGTGAAGTTTCTGGGTGCTCATTCCATTACTAAAAATACCTAATTTCAGGGCTGGAGTGAGAGCTTGGTCGGTAAGATGCTTGCTTTGCGAGCACGATCTCAAACAAACAAACAAACAAACAAACAAACAAACAAACAAACGGAGAACCTCCCAGGTGTGGTGGCACACACCTGCAATCCCAGTGCTGGGGGGAGGAGACTGGTGGATACCTGCCCCCTCCCCCACCACTCCCCCTCCCCCACTTCCCTCCCCCCACAGCTAGCCTAGTCTACTCAGTGAGATCCAGGCAAATGAGAGGCCCCATTTTGAAAATCAAGGTGGATGCTACTGAGGAACGAGAGCTGAAGCTGTCCTTTGCTCTCCACATTCACACGTGTGCACATAGCCCCCCCCCCCCCAGACACACGGCACACCCCACACAGGTGCTAACACCTGTTACACAGGCTCAGGAAGAGCAGGTCAGGCATGGACATGGTGGAAGTGATGCAGTACCCAGGATACTGCGGAAGCCGCTTCCACACACCAGAGGCCCACCGGGAAACAAAGCCCACGTCAGGACCGTCAGGACCGAGGCTGCTGGAGAGGATGGCTTGAGGGCCACTACATCTCTTGGCGTGAGTGCTTTTTCTGACTACTTTTGACTTCTTCCTAACCCATGTTTCCAGCACTAGTTCTCTCCTCAAGTCGGTAGAAAGTCCCCAAACATAGGCTGCCTTTGTTCACATGCTCTCACTTGTGAACTGTGACGCGGCGGCTGGGTTACGCTTTCTCTTGAGGACACTCATTAGGTCTGGGCGGGTTCTGGGGTAAGGGAGGGTCCCACGGCGGCGCTTTGCCGCAGCTGCTGCCGGGTGGACGGCAAGCCTGTGCAGCTGGGCTGGTGTATCTATCCCACTGGGCATTCAGAAGTGGGAAGCAAGACCCTGCCAACGAGGCCACCGCTTCCATGGGCTGTGACTTTCCCACTCAGAACTCCCTGTTTTGAGTATGTGGTGACCTTAATTTCAGTTTGTCAACTTATTTAAATACTAGCTGGGACACACACACAGACAGACACAGACAGATACAGACATACACAGACACCCTGGCCAGCGTAGAACTGGAGTGGAGGGCTGAAGATCCCTTGGCTCCACACCAGGAAGGGAAGAGGAGAGAAGAGAAGAGATGGACAGATGGGAAGGAGGGAGAGGAGGAGGGAGGGAGAAGGAAGGGAGAGACTGAGGGAGGAAGGGGGAACAGAAGGACTCCCTCCCTCCCTGGTATTTCTGCTGCTTCATACCAAAAGCAAGAACCACACCCAGGCGCAGATTTCTGCTGTTCTCTGGGAGGGTCTTGAATGGTCCTTGTAAGGCAGCTGGCTTTAGATGCTCTTCCCTGCTGAGAGTTGGGGTGGGGTGAGGGGAAGGTCTGGAAGGAGGCACCAGTGGCTGGGACAACAGGGTCTCCATCCCCACCGGCACAGAATGGCTTTCATTCCTGACTTTAATACCCAACCCACTTCCTAGGCCCCCCGCCGCTGACATTTCTTTTCAGCAACAACGGAAACAGGAAAATTCACTCCAAAGACAAGGGGAGGGCAGGTGGGTGCTTGTACAAGACACCACCACCTACACACTCTAGTTATGTCCCTGTGGGTTCTGTGCTGGGTAACGTGACTCTTCGAAAGAAAATGTTGTTGATATATAGTATTTTTTATAGCTGATATATAATATTTACATGTATTCATGGAACACAGTGTGATGTTCAGTCCATGTGAGCACACGTGACATCATACCCAGCTAATTAGCACGCCCATCATCTTAATTACCCGTCATGTCTCTGTCCTGGGGTCCTCACAACTCTCTCTCCCAGCTCTCTGACACACACAGTGTCATTTTGAGCGCAGCCCCCTGCCTCTGCATCACCTGAGTCCTGCCATACAAGCCCAGTCTCCTCCGCAGTTGTCCAGGGACAGACACTTCCTGGTGTGCTTCTAGATTAGAGACGTACCTGGGGCCAGGCAGCTGAGGCCTGCGTTCAAATCTTGCCTTTGCCACTAATTGCCTATGAGGCTGTAAACAAGTCCCTTCTACTCTTGGAACCTCAGGATCCTCAACTGCAAAATGAGGTGTGATCTCACATATCAAAGCGACAAGAATAAACCACAATAAATGCCTGTGTGAAGTCTAAATGTCCCGCAAGACCTATAGTTACTGCTCTACACCCTTCGGGCACAGAGGGATGCACAAGTCCCGGGGAGCCCAATCCAAGCTTCAGCTACCGTAAATAGAAGAATATTTCTTGTTTTCTTGGCTTGGTCAGCAGAGTAGAGAGACCCTGGCAGACCCCAGAAACCCTTTGCAGAGCTGATACTGTGGACAGCCCCCCCCCCCACCCCGCCCTGCCCCCTGTGGATTCTGCTTACAGGGAGTGATTTTAGGAGCAAACAAAACATGCAAAGCTATTCGGGATGAACAATGGGCCAGATGGCCATGCTGGTTGGAAGCAATAGAACATGATAAATAGCTTCCTGCTGAGACTCCTGATCAATTTCAATATTTAATAATTCCATTGCCACCCCCACCCGCTCATCAGCCCCCTCCACAGGATCCTGCGATGACACCCGGCTTTCAGCTCGCCGACCAAGCACTTCTTCCCTTTCTGAGGACGTCAGCAAAAAGTGTCACAGCTCAACTGTCACACGGGCGTGCTTGGCCCTCGAAATGATAATTAACCTGCCTCCATGTCCCCCTGCAGGTGTGCCCTCCTCCTCTCATGCTGGGGAGGCTGGAAGGCCCTGCCAGCTGAAGATGTACGCTCGCTCGCTCGCTCTCTCGCTCACCTCGTTGATTCAATGACTGCTAGCATTCCCTGACTTTGGCTTTTGAATTAAGCCAGGCAGCAAGCAGTCTGGCCATCTTACCACTACGCCAACAATGGGTAGGAGGAAGTGACCCAGACAGGAAGCCCAGGTGGGCTTATGGTTGCATATTATTTTATCACTCATGCCTCTGAGACTCAATTTCCTCCTCTGTACAATGGACACAGTCGGACCTGTCTCCGGAGTTGTAGCTGGTGCCACCCATGTAAAGCGTGTGGCAGTGCTCAGCACAGAGACGAGAGCCAACAAGTGGTGTGAGGTGGCGTCACTATCAACCGTGAAGCTAACCCCAAATGATTTCTGAGTGCCAGCGCTTTGCAGGCTGGGTTGGCTGTGTCCTCCTGGTTGGCATTTCTAGCCCACACTGGGGCAGATTTGCCCCAGCTGTCAATGGTGGTCACACAGCCTCTCCTGAGAGTCTCCCCCAGCCGTAAGACAGGAAGGAACCCACTGATAAGGTTATGAATGGTTATGAATGGTTGGCAGTGACCCCAAAGGTGTTAGTAGCCACTGATGTGTGAGCCTTCAGGGCCATTCAGAGAACACATACAGATACAGATGAGGAACTCCAGAGCAGGAGTTACACCCCAGCAGAGACATGGCTTTGGGGCTGATGTTGGCAAGAGACGGCATAGCCACTTCTCATCCAGATCTTGTAGCTTCTGACTTCACACCCCCTCCACCACTCACAGGAGGAGCAAGACGCCCTGGCAGGTGTGGCCTCTGTGTATTTGAGGTGGGGTGCGGGGGGCAGGGGAGGATGGTGCCGTGTGTACCCGGATCACGGTCACAGCACAACTTCAGTCACCAGAGTTACAGTTTACTGTTTGTGAACTGAGGCTCCTGACACCTTCTGTGCTGGCTCACGGAGCACTTAGCGAGAGAATCTTTGCAGTTTTGTGATGAACTGCACAAATGTCAGTTATGGTTATTAGACTACTCAGAGGACAGAGATGGGAACCTTGCCCACTCAGAGGTAGATTCTCCTAGCAGGAGAATCAAAAAGAAAACAAAGATCAGGGCTGGAGAGATGGCTCAGAGGTTAAGAGCACCGACTGCTCTTCCAGAGATCCTGAGTTCAATTCCCAGCAACCACATGGTGGCTCACAACCATCTGTAATGAGATCTGGCGCCCTCTTCTGTATACATAATAAATAAATAAATCTTAAAAAAAAAAAAGAAAGAAAACAAAGATCAAAGCACGGCCACCACAGCTGCAGTCTTCGGTGCGGTGTTTAAGGTTTACCACAGCCCCATCTCCTTGCCCATTTTCTCCTCCACTGGAGCTGGTTGCGGTAGCCTAGGCTCCAATGGCCTTTTACGTGTTGGTGCGTAGACAGGCCTGCATTCCTGCTCAGACCCACCCTCACCTTTGTCACTGGTTTAGCCAGTGGCCCCTTGGGAGGAGGAGCATCTCCATCCCAGTCCACCCCAGCTCCCACTGTGTTAGTGCCACCTTTCACGGGTCTCAACCCCACAGAGTTCCTTCCAGGCAAGAGCCAAGCTCTCCAGTCTACCCAAGGCCTAGCCACTGTGTGCTCAGCAAGTGTATGCAGGATCACACGAACGAATGGACAGCGGTCCACCTCCAGCAGTGGTGGAGTCAAAGCCCTAAGCTATCGGTGGGCCGGGATCTGGGGAGGGGTTGCACAACCATGGTTGAAGACAGGGCTAATTCCACTCAATCCATCTTCCTTCTCACCTCCATAACGTGAAAGGACAGAAGATACGCAGACCCTCCCCACACCTGTCAGGCGAGGGCCCATGGGATGTGAGGCAGCCATCAGGTACCTGAGTCCCGCTGGTCCAGGGTCACAGAGTTCCACCTCCTTGTGATGTCGATGTAGAGGATGTCCACTGCAGCCATGGACAGGCTGCTGCTGCTCAGCTTGCAGTTCCTGCCGCAACAGGAAAGAAAACGTGTCACTCGACGGTGAAAACGTCTGGCCCTCTCCCTCAAGCCTGTGGAGAGCGAACATTTGTGCCCCCACGAAACCCACAGGTGGGGTCTTTGGAGCTTAAGAGGCCGTGATGGTGGGGCCCTAGCAGATCAGTTAGTGTCCTTGTATGAAGACACTCAGGAGAGGAGAGCTCGCCTGCCTCCCTGCTCCTCGCCACAGAGAAAGCAGATGCAAGGCGCCAGGAGCGGGCCCTGGCAGGCAGGCGCCTTGCTGCCGGGCTTCAGCAGCGGCCTCCCGGCCTCCGGACCGAGAGGTCAGCTTCTGCTGTTTAAAGCACCGGAGCCGCTCAGATGGAGAATGTGTCTTTGCTCAGGCCATGTTTTCTCCCCAGAATTCTTGGAGGCCAGCCGAGGAACGCCAGGGAGAAGGTTGCAAGTGAGAACCGGGGATTGGAGACTATGGCTTTCGTTAGGAGCGAATGAGTGGCCTGTTGAGAGCAAGACTGTGGAGACAGCCAAGCTTGAGCCAAATCCTGGCTCTGCCACTGAGCACCTGGGCAAGCCACTCCCCTTTCTGGCCTCCCTGCTTCAGTGGTTTCCTCTGTCAGCTGCACCTCATGCAGCCCTCAAGACCCCGCCCACTCCCAAAGGGGGCAGCACTCTTTCTCTGCACTATTATTATTATTATTACTATTATTGCAGTAGGGACTCACATAGCCCAGGCTGGCCCTCAAACTCGCTGTGTGGCTGAGGATGATCCTCCTGTCTCCACCTCCCGAGTGCTAGGGTTACAGGTATGCACCACTACACCTGTTTTTTCGGGTGGTACTGGGGTGGAACCCAGAGCCTCATCCCTGCTAGGCAAGCATTCTCCAGCTGAGCTACAACCCAGCCCGAGGAACTCCGTAGTCAAGAAACACTCCTCTATGTGTGTTCATCTTCTCACGACTGTCTCAGGATGTGAGTACTGCCCTCTCCCGCCAGTGCAGGCAGCCGTCGGTGCCACGGTCACGTGTCCTGGCAATGACCGCTCACCACTGAAGTGGCTCAAGTCACCACTGGCCTGGGAGCCGTTCCTCCCGGATCTCACCAGATGAGCCCCTGAGGCCAAACGAGGACACGGGGTGCGCTGTGCCCCACTTCACTAATGACTCCGTCACCCTGACGGCTTTGTACAGGCCCAGACACGCAGAGCACACAGGCTGGGCCCACGCCACAGGAGCGCCCTTCCATCCTGGGCTGCATGCTTATTCCTGGTCACCTGGAGCCAGGGGAGGCTGGAATCTTCTGGTGCTCCTCCTGCTCACGTGCGGAGAAGCCAAAAGAACGAGATTTAAATCTGATGTCGGCAGCAATCCTGTCTAAGCCACGGAGGTGGGTGAACAGCATTTAGATGCTTGATTGTGGGTAGTTTTCTTAAGCCTCTCTCCACGTCTTCGTTTCCTGATCTCTAGGATGAAGACAGCACGTGCCCACATGGCTGCTGAGACAGCGAGTGTCCGTGGGGGACCTGTGTGATGCCTGGGAGACTCGTGGCATGCCCAGTCCTCATCTCCTCTCACTCCCCATTTTCCTCTCAGGCCACCAGACCAAACTTTCACTGATCTTTTGAGGTATTGAAACCTAGGTCAAGAGAGCCTAGGGCAGCCATTGGCTTGTCCGATTCTCCCTCCCAACTCTGGACGTGATCATTCTGGGAGGTGGGTTTTGCCTAGGAATCCTGAAGGCTGGACTCTGGGCCAGCTGTCAAGGTGTCAGAGCTATAGCCAACACTTTTTAATGCATCACACCTGTGACCCCAGCTGGTGATAAAGTGCTTGTCTGACTGCCCATTTGTCATTGTCCCTGTGTGAACAGTTCCCATAGGCACCAGACAGGTGAAGCTTTGATTGGCAAGCTTGATTGGCACCCAGAGGCCCCTGTCCAAATTCAGGTCCACTCCTTAACCGTGGTGGCTATGAGCATGCCCAACATGGTGCCTCGATGAGGCCATTGCCCCTCCTTCCTCTTCTTTCTTCCCACCCGTCTGCATTTTCCAGACCGACAATTCACATCCTGTTTCATATTTCAATCACAAGGCTCCATGGCAGACTTCAAAGCATGTCAGTGCACAGTTATTGAGTCTCAGTAAAACATGTCAGGGGATGCCAAGCTTTTCACGTCACCCGTCACAGAGGTGGCTATCTCTACTGGGTTCTGCTAGGGACATTACTCCAGTCTCTTGAGCCATGCTGTCAGCGTACGCTGCACATTTCCAAAGCTTCATTGAGAAAAGCCCAATCACCTTTCGCCAATGGTCAGTGTTCTTAGGACTACCTGCTCCCTGGTAGGACGGAGTGCTGCCTGGCCTGCTCTATGGGCTAATGAAGGATAAAAACAGACACTGAACTGACCCCTGGTACATAGTTATTTCTTTTTCCTGACAGGAAGAAAATAGAAATGTCAAACCTTTAGCAGAAGCCGTAATTTACCAGGGAGAATTCTCCATTTATCCCCTTTCCAAGGTAACTCATCCTCCCCAGCAATACTGCCAATACAGTTGATTACGATGTCCGCAGTCAACAGAGGACCGTGCATGTCGGCTGCAGCAGACGGGAAATGCTTAAAGGGATTTGGATTCTGTAGGTATTTCTTGGGCACCATATCCATCTGCAAGGTCCTTTCCTTCCCGAGGTCTCAGAATCTGTGTAAGCATATGTGAGGGAAGGGTCTTCAGTCCCATTTCAGTGGGGTATGGAGGGTCAGGATTTCCCCAAGGTCACACAGATCTGTATCCCATCTCCCCTTGGAGACAGAGGAGGAGGTTTGGGAGCTGTGGGGAGGTGGCCCAGTGCAGGGTCCCAGGAGGAGCCTAGGATCAAGATACAAGGTCTCTGTCTAATGACCAGAGGGCTGGACACCTGCTGGGAAGTTTGGGGATGGAAGGCTTCTGGGACATAACCAGGGTCTCGGGGTTTGTCCTTTGGCTACCAGACATTCTCAGTGAGCTCAAATAGAGGCTAACATCAAGTCTTTGGAATAAGGCTTTTCATCCATCTAGCCACTGAATACAGAACTCATCTTCTGCCACGGAGCTCAGCAGTATTCAGGGCCCAGGGTGACACAGCTCTCAGAGGGTCCCGTGCAGGAGATGGAGTGTGATGGCCAGGTAGTTCTGACCATGGAGCACAATCTCCTCCCCTTATGCCCTGGGATAAGTTCATCCAATGAACGGGTGGGAGGGTCAATTCTTTAGTGGAAAAGCACTCTGAGAAATAGGGTGAGAGAAGCTAGAAATTTTCTAGAACAGGAATGAAGAATTGGGACCTTGGCTTTGTTGCCTGTTCTTTTTGTTTGTTTATTTGTTTTGTTTTTTTTGTTTTTTTGTTTTTTTTTTTTTGAGACAGGGTTTGTCTGTGTAGTTTTGGTGCCTGTCCTGTATCTCACTCTGTAGACCAGGCTGTCCTCGAACTCACAGAGATCCCCCTGGCTCTGCCTCTGAGTGCTGGGATTAAAGGCGTGTGCCAGCACCACCCGGCAATTGCCTGTTCTTGAGCATGCCACAGAAGTTCTCATTTGTCTGAGGGGGGTCGAGGCCACCCACCAGACAAGGCTTAGATATTGATGCTCCGTGCCTGGCACATGTGGAGAAAGAAGAAGCCAATGACAAGCAAAGCCTTGCCCACTGGTGAAGAAACAGCTGAAAGTGATGATTTTTGTGCATTTCTTGTTGCTTTTCTTTTTTTTTTTTCAGAATGGAAGGAAATCTGAGTACATATGATGGGAGAGAATCACAAATCATTCAAGTTCATTAGGAGCCTGAGCGTGTAGGAAGCTTTGAAATGATCATCCCATTTCCTCTAACTGCCTACGTCTCATGGGAAATTTAGGGACCAACTTTTTACACTCCACAAAATCCTATTTATAGAATTTCTTTTATGTTCATCCCTCTTTGTGGCGGAAAAAAAAAAGCAGTTTTTCATTTCCCCCAAGAGGTTTCTCTAAGGTAAAAGGCAAAGACCCATATTTATTTTAAGGGGGGGCGGCAAATAACTAAGTATTTCAGGGAGGGGGAAGGAAAGAGGTGGCTACAGTTAAAACATCCATGGTCTTCAAGAGTTAGAAGAAGAATCTCACAAGATTTCTGGGAAGGAATGGTCACAGAAGGGGCAGTTTCAAAGTCACTAAGGAGTTAATGATAAAGGGGAAAGCTGGCTACTTATACTTCTATTCTAGAACATTCTAACATGTCATGTCTCTCAGAGAAAAACCCCTACAGCTACCCATTATGGAGCATATTAATATCTCCGTACAATAAAAGGGAAGGGAGAGGGAAAAGGACAAAGAGAAAAATGTGTCCTTTAATTCAGAAGGAGACCTGGGATCAGAAGCAGGGATAGTGGCGGAGCAGGGACTTCAAAGTGCGGTCTCAGAGTTCGGAGATGCAGTTTCCCAACTGTGGAAGAAGTGTCCTCCATGAATTACATCTGATGGCTCCCCACCCCCAACTAGTGACCCGAACTAGTTGGAGCCGAACACAAATACATTTCTCTTCAAGGAAGGCTGTCAAGCTGCAGAATCAATTAGACAGCTTTTATTTTCCTGAGAAAGAGAAGCTTCCTCACCCTGGCAATTATTATAAAATAAAATTTCCAAAAAAATAAAAAAATAAGAAGAGGAGCTCAATTCACAGTGATGATACGTGCTACTATTACTCGGCTCCTGAGGAAATGACACTGGAGGCTGGTTAGAGTGTCTAGACAAGAGAGTGACAGTTCGTTATTTCTCATTCTCAGGGAAAGAGAAGAGTGGAAGATGGCTGGGCGGCCATTAGCATAATTCCCCCTGAAAACTGCTGATCTGTGCTGCAAGTTCTGAGAGATGGACACCGAAAATAAATCCAAACGGACTGTTTATTATTTTCTTCCCTTCTCATTCTCTTCAAGGAATGTGGAGAGAAACAGAGAGGGTAGCAGCTATGAAAGCCAAGTTCCACTTCGGGCATCTGTGTGGGAACCCTGAAGCAGCGTGCGCCGTGCTGGGAATGTGTCTGCTTTGAAGCGCTCTTGCAAAGGGCACTTGGTTCAATTCAGCATATGGCATAAATATTATTAATTCATAACGAAGCAATATTTAAACCAAAGTGGAAAGGAGAGAGAGAGAGAACAGTCGTTAGCAGGTGGTAAAATTTAATCTGCAAGACTGAACATACCCAGATAAATTGAAAAGCGGAGAATTATCATATTTTACTATTAAGTTGCCATTGGGGTTTCTTGGGACATCTTTAAAGGAAACGTCTGTTACCAAGTGCGGTGTTTCATCCACGTCCTCCTGCATCCTTAATCAGGACAGGCGTTTGCTGGGCAGCCTTGTTGTCTGGGTCCATCTGCTGGAGCTGCCTCTTGGTCACCTGAAGATGCTCTTTTACTGTCCTGTTCTGCCACAGCTCCACTGACAGCCCTGGCTAGCCACAGATTGGAAGTGGTGGCTTCAGAACCTAACACTCCCCAAACTTGGAAAAATCTATTTCTCATGCAAACGCCTCCAGTGGTGGTGAGGATCACAGAGCCTGTCACATCCACAGCTTTTGCAGGGATATTCTTGTCATTAGGTCTTCTGGCCTGAGAGTTATCGTTATTAGAAACTTTAGGGTTTCTCTATGTAGCCTTGGCTGTCTCAGAACTCGCTCTGTAGACTATGCTGGCCTCGAACTCAGAGATCCACCTGCCTCTGCCTCTTGAGCAATGGGATTAAAGGCATGTGCCACCACCACCCAGCCTATTAGAAACATTCTTAATTCTGTTTTCTCTTCAGGATTGTGTAAATGTGGAGGTCCTCTCAATAGATGCCTCCTGGGTTCTCACACCAAGTGTCACTCACTGGAGGCCTCTGTGGGCAGTCCTGTTTTGATGGAATGCATACATGGTTAAAGCCAGTCTTTGAATATGGAGATTTTACATAAAAATAAGCAAGCACAGCTTCTTTTGAAGAGACCCAAATCTCTGGTAGCATCAAGTTAGTGTGCTGGTGAGCAGCTTCTCCAGCCACTTCCCATCAGAGCCCACAGTGTGTGTGAGGCAGTGGGGAGGGAGGGAAGACCTGGGAGCATTTGAGACTGGAAGCTTTCCAGTGTCTCCAAATCTCCTCCCTGTCTATCCTGTGTCCTTGCCCAGTTCACAGAGCCTCAGGTCCATTGCAGATTGGATTACACACCATCCCTCACTTCTCAGCTTGGGCCACATGAAATCCTTCTGCTGGCCCTCCCTGCTGCCTTGGTGGTGTGTCTGTCTACTGCTCAGCCAATAACAGCTAGTAGTGAACAAACACTGCCTCCTCCAGGAGGCCCCGTGGATTCCACCAGGTGAATGAAACCTCCCCTGCTCTTATTCCTAGCTCGCTGTTTTGTTCACAGCCCCAGCCATGGAGCCCCTGGCTGCAGCTTCAGACTTTGCCAAAGGCTGAAGTGGGGAGTCGATTCCCATGTGCAGTTAGTCTGAGAGTCCCAAGGGAAGGAAGTTCTTTAGCTTGTCTTTGAATGTCCTGTCCCCATGCTTGGGAAGAGATGGGCATGGACAGGATGTCATAGGATCTGTGTTCCTTGCAGATTCTGACAGTTCCCCACGTGAAGCTCAGCTGGCCTTTCAGTCCTTCAGGTTTTGAATGGGGACTTGTGTGTCACGGTACAGAAGCTGGGCAGGCCCAGAATGTTCTTGCCTTGGCCGTGTTATGCAAATGAAGTGCACCAGCTCGCCTACCTCACTGTGTCCCCATGTGCTTCCACAGGCCCTCACACCAGGGTCCTCTATGTTCCAAGGCTCAAGTAAGAATCACAAAGAGGCACGTGCTGCCTAGCTATTGTCTTCTTCTCTCTCCTTTTCACTGTAATGACAGCAGTTTTTATACATTTTAAAAGAACACACACACACACACACACACACACACACACACACACACACACACACAACTCTAGAGGCCAGCAATATGGGTCAATGCATAAAGATGCTTGCCACCAAGCCTGACAACTTGAGTTCAGTCTCTGAGATCCACATTGTGGGAGGAAAGAACTGGCTCCTGAAAGCTGTCCTCTGATCTCCATAGGCATGCTGTGACATGTGTGACCTGTACACACACTAAATACATGAATAAATAGACATAATACAAAGTTGGCTTCCCAGCTTCCCATGTAACTAGAAGTAGCCAACAAAATGAAGCCAGAAGCCAGGCGGTGGTGGCACATACCTTTAATTCCAGCACTCGGGAGGCAGAGGCAGGCGGATTTCTGTGAGTTCGAGGCCAGCCTGGTCTACAGAGCAAGATCCAGGACAGGCTCCAAAACTACACAGAAAAACCCTGTCTTGAAAACCAAAACCAAAACAAAACCAGACAAAATGGAGGCAGAAGTCATTGTTCTTGCACCCAGAGCAGCTTCTGAGGGTCCAGTTCATCGGCGCCCAGAGCAGCCTCTGAGGGTCCAGTTCATCGGCGCCCAGAGCAGCCTCTGAGGGTCCAGTTCATCGGCGCCCAGAGCAGCTTCTGAGGGTCCAGTTCATCGGCGCCCAGAGCAGCTTCTGAGGGTCCAGTTCATCGGCGCCCAGAGCAGCTTCTGAGGGTCTAGTTCATCGGCGCCCAGAGCAGCTTCTGAGGGTCCAGTTCATCGGCGCCCAGAGCAGCCTCTGAGGGTCCAGTTCATCGGCGCCCAGAGCAGCCTCTGAGGGTCCAGTTCATCGGCGCCCAGAGCAGCCTCTGAGGGTCCAGTTCATCGGCAGGGTGGAGACTGTGCTACCTCCCCCTCCTCCTCTCGGTCTAGTGCTCCGCCATGGTGGCTGGATTTTGAGCAACCATCCTGTGACCATAAGGCAACCTTGGAACCATCAGACCACGTTTAGTGTGGGTGACCTGAAAGGAGGTGGGACTGGATGACACTGTGGAGCTGCTCACCGTCCATAGAAGGCCCTGGTGGCTTTTTTGTTCCAAGCCACCTGCAGACACCATGCAATGCTGAGTGTCGACTACAGTCCTAACAAGAGTCAAAGCGGCTCCCTCAATCCAAGCCCTGGGCCAGGTGCTTAGGTCCACCATACCCCACACTCACAACACCACACCAGGCAGGATTACTGCTCACACAGGGAAGTAGGACTACAGGCTAACGGAAGATTTGCCAAAGCCATGCAGCCAATGACCAATAAGCTTGGTCCTAGAGCAAGACCTATTCGACCCCAAAGCCTATGTCCTTCCTTCTGCCCAACGCCTCCCCTGCCCTCTGAAACTAAAGCAATGCCCTTCTCAAGCCATCCTAGGACTTCAGGTTTGCTAAAGTGGCTGGCAACAGTGGCCACCTAGACATGGGTTTACCATCTTACCAAGACTGGAAGGTTGGTAGCAGTCTCCATAAACTGCATCTGGAGAAGCCTTTAGCAAAATGTGGCTTCCAACTCACGGTGCCCAATTATTTGCTTTAGTGGAGTGTGGCTTTGAGGTGCAGGGTAGGGTGTTAAAACAAGAGGTGACAGCAGGGCCGAGGGCCGTCAGAGACTTCCTTCTGAGGTGGCTGTGCCACAGAGAACTGCAATTGAGCAGCTCCCTGCTGTCCAGATCACGTTTGCTGAAGAGATCTAGGGTCATCTGCTCCGCATGGCTGCCTGGGTCGTATCAGACCTGTGCAGGCCCCGGCGCTCGCTGGCCCTCTCCCTCCCTCCCTCCCTCCCCCCTCCTCTCTCTCCCTCCCCCTCCTCTGTGTGTGTTTGAATTTATAGAAATATATGTAAAATTTTGTGGCATTCTTTAACCATTGCAGAAAGTAACTAACATTTATTAATCACTTACCATATACTAGGTGTTTCCCTGTGGTCCTGATTAATTCTATACATAACACACACATATGCACACACACACATGCATGCACACACACACATGCACACACGCACACACACACATGTGCACACACACACACTCGCACACACATGCGCGCACACACACATACCCCTATGGCCTGTGTGGCTGCATTCCACTCTATAGGCTAAGACCTCCAGGTCCAGGGTAGTCATGAACTCACCTGTGTTGCCCCTAAAGTGTTCCAAAGGGAGGAGGCAATGAATGAACCCTCAAAGATGGACAGTAAGAGACAACTGTTTACTTTGTAGGCTACAGAAAAACCTCTCTCCTAGTTTATGTTTTACCTTTAAAACTCATGCAAGTTTTGTATAGCACACACTATAAGCATGCTATTTTAATATTAGAACAACTGTACTATATGATTTATCAGACTAATTATTAAACTTTTCACTCCAGAAATTCAGTGTGGAATGACATGCCTTTGTGAACTCAGCCTCAGCCAGGCTGCTCCACTGGGAGAATGCACGTTAAACACAGGCTGGTCGGACACCCACGAGCAATCACTACTAAGTGTTGACAGACCTGGTTCAAGGTCAGAGTCCGCAGTTGGAATCTGGTTGAGGAAGTCCCCTATTCCAGTCTCACTCTGTTTCTCTGAAGAAACACTTGGACCAGAAGCAGCTTAGCAGGAGAAAGGATTTGTTTGGCTTATACTTCCAGGTAGTGGTCCATCTTTGAGGGAAGTCAGGGCAGAAACTCAAGGAGGTACTTGAAGCAGAAAACATGGAGGAACGCTGCTACTTGGTTTGCTGGCTGGCTGGCTCACAGATTGCTGCTCAGCTAGCTTTCTTATACAACCTAGGACTGCCTGCCTCGAGACGGCATCCCCAGTGTAATGGGCCCCCCTGTGCAGGTTAATACTTCAGACACCCACACAGACATGCCTACAGGCCAGTCTGATTCAGACTTCCCTCCAAGTGACGACACTAACGAGGATATCCCCTGAGGGTTCATGTGTGGAGTCATGGACCTCAGAGTGCTGTTACTCAGGGGTGGCATATTTAGGAGGCAGAGCTTGTCAAGGTCTTTAGGTCATTGGGCATGAGCCCTGGAGAATACAAGTGGGACCCTGAATTGTTATAAGAATGAGCCTAACTCCAATTTGCTCTGATCATCTCTGGACATGATCTTTCTCCTGAACATGCCTCCCCTGTGATATCATCTGCCATCAGACTCTTAACAAAGACCTATCTAACAGTGCCGCTAACTTAAACTACTGTGAGCTGAGTGAAGCCATTTTTTTTAAATAAGGTTATCCAGCTTCAGGTATCCTGTCATAACAACAATAAAAATGTCTACTGTGTAGTTCACAATTCTTTTGGGGGTGTGTGCATGTGTGTGCATGTGTGTGGATGGGTGCAAACACCTACACGTGTGTGTATGGAGACCAGAGGTAGGTTTTGAGTGTCTTCCTCTACTATAATCCACCTTATATTTTGAGACAGGCTCTTCACTGAACCTGGAGTTTTCTTCTTTTCTAGAATGACTTGCCAGCAAGCTCTTATCTTGCCCTGTCCACCATTCCTGGTGCTGGAATTACTATTGCATGCTACCATGCCTGGCTTTCATGTGGGTGCCAGGGATTTGAACTCAGGTCCTCATTCTTAAGTATCAAGAGCATTACTATGAATTACCTCCCTCAGCCCCGTAATTGCTTGTTTTAATAATGAACCTACAATTTAAATGTCATGAGCAGAGCATTCATTAACTCATTTGACAAGAGTCTACATTATGTCAGGATCAGTGCCAGCCCTGAGGTGAATACAGCTTCAAATAGGGTACCAGTTCAATACTATGGTCTCCTAAGAGCAGTCAAGGGCCACATGGCATTCAGCTGAGTGACCAGACTCCACCCTCTCCAAAGCTCAAGAAAGGAAGCTGATCTCACTAACCTTATGAAGGTCCGAAAGCCAGTCGGTCCCAACTTCATTGTCCCCTTGATTCCCAGGAACCGGATAAACAAATTAGCCATCCTGTCTACCAGGCGCAGGTAGTTGAACTGCTTGGCATACTTGGGGAACACCTGTTTGAGGCAAATCGAGGGCAGGTGGGCTTCAGGGTTGGAGTCGGGGTCACCGGTCATCTCACAGTCCAGATCTTCCTTCCCAGTGACAGGCTTTTCAGGATGCTGAGACCTGAAATACACAAGGCACTCATGACACGCTGCCTTCCTCCAACGGCTTCCTTCCCTTGAGATGTACAGTAGCTCCAGGGGATTGGTGTTATACAGTTTCTATTTTGTAGACTAGAAAACTGACCTCTGGGAAGTGGCCTGTTCAGGCTCACACAGCTTCTGTATGGTGAAGTCAAGGCTTAAACCCAGGGCAGAGCCAGGACTGGAAACACAGGTTCCCTCCATCCTGCCAGCCCGGCTTTGCCTCTGCTCACGATTCAAGAGACTACTCCATTGAGAGCAGTCTGGATTTGATTTCAAACTCCTACTTATGGGTAGTAATTGAATAATTAAGAAATGGGAAAAAAATCTCACTGAGGGTTGGCAAGAAGCCACGGGCGCAGTTCAGTGAACAACTTGCAGAGACTCTTCCATTCCCAGCCCTAGGAACACGGACAATTTCCTGTCTTAACTGTTTATTCGGAGCTCATACAGAAAATGACAAGTTTTGTGTGTTTTATTCTGAAATTATTCTGATAATCAAGGAAATGATTTATCTATCTACCTCTAGCTGGAAATGGTCTCAGTTTCTTCTTGCCTCCAGCATGACACAGCCCTTCCCCCACCCAGAGTCTGTCCTATCTCCTTGGTATTTCACTACCAGATGTCTGCCAGTTCCCCAGGGGGGAAAAATCAGAATAAATGCCAACTCTTCCTCTGTCTCCACAGTCAATGCTTGATCACTATAGTCCCCAAGTCAGCTCTCACAGGCCAGGGTTCTCCCATGCTGGAAGAGACTCCACGACCACAGCAACCTTTATACAGGAAAACATTTAATTGGTGCTGGCTTACACTTCAGAGGTTTAGTCCATTATTGTCATGGTGGGGGGTGGGAGGAAGCATGACGACACACAGGCAGACATGGTGCTGGAGGAGGAGCTGAGAGTCCTGCATCCAGATCAGCAGGCAGCAGAAGAGAGAGAGAGAGAGAGAGAGAGAGAGAGAGAGAGAGAGAGAGAGAGAGAGAGAGAGAGAGAGAGAGAGAGAGAGCCACTGGGCCTGGTGTGGGCTTCTGAAACATCAAAATCCACTTCCTCCAACAAGTCCATATCTCCACCTATGGGGGTCATTTTAACTCAAACCACCATACAATGCAACAAATTTAATGAAAGTTGCCTCCCATTCTCTGCTCCCAGGAGCCTAATACACACCACATCCTTAGACATGAGTTGGCTGGGATGTGGCTCACAGAACACTGAGGGGCTGGCTGACCTGTGACTCACTGAAGTATGTGGGGAACAGAGAGACGTGTCCAAGGAACAGAATGGGATATGAAAGAATGTCATTGGTGTGGCCAAAGAGACATCTTGGGGTGGAGGTAGTGTAGTATAGAAATGCACCACACAGCCAGGGCCAGGGAGAAGCAGGGACAGGGACACCATGATGGTCTAGTGGGGACTGCTGGAAGTGGGAACGTTGACATGAGGCTGTTTAAAGAGAAGAATTACAAGAAGCCAATACTGAGTTTAACACCCTGAGATATGTGTTGAACACATCTGTTTTGGCTTAGATGGGACTTATTAACCATGTGCAGTGTTCAGGACTTGGTCTTAGCATGATGACAGCAGGTGGCGGTGGTTTTCTGTGGACCTGGTCTGGGTGGGACAGGAGTCAAGAAAGGGTGGAGTTTGAAGGAGAGAGAAGCATTGAATGAGGAGTTGGGAACTCAGGGGCGTGGACTCAGGCGCCGGGCCAGACCAAAGGACAGCAGTGTGGAGGGTGACACTCAAGGCCTGGAGGAGAAGGGAGCCCTGCCAGTGAGGAGCTGGAAACAAGGAGGTCTGGGAAAAAGCACAGATGGCAGGATGAGGCCCTTGTGAGGAGGCGGGTATCTCAGACAAGGCTGGAGAGGAAGTAGGCCAGTCAGGTGCGCTGGTTGCCACAGGGCTAAGCATGTTGGCATATGCCCATAATCCCAGCACTTGGGAGAAAGCAACAGGAGAATTGTAAATTCTAGGGCAGCCTGGGCTACATTGTAAGTTTAGGGCCAGCCAGAGGTACATAGTGAGACCTTGTCTCAAAACTGAAAATAAATAAAATGAAAGCCACTCAGGTGCCAGAATGGAGAATGGGAACGGCAAACCCAGAACCACGGAGGTTTGAATGAAAACGGCCCCATAAGCCCACAGGGGGTGGGTGGCACTATTAGGAGGTGTGGCCTTGTTGGAGGAGGTGCATCACTCGGGGTGGGTTTTGATGTTTCAGAAGCCCACACCAGGCCCAGTGGCTCGCTCTCTCTCTCTCTCTCTCTCTCTCTCTCTCTCTCTCTCTCTCTCTCTCTCTCTCTCTCTCTCTCTCTTCTGCTGCCTGCTGATCTGGATATGGAACTCTCAGCATCTCCTCCAGCACCATGTCTGCCTGTGTGTCGCCATGCTTCCCCCCACCCCACCATGATGATAATGGACTAAACCTCTGAAGTGTAAGCCAGCCGCAATTAAATGTTTTCCTGTATAAGAGTTGGAGTGAGCCGGGCGTGGTGGCGCACGCCTTTAATCCCAGCACTCGGGAGGCAGAGGCAGGCGGATCTCTGTGAGTTCGAGGCCAGCCTAGGCTACCAAGTGAGCTCCAGGAAAGGCGCAAAGCTACACAGAGAAACCCTGTCTCGAAAAAAACCAAAAAAAAAAAAAAAAAAAAAAAAGAGTTGGAGTGGTCATGGTGTCTCTTTGTAGCAATAGAACCCTGACTAAGACATTGGGAAAGTTTGCTTCTAATAATGACTTAAATGGACAGGAAGAGTCTCAAAGCCATGATGTTTCTTATCCCATAAGTCCCTGGGAATGGGAAAGAAACTTGAGAGACAAACATTGTGTTGGAAAGCTTTGCCCAAGTGGTCCCCTTCTCATACCAGCCCAAGGAGCCAACTTCCAGGGAAGACATGAGTAGAAAGTTCCAGAAGGCCTAGTCACAGTTTCTTTCAAGTGGATCCTAACTTTGGACTCAAAGCAAAGACTGGCAGGGGAACAGAACCAGGCATCACGAAGGAAAATCTCTTTCAGTGTTCAATGGCATGGAGGGTCTGGGTTGCAGAACACTCCCTCCTGCGCACGTGCAGACCAGTTCCTCAGGAGAGGTGAGGATTCTCTAGGACATGCAATTTTTCCTTCAGCAGAAACGGCTTTGTCCCCATCACCTTGAACTTCAGACAGTAAATAAAAGCCAGGTGGTTATTTTTCACATGAAATGAAGTATTTTCCCCATGTCAGTTGTAGGAAGAAAAATGGGGGCGGCAGGTAAACTGACACTCTTACCAGAAATTAGCTCCTAAATTTCTGAATAAGTGGTAGTGGCTGACATTATAAGCACTCAGGAAATTTCATTAAGGGGGACTGGGCGGTGTGCAGAATGAAGGCATGGAGGGATGGAGGCAGCTCAGGGGACCACTCCATCAACAAGCCCGCCTCCAGGGGGTCATCTCATCTGCTCTCCACGCACCTCTGTGGAGGAGCCTGCGACTACAGCCCTGTTCCAGATGGGGAGACTGAGGTCGAGCACAGCATGATATCTCTGAATAAACCACGATTATAAAGCAGTTCTCCAAACAGTTCTCTAGCACCCTTGCTTTCCTATAACCTTATTCTAAAGCACATCATGGTTCACACTGGGACACAAAATTCTAAATACTATTGTTTAATTTTTAAAAACATTAAAAATACCAATTGCCTTTAATCTCATCTACCTACCTACCTACCTACTTATCTATCTATCTATCTATCTATCTATCTATCTATCTATCTATCTATCATCTATCTATCTATCTATCTATCTATCTATCTATCTATCTATCTATCTATCATCTATCTATTTTCTTTGATATTCCTCCTCAGTTAGAGATCTAATGGCCGCATGATTTGTCATCTGCCCGAACAGAACCCCGGGTTCGGCCTCCTCCCTGGATGAGGTGGCTCCTCTCCCAAACACAGATGTTGCGGTGTGTTAACTGCAGGTGGCTTTGGAAACATTCTATCCAGAAAGATTTTTTTTTGTTCTTGTGTGAAACATACATAAAAGCCACCATTTAAACCATTTTAAAGTGTACAGTTCAGTGGTTTTAGATCTTTCATGAGGTTTTATCACTGCCATCTAGTTCTAGAACATTTCACAACAGAAATCAGAGAAGAAATTTTAACCTAGGTAGACAGGATTGGGGCTATGTAGTAGCAGGTTGTTTAAAACAGCACATAGTCCAGGTGGCTGTCTTAGATTGGACTGCCATGATGATGGGGACCTCATCAGCTCCACCCAGACTAGACACATCTTCCTCAGGTCACCCTAGAGGATGAGGATGCCCTCTTCCCGAGACTTCTGTCTATTGCTGCCCAGCATGCACCTGTCCCTCATCCTCCAAGGCTTCTGTACCTCCGATGGCTGCCCTCCCAGACACCAGTGTCCCTTCACAGACCTCAGAACCACAGCTTCTGAGGGAAGTGATTTCCTTCACCTGGAAGTGCTAAAGATGCAGCTGATATATAAGAGGAAATAAAAGGATGAGGGATGGCATCTTTGCTGGAGATAATTGCAATTATCACACCGAGACCCAAGCCATCACAAATACTGTAAAAATCCTGTTTTTACTTAATAGCATTTTAATAGAAATGTCAGGCTTTTGGAATAAAAGTGACTGCTAAAGAAAGCATAAATCAAGTTTACTAGTCCTTTGGGATCGTTTCTGGAAAAAAATTGAATTTGGTATATCCTTGATTCATTAAAACAGGGGAAAGGATCCTGGAATGTTTTATCTATTATCATTTTTCAAGCAAAGTAGAATTCTTTTTCATTGAAACTCGTGTGAGAAAATCACCTGTCTCTATTTTGTCTGGAAACCTCACTGCTAAAAAATCGCCACCGATTACTGGGGACCTTCTACATGTCAAGAATTGAGCTAATCAGTTTACCTTTGTAATCCCATTGTTTCCAATAACAGGGCTCTGAAGTAGGTGGAAACCATTTCCCCTTCTCAGGGTGGCCGGGTGACACTTGCCCAGGCTCACTCGATCGGCTGAGGGATCCGCATTGGCTCTAGGACCCCCCCCCCATGCCCAAGTCAAGCTCGCCATGCAGTTCATGTGCTTTTCAATTTAAATCAAATCAGAGACTTTTCTTCTCTATAAGCTATATATAGTCCTGGAGATTAACAAAAGTGGGGAGGTAGATGTGGCAAGATCAAATCCTAGTTTCACAGGAGTTGCTTGGATTCCCTCTAGAGGAATAACTTCCATCTCTTGTTAATACGCCTTCAGTCACTTTCCACCCCTGAGATATTTCCCAAGCACTGGTATGTCCCAGGGGCCTTGGATACATAGGTGAGGTGGACAGAATCCCTGCTGCCCAGAGGCATGTGACTGAATGGGGATAGAGAGAGGCCCATACATGAACCACACTGGTAGTGTCATGTCCAGGTGGCCAACATGGGTTTTGATCTCGATTCTGACTTCTAGAATGGGGGACGATGAGGCAGAGAGCAGCCAGGCCACATGCTGGCAAAGCTGTGTCCAGACAGGGTGCCCTGGGCACAGGGGCTCTAGGGATGGACGCAGGCCTCTTTCTGTCCATCACTAGGTTTCAGATGTGCACGAAGTGCACCTCTGTCCATGAAGAAATGCTAACCACGCACCATGCAGTGCCTTAAATTAGGACCCGCAGCTAATTTGAAGTGTCTCGGGATGAAGTCACTAAAAATAAATGTAACTACCAGAAAACCCAGCTCTGTCACTTGAAAAAGCTCTGCCATGACAGAGCCCCATTTGCTTGATGGGTGATATGACGCAGTTTGAAGAGGAGGTACAGAATGTGGATGGACTGGGCACATGTTTCCGAGAGATGAGGGAAGAACTGAAAGAGAAGTCTCTGCTCGACACATTCAAGTCCATTTAAGAGCCAGACCCAGGCCAAGGATGGCCCTACCTGCCTCCACCCTGTTCCTCCCCCAAACCCTGGCCACTCCCACCTCACTTGGTCTCTGAGGCAGGATGTAGCCTCACCAGCAACAAGCGCACTGATGACACCATTACTGCCAAGCAGGTTCAAAGTATGTATTCTCCATAAAATCTCACAGAGTGGGTGTTCTCATACAATCCATCCTAACTGCAGCCTCCTCTCCTTCAAATCCCCCTCACCCCCGCCAGATCCACTGCTCCTCTGTTTCCCTTCAGAAAAGAGCAGCCCTCCCAGAGATATCAACCGAACGGCATAACAAGATGCAATAAGACTAGGCCTATGCCCTCATGTCAAGGCTGGACGAGGCAGTCCAGTAGGAGGAAATAGGTCCTATAAGCAGGCAAGAGAATCACACACCCTTATTTGCATTGTTAGGAGTCCAACAAAAACCTCAAGCTAAAGAACAGCAGCATGTATGCAAAGGGGCTGGAATAGACCCATGACAAAGTGGATGTTATATTCCTACTTTACAGAAAGGGGAACCAAGACACAGGAAGACAAATCAATGCATGGTGAAGCCAGGATAGAAAAATATGCATATATATCTACATGGTTGTATACACATGTAAACATGCATGTAAATCTAGATTCCACATATGAGGGAAAACGTGATATTTTAGGTGGCTCCATTTTAGAAATGAGGGAGATGTGTTCAGAAAAGCTGACCGACCACCTTGAACCCAGAGCTGTTTCGGTTCAAAACTGGGTGCTTTCTTTTCATTTTCTTAGCTGGACTAATTTTCTGTCTCCTTATGGAGAGAATCTCTTACTTTATGCTATAAAGAAGGCTTAATGGGGAGAATGGATGAGGGTGGGTACAGCCTGTGCCAGCACGAAATGGGGGTGCTGCTTAAGATCTAACTTCAACCTTCTCTGAGGCACCAAGATGAACTAGCGAGGCAGCTTCTGGGAGGGTCGACTGCTCGTCTGGATGCAGTTGCCCAATTTTGCTTGCCGAGCAAATCAGTTTGTTACTTGACTATCCTGGGCTCTTGTAACTCGTGACGCGGAGCGTTTGTGGAATGCAGAGTATCAATGCGGAGGCAACGGCAGCGCATCTCTGTCCGTGCTGTGGGATGCGTCCTGGAGCCATGGCCTGGGCTGGCTGCTGGAGCGTTTTCTCGCGTGGTCAGACAATGAACTGCAGAAGGACAAATGGGAGGACACAGTCTCCTGGCCACTTCCCCAGGCCTGAAGGCAAGTCTTTTCAGCACTGGAGAGCCCTTTGGGGGTCACTGGGTCCAGCCCTGCTGTTCAGCTCATTTTCCACAGGCCTTGCAGTAAGCTTCCTTGCTGGCAGGGCACGCTTCACGTCAGGTGCCTTCCCTGCTGTCCTTTTGCTATGTTGCAGCGTGCTCGATCGATGGAATGTTCTGTACACACAGCTCAGGCAGCCATGCTACTGCGGCTCCTCTCTAGTGGGGCACGGGCCGGATGATCTGGGTGGTTTGGGGTACAGGAGATTGGTAAATCAAGGAACAGTTGGATCATCTGCTTGAGGCCACCTGACCTTAGGCAAGTCATAATCCCAAAGCTTTATGTAAGACAGAATAATAGTGGTCCTCTAACCCATAGGCCTGATATAAGTAACGGTAAGCAGAGAGAGTGGAGCGTGCACCTTAGCCCCGTGCCTGGATACTGTCGGCCACTTCTACCATAATCACCTTCATCTCGAAGGGCTTACCATGTAGTCACCAGCCAACCACTGAGAGGCAGATGTTCACCAGGAGATCCTGCTCCATGCCTACCTCATGTAACTAGACACAGGATTGCCCCTCACGGCTCCAGCTGCTGGGAGAGTCTCGTTACAGGCTGCCTAGGCCAATGAGACCTGTCTTCTTGTTCTAGCTTAGACTGTGCTCCATGATGCCTCAATGAATAACAAACCACACCTTACCTGATATTTCAATCTTGGCTCAGGATTACTGCTATCATAAAATCCTATGCTGATGGAGGTGTTGCTCCCCGCCCTATACTGGAAGTAGTTAAACACAGGGGTTAGAGGGCACAACGTTTGCCTCATTCTCTTTCTGAAATAAAAGGGAAGCAGAGGCCAGTCTTTGCTTGAGGGGAGACATCTAGTGAGAGACCAAACTCCATCCTCCTGATCCCCTGACTCAGAGTCTTCAGATGAACAAAGGGGAGAAAAACACAGTACATTGAGCAGGAACGCCCTGATGGCAGGAATTCCAAATGATTCTGGGTACTTTGGCCAGGAGGGAAGGTGACACTTTGGCCAGGCTTCACTTTTCTCTGGAACCCAGAGAAAAGCTCTTCAACGTCTGAGCTTGCCGTGAACAGTGTCCTGTCCTGAGGCGTGCTAGCCAGATACCCAAGTGGGATGTTGGAGCCTCATGTCATCTGCTCACTGCCTGCCTTCTCTCCCTCCTGACATTCCCTCCCTTGGCAAATGTGCTTGCTAATCACTCATGTGTTCCATCTTTTCTGTATCTTTTTCTACAACTTTCTGGGGGGAAAAAGCATCACTCCTTTGTCCATAACCTTCCTGACTTTGTACATCATCATTATACTATTTTTTGTTGTTTGCTTTGTTTTTTGAGACAAGGTTTCTCTGTGTAGCCTTGGCTGTCCTGGAACTCACTCTGTAGCCCAGGCTGGCCTTGAACTCACAGAGATCCATCTGCCTCTGCCTCCTGAGTGCTGGGATTAAAGGTGTGCACCACTATGCCTGACATCATATTCTTGATCACTTTCAACATTGTTATCTTCATTATCCTCTCCATCAAGTTCATCACCTTCATCACACCATCCTCACCATCATCACACCATCCTCACCATCATCACACCATCCTCACCATTGTCACACCATCCTCACCATCATCACACCATCCTCTCCATCACCTTCATCACCATCATCACACCATCATCACCATCACCATCCTCACCATCACCTTCATCACACCATCCTCACCTTCATCACACCATCCTCTCCATCACCATCCTCACCATCATCACACCATCCTCTCCATCACCTTTATCACCATCCTCACCATCACCTTCATCACCATCACCATCATGGCCAGGATCATTTATACCACCATCACTATTTTCAGCATTGTTACCACCATCATCACAATTGTCATGGTCACAGTCATTTCGGCCACCACCACCATCTTCGTGGTCATCACCGTGACCACCTCCAGCTGCCATTGTCATCATCATTGCTGTCATCATCATCAGCTTCATCACTACCATTATCATAAACTTCACTGAGGACTTATTCTCTGACTTTCAGGATGCAAAGAATGCAACACACTTGTTTTTCTTTCTTCAAAGAACGTATCAAGCTTAAATGACTAATTTTTTAATTGTCCATGGAACATGTTTCTTTTTGAAAAACTCCAGAAGGGCAGGCTCTGCAGCTGCTGAGTCTGTGACTAAAGTTATTGCCTCCACGAAGCCTCATTGTGCACACACCTTGCCGTGAGCATAGTCACATTTGAATGAGTTCGTACAACACTAATTAACCAGACCCAACGACTAACCTGAGTTTCTATCTGGTGACCCCGAGGCTTAGGTACACTAGTGCCTTCAATGATGAGGCTGGGATTGGAGCGCTATGCCATACCCCACATTCCTAACTCCTACACACCTCTACTTCTGGTTGCACAATGAATCTTTCTTCCCGCTTTTCTCTCTCAGTCACTGCAAGATCCCGCATGCATTCTGGGAAACGAAAATTTCCTAGTGGCTTCAGCAAGAGCCGATGTGACAATTGTAATCAGTGGTTGTATTAGCCCGTTCCACCACCTCCAGAATTAGCAGAAAGGCTAACTTGAGCTTTCATTGTGCAGCTCTGCTAATGAAGGGATCCTCTTAATTACACACCCAGTGCAAGGCTGCAACACAAAACAGTTTAGTATTTAAACACAGTTCTGTGTCAAAGTAGGGGCTGCGTGAATGTGGGGGAAGTGGGGACAGCCACGTGTAGACGGCAGTCTTTGCTAAGGCTGGCTTTCTTTTTCTGCATCCAGTGCCACCCAAGCCCAGTTCATTGTCTCTCTCGGACTGCTGTGTGTCCCAGGAGTCCTCATTCACTGGTTTCACAGCACTCTACCAGGCTAGAGAGTAACAGCTCTGATGACTGACTGATTGACTTGCCAGGAGCATTCTCTCAACATCATGGTGCCAGCACATCTACCTCAACCCTGAAGGACAGGTGTAACCCCAAATCACCTTCACTCAGTGACATGGGGCTCACAGCATTTGCACCCCACTTCCTTTGTGAGCCACTCAGTAGGGGTTCTGTGTTAATGTGAGGGAGCCCTTCCGGGACAAACCATTCTCAGGCAAGGACACCCTGCTCCTGGGTGTGCATCTGGTCCCTCTCCAGTAGACCAGCAATTCCATTATGTGCTAAGTGTCAGGCTTGTGGCTTCCAGATCCACACCTCATGCCCAGGGATGTATGAAGGCACCTAGGTCTGGCAGGCAGATGCCCTGTGTACCCTTCATCCCCAGTCAGGTTCTGACCCCATTTGTCCTTCATAGCTCCATGTAGAGACCAGCCACAGCCTCTTTCCCCCTCCCACTCAGAAGTACATTTCCTGCACTTTCATGGTACTTCTTGGTGGAATGTATCATTTTCTGAACTTGTAACACGGCCATTTCTCCTGAAAGACTGCTGGAAACGAATTGATTTGTATTTCCCTCGTCTCTGTCCGTTTCACACACGTGAGGAAGGCCTGCTGGTGGGATGGCTGCACAAGCCATGTGTTCCTGAACGCTTATGACAGGAAGAATCCGGGGTGGTTCTGGCTGAGGGCATGCATGCCATTCGCTGGATGTCATTTTCAGGGAAGCATTCACCTTCCTTTAGATTAACTATATGGTTAATATAGTGAATAACTCATGACGATAAACGTAACTGGATCCATCTTGTACTAACTGTATGACTATTAGGAAATTGTGTTATTGCTCAGCCTCAGTTTCCCTTTGGTGAAATGGAGATGGACATACAGTCTGGCTCTCAGAGCTGTGGAGAGCCTCAATGGGAGTACGAAAAAAAGGGGCTGGCATCCTGGCTGAATCACGGCACAGGGAAAGCTGCTGTCACTCACAGGACGTGTGTGTGTGTGCGTGTGCGTGTGTGTGTGTGTGTGTGTGTGTGTGTGTGTGTGTGCGAGTGTGTGTGCGTGTGTGTGTGTGTGTGTGTGTGCGTGTGTGTGTGTGCGCATGTGCACATGCAGGTATATGTGTGAGTGTGAGTGAAAGACAGACAGACAGACAGATAGGTAGATAGACAGACAGAGTCTTGTTAGGTAGCTCAAGATCCTCCTGCCTCAGCTTCCCAAGTGCTGCATGTCCCACTGGACACATATTTATCAAGTACCCACTCTGAAGTGAGGGACGAAAGGTCAGTTCAAGACCACTTTCTCCATAAAAGTCCACCTCCTCCTCCAGTCTACAATCTCCTTCCCTTAAAGAACTCTGGCCCTAATGAAATCCAGTGTTTTCTTCTGATGTTGTTTTGTTTTGAATTAGCTAATAAGTTAGATGTGCATATTAGCCATCAGGTCCAGAGAGAAAGTCTGACTTTTTCCTTTATGCGATTTTGAATTCCCCTAACAGAGTTGTTGTCAAAATCCATTAAAGTATTTAATTTCTCTTGTTACTGCTCAATTCCAGACAGTGTGCTGTGGTGCTTCTCAGAGAAGCACTGAATGTTTAGTTATGGCGGTACATTTTCAGATGATATCTCCTTGATGGACTTAGACTCTAGAGAGACCACACCGAACTTGAGTACAGGGTAAGTTGAGGAGGTTGGGCGGTAAGACATGTGGAGATCAAGCAGGCTCGCGCTGTCATTTACCAGCTGAGTGACCTCAGGAAAGGGACTTAACCTCTCTGGGCATCCATTTCCTCATCTGAAAGTGGCGACAGTGCCCAGCCGACGGGGTCTCAGAAGTTCTGAATGGAGTACCAACTATAGAGAGCCCGGGAGAATGCCAGACACGCCACTGGTCCTCAATACAAGACAGTTTAAAGTCTCAAGGACTGAAGATACAGACTGTGAGCCTCCATGTGGGTGCTGGGGATCCAACCTAAGTCCTCTAGAACAACAGCCAGAACTCTTAACCACCGAACTATCTCGCCAGCCACCCCCAATCTTATGTTCTGAGACAAGATCTCTCACTGACTACCTAACTTGCCAGTTAGGTAGGGACCCACCTATCTCCATCTCCCTGGCATAGAAATTATGAGCATGTATCAGTGCACCCAACTGTTTCTGTGAGCACTGGTGTTTGAACTCAGGGCCTCACACTTGTGCAGAAAGCACCTTACCCCCTAAGCTTTCTCCCCAGGTCTCTTGACATCTCTCAAACAGTAACTCCTACTAACACCCATTCATTCAAATCAGTTCATAGCTACTGGACTGGATTCAATGAGTAGGCAAAGGTTTCCATGCCAACAGGAATATGGTGTGGACCTCCTTCCCCAAGATGGGGAGACAAAGTCTTCACCATCCAGTTTCACTATTAACAAGTAGGCACTGAAGTCAGAGCTTGCCTCTTCCTCAGTTGTCATGACAACAACTAGCGACCCATCACACACACACACACACACACACACACACACACACACACACACACACCAAACACACATGCCACATGCAGTAGGGTGGGATGTGTGGAAAGTGGTGGTCCAGGAGCAGGGACAACTTCTGTCCAGGGAACTCCCCAGTGTTCACATGAGGCATACTGTCACCTGTTTTTAATATAAAACAAAACCAGCAAAAGTATCTTTTGTCAGGAGGACTTACAGCTTTTAACATGCAGACAGACCCTTGGGTGATTCTGGGGAGACCCACAGCCCTCCTCAGTGCCATCAAGGCATTGCTGGAGAGTGAGCATCAGAGAGGCTGGGATGGCTTCCTGGGTCTCGCTTGCTGATGCTGACCCTTGCTGGCCCAGGCTCAGAGTACACTTCCTATCCCAGACTGGATGCGACCTGACCAGCCCTCTGGAACAGCAGAGAACAGTATGCCCATTTTCTGGCAAGACTGAGCATTGGTGACCACTGCGTCTAGATGCTAGCTGGCTTGTTTTCCCTTTTCAAGACTGCTCTCTGCCTCCGCACTGCAGGGAGCACAGAATCCGCCCAAACAGGTTTAATTTTCTTCCTCTCACTCTGGCTCCATGTAGCTTTTAAAAGTCACCTTCTAAGCCCAACACCTGCAGACAAATCCACGCAGATGTCCCACCTGCATCTCAGGGAGTCCAGCCTTCCAAGCTGAACACAATTTGTTTCCCAGAACCCGAGTCTTGCTGGTTCTTGTTGTTATTGGCAACTTCACCAGCGCAGTGAGCCAAGCCTCAAAACCCTGAAGTTAGCTGTGGTTCCTTCCTTGTGCTCACCCTGGTTTCTGGGGAGCTGCATTAGGAGGTAGGCTGCCCCTGCCCTCTTCCATTCGGAGGCCCTGATTCTGGATTGGAAAGCATTGAGTGAGGTGGTCAGCGGTGAAGGCCAGGATGCCTGGGCTCTGTGTGTGTGCATGCTTACATCCCAAGCACGCTGCTCTCGGAGGCTCCTAGGATTTCCACCTTCCAGATGGGACACAATTTGCCCAACACTATTCAGAGTAGAACAGTGTAGATCTGCCTGACTCACAACCAGCCTTCAACCCCCACTCCCAGGCACCCAGGAGTCTCCCTCCCTCCCTCCTCCCTCCCTCCCTCCCTCCCTCCCTCCCTCCCTCCCTCCCTCCCTCCCTCCCTCCCTCCCTCCCTCTCTCCCTCCCTCCCTCCCTCTCTCCCTCCCTCCCTCTCTCCCTCCCTCCCTCCCTCCCTCCCTCCCTCTCTCCCTCCCTCCCTCTCTCCCTCCCTCCCTCTCTCCCTCCCTCCCTCCCTCATTTGATTTGTTTGAGGCAGGATCTCCCTACTACCTACCCCAGGCTGGGCTTGAACTTACAATCCTCTGCCTCTTGAGTGCTGGGATTCCACATGTGCACCATTACACCTAGCTCAGCATGAGTGTGTTAGCCAAAGTGTCTGGCATCTCTTCTCTTGACTATGTGCTGACACCATGACTCTAGAGCTAGCCCCGTGCATCTGAGATGAGCAAGCAGCCTATTGGAGCTTCATGGAGGATGCTAGTTCAGGGCCAGTCAGCCTGTATTCTACTCCATACTGCAGGATGCTTCTCTCCTCCTCCTCCTCTCTTCTTTTTTTGGGAATCTCACATGCATAGCATGTCATTGTGATCAAATCCACCTCCATCCCTCCCTTCCCACTCTTCCCGTCCCCTCCCCCCCTCCTCTATTCCTCCCACTGCTATTTTCTCTGAATTTCATTCAGGCAGCCCTTTATAAACCCCCTGGGTCCACTTCCTGCGGCCTGTATGTGCATGGGTGTAGGGTCACCTGCTGGAGCATGGCTCAGGGGCCAGATCCCTGAAGAAATCTGACTCTCCCCCATCAGTTTCCAACAGTCCCTCAGCTGTTCACCTCCCTGTTCACACTGGATGTTGGGTAGGTTTTGCACATGCTGTTAAAGCACTCTGAGTCGACATGTGCAACTGCCCTGTGTGGCCAGGAGACACTGTTCCGCTGTAGTCATCCACCACCTCTGGCTCTTACACCCTTTCTGCCCAACTCCATGATAATCTTGTAGCCTTGGGAGGAGCGGGTATGATTAAATATAGATACAGCCATTTAGGGCTGAATAACCCATAGTCACATTGACCAGTTGTAGAGAGACCATATCTTGTTGTATGATCCTAGCAAGGCAACCTTGAAGAAACTACTAGTTAAGGGCTAACTGACTGTAGTGGGCTGAGCTATGCCCCACCTTCTAGATTTGCCCAGTTCTAATCCCTATGACTGTTACTGCCTGAGCCCCTACCAGGACAGTCTTTGCAGATAAAACCAAGTCAAAGGTTTTGAGATCATCTGGATTTAGAGAGGGGCATCCATGCTGACACACACAGAGGGAAGGGCCACATGAACCTGTACATAGACAGGGACTGAAGTGCTGTGGGATGATCCTTCTGTACGCTGTGAATACGTATTGCTCTCATTGGTTAATAATAAAGCTGTTTGGCCTATAGCAAGGCAGGATAAAGTCAGGCAGGACAATCAAACTGAGGACCTGGGTGAAGAGGGGAGGAGTCAAAAGAGATGCCAGAGAGCTGCTCAAGAAGATGCCAGAGGACTGGCCCATTGCCATGGGCCACATGGCAATGATGGGTGATGTCGCTCTGTATGCCATGAATGTGTTGCTCTGATTGGTTGATAAATAAAACACTGATTAGCCAGTAGCCAGGCAGGAAGTATAGGCAGGATAAACAGACAAAGAGAATTCTGGGAACAGGAAGGCTGAGTCAGGAGATACCAGCCCGCCATCCAGGGAGCAGATGTAATCACACACAGGTAAAGCCACGGAACACATAGTGACATATAGATGAACAGAAATGGGCTGAGTTTAAGTGTAAGAGCTAGTCAGTAGTAAGCCTGAGCTAATGGCTGAGCAGTTTTAAATAATATAAGCCTCTGTGTGTTTACTTGGGTCTGAGCAGCTGCAGACTGGGCAGGACACAGGAAAACTTCAACTACATGACCATACATAGATTAATAGAAATAGGTTAATTTAAATGTAATAACTAGTTAGTAATAAGTCTGAGCTATTGATTGAGCACTTTGTAATTAATATAAGCTTTTGTGTGTTTATTTGGGACCCGGTGGTCAGGACTGAAAGCTGCATCTCTGTTTACATTGGAGTGATGGCGTTACCAAGGAACAAGCCAAAGACCCAAAGCTACCTCTCTCTACTGCATCAGAAAAGCTGTGTCCCCATGATTTTCACACAGGGTCCAGAACCACAAGGGGATCCATTTCTGTGGCTTTGTGGCCCCTGTCTGTTGTGACCTGTTGAGGTAGTCCTAAGTAACAAACAATAGACCTCAACAGTGCGCTCTCTGGGATGGATGGTCACAGCAAATTATTCTGCAATAATGTAGACACAGCTCCAACAGGACCTGGTGCACAATGAGTCCTGCATGAAAGTCAGGTGTGCAGAACTACTCTAGAACAGTCCCAGGCAATGCTTGGAAACATCTTCCCCAGGCACACCTGGCTAGCTGCTGCTGCCTCCATTCTCAGACTGGCAAACTTTAACTTTAGATGCTGCGTGCCAGAGAGAGGACCGTCCCCATGAGTCTAGCTGCCAGGGATAAACAGACAGTTCAGAGGCGTTTCTGTCCTTCCAAGGCTGGTGACTAAGTGCTGGCCTATCTCCAGCCTGAGATGATGAGCCTGTCACAGTGGGTTTCACAAAACATCTGGTTCAGAACAAGTTGATTGTCTCAGGCTGGCTCTAGTGATAACAGTATGTTTTTCCTGTACACAGCTGTGACATGTTCACTGAAGCCCAATGTTTCTACACGTAATTTCTCAAGTGGCAGGAGCCCATCAAAGGCGCTGGTGACATGTGGATAGCCTAGGCAGTTTCCTTTGTTGTCACAGACCTGAACAACATGACTGTGGCTTACAGAGACACTGTTGTGGGCGGCTGGGGGAAGGGGACAGCACTCTCTCTAAAACTGGCCCCTCTAACGGTTGTGCCTGATTCCACAGGAGAGTCAGGCCTATGGGCTTCATGCATATGGATGGTAGCCATGGCTGAATGATAACCTGCAATTTCTCTGCCAGTGTTAATCAACTTCGGTTGGTTACTGAGAATTTGACCAGGATATATTACGCCAGCGCACACACCAATGGTCCCTAGGATCCAAACATGGCTTTGCTGGGTTTGATTGAATTCTAGCTTGAGATAAGATCGCACGAAGTGAAGTGTCCCATGTGAGATGGACACACTGTGCCTTGGCATGAGAGAAAGAGAGAGAGAGAGAGAGAGAGAGAGAGAGAGAGAGAGAGAGAGAGAGAGAGAGAGCGCCAGCCAAAAGGAAGACCCAAATAGAAGAGGGACAGATGCTGTCTTCATGCCAAGGAGCAGAGACTCCCAGGGATAGAACAGATCCTCTGAACCTTGGGCACTGGGCTAGCCTGGCATCTGTTGGTCTTCCTAGAACAGTCTACTTGTACCAAGATAGCTATCTGCTCAGGGAGTCAACGGGTCTGGAATGGATCATGCTCTCCAGGTCCCCTGCTGACTTGCAGGTGATGTGGCTCTGAAACGGGCATTCCTTATCCAGTTGTATCCTAGGAGACCACTGTCTGTACCTCTGGGCTCCATCCCCTCTCCAGGTCTTAGTAGCCTGTGTTCTACCTGAATCCCATACCTTTCTTTCCCTTGACAGTCTAAGGCTGGGATCCCCAAATGCCATGGGGGTCAATTCCATCCTGGCTGACAGCTAAGATTCCAAGGCCAAGTGTGAATGGTGCAGAAGGCAGTGTACAAAGCATGCCTTCTCCAATCATTGGACAACCTGAAGACTGTTTCCCAAGAGAAAACAGAGGCTCTGGGCAGTCTTGAGCTCAATGTCCTTGTTCTATAGGCAGACAAGGACTGAGCTCTGGAGATGGAACATGACCTGTCCAAGGTTTCAGGGCTCAAGGGGATTCTCAGATGCCAAGTTTGCTGTGACATTATCCCCAGGTTTCCCCTGGGCTACAATCAGCTCTTTGCAGACAGCAGCTGGTTGGGGTTACCCCTGGCCCTCAGGCAGCAGTACAGGGTCGTTCTAACACAGCAGCTCGTACACATTACTTAGGCCTAACGTGAACCTGCCTCGTGTATACATGTGTCTCAGGCTTAGACACGTCCCTAAAGAGGGATGATTTCAGGACTCTGCTGACCAGCTCTGAGCAGGAACTCTTCCTGCCTGTGACATGATGTGGAAACAGATTATGCAACAGCCAGGGATGCCATGACACGTGGCCATGCTATTTTCTTCCTGTGTATCTATGACTGTTCACACAATGACTACTGCTGCCAGAGGCCATGACCTACAGGCCCTGCCCTGGGGGCTGTATACACCGTCCTACCAAATCTCATCCTCAGGGATTACCAGCCCCTCTCTACAGGTGGGAACTGAGGATCGATCGGGAAGGTTAAGGGTTTGCCCAAGGTCACACATGAGTGCTGGAGCAGGACTCATTTCCATCTGGAGGGTTCTGCCTCAGCCTAGCTCTGCTGGCATGGGAATAGTAATTAACAAATGATAATGGTTTTCTCTATGCAGGGCACAGAAGTGGGGGTGTCCTTAACCCCCCCCGCAGCCCCATGGCTCTACAGGCTTAGAGATGCACAGTGACGTTTCCAGGTAGAGAAGGACAGTCAAAGGTAAAGGCACGAGTGAGGAGCTTTGGCTGGGTACTCCGCATGCCTGACTTTGAGAAAACTGCTTAGAAAACGTTTTAGGGCCGTGAGGTGGCTCATCGGGTAAAGGTGCTTGAGACCAAGCCTGACGGCCTGAGTTCTCTTCCCAGGATCCACATGGTGGGAGAGAGAACCAATTCACACAAGTTGTCCTCACACTTTACACATAACACCCCTGCCACATGAACAAATGAAAATTTAATTTACAATTTTTTTAAGAGAAGGGACTTTTTGACTGTTTATTTCTGAAGTGGTAAACCAAGGCCTGGGAGTGTAGCTTGGCAACAGGGTGCTTGCCCAGCATGAGTGAGGTCCTGCCTTCAGCCCCCAGCACATCAACAAGCAAATTAATATTTGGTAAACCACATATGACTTAAAACTTCCCTTTTAACTCCTCAGTGCCCGATTCGATGATGTCATGGGCAGTCTTTGCTGGGTAGCCACCACCACCACCCACCCCAGAGCCTTTCCTCTTTCCAAATGGAGACTTTGTACCTACAAAACACAGCTCCCTGCTTCCCTCTGAGCAGCCCCTGTTCCACCTTCTTGGGACTTGACCTACACAGATGATTCAGGATTTGCTGTATTCACTTAGCACAGTGCCTTCAGGGCTGTCTTTGTGCATCCCATTAGAATTTCCTTCCATTTGGAGACTGATGGGAATCCATGGTAATGGGCCACACTGGCTTGGCCCTTTGTCTGTCTACTGTAAACAGTGTCTTTGAGAAAGTGTGTGCACTTGGGCAAGTCACGAGTATGCTGGCCACCTTCTTTCCTGGACCTGAGCTCCAGCCTGGCAGGAGGGGGTGTGTCTCTACTTGCCTGATGAGCTAGACACTAGAGAAACTGACTTCCCCTCTCCTCAGGGGTTGAGATGACAAATTAAGTTCTCTCTCTCATCCCCACAGATCCCATGAGATGATGCCATCATGGGTCGCCAACTGAGAGATATCTGAATTCTCACAACCTCTTTGCCGGTCTTGTCGCTATTCATGTCCCCTCCAACACATCCTCCCGATCACAGACAACACAGCCCACCATGTCACCTCTGGCTTTACCTCACCACTCAATCACACCATCATTCTTTTAAAAAAGTTGTTCAAATGAGTCCTTCAAATGAGTGCTGGAGTACTCTGCTAGCATCCTCAGGCACCCAGGGCCTTTCTCTGCTCCATTTTCAACACTGTGCTCTTATCCCTTGGGATTCATGGGGATGTGGTCCAGGATCAGCTGTGGGGACCTCAATTCCAGGATGTTCACGGCTCTTGTGGAAATTGGCATGATATTTACATAGAACATGCTCCTGGATATATGAGGTCATCTCCAAATCATTTACAATACCGAATGGAATGCAAATGCTATATAGAGAATTGATATACTGCATTGTTTAGGAAATTATGGCAAGAAAATGTCTGTACATGCCTAGTACCAATACAGCATTCCCTGGCATTTTCAGTGTGTGATTGGTTGTTCTCACAGATGCCAACCTAGGAGCACGAGACTGATCACATCAATTCTATGCATCATTTTCTCTCTTGTCTGTCTCCTGCCCTTTCAGCTCCACACCCTCTATAGAAAACACAGTTCCCAAGGCAGGGGGTAATAGTGTCCTGTGCAGAGTACAGCTTTGTGTGAGTGACCAGTGGGCATCCTCCAGCCCCACCTCCTCCCACACTCCTGTTTATACTCTAGCCACACTGTTCTGCTTGAACACCAGCCCTGGGCTGTGCACTGTAGCTTCTGCCTGGAGTGCCCTTTCTCCTACCATACTCTGTTGCTCTGCTACCTCAGTGGCTCCTTTTGCTAGGCTCTCACCACACCCCACTTTAGCCCAGTTTTGAGCTTTACACACTCCATTGCAGCTGTCCCTTTACCTGTCTTGATCAGTTTTCCAACAACTAGTTCTCTAAGGACAGGATGATATTGGTAGCTCTCAGATCCTCAGGGCCAGGACTAGGCTCATTGTGGATGAAAGAAATGTCTACTAAAAGGAAAATGAGCTGACTTTGTGAATCCCAGCTATTCCCTCCTGAAACAACACCAGGACCATTCCACTGGATTGGACAAATCGTGTGCCATGAACATGTGTTTGAACATTTGGTCCCCAGGTAGTGGAACTGTTTGGAAAGAATTAGGAAGTGTGGCCTTGTTGGAGTAGGTGTGGTCTTGTTAGAGGTGTGCACTGGGAGTTGGCTTCGGGATTTCAAAAGCCCATGCCAGGCCCATTCTTGTTCTCTGATCCTTGTGGATCAGATGTAAGCTCTCAGTTACTGCTTCAGCACCATGCCTGCCTACCTGCCACCATGCTCCCCACCATGATGATGATGAACTAACAGTCTGAAACTGTAAGCAAGCCCCGATTAAATGCTTTCTTTGTAAGTTATCTTGGTCATGGTGTCTCTTTACAGCAACAGAACAATAAGTAAGATACTGAGTCAGCACTCAGGTGCAAGGAGTTGGGGTGAGGAATCTTGGGATCATGAGATGCATGGAAAATCTGCTTCCTTTCCTTTAGAAGTCACCCAGAGTCCCCCATCATTTATCCCCTCTGGAGGCTGGGCTGATCAGTGTTGTCCCAGAAAGAGTTCCTGTCTTTTCCTCTCTCATCTATCACATTTTGACAGCATGCCCTTGGTGCACAGAAAACGTCCAAGTTCAGTCTCTTCCCAGAACACACTCTATTTATAATCAGCACGTCGTGAAGTTGAGACTCTCTGAGGATCTTGGGAAGTGGCTGTGCCCATCCCTTGTTTATACCTGAAAACACAGGTTCAGACAGGTTGACTGACTTGTTCACATCACACATCTTGTCAGGAACTTAACTCTCTCTTTCCTTAGTGAACCTATGGGACCCTAGAGAAATCTAGAGTTTTAGTCTGAATCTCATCCTGGCCAACAGAATCACTGAAGAGAAACTCATTTGTAGCCTGCGTCCTTTCCAGCCAGCAGCATCCAGGGATTCAGATGTTAGCGTCTCTGTGGGTACCTTCTCACTTCCCAGCTCCCCCCTTCTAACTATCCTCTAGAAAAATGGCGTGCCATCAGCAGAGCGTGACAATGCCTGCGTCAGTCTCTGCCACTCTCTGTGGAGGAGGAACCCCCTGCCTGCCTCGAAGTAATGGTCCTCTGTGTGGGCCCGGAGCCCCGTCTGTGGACTTACGAGGATGGATAGAGGGAGGCAACAGCGGAAGTGAAGCGGAGCTGGGGCGTGGGGTTTCCAAGTCAGGAAGGCAGGTGAGGGGCAGCCTGGTTGGAAAGGACCCTGGTCCCTGTCTCTTGGCAAGGGAGTCATGAGTCATCTACAGCTTCCAACCGACGAATGCACACGTTCATTCCCAGAGGAAATCATTACTCCTAATTATTATTATTAGGCATAATGACTAATTAGTAAAAATAGCTACCATTTACACAGTGCCAACTTACGGCTGCTTCTTAATGTGTATTTTTCCCTTATTTTACTCTTTCAGGCTTATTTTCTATTTTCCTAATTATAAAGTCAATATGTGCTCAAGGAAAAAAATATCAAAAAGATTCCAGAAAGTAGAAACAAAGGGGGCAAAATATTCACCATTTGGCTCACGGTGAAACATTGGAGGCAATATTAACATGCTGCTTGCTTCCCAGCCTTCCTTCTCCATCCTTCCTCGTGTGTGTGTGTGTGTGTGTGTGTGTGTGTGTGTGTATGTCTGTGTGTGTGTGTGTATGGGTGTGTATGTATGAATTTGAGTGTATGTATGGGTGTGTGTGGAGTGTGTGTGTGTGTGTGTGTGTGTGTGTGTGTGTGTATGAGAGAGAGAGAGGAGGGGAAGGGACGGGAGAGGGGAGAAAGAGAGAGGGAGACAGACAGACATAGATTTAGCACAGTTGATGAAGGAACTGAGGATCCAAAGTCACACAGCAGGAACAGGGACTCTCATCTCTTCCTCTCCTCCTCCTCCATGTTCACAGTCCTCTGCCCACGGCAAGGGTGAACTGGGATTTGTCTGGAGGCTTAGTCTTGATACATAGCCAAGGCTAGCCTCGCAAGGGCTAGGATTACAGGTACTGTGCCGTCACCCCGGCTTAGGTGGGGATGGTTTTCATTTTGCTGCTGTTCCCTGTGGGGTCCCCTGTTCCACACCCTGCTGGGAGAAGCAATGGCGGTAAAGAGACTGACATCCCGACTGTGCCGCTCGCCTCGTCAGTACCTGGCTACGGAAAGCGAGGACCCCTTAAACTTCGATGAAGACATTCTGTCAGAAACTGGAGGGATTCTGTGTTTTCTGCCCATACAGATATCTGGAAAGCTGAAATCAGAAAGCATAAGGAACTATTTTTTTGCAGGCTGCTTTGCATGAGACAGTTGAAGTAAGTTCTACAGAGAGGTCACCCCGGGGTGGGGAGGAGGGGGATGGGGCAGTCTGCATGTCCACAGGCCTGGGTGGCAGGGGGCAGGAAGGACCCAGGGTCCACTTCTCACCAAATGTTTGAACAGAACCAAAGGCACTCAGTGTCCTAATGTTGACGGAGAAGTAGGTGACAGAGCTTATGTGACCAGCACTGGGCACCCACAGTGTCCCCTCCCAACAGGAGCTCACGGCAGGGCAGGAAGGGTCTCAAGGAGCAGTTACTAGGCTGAGGTGTAGTGAGAGGGAGCAGAGCAGAAACTAAACAAAACAAAAGCTCACACACTAAACCCAGAAAGAAACAAATCTCTCCATGTGAGGATACATGGCCCAGAAAAGAGTTCCCGCTGGGATGGGGAGGGACCGACCCCAGGGACCAACTGTTGAAAGGCTTTTGTTATTAACTGAAGCCCTGTGTTCATGAAGTACAATTATAAAGACAAGGAGGAAATCAAGTCGCCTCTTCTTTTATCTCCCAGTTCTTCAGTTTAGCGGCAGCGCATCAGCCACGCTGCTCCCTGGACAGTCCTAGGCTCTTCTAACAGGAAACGCTTTGGGGAGAAGATGGCTGGGAGGCATTTTGTTCCCCCTAAGAGCTCACTGTGCTTGTGTATGAGTCTACGGGCACATGTGTTTGTGTGTGCATACATACGTGCATGCCTATGTGTTTGTGTGTGAACATGTTTGCTTATGTGCATGTTTGTATGTATTTGTGCGTGCATGTGTTTACATATGTGGATGTACGTATGTTTGTATGAACATGTTGTTCCATTTTCTAAAAGCTTCAGTTACCTCTACATGGATAAATCAAGGCTGTTGAACTCTACCCCAGACCTTTGGGAGAGCAGAGAATGCTGGGAACACGGGATGCGGGAGTTCTGCCAGGTTAGAGCATGCTGTGGGCCCTGTGCACCCGCCTCTTCCTCCTGTCCTCAACCCTGCTTTCCTGGGAGCCTCAACCCCAGGCCCGCCATTGTTTTCCTCATCATTTTCTCTCCCGGTCCCTCTGCCTGCCGGTCCCTCTGCCTGCCGGTCCCAAACGGTACGACTCACACATGTGCACGGTGTGGAAAGGGAAGTGTCTGCGGAGGGAGACCTGCAGACACCCCGCCTCCATGAGTGCCCCCCCTGTTAAGGAGCCCTCTTCCCATGGTACCAGGGGGTGCAGTGGCTGTGGGTCACAGACGCCTCATCAGGGTATAGGGCTCTCCCTCGACACCTTAGGAAAGGATCTTTGTGAAGCCAATGCCTATTCAGGGCCACTCAGCAGATTGATTGGGGCCATATTAATTGAATGTGGCCTGGCAATCGGCCTGGATATCAGGAAATGCTTCACGGACACAGAGGGGCCCAGACAGGGCTCCCCGGAGAGTCCAGGAATGCCTGGCTCACGGGCTCTGTGCTCGGGGTCGCTTTGCCTGAGTTTCTACTTCGCTTTTAGCCTCACGCCAGCCCTGTGAGTCAAGACACAGGCCCAGGGAGGTTCAGCATCTCCCTGGCTGGACTTCAAGCCAGAACACAGTCTTCCCTTCTCTGCCCTCTCTGCAGGCCCAGTACCGCCTCATTTCTTCCTCTTCCTGGGGTTCAGCCTTATCGTCAGGACTCCCAGCGCCTCCGTAGCGGCCCTGAGTGACCTTCTCAGCCTGTTTCTCAGTAGCCTCCCTCACCCTCCTCCCTCCTTCTCATGCCCTGTTAACGCCACCCTCACCATCCTGAAGGAGAGGAGCTTGGGGACACAGAGAGGCAGAGAGGGGGGCAGAGAAAAAGAGAAGCTGGGGTTGGGGAAGCGGCCAGGAGGCTGCGGGCTCTAAGACACGTGGGGGCCATGGTGGGTACAGCACAGCTGGCTGAGGTGGGCTGGGAGCAGCAGGTCTTCCGTGGGTGTCTTAGTTTGCTTTTTGTTGTTGTGATAAAAGACTGACCAGGGCCACTTACAGGAGGAAAGGGTCTATTTGGCTTACAGGTTACAGGCCGTCATCGAGAGAAGTCAAGGCAAGAACTGAAGAAGACACCACGCAGGAGTACAGCTTGCTGGCTTGTTTTCCATGGCTTGCTCAGCCTGCTTTCATATACAACCTAGGGCCACCTGGCTAAGGGTGGCCCTGCCTGCTTCCCCATCAGTCATCAATCAATAAAATGCCCCCATAGATTTGCTTACAGGCCAGTCTGATAGGGGCAATTCCTCAACTAAGGTTGCTACTCCCCAGATAACTAAACAGCATGGAGGGCAAGCTGGGACAGGCCGGCCTGAGGGAGAAGGTGGCTGCAGCATGGGCCCCAGCCCTGTGGCTCTAACCGTTCTGCCACACGGTCCTTACTCAAGTACTCGATGGCTTTGTGTATTTGTAGTTCAGCGTGGCTGAAAGATGACTGGACATGGCCCTCCGCGGGCCAGGGACACTTGGCTGCAGGGAAGTGGGAACAGGGCAAGGTGCACGTCCAGGGGGCTGCTGGGCGGGAAGGACTCACACCTGCCCGGTGTTTGTCTTCCGTCTGCTCCTCTGCTCAGCGCCCCTGCCCTGTCCCTGGCGTGCTCAGGGAAGGCTGTGCTGTCCTTGTGCCGTGCCCGCCTCTTGCTCCACAGTGCCGCTCTCGGCGTGTGCTCTGTGAAAGAGCTGCCACCACACCACCATTCTCTCTGGCTCCCGGGCTCCATGTCGGCCAGCCTGGCGCAATCCCCCTGCCTCTGAGCTTGCCTACTGCTTTGCCTGCCAGTCTGTCCTCTCTAGGCTTCCTCATTCTTTGTCCTTTCTTCAGGACGCTTTGCCAAACAACCCCTGACACAAACCATGTTCTCTTAACTCGCTCTGTATCTTGATTATTTTATCTCTGTTTTCTCCCTCCCCATAGCCACTGCTACCAGAACTTTCATGAGATTTGAGGTTTTGCATTTGTTCATTGACATATTCACTGCAGATTTTGGGTAAGGCGCAGCCCAGATACTCAGTATCTCTTGGGTGAATGAACAAAGAAACGGGCATTTGAAACATCATTGCAGCTTTTATATCGATCTTGTTTTGTTTCACAGACAACCTGTGGGGGGAGACAGTATTTCCCCACTTTATGGGGTGAGAAGCAGAAGCCAATGGGTGTTTCGAGAGATCCACATTTGTGCACTTAGCATATGGGATTTGAATCCAGAATAGCCTGTGTTTATTAAGATCTTGTCACCGTAGACAGCACCTCCCGTATCCTAACAGCCAGTGGCCCTGAAGTCAGCTCTAACCAGGGCCTCTTGCCCTCACTCAGCAAAGGGGTCTGTTGCTCTGAGCTTCCAAGAGTATTAAGACACGTTCATGGGGGACACAATTCTGTGACTCTGTATTTCATTTCTCTGAGTGTTTGAAGCTATTCCTGCTGGATCCTGCTGTCACGGCTGAAATTACCTGGCTGTCTAATTCTCACTTGGCTGCCACGCACTCTGTCCTTCTATGTCTGGTCCCTCTTAGGCTCTTTTGTCTTCAGTATTTTGGTACCTTGCTGTTTCTGACCTTTCTACCTGTAGATATTTAATCAGTTCATTATTTTGAGACAGGGTCTCACAGGTAGCCCAAGCTGAATTTGAACTCACTACTTAGACCAAGCTGACCCCCAATTCACAGCAATCCTCCTGCCTCAGTGGGCAGGCTGAGTCACCATACCCAATTGTTTTTATTTATATTCACTGGGTTTCAGTGGGCTTTCTGATAATTTTGCCATTTATTTTTAAGTTTCATTGGGAAATTCACATCCTTAATTCCTCTGAACTCCAATTCTCCAGTCTTCCTGTTGCTTCTCTCTGGACCTCCTCTGAAGGTACCTGATTTTTCCATTCACTGTTTTTCATGAGATTCTTAGTAACCTCTTCAACATGTCTATTAGTTCTTTCATGTCTCTTCATTTGGTCTAATTTGTCTGTCCCCTGAATTTCTATTTTATTCACACTAGTTTTTATTTTTAAAGGTCTGATTTCTTTTTATAAAATCTGACTTATCTGTTTGTTTTTTGTTGTTTGTTTTCAAACTTGCCAACCTGTTTTATTTTTTATTTCTTTAAAGACATTAGGCATATTTATCCTATGATATGTATGCATTAATTGGAATATTCATAGTCATTGTGTAGCTGATTTTCCATTCTGTCATTTTCCCTTTGTTTTTCTTCATTTGGCCTGTTTTCCTGAAGGTTTTAAACAACACTTTCTTTTCTGTCTCAGACCTACCTTCCAGGGCCTTCACTGTTTTAGATTGCTTGAGTTTCAATGTCAAGACCATTTCATCAGTCAGGTTCCTGGAAACACCAGTGACTCACAGCAGCTTCACCTGAAAATGTCCTGCTTTTCAAGCCACACAGATAATGTGAATTCTAATCCCAAACTCTCATGAAAGAGGGTTTATGGATTCTTTTTTTTTAAAGTTTTATTTATTATGTATACAGTGTTCTGTCTGCACATATCCCCACAGGGCAGAAGAGGACACCAGATCTCATTACAGATGGTTGTGAGCCACCATGTAGTTGCTGGGAATTGAACTCAGGACCTTTGGAAGAGCAAGCAATGATCTTAACCTCTGAGCCATCTCTCCAGCCCCCGGGTTTATGGATTCTTAAAGATGTAGTCATTACTCCTTGTCCCAGGACCAGAACACGCCAGTCAAGTGTTCATCCATTGCCCACCATGGGTATGTCTTCCCCAGTTCACTCACTAGAGCTGGGATCCCTCCGGGGTCCTAACTCCATGTGGGCATCTCTGGTCTGACTCCTCCACTGTTTGGGTTGTAAGTTTTATCTCTCTTCTCCAAACATCAGGCCTAAGCTCCAGGCCACCAGAGATGTGCCCAGAGGAGAAGCCCAGTTTCCACACCTGGTACTGCCCCTGCTTGTTCAGACCTCTTTACACTAAGAAACCATTTAAAACATTATCTGGCACACATCAGGAGAACTTCATCAAATTTCTAGTTAGTTATATTCTCAGAAACACAAAATCTAGCGTGTGGTTCAACAAAATATTACGCTTGTTGATTTTTACTCTGTTATAAACAGTCTCTGAAGAGAAATGAAATTATGGATAAACAGATAATATGTAAAACATATATATTTCTCATTCTGTCACCAAGAAGTAACTATTTTTCAACGTTGGTGCAGTGGCTTCCTTTCCTAATAAATGTGCCCTCTTGATCCGTGGCCTGGTGGGGCTCTTCCTGCAGCTGTAGTTACTACCCTGTCCTGGACTCGGCTCCCACGGCTCACTGTGGACCCTAGCATGGACCTAGCATGGACCCAAAGGCCATGTGGCAAAGGTCTGGGGCCAGACTGGTGCTGCTGGGAGCAGGTGGAGCTTTTTTTTTTTTTTTTTTTTTTAATTTTAGTTTAACTTTATTTTATGTGCATTGGTATGAGGGTGTTGGATCCCCTGGAACTGGAGTTACAGACAGTAATGAGCTGCCATGTAGGTGCTAGGAATTGAACCACGGTCCTCTAGAAGAACAACCAGTGCTCTAAACAGCTGAGCCATCTCTCCAGCTCCTCAGGTGGAGCTTTTAAGGAGTGGGCTTTAGTGGGAAGTCTTTAGACCCCTTCACAGCCCTCAGGAAAACTCTGGCACCCTGGGCCTTTTCTCTTTGATAAAGTGTCTTGCCTGCTGGGCACCTCCCACAGTGATGGGCTTCCTTGTTGGGTCAAGTCAGTCATGGACTAAGGATTCCAAGGCTGTGAGCCAAAAGAAGCCTCATCTCTTTGTAAACTGATTACTTGGCTATCTATTATGGTAATAGAATGCTAATATGCTTGTGATTCTTTCTAGAAGTCATTTTAAGTGACAAGAGTGCGCTCATGAGCTTCCATTTGCCCAGTGGAGATGGTATTTGGATAAAAGTCTACCTGACTCTGGGTCTTTACTTTTCTCATTGTTCCATGCTACCTTCCTGGCTAAGCTTCAGCAAACTCACTGTAGTTAGAAGCCTTGGAACAAAAGATGTTCCTCATGGTCAGTTTGATTCTCTACACCCCGCTCTAGGGTCAGGGTGTCTTTTATCGTATGTGCTGCTTATGCTGAGCGGGATAGCCTGGGCTTTCTTCTTTCTTTTTTTTTTTTAGTTAATTAATTAATTAGAGTTTTATTTGATTGTTTGTTTGATATAGGGTCTCCCTGCATAGCCCTGGCTGTCCTGGAACTAGCTTTGTAGATAAGGCTGGCCTTGAACCCATAGAGATTCTCCTGCCTCTGCCTCCCGAGTACTGGGATCAAAGGTGTGAGCCACCGTTCCTAGCCTGGAGTTGTTTGAAGAGGTTGGCACTGGGATGCTGACCAGGGTTTGCCTCACTCTCCTTTCCTGCTCCGCATTTTGGAGCGTGAGGAAATCATTAGTTAGTCCTCTATGCGCTTCTTCTGTGGCACAGGCTGAGAGTAGACTTAAAGTCAGGGTGGGCCAGTGGTGGGGTCTCAGCCATGGCATCCATTCCCTTTGGACCCCCTTGCCTGTAAGGCACCAGGGAGTCTTGACTCTGCAGCTCTGAAATGTAGGGAGCATGCTCTTAATCCGGGTCAAAGGGGTTGGAAGGAGCCTGTGGGTTCCATGTCACTGAATGGCTCAGGATGGGCTTAGTGGCTGAGAAGCCTTCTCAGTGCCGCTGGAGCTCCAGCACCCTCACCAGAAGCTCAGACATGATCAAACACAAGGACAGTAACTGGAGGCCAGTGTATAGAGGGCTTCCTGGACATGAAACCATGCTGCATGCTTCATAATCGTCATCTTGAAGCCACTTAGCCCTGTGAGGATGTTTGCTTGCCAACATCCTAGAACAAGCAGGTAGCAGAGCCCAGGACCCAGGTCTCTCACTCCTACATCACTGTTTCCCCTGGGAGTTTAGATGACAGAATTACCCCATGAGGATGCAGAGATGTTAAATCTGCAGTAATACCAGTAGCTGGGGTGGAGAGACCTGCCATTTACGTCAGAATTTGAAGATGTCACTGGGAATAGCACCCACTTGCACAAGCCTGGAACCATGGAAGGGGGAGGGGCTCTCAAGGCCCCACCCCTTAGAGGAGAGCTATTGATAGTTAAAGATTGTAGGGAAGGGAGTCTTGGTATGTCGGCTGGTACACTGCCCCCACCCATGCTCACATAGGCAGCCCTAATTAAATTCACAGTGCGCACACACACACAGTCATACAAGCAAAAGGGAAGAAGAAGGGTTTGGTAGGACAGGAAACAAGAGAGAATTAGTGGGAGATACTTTGATTTGATTAAAGAATTTATGTGTGTGTGTGTGTGTGTGTGTGTGTGTGTGTGTGTGTGTGTGTGTGGTGATATATTGTGTACCCTAATAAAATTTACCTGAAGATCTGAGAACAGAACAAGCCACTAGATTAAACAGAGAGGCCAAGCAGTGGTGGCACACACCTTTAATCCTAGCACTCAGAAGGCAGAGATCCATCTGGATCTCTGTGAGTTCAAAGCCACCCTGGACTAAATGAGATTGACTCAGTCTAGGAGAGAAAACAGAGCCAGGCAGTGCTGGCCACACCTTTAATTTCAGTACTGGGAAGCAGACTCGCCTTTAACCCCAGGAAGTGATGGCTGGGAGGAGACAGGAACTAAGGCTTTTCGGCAGAAGCGTCCCTTTCGGCTGAGAAGCTGGTGAGGTCAGAGGTGGAGGCTGTGGCTGCTCTGCTTCTCTGATCTTTCAGCTTTCACCCCAATATCTGGCTCCCTTTTTTTTTTTAAATTAAAAGACCATTTAGCAATTCGAACAACATATATGAATATATATAAGTAAACAAAGCCCATAATTATATCTATACACAAAATTTTGAAGGAATAAAAAACATTTTAAAAAAAGAATTATGTACTTCAAAGGAAAAGAAAACAGTACCCACTTGGAACCAAAACAGCTCAAATCCCAACAGTGCCACTCAGATGCTGTGTGACTATGTATAAGTCACACAACTCTTCTGATGCTCCGCTCTCTTATCCTTAAACATGGATCATTTCTCTCTTGCAGGGTTGGTGTGAGATTTATCTGCAACTGTGTATAATTATAAATATTAATCTCTTTCTATATATAACACGGCAGAACTGGTCTCTGATTCCAGAGACTTGTGTAGTTGAGGCAGGAGGATTTGAAGAGTCAAGGCCTGCTTTGGCTACAGAGTGAGTCTAACTCCAGGTGTTATAACTCAACAAAATCCTATTTCAAAATATGCTTTTAAAGCAATGGTTCCCAACCTGTGGGTTGTGACCCCTTTACCAAACCTCTATCTCCAAAAGTATTCACATTAGAGTTCATAACAGTGGCAAAATCAGTGATGAAGTAGCAACAAAATAATTTTATGGCTGGGGGTCACCACAACATGAGGAACTGTATTAGAGGGTCGCAGCATCAGGAAGGGTGAGAACCACTGCTCTAGAGAGGTAGGATCCAGCTCAGTGACAGAGATCTTGCCTAGCATACCTGAGACCCTGTGTCCAACCCTCAGGACAACCCTCCCTGCCTGTGGAGATTAAGTGCATGCTGTTTTTATACATACTAAATGCATACATTCTTCTCATGAACTGCTTTAAAAGCTTCACTGCAGAAGCACACATGCATTCCCACCCCCTCCCGTCTAGGTGCAAACAGTGGCTGGTGTGGGCAGTCCCCGGGCTGTCTGGACATGCTGGGTTATACTTCATAAATCCATCACGAAGAACAGATTTGCTGGCAAGGTAGAGAGGATGAGGTAAACTTCAAGCATTCATAGAAACCCTGAGCTGTCTTTTTCCCTCTGCGCTTTGAACGGAATGATATCTATTCTGTCATTCTGTAGCTTGGGGTTTGCAGGTTTCCCAGCTGGCTTGGGGATGTCAAGCTGGACATGGGTTAAATATAAACAGTGGCGCAGCCTCACACGCGGATGGAGTCTGACCAGGAGGCTGCTTTCCCCCAACTCTCTCTTCATTCTCTTAAACAGTGTCTAGTCTTGGAGCAAGTTCTAAGAGCGGACAGTATTTCCACTCCAATGACTATCCAGTGGACATCCACAGCTCTTGGGTGGCTTTTGCACATTGTTATATTTGGTACACTGTCCATCTAGTGTTACATTCCCCTTCCAGCCTGGGTCCTGAAGAGGCCTGCAGCCTCTACCAATCCACTCAGGCCCATCCAAGCTGCTTCCAGCCCAGCAAACAGGGCTTCCGTTTCCTCAGAACTGCTGCTATCCCTCTGCCTTGAGTCTGGAATCCGGCACCTGCAGAAACCCTCAGCTGCAGGTGCATGTTCATGCTACCCTCCCGCTCACAGAGGTTGGCCAGTTCCGTCCCACTGGCCTTCGTCTTCCGAGTCTGTGTGGAACTGTTTCCCAAGAGAAAGACACCCTGACTGAGATCTCTATCCATCTGACTAGGCCCTGGGACTCCTTGCTTCCTTCTTCCACGCAGATGGCAGGTTCAAGTCCCTGTAACTTCACACTAGCTGAGTGTGAACAACTTGAGGCCACCAGCACCTGGCTACCAGCATCGACCAAGGCCTGGCTTTCCATGTCTGTCCCACCTCCTATCTTGAGCTCTGGACTCAGACGGCTCTATGTTTGGTTTGCTGTGGTTTTTCACTTTTAAAGACTCTGGCAACCTTCTCTGTCATGCTACCTGGAACCTCGAAGTTCACAGCCTGGGCTGCGTTATGGAAGCTCTCCTAGCTCTGTTTTGTTGTTGTTTATTTGTTTGTTTTTAAGACAGTGTTCTATGTAGCCCTGGCTGTCCTGAAACCCATTCTGTAGGCCAGGCTGGCCTCGAACTCAGAGATCCACCTGCCTCTGCCTCCCGAGTGCTGGGATTAAAGGCTTACACCACCTTGGCCCAGCTACCTATCTCTGTTTTTAATACCATATCTTTTAATACCATACTCTATCTTCACAGAGTTAAATCACAATCTATAATACACACCAGCTTGCTTCACATTTAACGTTTTACCGTAAGCACTTAAGCAACCTCCTCGGGGACAATATCCCTCAAGCTGTTAGGTATTACGATTGCTTCCAACTTTTCCTACTCAGATAAACTTACTTACCAAACTATTGTCCTCATACTTTTGGACTATATCTTTAGAATAAACTCTGAGAAGTGAAAATTTTAAGTCACCAGGTTTTTAAGACCTTTGACACATAATCTGGTTCTATCCAGGACCTTGTACATTGCTAAAGGATGAACTCACAGACTCCAATTCAAAGCTCCCACTACAGTCCTTTGTTTGCCATGAAGTTGATGACTGTGATCACAATAAAATAGGGTGACACGTTTTGCTATTAATTTCAACATTAAGAATTAAGACTATCTTACATAGAAGCATGTGAAACTGAAAGGCATGAGATTAAGCAATATTTTCAAATGACCCCAATTACTTCCTAATAATAAGAAATCGTCACTGAGATTTGTATCTCCAATTATTTTTCAGACTCTTCCCAAAGCTGTGAACTTGAAGGTGAGTCAGAAGCCCGAGCAGTCAGATGTGGAAATGGGGACTTTTTTCCTGAGTTTCTTGTGTATAATGTGAACCTGGGACATCAGCCGCTCAGAAGTCATTTATGCAATACTTTTAAAACATATCTATATTCTCCGTGATCCTTCCCCAATCTGTGCAGGAGAACTAATCACTCTCCATCCCATAGCTCTTTGCCAGGGCTCATTTACACCTTTTCTGCTCTTTGTCAAATTTCAGTTTTGTTCAAGCATCTCTCCAGGGTGTGAGCTCTGGAAGGTGCAACTCTAAGATTTCTTCGACACAGCACAACCATCAGTGTCTGGCTGGAGATCACAGGCATGTGGGGATGCTGCCAGGGTGACAGTGTGAGCCTGAGGCTGGTGCTTTGGGGGTGGAGTGTGCTGGAGGGCGGAGGAGACGCTGCGCAGAGAGCAACAGTGGGAAGAAAGACTTGCGCAGCCTCAGTGCTTGGCTGGTGAGGCAGCTCGGTGGGGAAAGGAACTTGCCTCCAGGGCTGATGACCTGAGTTCGACCCTCAAGCCCTACATGGTGGAAGAACTAATTCCCACACATTGTCCTTGAGCCTTTGTACATGTCCTTTATTGCAAATATCCTTCTGGAATGTCTTCTGAGTTCGGGCGTGGTGATAGGTGGTAGGATCTACCCCATTCTCTACCATCCCAGGGTTCAGAACATCTCAACAAAACATAGACACTTCAGTGATTATCTACAGACTGGGGTGGGGGTGAGCATGCAAACCCACAGGAAATAGGGTAAAGGGGCTGTTCTTCCATCAGTCAGAGGCACCACCCTCCTTCCACTACCTAGAAGCCATGCAAGCTTTTTTCAGGCAGCTACCAGTCTCTTGCTGTCTGCCACCTTGAGATCATCCACACACTTGTCTCCATTTGATAGTAACCTTCTGAGGATACGTGGTCTAGACATTTGAAATCTGCAACATCTTACTGCAGATTTCCCTGGGGATTCTCACCTATGTGGTGTCTTGCTGTAGAAAAGACATGGCTTCTAACTGAGCAAATACTCACAACTGAGGGAAACAGCTAAGACCTAAGGACAAAGATTCATTAGGAGGAACTTGGGAGATGACGTGGTGGTCAAGGGCTTGCAAGTACAAGCATGAAGACTTGAATTCAGGTTCCCAGAAGCCCACATAAATACCAGGTGGGTGTGTGGTAGCCAGTCTGAAATTCCAGCCTTGAAGATGAGGACAGGGGATCCACACAGCAAGCTGGCTATCAAGACTAGCCATAATAGTGAGTACCGGCCATAACGGTGAACACTGGGTTTGACTGAGAGATCCTGCCTCAGTGGATAAGGTGGAAATTCACACACACACACACACACACACACACACACACACACACACACACACACACCTATGGACATGTAAAACATGCACATGCACAAGACAAAAGTAATTCCTTGAGAAAAAGCATTAAGTAGCGAACCCCAGGGCTATGGCATGGTACCAGACCTTGTTCTCTCTTACAATGTGTGGGACGAGAACAGTGCATCAGAGAGTAGGGTGTTTCATTCGGTCTTCTACATCCAGATTAGAACACTTGGTGGGCCTGATTCATCGGGCAGAATAAGTTGTTCTTATGAAAAATCGCACCACATGTTGTTATTACATGAGCAGTGGGAAGTATCCCTCTCATCCTGACTTCATTGGGGATTCATTAAGTATTGAAGTAAGCGCTGTGGAATATGATGAGAAGGAGAAGGGTGGAGTCAGAGAGTCGCCGCCAAATGCAGAGATGCAAGATGAGAATGCCGTACTAAGAAAAGGTATGAAGCCATGTGGCTAAACATAGATAATAATTATGGGTTAATTTAAGTGTAAAAGTTAGCTAGTAACAAGCCTGAGCAATTGGCCGATCATTTATAATTCATATTCAGCCTCTAAGTTGGTTATTTGGGATCAGTTGGTCAGGACAGGAAACGTCCACTTATAAGTAAGTAACAATGCCATTTTCCTATTCTGTGATGGCTTTCTCCTCCTCCTCCTCCTCCTCCTCTTCCTCCTTCTCCTTCTTGTATGGGTTTTTTTTTTTTGTTTGTTTGTTTTTGTTTTTTGAGACAAAGTTTCGCCTTGTAACCCTGAATGTCCTGGAGCTCACTCTGTAGACCAGGCTGTCATCAAACTCACAGAGATCTACCTACCTCTGCCTCCCCAGTGCTGGGATTAAAGGCGTGCACCACCACCAATTGGCTGTGTTTCTTTTCTTATCTCTTCATGTTTCTCCATCCAGTCAATCTCCTCAACTGGTAGAAAATATTTATTGTGACTATAAAGCAGCTGTGTTGCCCATTTTCAAGAGCTGTGTTGTAAGCCTACCACCTTGGCTGTCTTGTTATATCTCCATATTTTCATGTTTTCTTCTTTTTATGTGTCTCTCTGTGTCTATTTTTTCTCATTACAAAGATACTGATCATGTTGGATTAGGGTCTACTCAATTACTCCAGTAAAGACTCTATCTCCAAGTAAGATCACAGTCTAAGTTGCTTGAAGTTAGAATTTAAACCTGAGTATAGAGGTGGGGACAATGTGATTCAATTTATAGCAGTTAGTTAGTTCATTCATTCATTCATTCATTCATTCATTCATTCATTCTTCCAACCATAATGAAGAACAGAGGTTCCAGGCACTGATTTGGGTAAAGGGAGACAAAGCAAATCAGGTAGCTATGGCCACAGAAGGCTTCATACTTGGAGGTGGTGTCACCTGACAGATACTTGACTCCATGCAAGTGCAAGCCAGAGAGGTCACTGAGGTGGTAAGGACCCTTGGCTCCCAGGGAGTGTTATGGGAAGGTTTCCCAGAGGAGCGAGAGCTGTGTGACAGGTAGACATAGACTGCAGGCAAAGGAACCTGCAAAAGTGAACTGAGAGGCGTGTAGGAGGAAGGCCATGTTCTAGGAATTCAGGTGACAGGGGTGGAGCCTAAGGTGTGTGGAGGAGCAATGGGAACAGAGAGGAAGGCTGTGGCAGACACTGTAGAAAACACAAGAGCAGAGACTCACTTCTCTGTTGGAACTCAGGTGCCCAAGAACCTCCCCTTCCATGGGGGACAGTTGGAAGAACCAGAAAGCCAGAGAGAAGTCCTGAAAGCCAGCCTGGAAGCTGACCCACTAAGGTCAACATCTGCATGGTCAAAGACTCTCACTGTACCCATATGTGCCTACTTTATCCACGCTTCCAACAAATATGCTGAATTGACTTTCAGATCAACACACAGGGGGGGATACCCGAAAATTAGGAGGGAAGGGAAGGGATGTCATAGCCACATAATCTGCAGAGGATGAAGAGACAGCTGCCAGCCAGAAAACAGAGAAGGAGAAAATATCCACCTGGAAAAGTCACACTCTTCAAAGACACCAATGCACCACAGAGCAGTCTCAAACTGGGTTATGGAGTTCAGATAAAAAGTCCCGAGATGAGTGGGGTGGCATGCACCTGCCATCCCAGTGCTTAGAGGTTGGGCTAAGAATGGAGGGATGGAGCTCAACCTGGATTACGCAGAGACACCTTGGAAAGAGGGTCAGGGAGGAGGGAAAGGGAGGAAATGGAAGGGAAGGAGGGAGAGAAGAGAGACAAATTCATGAAATGAATGGATCTAATAAGTCGAATTGCGTAGACAGTTACACAAGATAACTGAAAAATCCAAAGGCTCTCAAGGGTCTCTCAATCAAAGGCTCACCATCATGCTAAGAGCCAGTCTTAACCAAACTGTAAGTGCTCATGGATTTGTTTGCTGTTGGAAGGTCTACAGAAATTGCTGAGACCCAACCTTCTTTTTAGGTCTAAGAAAATGAATACCAGTGTGGGGAAGAGACTTTCCCAGAACCATACAAAATGAAAGAAACAGAGCCGTAGCTGGGCCGGGGCCTCTGGACCATCTCTTCTGGATCAGGATCCTCTCCTGGATCTCCAGGACAGGAGTTCTGTGTAAGGGATGCTCCCGGGATGGCAGGTTTGGAGGTAGGTCGGTCTACAGAAGAACAGCTTGCCTGAGATGGTTCCAAACACTCTGTCTGGAATGCTGAGATTCCGGGGGTAGATGCCATACCTGGTGTGTGATTTCTCGTTTGAATGCTCACTCTACAAACCATTTTGGGGTTGTGCGTCGGTGCCTGGGGCAGTGGAGAAGAGAGGAAGGGACACATAGGTCTTGGGGCCCCATGATTGCGATCAATGCCCTGGAGTCCTTTGCTGCCCGCCAACAGCCATTGAGATTTCCTAAGGGAGCCTCTGCCGGAGCTGTGTAGTGAGCAGCACAGAGGGGACTCTTACAATGGCCACAAGAGGCCTCAGAAGGGGATAACTACTTTGCCTATACAATACAAAGTTCAGCACAAAATCAGAACCATCACCTTGGTCTCCACGCTTTGCAGACACTGAGTCTTATTCACAGCAGCTGCCCTGGGGCAGGGGTAGCGGTGGGGGGCAGCACCTATCTATTTGGTTTCTGCAAGTTAAATTGGGCAAGTCTCTCATCCCATGGCTTTTTCTCGTGGGGTACATCTGGTATTTAGCTCTCATTGGGGCTTGAGTATGTTACACATCTGCAGCAAGCTTCCAGAACCTTCGGCTCTGTAACACTCTGCCACCACAGAAGACGCCCTGTATTTTGTGAAGGCTTTAGAAACTTCCCAGAGCCTTCACAGCTTCCCTGTCAGCTGAGTGTAACAGTTTAGGAAGTGATGCTGCGTCACTGAGACTTCAGATGAGACACCAGCTCCAGCTGCTTTCTTTAGCACACATTTGTCATGAAGACAAAGGGCCGAGGGCTCCCAGGGAAAGTGACACAGAGCTGTCAAGACAGTTGGAAATGTTTGGGGAAAACATCTTTTCTACCCACCCCCTTTTCTTAGATAATGTTTGCCTCATGAGTAGCCGGAACTTCAAATTACTTTCCCTTAGAAATGAGCATGTTTTAGGTTATATAGGAAAGAGCCGAGACATCTTTGATTGTCTCAAATGTAATTATTGTTTTGATTAATAAGTCAACTTTACAATAGTACAAAGGCAAACCACCAAATAAAACTCTGTGGCTTGAGCGTCTTGGTATTTCTGAAGATTCTATGTGGGTGGAGTTGGTTGAGATCCAGGAATAGTCACATGGTATATTTTTTATACTGAGTAAGGGGAGCAGGCTTTTAAACTAAAAAGATAAGTCTTAACTGGTGCTTGGTAGTGGGCCTGAGCCTCTTCGCCCCCTGTGTTCCCCACTCTACCCCTAGATTCCCCTCAGAACGGCTCAGTCAAAGCAAACAATGGGGTTTCCTTTTGTAAGGGACACCTCCTAGTCTGGGGACACGTGGTGCCAGGCTCTGAGGCTCACTTCAGATCACATCCTTGAGGGATGTTTGAGCACATCAAGAAATGCTCCACCCTCCACACTCCTCGCCTGCCCTTCTCTTCAGGTGACAACACTATGCTGCTTAGAACACTCCAAATGCCGACACCATCACGCTCCCGCTGCCTTTGCATAGCCCCTCTGCTCAGAACACCTCTCTCGCCTCACAAACCAAGCAAACCTTGCTGTCACTGAGGCCAGGTACACAGCGTGCTGTGCCTCCCCAAGACACGTCTGTGCTGTGTCCACCTTCCCACGGTTGGGCTTGTCAGACAGGCCTCTGTCCCCTGATGTAGCTGGGGGCATCCTGAGAGCCAGGGCTATGTCTGTGGCTCTCTAGAGCCTCAGTCCAGAGCCTTCATCCAGAACCTGGCAAATGGTGGCTATCCAGTGACTTTAATTACGTGGGCACCTCAGATGTGATGAGAGAAATTCTAGGCCCTTCTGAGAGTCTCCCTAACCCTCACGATGATCCTGTGAGCAAGGAGTTACTCTCTTTGTTTGGTGGATTAGGGAATCCAAGGCTTGGAGAAATTATGAGACTTGCCCAAGACAATGGGCAGAAAACAAAGAGTCAGGACTTGAGGCCAGCTGTCTCTGCCTCGCAGACTCCACTGAATTCCTTCCCTGTGTTTTCTCTGATAACAGTTGATAAAGACTACCGTGAACTCTGACCTTTCGCCCATTCTCCACTCACCCGGCTAAGCCCAGGCAAGCAGGCGGAAGGGGGCGTGGCTTCCAAAGGCTCCTGATGGTTTATTGCGGGTGGCTTCCCTGGCTTGTTTGTTCATGTGTTCACTTTCCATTGCATGGATCCGAACAGCAAGACCCTGCGCATCGTGCAGCCTTGCCTCTGAGTTTCGTATTCTGGACCAGTCTGACTGGCGGCTGAAGGACTAGACCTGACTGACCTGGTCATTTCTCTAAAGTGTCCAGATCCCTCAGTTGGTGGGTGAGAAAACCAGGAGGTGAAATTAAATTACAGTCCACCGCTCTCTCCAGCACATTCGTCTCTGTCAGCGTGAAAACTTACAGCAGATATTATCTCTTTGAAGGGGTTCGAGTCTTAGAAAATACAAGCTAAATTTTAAATAGAATTTTAATTTTAATGAAAGCTTCAGGGAACACTGTTTGTTTGTGTTGCTTATCTTTCATACCTGGTGATTAAGTTAATTTATGCTTAATGGCAGAGGATATTTCTAATCCCCAGACAGGCTCAACATCTGTCTAGGACTGTGTTTCTGGAAGCCGTAAGCTGCTTGTGATGGATGTAATGGAACCAGGACGCTGCTGAGCTGACACCCAAAGGCTGTGAGGGAGGACCAGGGACATCCTGTCTCTCTGCCCAGTGCTTGTGCCGACATCAAATCAAAGTCCCAAACATTTCATTCTGACATCCCTTCAGCATCCTGTCTCCCGCTCTTTCATGTTATCCCCTAGATGGAGCTGTGCAAAGGAAGCTGGGCTGCAGGCTTTGAATCCGGTATTAAAACTAGCCATTCTCAAGCCCCTCCCACATCTGCGCATGTCTGTACTTTGAGGCATTCCTTCTGTGTGCATCTTCTCAGCCAGCTCTCTTGGGTCTGCAGGGAGCAATGATTATCTATCCTGCTTTACATTTTGGGAAACAAAGTCTCAAAATGTTGGAATAGTTCACCTAGGAGATGCAGTTTCTAGGTACCAAAGCTAGTATTTGACCTGAAGGCAGTCAGTTCTTATTCTTTGCCCCATAATAATGAATCAAACCACTTTGTCATATGTTCTTGTAAATAAAGTTTTATTGGAACACAGCCATGTATATTTAAGCATTGTCTATAGTTAAATTGCATGCTGTAATAGCTAAACTGTGTAGATGTCACACAGAGAGGATAAATGGCTGGGCCCAAAGTATTTTATAGCAAACCTTTGAAGGAAAAGCTTGCTGCCTCAAGTAAGGAGACTGTGTGTCACAATAAAATTGACTGTGAGGTAGCACCATTGTCTGGGCTGCAGAGGGCCATGGAATTAAAGTTGAAGAAGATAAAGGAAATTAGAGTCAAACATAAAGCTAAGCTTGGCTGTTTATTATCTCAGAAACCTGCCACCTTTCCAGTCATGGAACAAGAGTCCTGCCCTGCTCTTGTACACTGCAACGGATCTCTCGACCTTCCTGAGCTCCCCATCCAACCACACCACAGGCTCCACCCTACGCAGCTCTCCTAACCTCACTCTCCTGTGCAGATTCCCACATGGTCCAGCCCCACTGCCCACAGCCGCTTGGAGAAGCCTTGCTTCTGAGCTAGGTTGTAGCCTGAGCATCAAGCAAGATTTGCATTCATGCCCCTCTTTGATGGTCTGTGCCCCCGTAGTTCTGGAGTCCTGCTTCTGCAAGGTACCACTTATCCAGACTCATCAGCGTCAGCCTCAAGTTCTCTGTTGTGGTTGGGATATGAAATGCCCCCCTTCCCGGTGTCTCAGTGTCTCATGTGTCAAAGGCTTGGGTGTCGATTGATGGATGATGGGCTTTGGGAAGTGCTTGGATCATGAGGCCCCCACTGATACATTCGTGATTTGTTGACACTCTGTGGGAGGTTATGGAAGCTGGGAGGAGGGCACCGCCAGGAAGTAGGCCCCTGGAGGAGCACACCCTCAGGGAGGGTATCTTGAGTCTGAGCCCTTTCATCTCTTTGCCTCTTGCCCACAATGAGGTGAGCTCTCTCTCTCACCACGCCCTTCTTCCACAATGCTTCTCCCTCGGCACAGGTCTAAAGGCAGAGCTGCCAACCACTGACTGAGACACAAGCCAACACAAGTTCTTTTGAACTTGTCCCTTGTATTGCAGTGACAGGTCGAGACTAACACACCGTCCCCATAGGGGCTCCAATCATTCAGGGGACCTGGGGTAGAATTTGTGACTTACTGTCTCATCCCCTCCCTAACATGTCACTCTTCCTGTAAACAAGTCCTTCCTCTCAGTCACAGAGCAGACAAGGGCTGCTGGAGGCGGGGAGGGGCTGTACCCACACATGAAACTGTTCTCACATCACAGTGAGGTGAGAAACACAAAAGGCGCACATATGTGTGTACATGTGCTGGTGTGAACATATGGAGACCACACTTTTATGAAATCATGTTGACAATATTAAGTTAAATCATGTGAAATTGCAGATATTTTGACACATGGAAGTCCCAATTTCACATTTAATTGGTGATAATTGGTATTTAGAAATTATCTTTTACATGGAGACATAAAATGTTGGCAACTTTCTTCATGTTAGCTCATGTGTGCGTGCATGCATGCGTGTGTATTTTCACATTTTATTGGTTTGTAAAGTCTGCAAAACTGGAAATTACTTATCCTTTCCAAGCAGCATCTGGCCCCAGACACTCTCGCACATTTTGGCAGTAGTTGTCAAAATTTAAAATCACCTATTCTTTGGCCTAGCAGATCTTAGTTCTAATGATCTAGTCTGCAGATGGGTGGGCACCAGGGTGTTCCTGGCAGCGTGTACAAAATGTGGAACTAACTGACGTTCTCACAGTCATGGAGTTGGCTATGAAGAGAATGAGAAGTCCCCAGACTAGAATAGCAAACAGGCCAGAGCAGCAGTGATGCTGCTCAGGATCTGCTCCTGTGCAGACATGTCCTGACTCTCCTGGAGAGCACAAAGCTCAAGTCGGAGACCGGCAGATGCATTACTCAGTGAAGCCTAGGTTCCCGGGTGTCTTTGCAGGTTTAAACATGAGAATGAAAAGCTTGGGGAGAAGCGAGTGCTGGGCATTGTCTCTCGCTGGGAAGCAGGGAGCTGGGCTGAAGGAATGTTTCCTCTCAGTCACGTCTAAACTGCAGGCCTAACCGCGGTGCTCCGCTGAGGGGGTGCTCGCCTGGGTGTAGAAGCCAGAGTCTGAGCCCGGCACACACACACCAGACAGTCATGGTGTATAGTCATGTGATCCCAGCATGAGGAGAGGCAGGGGGTCCGACGCCCCAGGGCAGGAACAAGTTAGGGAATAGGCTGGAACACATGGGGCTTATCTCAAAGAGAGAAAAAAAAAAAAGACTTGATAAACCATTCCCATTGTTTATGATGGAGACACCACTACTTTCACAATGTCTTCAAACAAAGCAGTAAAGGAAAGCAGCCTTGGTATGCGGTGTGCAGCGGTGTGCAGCGGTGTGCAGCGGTGTGCAGTAAACCCACCAGGAAAAGTCATACTGCTCTCGGGACTCTGACTGGGCTTTCAGCACAGGCATTTTCTAAGCTGAGCCTAAAGGGTGGGGAAGAATAAAACCTGAGAACAGAGAAACGGTAGCCCTGCCGAAGGGACCCTGCTTATCCGAGCCCTCAGGATGGCTAACCACATTGGGGTTTGCTTTGCAGCTGATGACAGTCGGAGTCAGGTGGTTGGAAAGTTCTTGTAGAACCAGATCTTCGGTTAAGAGTCTTATTACTTTATCCAATGTACACCCCTCCCTGCACACACAACCCAGTACTGCCTTTTACCTGGAGACCGAGTGCGGCTTCACGCTAGGGTTAGGAAACTGCTGTAGACGTGATTGATAGCTCACTCTGGCCCTTCCCTTTGCCTGGCAGACTCAAATTCCATTCAGCTGCTGCACTCTTTTTCAAAGATATATGCTTCAGGGCGAGGCTGACCCCAGCCCAGACTTGCTCAGGGATAGGTTGCTGTGGGTCCAGTCTTATTGACAATACTAATTTATGGTTGGGACTGTGACCAGTTCTGGATAATGTAATGTGGTAGAACATCTATTAAGGTATCTTTGCTCTTTTTAATTTTTTTTAAATGAGAAAAAGTCTCATGTAATCCAAGCTGTACTTGAACTCATGACACCCCTGCTTCCACCTCCTGAGTACTGGGATGACAAGCAAACACTACCACCACATCTGACTTCATCTCCACTATTTAAAGATGTATTTAGACTATATTAATTGATTTGTCTTATTTTTTTATTTTATTTATTTTTATTTTCTGAACATTAGTGTTTTACCTGCATGTCTGTGTGAGGGTGTTGGGTTCCTTGGAATTGGAGTTACAGACAGTTGTGAGCTGCCATGTGGGAATTGAACCTGGGTTCTTTGGAAGAGCAGTTGGTTGGTGTTCTTAACCTCGGAGCCATCTCTCCAGCCCTGTTTTATTTTTTAATAAACACCAATTTATCATAAAGAACTTACAATAAAAAAACACCACACAGCTATGTTAATACAACCACTCAAAGGACCACCTACACAGACCCAAAGACTATACATCTCTATGAGCTTCTACACAGGTAGAACAGCCATTCTGAAGCCGTGGGGCTTTACACTTCACTATTAGTGTATTTTTGTGCACTTACACACACACACACACACACACACAAACCATGACAGTTAAAACTAGAAATGCAGTGTGCTTCATAGCTTCCTTCCCGACTCGAGTGTGCCTCCCCACACGCCAGCCTTTCTCATTCTTCTGTGTACATGTTAGAGTGCACACCACATTTGTGTACATATACACGTGTATCCGTCATAGGCCAGGACCTGCATGAGAGAGAGAGCATGTGGTTCTCTTTCTCTTTCTAAGGTTGTGTGACCTCACTGAGTATGACACACTGAGACGGTGTGATGGTGACTTCTATTTTACACCGCAAAGGCTCTCCTTCTGTGTCTCTGGCCTTGAGATGCTACTACATGGGGATACAACACCTGCCGCAGACAGTGTGTGACTGAGACAAGACCACCATGCCTGAGGAACAAAGCCACTGTGCCGAGGGTGGAAGGAATGGCGGGTGGAGGGAACTTGCTGGGAAAAGGATGCTGTCCCCCACTAGGCTCACTGACATACGTCTATGTTACTGTATATGGAGGTCAGAGGTCAACACTGGATATCTTTCTCAATCACTCTCAACCTTTGGGGTCTTTTTGGTTTGTTTGTTTTTGCCCCCGAGTCTCTGAATGAACTCATTTGCCAATCAGGCCAGAGCCCTGGGGTTCTGCAGTCTCGCCTCGTGACTCGGGGTTCCGGGTACATGCAGCCATGCCCAGTTTTTCACATGGGTTCTGGGGTCTAAGCCCGTTCCCATGCTTCCATGGCAAGAACTTTACCAACTGAGCCATCCCCGTGGCCCTTAGCAAAGGGACTGTAAGAGGAGCCTCAGCTGACCCGGCCCTCAGCCCACAGAGGTTTCACACACCGGGGATGGGGACGTGAGAACAGATGACGTGTGGGGTTACCGAGGCAGAGGGCACTAAGGGGAGTGGAGGTGGCTGGTGGAGGGGTCGTGTTCTTGGAGCCGACACAAGGAAGACACCAGAAGCCAGTGATGTCAGATGCTCCAGTGAGGCTGAGGGGAGCGTGTGACTAGGGCGCAGCTCAAGAGGGCAGCAAAGGCGCTGCTTGGGTGTGCGGTGCACGCACCCCAGATTCCTGTGTGGCGCAGCACACAGCAGCAGCTTAGTCAGTACTCACTGGCTGACTAAGCTGCTGTGTCATCCCAGCTCGGGGCAGGGCAGGGCTGCAATAAGGACATCACAGGGCTGTGCCAGCAGCTCAGCTCACAGATGGGGCTGGCTGCAGAGAAGCCACGGTCCATCCTCTGTGGGAGAGCGGGGCCATCAGGGATGAGTTCTAAACATTTGTTCATTCCCTCATTTCACTTCGTTTCTTCGATTACTGATCTTGGGCCCCAAACAACAGAAAATAATAGCCCGACACTGAAAGAAACTGACGCCGTCAGCTCCAGCCTGTAGCAAGGTTCACAAGATGTACTCACTCCTATGTGGCAGTGAAAATGAACGAACAGCTGCTAAAACCCTCAGTGCAGACAGACACCATGAACACCACTGACCGGAGCTGGACACAGAGGATCGTGGTGAGTGCCGCATTTGTGTATGAAGCTCAAAAGCCAGGCAAAAGTAGCCCAAGGGGGTAGGAACCGGGAGCAGGTACCCGTGAGGAGGAGGAGGAAGTAAGGGGCGCTGGGGGCCCGCGGAGGCCTTTGAGATACCGGACATGTTGCACGGCTTGTCGTGAGTTTAGTCACTCTGTGACAGCGTGCTGAGCGGGCACTGTTACTTGGTGCCTTTCTCTGTGAATGGGATGTTCAATCAAAATGCAGATCCAGTTCAAGTGGCTTGGGTTCCAAAGCCCAGCCTAGATGATGGAGAATACAAGGACGCGGTTACAAAATTAAGAGTCCATCTCTGTGGTTTCTAACAAAATCAGGACTGAGCAAGTTTAGAGACGGCAGGAGAATTCCGAACGCTGTAAAATATTGACTGAAAAAAGCATACATTTTCTTTGTAAGAAAGAATATGAAGTGTCTTCCATAAAGATCTCCATGAGCGATGGCAGGTGACAGAGAAGATAGACAAAGCAGTGATAGGTGACAGATAAGAGATAAATAAGTGACAGGGAGAGAAGGGCAGTGTGAAATGTCCTGGAGAGGACCCACCAGGAAAGAGGAAAAGGGAGAGCGTGGGAAGGGGAAGGGGAGGCCAGGGAGAAACTGACCGCACAAGAGACAAATGGACAAAGGGTCCTCACACTTGCTAGGATTAGGCACACATTTGGCTCCAGGCTTCTGGAAAATAAAAAGAACGGAGAAAAGAGTCAGTGTCCAGAAGCCACAACTCAGGAGGCAGAGCGGCCGCCCAGAAAGTGCAGCTTCTCCACAGCTGAGGGAAAGGAGCCCTGGGCTGAGACACTTCAGAGAGATCCTCCAAAGCACCCTGACAAAGCACTCGCCCGTGGTGATGACCTCGAGAGCCGACAGTTTAATATTCTTCATGCCAAGGACTGCGCTTAGGTTCCCTGCATACAACAGTGAGGTTAAAATCGTGCTTCTTATATGGCTCCTGCTCTTGGGGGGCACTGCCCAATGACACACAAGAGCAAAGCTCTCTGCCGAGCTGCCTTGAGGCCATGATGTCAGGAAATCATGATGGATGTCACCAGGCAGCTTGTCTGTCTTACAAATGTAGAATTTTGCTTTTCAGTCATGAAAACTGAAGGTAGGGATGACCCCCTCTCAGACCTGTAGACACGATGAGGTTCCCAAACATAAACCCCCCAGCATGGTCATGGCCACTTCAGCCTGGTGTGTGATAGGAGTCTCAGCGATGACCATTGATTGGTAGTGTCAGTGGTGGCCAGGCCAGACACACAGCTGTCACCCACAACAGTTTCCTCTAATCTTTTAGGGAACTTGACTCAGGTAAACCAGCTCCTCAGCTTTGACACAGAAAATAATTTAAAACAAGCCACTATAATGTAAAGTTGGAATTTATGAAAAGGGGTACACACACATATACACACACACTCACATACATATATACCACACACACCACATACATTCACATACATACTTACACACACACACTACACATACCCATACACACATACACCACACCCACATATACATACACTCACACCCACCCACACATACACCACATACACACACACACACACACACACACACACACACACACAAATTTACAGATGTGTGTACAAGGGTTAAGAAAGAAGCATTTGGGAAGAAAAGAAGACTCACCAGAGAGCATGGGTACCGGTTTCTCAAAGAAGAGTGACAATTAACTTCTTAGAAGTGACATAACGCCATTTTGGTGGCTCTCCGGTGACATCTCAAATGGTGTTAAGAAACTTCTTTTCCTTTTTTCCCCTAAATAATTGGGATTTGAAGCTGGCTCCAGGCCCCGCCCCCAACAGGGATTACAGTCTAATAAAATAAATCCTGGAGCCACTGGGGCTTGCACGAGTCTCATGCCCCATAACGTTCCCTGTCTTCCTATCCTGCCTCAGTCGGAGAGGGATTCCTCACATAGAGGGCACCCTCCCCTTCACAGTCCCCCTTTGCCTAAGGGACATAAGCTGAGGAAGGGCGCCCGCTGACCCACGGACACTGACAGCATCCTTAAGCTTCCCAACTGCCATGACATCTGCCCACACATTCTAATAATCTTTAATTAATAACACTAATCTTTGTTAACAGAGGGTTTACCAGAGGATAAATTAAGAGGGACTAATTTGTTGTTGGGCCTTCGATAGAGGAAGAGGGCTCCAGCTGGCAGGAGGCGGGGAAGAGGTCATTTGGATGGGATGGCTGTTCCTTCAGGGAGTGAAGTTTAATTCTCTGTGTGCCACTTTCTCCTTTCCTTGAATCCACAAACGTGGATTTCATGCTTTTTTCTTTCTTTTTTATACTAGGAACTATTTTTAGCCCAGGCAGGTAGGTAGAGGTGTGGTAAAGTCCAAAGGGGACTTGTTAATCCACTTGGGTTGAAGGGAGGAGGGTCACAGAGGGGCGACCTGGGAGCTTGCTAAGATTTGTTTTACAAAAGAGCTCACTACAGGGGTCTTCTAAGTAACAATCCCACCCCCATCGCCTTCTGATCACCCCTGGACTGATTTACACACCCTTTTAGAAGCACAGCTGTTGTGTAAATTAAGCTCCTGTAATCCCTCCCCCGCCCCTCAAGTGCCAAGTCCCCCTCAGGAGCGTTCTGGCACCTGCTGATTTATTTCTGTGTGCTTTTTCAGCACCTTGAGAATTTTAGCTTTCGGAACAAGCCACTTCAATTAGGGAGCAGGAGGGGAAGGGAGACCCCGGGCTGGGCAAAGAGTGGAAGGCCTGCAGACCAGAGTGGACAAGAGGAGGCAGCCATGCGAGATGGGGGCCGCTGGAGGGAGAGGAAGAGCTGATGGCCTTGCAGGGAACCATCCTGGATGAAGACGTGACATCTTTCAGGTTCACATATCTGGAAGTCAGCCAGCCCCCAGCTTCAGCTGCTGGAGTTTGAGTCAAACCTTCCAGCTTGAGGTCGCCCAGGAGGCACAACTGGGTAGCTCACAGAAGAACTTACTGGTGACCCTGAGGGTCCTCCCACTAGTGTTTCTGCTCTCCAGGACTTTACCCCTCCTGTCTTCACTTGAGTGAGAGTCTTTTAAAAGGATATAATGTAGGCATGAGGTCCACCACAACTGGGGTGCTTCTGTGTGCATTTAGCTAGTTACCCATGACCCTGAGGCTGGCTCATCACCTCCAATGTCACTGCTGCATTCTTTCATTTTTTTGGTTTTTCCAGACAAGGTTTCTTTGTGTAGTTCTAGCTGTCCTGGAATTCGTTCTGTAGACCAGGCTGGCCTCGAACTCACAGAGATTCACCTGCCTCTATTTACCGAGTACTGGGACCAAAGGTGTGTGCCACCATTGCCTGGCTTCTTTTCCTTTTCTTTAAGATTTTTTTTACTTATTTTTACTTATGTGTATATGTGTGCTGGTACCCATGAAGCCCAGAAGAGGGCATTGGTCCTGGACTGGAGTTCAGGTGGGCGAGAGCTGTCAGCTGGTGATGAGAACTCAGCTCAGGTCTTTTGTAAGAGCATCGAGTGCTCTTAACTGCTGGGCTTCTGTCTAGCCCTCCACTGTTGAATTTTTAATGTCACATTTCTCACTAGAGTCCCTGGAGGAGTTTTTGGGGGATGGGGATTATCAAGTTTGTGAAATCAACTTTGGACAGCTTTGGACTGGCAACCACCTTGGGAGTGAGCTGGCCTTGGGCTAAAGGAGTCCTGAAGAGAACAGACTTTCCAGTCGATCTGCACCTGTAGTCCTCGGTCAGTAGAAAAAGACCCCTCCTCTCCGTATGTGTTTATCAAACCTCAAAGTCCTAAGAGAGGAACTGGAGAGATGGGTCAGTGGGGAATAGCAGTTGCTATGCAAGTGCGGAAGACCCAAGTTCAAATTCCCAGCACCCATGTGTGAAAGATGGACATGGCTGTACATACGTCTACAACCCCGGGGCTTGGGGATGGGCCTGGGGCAGATGGGCATGGCTGTACATACGTCTACAACCCCGGGGCTTGGGGATGGGCCTGGGGCAGATGGACATGGCTGTACATACGTCTACAACCCCGGGGCTTGGGGATGGGCCTGGGGCAGAGAGTGGAGGACTGATGGAGTTTCTGGTCAGCAGCCTGGTTCCAGGTTCAGGGAGAGACCCCAGCTCAAAGAAATGGTATGGAGTATGAAAGGGCAAACACCCTACATCCTCATCTGGCCTCCACATAAACACCTGCACACACACACACATTCTAAAGGCTAATGACCAAGGGATAGGAACATCTATGTTCCAAATCTCACAAAGTGAAATACAAACAACAAACCTAAAAGGCCATATGGAAACACAGCGAGCCTCATAACAATCAAAGACATACTCCTTTACATCAGCTGACGCACACAATCACAATCGGCAACTAGTTTCACAGTGACGGCACCGAGCCATGCATCTCCGGGAACAGACACTCCATGCGGACTGCAGCCCAGGTGGCCACCAGCTGCAGCCCTCCGGAAGAGCAGGGCAGCACTTCACACCAGGAGCTTTGAAGACGCCCACTGTCTTGACTCGTAAACCCACAGCTCTGCTCTATTTAAGGAAGCACAAAATCAAGCCTTTTGGAGGCACCAGACAAGGGATAAATTACGGTTTGGCAGAGCATGAAGGTGTGCTCCTGCCACTAAAGCTGAGGGGGAGGTCAGCAGAGCAACGTGGAATGACATTTATGCCATAAAGTCATTCAAAAGGCGGAGTTACAGCAGCCTGTGCACTGTGAGATAATGTTAAAGCCCCACTTGCAGGTGGGGTGGGGAGACACTGGTAGAGATTTTTTATATTTTCTAAAATGTGGATTTTTTTTTATAGCACTGGCATCATAATTAAAGCAAAACAAAAACACTTCACCAATTTGTCCTCAAACAACAAAAGGAATCTTTCACCAACAGGTAAAGCCATTGTTCACTAGGATATCCTCAGGCTCAGGATGTCACTCAGCTGGGAGAATGCTGGCCTAGGAAGTATGAAGGCCTGGGTTCGAGCCTCAGCACCATATAAGTCAGGTTTGGTGATACACATGTGTAATCCTAGGAAGTGGAGGCAGGAGGATCAGAAGTTCAAGGTTTTCTTTGGCTACATAGGAAGCTCATGACCAGCTTGGTCTATATGAGACTTCCATTAAAAAAAAAAATCCTGTTGCCGGGCGGTGGTGGCGCACGCCTTTAATCCCAGCACTCGGGAGGCAGAGGCAGGCGGATCTCTGTGAGTTCGAGGCCAGCCTGGGCTACCAAGTGAGCTCCAGGAAAGGCGCAAAACTACACAGAGAAACCCTGTCTCGAAAAAAAAAAAAAAAAAAAATCCTGACTGGGCACTGTTGTTCCAGGTACATTTAACTCCCCCAAAGGCCCAAGGTGCTGGATGCTCCGTGTCATAGGTGTAGAAACTGAAGTTTGATCAAAGTACAGTTTTGCTTTGCTCATAGTGGCGCATAGAGCTACACAGGTCCCAGGCTGCTGCAGCTGGCTGTAGCCTGAGTGTCCGCACCGGTGCACGCCATCTCCCTAGTCTGACGTTTGTTTTGTTGCTGGAGCAGATATTGGCTCTCTGCAGTTTGTTTGCGCGCTGCAGCTGGAGTCACCCTCCGGCTCTCCCAGGCCCCCAGACTCAGCCTGGTGCCTAGATGCTCAGTGCACAACATCAGCTCTGAACCTGAGGCAAGGTTGTTCCTTTCCCACCCGACTGCCACATCGCCCTGCCTTGCCCTGCACAGTGACTGGGGCCATTGCTGCAGCCACGCTTTGCTTCCGTTCCCAGAGATCCAGCTACTAGCCAGTGACGCTGATGTGCTTTAATCCCAATGCAAGTGTGATTTAGGAGGTGTAGGAGGGAGCCCAGGCAGAAAATGGAGAGGCCATGGTAGAGTCACAAGGGTGTGCGTCCTGAGGCTGAAGACCAGTGGAAGCCACAGGTGGGGAGAATAGTTCCTGCCCAGCCCTGACAGAAACGGGGGTCAGATTGAAACTGGGCACTTGAGAGAGAGAGAGAGAGAGAGAGAGAGAGAGAGAGAGAGAGAGAGGGAGGAGAGAGGAGAGAGGAGAGAAGAGAGAGAGGGGAGGGAGGGGAGGGAGGGAGAGGGAGAGAGAGAGAGAAGAAAGGAGAGAGAGAAGAGAGAGAGGAGAAAGGAGAGAGAGAAGAGAGAGAGGGGAGGGAGGGAGGGAGAGAGGGAGGGAGGGAGGGAGGAGAGAGAGAGAGAGAGAGAGAGAGAGAGAGAGAGAGAGAGAGAGAGAGAGAGAGACCCCCAGGCAGTTTCCTGCAGGAACACCTGGGGGATGACAAGCCTGTGGGTTTTGTTTGTTTGTTTTCCCTTCTTTTTTTAAACTGAGGAAAATCATCGAGCCCAGCTACTTTTATCATCCAAAATTTGTTCCAGAGATTTCCTCCAGCTTGTGAGACACATCTTAACTCCTGGAACAGCCGTTTGTCACTGGGAATGGAAGCTCACCAAAGTGTCTATAAGCAGGTTAGGGTTGTAGGGGTTTCTATGTAGTGAACCAAATTACAAAAATATTGATTTTGGGTTTTTGTGACCTATTTGAATCCAATTGTACGGCCGTATTAGGAGAATCTTCTCTTATGGCCACAAAGAGGGCCGGCCCAGCTCCAGAGGAGGGACGGCATGCTTGCCTGCTCATTTCCCCTCCCAGTGGCTCTTTTTATAGCCCTCTGTATCACCAGCAGGATTTCAGGCCAGTTTTCCACTGGGCCATTTCTGACAGATAGCCCGAGGTGAGCACAGAAGAGTGCCCCCCCCCCAGCACTGAACCCTCCTCAGAGCCTGCCTGCTCCCAGGCTAGCTGATGGGGGCGGGGGGGTTCTGTGTGCAGTGTTCCCTGTGCTCACCCCCCCACCTCCTGTTCCCTGGACCCGGCCCTTCTCTGGCTGTCTCCTTGTTGGGTATGCCCTTTCTTCTCTCTTTTCCATAGACCTGGCCTTCAAATGTATGGGTCTCCTCTTCAGAGAAGCCCTCAGACACTCCTAGGGTGAAAAGCTTCCTTCCCGGGTTCCCCAGGGCAGGATCCCATGTCACCCCTTAACCCCTGCCAGCAGCCAGTACTCAACCTTTGAGTCTTGCTGTTCACAGAGCCTGGATGGGTTTGTGGCATGGATGGACGGACGGATGGACGGATGGACGGATGGACGGACGGATGGATGGATGGATGGATGGATGGACGGACGGACAGCCCCCACTGTTCTACTCCCACACCATCCTTTGATCAAGAGCAGCACTCACTGGGGAGGAGGGCAAGAGCCTTAATCTTGGGATGAAAGGCACAGGCCGCTCTTTAGAAGATAAAGCATTCATTTTTCCCCCTCTCTCTTTGTACTGCAGGGGCTCTGAGAAGCCTGTCCCATCAGTCTGTGTTCTTCCCACAAAGAGATCAGTTTACCTGTGAGGGCTCCAGGGTTATTCATTTCTCATGGGGTGTTTGAATCTTTGGAGCTAGAAAAGGATCCTGAAATGTACTTTGAAGTTCCTCTTTATATGCATCTGCCAGGAGGTAGCCATGGTTTTATATGGCAAGAATCTTGGTTTCTCAGGAGCCTTGGTTTGGGGCTCAGGGCCAGGAGTAGCCCCGGGGAGGCACTGCCCTGTGCTGCTCACATACCACCCCAGCAGACAAGGCTGGGCCTCCTGATGGCTGGCGCCCTCAGCTCATTTAGAATCTGAAGACAACCCTTCCCTCCTTGTTCCAGGTTTACTGAGGGTTGATGCGTCTTCATGAATTCCTTTGTTCCCCGAGAGGCTGGGAAGGCCATCACAGCCCTCTGAAGTGGGGCTCTTAGCATCCCTGTGGCACGAGCCATGGGTGGGGGTGATCTTAGGCTGCTGCCAGTCTCAGAACGAGCTGGTGGCAGAGCAGGGCTGTAGGGCCGATCTTCTCTCTCCTGGGCAGCCACTGTGCGGCCTCAGTAGCTTTCAGCTCAAGGCTGAAGCAGGAGCCCTGGCTTCAGAGATGCCCTGCTATACGCCTCCTCGTTGAGCTGAATGTAGTCAGCTCCTGCTGCTGTGGTGAAGAATCACAGACTGTGTGGCGTGGTCAGCACTGCTGCTGTCCTTAATCTCCCTGTTCATGAGCCTGGAAACCTGATGGGGCCGGCGGAGTCTGGTTGAGGTTGCTTAGAAGGAGAGAAGGGACTCCTGGATCCCACAAGGTCTGCTCTCATGATCTGACCACCTCCAAAGGCTCTCCCACCTAGTACCGCTCACGGCATTGGAGGTGTTTTAGGTTCATTTTCTGTTGCCGTGATAAAAATATCCTAACACAAGCGACATGAGTGGAAAAGTGTTTATTCCTGTTCACGGTTCGAGGCCGCCGTCCATCACGGTGGGGAAGTCACAGCGGCAGAGACTGAGGGACCGCTCACATTCAATTTCTCTAATCTTGCATAGTTCAGGATCCCTTGCCTAGGGGGTGGTGCCACCCATGGCGGTCACATCTTACCACCGTGATCAACACACTCAAGGTAATTCCCTCACAGATGTGACCGCCCACAGACCAACCTAATCTGGACAATCACTCACTGAGTCTTCCTACTCAGGAAATTCTAGATTGTGTCAAGTTGACAAAGCCAATGGTCACAGTGGGTTAGGACCACCCCTCACCCACCAAGCACCTTAGCAGACAGCTCTGTTGTGAAAAGTAATTGTGCTTACAAGGTAGGTCTGCTCAGAGTACAGGCTGAGCTGTGCAGGTGGCGGAGCGGGAGGTGGCTCTTTTCTTTTTTAATGATCACAGTCACCATTTCTCCTGGAATTGGACAGACACGTTTACCACTTTCGCTCAGCAAGTACCAGCACCGTGATCCTCTATAAACTGCCTTTCTCTGAACTAGGATCCAGTGTTTTGAGCCAGTATCTGAGAAAATGCTTTGACGGAGTTCTCTCTAAGAGTCAGGCATTCTTGGATAAAGAAATCTAGAGACACAAGAGGCCCATCTTCTTTATATATAGGAAGTTAAAAACAAAAACCACAAAGACATGTAAACTGATTAAAAAAACAGTAAGTTCTACAAGAATACAGAGAAATGGGCCATATTTTGAAGGGAAAGTGGGGGAGTGTGGGGAAGACCCCACATGATGTCGCCCAGTACGGGCATGACAGAGTTAGCTGGGCAGAGAAGAGGTCCAAGGAGCACTGTGAATAGACAGCTGTGCAGCCTGGCAGCTGGGCCGCCTGTGTATCGCAGCACAGACCACAAGAGGCTGCAGATGGCAGATGTGATTTCAGTGACTTGTGTATCCCATGTGACTGAGAATGGGCCTTCCTTTGGAGCCTGTGACCTGATGGTGTTCTTAAGACGTTAGCCAAGGAGCCTGATGAAATGATGTTCTCTGTGGAAAGGTTGATGCCATGGGACACACAGTCATGCAGCTTTGATGGGGTGCCCCACCAGCCTCAATCCTAAAGTACCATGGCAGCTGGTGGGAGAGCAGAGCAACCTGTGGTGAGATCTAATCCAGACAGATCAGGAGTTCTCATCTGAATAATTTCCCAGTCAGATCCTCCTTGAAAAGGGGTGTGACCTCTGGGAAAGCCTGACAATTGACAGACACAGTTCTATTTTTGTTTATTTTTATTTATTTATTTATCTATTTTGGTTTTGGAGACAGGGTTTCTCTGTGTAGCCCTAGCTGACTTGGAACTCACTCTGTAGACCAGGCTGGTCTTGAACTCCTGGACATCTGCCTGTCTCTGCCTCTGGAGTGCTGGGATTAAAGGTGTGTGCCACCACCGGCCAGCTGGGTTGTAGTTCTTAGAAAAAGTTTCACATATTTAGGCTGTGCAGTGACAAGTGAAGCCTGTGCATATTGCCAGAAGGCCACAGGCTGGGGGATGGCTGGGTTGGTAAAGTGCTTGCTGTGAAACAGGGGGGCCACCATGGCGGCATGCACCGTAACCAGGACTGCGGGGGAGAGGACAGGAGGGTCCTGAGGTTCACTCTCTAGCCCACCTAGATAAAGCTATGAGCTCTAGGTCCACCTACAGGCCCTACCTCAAAAATGAGGGAGAGAGCAATCAAAGAAAGACAACTAAAGTCAGCCTCCATGTACGTTCACATACATACACATACTCACACACACTCACATACCACACACACACATACACACACACCACACACACACATACACACACACCACACACACACACACACACACACCACACACACACACACTACACATACACATACACTCACATACCACATATACACCCACATATACCACATGCATACTCATACACACACTCACACACTACACACACACTCACACACACATATATACACACACTCACATACCACATATACACCACACATACCACACACACACACACACACACACACACACACACACACACTACACATACATAGACTGAATCTCTTAAAAGCTCACGTTAAATCTCTTATTAAATTTTATGTACAGACAACATACATTTGTCACATTAACATAAAGTGACTCATTTCTTCTCATTTGGGGGAAAAATTCACTTACTCTATAAGATACTACTTTTATTTACATGAAGTAGAACCTTTAGGGTCCAGATAGTTTCAATGACCAGAACAGGACCTTCCAACATGAAGTGAGTCCAGAGGCCCCAAGGCCACAGGGAGTTCCCAGAAAAGTGGCTGTGCTGTTTCAGAGGGTGGGACACCAGCAGCTTGTGGCACAGGACAGCAAGCTAAGACCAGTGACACCCAGCAGGGTGTACTAAGGCTTTTGGGGGAGTGACGCAGGTCCCTGTTCTTTTCCTTGTACACACACCTGTTTTCGCTCTACCCCGGGCTCTGTGACGGGGCCATGAGTGCTGGGCCTGAGCCAGCTGAATCGGGACGGTGCTGAGGACGCACGTGCTGCCCTGTCCAGGGACACTGGGCCGCTGGGTGTTTGCAGGTTGGGGCTGAATCACTATTCTTTTTGGCAAAATGATCAAAATGAAGAACAGATCACTTCAATAATTACTGAAGTTAAGAAAACAAAGCTGTACATGTTTCTGGAAAAAAATTCCAATTTTAAGTGGCTGAAAAATTTTGGTGATTAGTGATGTGTACTGTCATTGAATAGGACTTCATTTATGGGGAATAAACATGAGAAGGTCAATAAACAGAAGATCACAGAAATCTGAGAGCCAGAGAGTCCCTTAAGGGCGACTCACCTAATTCCTCTCTGAGGAAACAGAGTCCCTAGGGAAGCCTGTTTGTTAGAGGCAGGGGTGAAGTGAGCCACACTCAGTTTCACAGAGTTCTGTGATCTTTGATTGTGGTCCCAAACACACAGAGTCCCCAGGGAGAGAGAAAGACTTGGAACCTTTGAGGCTCGGCCTCGGGAAGCTCAGCCTCACTCCCACAGTTGGAGGAAACCACCTGAAGAGGTCATTCTGGAGAAAGTACAGGTGTAAACTTGTGTTTTCTCAGGAACATAAGCCCTAAAACGTGCCCCACAGCTTACACCGCACTGTCTCGCTGGCTGGTGATAGTCTTTACATTCAGCCTCACACCCTTGAGCTCCAAGAGCAGGCTGTGCGGGCACCTGCTACAGAAAGAAAACAGCTCACCTGGGCCAGTCAGCCAGGGGGAGTCCTGGGCCAAGGATAGGAAAGGAAGACCCTGAGCCCCAGGCCGGCCACCCAGCCAGGTGATCCAGGTGGCCGGTCACACTTTCTGCACCCTGACCTTGGCGTCTCTAAGACAGAGCCTGTATGTCACCACTGCTCAAATGCCAACATCCCCGCGCTGCGTGCGGCTCCCTCAGTGCCCATTTGTGTTCTTAGTGGCTCGTAGTTATTAATGTTCCGGGCATCCAAGCCCGCTCTGCCCTTCTCTGCTATGGAGTCGCTGCTCTGCCTTGAGTGGTAAGGAGGCGGGAGGCACCCGAGCGGAGAACAGCTAGTGGGCTGGAATCCATCTAATTACTCGCTTCACTTTATTCACCCATTAATTGGGAACATGGTAAGGTTCAAAGACCTAATGATTAGTATTAGCTTCCCCTGTTCAGCCAGGCCGGCTATCTTCCCACTCCACCTGTCTCAGCCCTTCACTGGAAATTGCCTGAGCGGCAGCTGTCCCATTTGTCAAATGCTGTGAGTGCTTGGTAATGAGCTAATGTGCCCGGGGCAAAGAGCACATGCTAAGGGCACCAGACCGCCCAGCTTCTTCTGAACCCCTGGAGTGTATGCAGACCTCTCCCAGACAGACTACCAATGAGGCCACAGGGCTGAAAACGAAAGTAAGCCGCTCAAGTGCACTTCTTATGTGAAAGGGAGTCAGACCATCTCCCCATGTCCTTCCAGACTCTGTGAAATGCTCAGATCCCCGCTTCACACAGACCTGAAATGCCCGCAAACCACTGAGACGGTGGCTGAATGCCGGGAGCCTGCTTCTAGGTAATAATACTGCAGAGGCCCCTGTAGGAGAGAGAGGCCTGTCCTCTCACCAGACACCCTGCTCACCCCTGGGTTAGCTGCATGATTCTAGAGGACTTCATAGACTCATATATAGTCTCAACCAAAAAGTTTTGTCCAGTGGCTCCTCTCTCTTATATTTTTGGTTGTGAGCCTAGCCTTTAACGGCTGAGCCATCTCTCCAGCCCGGCTCCTCTCTCTATCTCCCTCAGAACCTTTCCTCAGTGAGGTTAGGGCACATTGATTTCTCTCCTCTCTGGATTCTCGCGGTGTTTGTCATTGAGCTATATGATTTAGACTTGATAATAGATCTCCTGCCCTCCTGTCTATGAGACAGGGTCTCATTGTGTAGCCTACGCTACATTTTAGTCTTCCTGCGTCAACCTCCTGAACTGTGAGATGTCAAGTGTACAGAGCTAGCCTTGGCTAAATTATCTCTTTCAAAATGGCTTCCTCAAGTTCTTCAACCGGAAACTGTCACCACTCCTAATTGGCACCCAGATCTTGTTCCAGCCCCGCTTCCCTACCAGGGCTGCTTTGGAGGCTGCCTGGTCGTACACTCCAGGTAGCTCCATCATAAACCTATGAGCCCTTTAGAGTTGACATGTGCACACTCTCCCTCATCTGTCCCCATCGAATCCCAGGAACAGCAAGGGTCCCGCACAGGTGGGCATTCTCGGTTTACACATGTGTACACACCTGTGTATCAAAATGAATATGCACACACGCAGAGTGGGTATCATTCCATAGGTGCTTTGGGGTGCCTATGACACTGTTTTCTTTGGAGAGAACACCCAGGTGTTTTCCTATGCATGTTTCCCTCCTCAGCACCAAGAACAGCGTGGAGTGTACTGGGCTCTCCAGAAACCATTCACCTGACAGCGGGAAAACCAGGTCCAGAGAGCAGCCGAGGCTCCGGCATCGCCGGTACCAGGACATGCTTCATGCGCACACCTCTTCAACCAAGGGTGCAGACAGCCCATGCTCTTACAAAGCTTTCATAACAGTTTCAATAAGAAAACCCTGCCAAGTCTTTCGAAGTCCCACAGCTGGAGGAGATGTCTAGATAACCCACATTATTTTTTTCTTTGCAAAGGAAAATCAAAGGGTGCAGCAGATTCCCACTGATCCTGAGGGTAGGTGAGGTCTGAGGCTACCTAAGGGCCAGAGCTGTGAGGAGAAGACAGTGTTCCGAGAAAGTTAGAGGGGTGGCAGACGTGGGACAGGAGACAGGAAAATCTCGTCAAGGAGCAGCAGGTGCTTTTCTTCCTGAGCTTGGGAGGGAAAAGAATCAACAACAACACTGAGTAAATTATGCCAGCAGTGTAAAGAGGTATATGAGACCACATACATATTCCTAAACATACTCGGGAAAAGACTGAACGCTGGCTGCTCGCACACTGAACTCGTCACTTATTTCTCTCTCTCCCATCAGACAGCGGGCGGCAGAGGAGACTCTCAGAAGATAGGTGTGGAGGGGCCCTGATGAAGGAGGGACGTAATGAGGATTTTAATCTGAAGGTAGAGAACATTATGAAATACATTAACATGAAGCCTGCAGAGGGAGGGATTGGGGGGCTGGGGTCAGGGTACACAGGGCAGTCAGGCCAAGGAAATGGATTGTGGGACAGAAAGAAGGGATTAGGGGCATTCCAGGAATGTTCAGAGTGAGTGATGGGAAGCTGTAGAGCTGGACCTTTATCTACGGGGTTTATACCAGGGATTCGGTTTTTTTGTTTGTTTGTTTGTTTTGAGACAAGGTTTCTCTGTGTAGTCCTGGCTGTCCTGGATCTCACTCTGTAGCCCAGGCTGGCCTCGAACTCACAGAGATCCACCTGCCTCTGCCTCCCGAGTGCTGGGATTAAAGGTGTGCACCACCACAGCCCAGCTTTTTCTCTTCCTTTTCTTTCTTTCTTTTTCTTCTCTTTTCTTTTTTTTTCAATACCAGGGACTCTCAAGGCTATGCGCTTGGAAGTCTCTCACACTCCCACAACCTGTTAATTCTTCCAACAGTACATTACTAACAATAAATCAGTAAGACAGCAATGAAAGCAAAGACGTGGACGAAAACGATGTTTGTGGAAGAAACTGTCAAAAGAGGAACTGTTTTGCACATTTGCAAATCTCTTCAGTGACTTCATAAGAAGGGCAAGAGAAGTGATGTGAAGATAGGTCAGCTGGTAAAACACTTGCATTGTAAGCATGAGGCCCTGAATTCAAACCCCAGAACCCACTTGAAAATAGCCTAGCACAGTGTGGCACAGCATGCTTTCAATCCCAGCACAGGGAGGCGGAGACAGGCAGGCTCAGGGCAGCCTGGCTAGCCTGAGGCAAGGCCCCGTCAGCAGAGACCCTGTCTCAAAAGACCAGTGGGATGGGGCAAGAGGACCAATACCTGAAGTTGACCTCCACATACATGCACACATGTGCACATCTGTCTCCCTCTCCTCTCTCCTCCCTCCTCTCTCCTCTCTCCTCTCTCCTCTCTCCTCTCCTCTCCTCTTCTCTCCCCCCCCCCTCTCTCTCTCTCTCTCTCACACACACACACACACACACACACACACACACACGAGAGACAGAGACAGAGAGACAGAGAGAGGATGGCCAGAGCCCACTGCCTGCTTCTGTGTTCGATCTGCTGTAATTCGGGGGAAAGTCCATATGATAAAAACCTGGTGAACATCGAGTTTTGTCTTGTCAAGCGGTGCCTTGTTAGGTGACATGCAAAGCAAAACCTGCATGATGCCAACAAGCTGCGTGCTCTGCGAGGTCCTGCCTTGGACCAATCTCTATCCTGCAAACATGGCAATGTCATGGTTTGGATGTTTGGAAGACATTGGTTCATGGGGATCTTCCAAATGGGCGTCCACTGCACATCATCAGGACATCATAGTCCTCCATGTGACCTCAGCGGACATGCGCACAGTGGCAGGCGCGAGCTTCCTGAAGACTCCAGACTGTTTTCCTTAAGTCGGAAGTTTGTTTCTTTCTGTTTGTCTGCCGGCTCTCTTCTCACAAACCCTTCCATTGCGGCCACTTACAGCTCACACAAACGCAAGAGCTGTGTTTCCTCGGGCAGCAGAGGCGTCTTAGTTCACTCGGCATTTGTCACACACAGTGTTACCAATGCCACCGATGAAAACAGAATATATAAAAAGGACTGAGATTTTTATTTTGAATTTTTTTAACTGTCCCACCAAGGACTGTCTTAAGTGAATTTGCCATTCTCTTTGTTTTAAATTGTGAAAGAAGGTGCCTTGCTAGCACAGTAGGAAATGTCCCAGTCTCACAGTGAGAGGGCACATGACCACGAACAACACAAAAACCGTGTATAGTATGTGGTTACTATCTTTAAAAAAAACTATTGCATTTATTTGTGTGTGTGAATGCACATAGTGCCGTGGTGTGTGTGGAGGTCAGAGGACAACTTTGGGAATTTATTCTCTCTGTCCACCATGGGGCCTGAACTCGGGTCCCCAGGCTCGGTGGCCAGGGCCTTTAGCTGCTGAGCCGGCTCCGACTCTGCTGCCACTGTCCTGACCAGCACTTAGCAGCCAGTGGTTTTATTGCTCACTGTGTTTACAATGGCAGGGCCAGCACCAACGCCTGCTGTGGAAAAGGTAAAGGATGCCAGCAGCTTTGATCTCGCAGGGACCCCTCAAGGTCTTGGGGACACCTGGGGCTCTGAGAACGGCAGATTGAGAGCCATCATGTAGGCTAGGCAATGCCAAACCTCGTCTGGTGCTTGGAGTTTTGAAAAAGACCACCATGGGCTGGGGAGATGGCTCAGGGGTTAAAGCAGACTGGATATATGTGAACTGGAGTTTGTATCACCAGAACCTATGCAGATGCCAGGCAGGAACGGTGGCTCACTGGTGACGGGTGATTTCTGCCTCAGAAATCAGAGACGAGATCCTTAGAGCAAGCTGGCCAGAAAGCATAACCGTGTTGGTGAGCTCTGCATTTGATTGAAAGGCCCTAACTCAATGCATAAGGTGGAAAAATTTTCAAGGGTGATTCCAAAATCTGTGTCATGCTTCCACATCTAAATACACACGTACATGTGTACATACACACAAGCAAAATATGAATATGCACAGGTACATGTGTACCCACACACATGCAAAACACACACATACATGCACACATGTGCACATGCACAAGTGCATGTACAAAAATGGAAAAGGGGCTGGCTTCTGAAGGGAGGATAAAGTAGAAGAAGAAGGAACAGGTGAGAAGATAGATTCTGGGATGCTTTAGATTCTGGGATGCTTGGCGCTATCCAAGCTAGAGAAGACGGCAGCCTAGCAAGTGTGATGAAGGAGAGGGAGTTCACGGAAAGGGCTCTGGCTCTGGCTTAGTTGCCTAGAAGAGCTGAGAGGTAAGCTCCAAGCAGAGCACAGGCCTCGCTCAGGAGAGGAGCCGCTGGTGCCTCTGGGTACACTGACCTCTGCCGGCCACTTCTGAGAAAAGCAGCCTCGGGTAGAGACTCCAATGGACTAAGCTGGGGGCTGTGTGGCCAACCCCTTCAGGACGCTTGCCTGGAGATGGGGCAGGTCCTTCACAGTACGCTCAAAGGATGAAATCAACTCAGTCATCAGGGACAGAAAGAAGGAGGACCCTAAGGCCATGTGCACCGAGTTGGACTTGTGGAGAGAGGAGTCGGGACCACACGTGAGGCCTGAGGCTGGGCTCCAGCGTGGGGCTGGAAGTTGGGACTTCACTGGGGAGTTCACTGGGGTTCAACGCCCAGCTCTCCTCCCTCAGTGCCATGTCATAGGTCACAGAGAAACTTGGAATCTATAATCTTACAAATCAGACATGATCACACTTAAGATGTTACTGTTGTCGGGGGATGGGGAAATAGACAGTAGAGCGCTTGACATGAATAAAAGAGAGTCAGCTGGGCAGAGTGGTGCACACCTTTAACCCCAGCACTTGGGAGTCGGAGGCGGGCAGGTCTTTGTGAGTTCTGGTCTACAGAGTGAGTTCCAGGACAGCTAGAGCTACTTAGAGACCCTGTTTCAAAAAGCAAACAAAGCAAAAGTTGGGTATGGTGGCACACGCTTGTAACCCCAGTGCTGACAGGTGGACGCAGGCTGGTCTCTGAGGTTCCACGGTTAGTCAACCTGGTCTACAAAGTGAGTTCCAGGCAAGAACTGGAACTCTGTCTGAAAAGAAGAGGTGGATGGCTCCTGAGAAACACCACCCGAGCTTGGTCTTTGACCTCCATATGTACTCATGCACATACACATGCACACACATGTATACACACATGCATGCACACAGGCATGCACACACATTGATCTTGTTTTCTTTACACACACATACACACATGTATACATGCACATATACACGCACATACATGCATGCATGTACATTGATCTTGGTGTTTTCTTCCAATATAGTAATGCCTAGATATTCTTGCTAAATGATCTTTGCAATCTGTCCTCTGGTCCCTCTTTTTCAGACATGTAGGCTGTTTCTCTGGTTCTTGTGATACATGATTTTAGATGCCTGCAGTGATACTCCAAATGCAGACAAGAATTTGGGCCTAAGCCATCCCCTAGAGTGACATTCCCTCCCATCTGCATGGTATTTGACATCGATCAAAGCCCTTTTACATATATTAATAAAAAGCAACATTTTTACAATATTTTACTAAATGTTCCCACATGCTCATGAAACATCTGTCAAATGCTAACAATAATCTATCTCATAAAGCAATTATGGGAACAAATGGAGAGCTGGATGCAAACATCGACAGCTCCGTTTGATTGACTCCCACTGTGTGCTGGATACCGTGCCACATGGATTCCAACATGCTTTGTGACACACACACTGAATGTCCTGCTTGAAGGGACAGACTGTGGCCTTCAACAATCAGGTAACTTGCTAACTCAATAACTGATGGCACCAGAGTTTGAATCCAGGCTCCCCTGAGACTAATCCTGAGCTCTTGACCAATCCCTATGTCTGCACTAGTTAAAGGCTTTGCATATCGTGGCATTCACTGTGGGACAAGTGTTTGCCAAGCAATGGCTTCTCAGACACCAAAACTGCTCCCGTCTCCTCGCCCTGCCATAATTGGCATACAGCAGTTGCATACTCAACGTTTGGTGACTCCTTGGCTATGTAAACCAATGGAAGCTGAAGAGTGTGTGCGCAGACCATGAAGAGAGAGACGCCTCTCCTTAAGAAAATGACAAAATCCTGACCTAAGAATATTTAAAAAGAAAGTTTTGAAGAGAATAAACTAAACCCTAAGGGAAAGGATACATTTGAGAACCAAAGAGGCTATCTAGAAACAGATCCAGTAAAGCATGAAAAAATAACCTATAATTGTCCATGTTTATCCTAGGATCGCAAAGATATACCAAGTAACCTGACAACGGATTCCTGCCAGAACCCACAGCCGAATCACAGCGGTGCAGTTAGAAGAGATGTTAGAAGAGCCACTTTCAAATCATGAGCATGGTGAGCAGGAAGGGAACATGGTATTTTAAAAAAGAAAGAAGAGGGGCTGGAGAGCTAGATCAGAGGTTAAGAGCACTGACTGCTCTTCCAGAGCACCCACATGGCAGCTCAGGACTGCCTGGAACTCCAGTTCCAGTAATCTGACTCCCTCACGCAGACATGCATGCAAGGTAAATACCGACACAATAAAAATTAAATATAAACATTACTTTTAAAAAGTATACTACAAGAAAGGAAAAAGTAAAACTGTCAATTTCAGTAAACAAATAATAAAACTGCAAATTAAAAAGCAGGGAATAGCCAGCCACACACATCACAAGTGCCATGCATGCCCGTGACCCCAGTGCGTAGAGTGGGAGGCAGGAGGATCCTGAGTTTGGGACCACCTGGGCTACATACTGAGTTCAAAGTCAGTCTGAACTACCCATGTCAAGAACGAAACAAAATAAACCAAAAAAAAAGTTAAAATGAATAAACAAAATAGGACCTGTACTTATCAACAGGCAAACTGTAAAGTACAGCCTAAGCCACCATCTGTGACCCAGGAGACCATCAGAGGTGCTTTAGCCCGGATGAAGAGAACATGTCTACAAATCAGTACTTGACGACAGTCAGGCTCATTAGTAATCACAGAAATGCAAATGAGATGACAATGATGCTGTCCATATGGATTGGACCAGAAAATGTTAACATATTCCACAATCGGCTGTTGGCAAGAATGTCAGAAATGGAACTGTTTACACAAACTGGTGGGAGTGTAAGTACACCTGCCCTGCAGTGTCATGTGAATGTGTTCATCCTTTGAGCAGATATTTATTGAAGGTATTGTTCTAGGTTCGAGGGATGGAGCAGATAACCAGGTCTCTAAAGTCTCGAGAGAAAATAATATTTGTACATAACATAATAATATAGTAATGTAACAATAAAACAGCATAATAAATGAGTAGCATTAATCAATAAAGAGCTCATTTCTCCTCTAGGTCTAGTCGAGAGAAACTCGTGCACATGGGTACCAGGGGCACACAGAAGGCATTGAAAGTGGCTCTCTTGTCTCAATGAAGATGAGGGGAGCAACCTCGCTTCTCTTTGCTAAGAGTAAACTAACAAGGTGGAGCCGGCCAACCCTGGCTTATCAGATGGAACACTGTGCATCCAGCCGAATGAAGAAGAGGGGCAGAGGTCTAAATATGCCACGCGAGTAAACATCCAAACACGATGCTGTGGGAAAAGACTGCTTAAAACAGTGCATGGTACTGTGTCATTTAGAAAAATAAAATAAAAAAACCTTGTGTGTAAAATAATCACACATACTGTCTATAAATGTATATGTATTTGGCAAAATGAACAGAGTGATGATTCTTTTATGGGGAGAGAGAAGGAACTCTACATAGTGACTTTTAAAAGATAGTTATAAAAAGTATATGCCTGTATAAAATTGCCAAAGAATACATGTAATTATTTTTTAAAAATAAAAGACAAATCTGAAATAGATAAGGCAAAATCGTGCTCATCTATGGGAATTACATAGCTACCCATTGTGTTGTCTAGAGAGTTACAAAGTTTCATGGTTAATAATATAGGTGTTTTATTTTGTAAAAGCAGGAAATAAAGCGCCAGCTCTTGGCTTGGAGAAACTCTCTGGTGCTGGCTGAGCCCAGCCCGGCTTGAGGACCACAGGTCAGCTGATGTGACCATGGTCCTGGAGAGCATTTCATCAGACAGAGGAACACCCAAAGCAGGTGGAGTGAGTCAGGGTTGTGTGGGGACGCCTTGGTGGGTACTCAAGGTGAAGCAGTCTTGTATACTACCTGAAAGGATGACCTATGGATAGGGCCAAATGCCTTCGCCTTGCAGGCCGCAGCCACCTCGTCCCTTTCCTCCTTGGACGGAACAGCCGAGCTTGTTCTGGGGACTTGAGTGAGGGCTCAGATGGCTACCCAGTCTCTGAAAACTCTTCTGGACAAAGGCTGTTTTTTTCGAGTTGTGACTGGTAGCCACAGGCCCTCTTTTAAATGATACACAATTGTGTGTTAATAGCGCACCCCGCTCTGAATTCTCCATCTTCCTCGCATCCCCCGAGTCCTAACCATCTGGCCATGTTTCTGAAAGTTCAAGTGTTGACCTCTTTCTTGTCTCCTCTCCGACCTCTCCCCTAACCTCACTGAGGACTGGCCTTGTGCGCGGAAGGCAGGAACCTTGCACTGAGCTGTTTCCCGCCCACTTTATTGCTTTATGTCTCTTTTCCTTTCTTGAGATCTGTGCTTCCTCCACTAGTCCGTGTCAATCAGACCCAGGGGGAGCTAAGGTCAGAACTTCAGCTCTCCCCTCTCTCTGGGACATTACCATGCCCAAGTGCTCCCTCTTAGAATGGTATTCTCCCCTTTTCTTCAAAGCCCATGGCAGGCGTCGCCTCCTCTAGGCAGAGCAAACCCCTTTCCTCTGAGCCCTGAGAGCACGTTGGGCCATCACATGTGGAGGCCCTGGCTCTCGCCTGTTTCCCAGGCCACACTGAATCCCTGCCTCCAGCTCACTGCAGGGTACAGAGCACGTTTCATAAAACATTTGCTGAACAAGTCACCTTTTTTTTATTTTGTATAAATTGCAAATATAATTTTAATTGGATTACCAACTTATTCAAACACCATTCAGCTCTAATTAAACAAGGGGCCTCTGTTCACCACAGAACCCAGAGATGTTGGCTATAGGCTGCAAGAACACTGGAAGCTCTTCCGAGCTCCACGTACGACAGAAGAGGGCTATATTTGGGAGCCAATTAATTTCACAATGTCAAAAACTAATGCATTTAAGATTCTGCTGTTCACATCCATTTTTCTCCATTAAAACATTTTAACCATGCAGTGCCTGTCACTGTCTTAGTGTGTGTGAGAACTTTCGTGTAGGGGACCTCAGGGCTGCCAGGCGTGACTAGCACTTATACCTTACACTTCTAACACTGCAGCTAATTTTAAGAAACTTCAAGTCACCACATTGTTACAAGAGTGAGAGCTGGGTACCCACAAGCGCCTCTGTGCTGGCCTCTAAGAGACATGGAGGCAGGGCTGCTCCCTCTGGTGTCCCACTCGTCCCAGGAGACCTCACCTTCCCAGTGTGGCGCTGCGGAGCTGACAGCTGTGGCGGTGGCGATGGTGGCATTCCTGAGTGCTGACATGCACTTTTAGTTGACCTGTTCAAAGGCTGCTTCTCTTCCCTTGAACCTGCTTTCTGCTCTCATCCTCCCCAAATTACTCCTCTCTCAGCCTTCTTTTTTTTTAAGAAATTTTTTTCATTCATTTTACAGACCAATCAAAGATCCCCCTCTTCCCTCCTCCCGCAGGTCCCCAGCCTCCCCCCAACCCCCCCCCTCCCCCACTCTCCCCTCCAAGAAGGCAAGGCCTCCTGTGGGGAGGCACATCCAGCAGAGGCAAGTCCAAGCCCTTCCCTCGCCGCAGGGCCGCACGAGGTGTCCCATCATAGGCATTGGGCTCCAAAAAGCCCTCATGCACCAGGGGCCCCCCAAGCAGATCAAGCTCACAACTGTCTCGCTGCCGTGCAGACTGGACTCAGCCTTCATTCTTGAGCCCTACCTGAGCCGGCTGAGTGGAGCAGGGGGCAAGGCTCAGGGGCTTTGTTCCAAGAGCTCGTTTCTAGCAGCTGGCCTTGCAGACACCTTGTCTCACACAGATCCTGCCCATCTTGGGGATTGTCACCCTCTTCTGTACGGCACAGGTGGGCTCCCCTATGTCATTCTCAAGACAAACTTTCAAGGCTGACTCCAATTCTTGCTCCCTGCCCTCCGTGGCAGTCTCCGTGAAGTCAGCGGGGAGTCTGCCTACCCCATTCCTGTCTGCAAATCCACACAGCTAATGCAAACTGCTACCATACTTCCCAGGCCCTGCTAGAGAGAAGAGTAACTCTTCAGTTTCCACTCCTCCTCCCAGCTGGTCCCAGAGCAACTGAAAACCAGTTCATGCCACCAGAGCTTCTGCTGAACCCAGAACAAACTGTGCTCCTCACTCAGCTCCACAACGAGGTCCCGTGCTGTGGAGGGGTCTGATGGCCCTTGAGCAAGTGAGCTGAGTCCCTAGCCTATAGCTACAGAATCTGGTGTCCAGCAGACCAGTCCCTTGGCCTCAGCAATCCCAAAAGTCACGTGGCATTCAGCAGCATGAACGGGAAATGATAAATGTAAAACACCTTCCATGACCTTGCCCCACGAGTCTTTTAGAATAGTAGCCAATGGCTAACTCACAGGTGCCCAGAGGATGCTCACCCCTGTGGCTGTCAGAGCCCAAAAGTGGTTATTTTCCCTTCTTAAAGGTAGGGCTGTGTGATCTAGCTCTCCTTAGCTGTACAGATCACAATGGACACTGTTTAAGGCTGGCTGGATTAATAGATGGACTAGGATCTTTGGGGCTGCTCCTGAAGGACCCAGGAAAGACTCCTCCACAGACACTTACCTCATCTACTCACTGATGCTCAAATTATTCTAGCAGAAAACAAAAGCCTTTTACTTTACAAGGAGAGAAGGCTTTTCATAGATTAGCAAATGAAAGATTGCTGTTTCACAGACCTTCGTGGTTTTCCAAGAATGGTCAGAATAGGTTGATATCAAACCTACAGAAGACATTCTGGATCTCTCTCCTCCTGTACAAGGATCACCTCAAAGAAAAAGATGATGGCTGCTTGCTCTCATCACTGTCCTCTTTTGCTATGGTTTGGACATGGTTTGTTCCCTGAGGGTCCATGTGCTGGGGCTTGGCTCCCAGGATGGTGGCTGGGGAAGCCTTTAAGAGGTAGGATGTCGTGCGGGGCCTTAGCCAGTTAAAGAGGAGCAAGGCTCTTTTCCAGGAGAGTGCTATGAGAACCTGAGCCTGGCTGCATCTGCACTCCTGGGCCCGTGTATCGAGGTGTGACCACTTTCTCCTGCCATCTCCGCTCTATGATGTGATGCAGCTGGAAGACCCTTAGAGAACCCAGCGTTGCCAACGCCATGCCTTTGAACTCCCCAGACTGTGAGCTAGAAAAGTTCTCATTGTTCACTCATGCTGGTATTTTGAGGTAGGGTCTCATTCTGCGGCCCAGGTTCGCCTTGAACTCCCAGCGATCCTCCCTCGTCAGCCTCCTCAGTCCTGGGATTACAGACATAAACCACAGCCTCTGGCTAAGAGGCTCTGTGGTCAGCGTCCCTCTGCTGTAACCAACGCCTGAGGTAATGTGCTGAAAAGCAGAAAAGGGGCGTGGTTCTGGGGGCTTCAGATCACGGTCAGGCGGACCCACTGCTTCTGAACTGGGGAGGGGGGCAGCACAAGGCAGGCGAGGCAGGGTCTGGGGTCTGGAATGCCCATTGAGAGCTTGTCCTCAATGGCCCACGGCCTCCCACTTCTTAAAGCATCTACCCTGTCGAGCTTACAGCTAAGACTTTTATGCCTGCACATGGGGGGGGGGGCATTCCAGGACCTAGTACTTGTTGCTGGGACACACCCCAGTATTTGTTGAAGGTCAGACACACAGGTGGTTACTGTGGCTCCAAAGCTCCCCTTCAAATGCACCCCACACTTGGGAGAGGCTCAGAAAATGCTTGTTACATGAATGATCCTATAACCAGAACCATTTCATTCTTCATGTCTGCTCAAAGAATAAAAATCCATCTTCATGTTATAAATAGCTAATCGTGAGAGAACAAAAAGACCAAATTAATGTGACGTTTATAAATCTCTAATCAAAGCGATTCCATACAATTACCATCTTCCTGGAAGGAAGAGACCCTATGGTCAAATTAACCAAGTGATAAATAGAGCCAGGAAGGCTGGTTACACCAGGAGCAATCACTGGGGAGCTCAATGGCTGCCCTTGGGGTAAGTTTAGAATTTAGGGCTTCACCAGCAGAACAGGGAAATATTGAATTTATTTTTTCAAGTGAACTCAAGTGGAAAGGCTACATAATACAAGAAAAGTATTAATGGCACTTAATACAGATCTATAGTGTTCTTAAGCACATCTTTAAATTATTGTCATTATTTTCCATGTGATGTTTAACTAAAATACAAATTTCTGTGACATAAAATGCTATCCATTAGCCATCTGGGGAGTCTAGCACTTGCCCGGCATGCACAGGGTCCTGAGCTAGGTCCACAGTAAGCCTAACTAAATGTAGGCAAGTGGACTGCAGCAAGCAAGGCCGGCACCCACCGTGAGAAACGGAGAATTGAGCATGGGCGTGGCCCGCCTCTTACAGGGACATAGGATCTTAGCTAGTGACTCTAGTCTCTGAAGCTGAATTCCTCCTTTGAAAAAGAGCATTCGCAAAGATCTTTCAGATTTCAACAAGACAACTACATATGTAGCTAACCGTAATCAGTAATAACAATGTGTAGTAACAAGCAACCTGGAAAAATGAGGAAAACCGGCAAAGACTTGGATGTTTGTTTCCAGGAGGTGGGAGACCAACCTAAGAGTTTCTTTGCTGAGTGAGATATAATTTTAGCAGCTCTCCCTAAGCTTGTGTGACACCTGCTTTTCCAAGTGCACACATGGTCCCGGGGAGGGAGCTCCGTGGTACAGTGCTTGTCCAGCATTGGTGAATGCAAGGTCCTGGGTTCCACACCTTGCTTGCAGCACAACGGCATATGCATAACACACACTCACTGAGCAACCATTGCCAGCCAGTTTCCTTCCTGAAAACAACCCTGGATGAGCCAAAGTATTCCCAGCCCCTGCAAATTCACCCCCAGTTCATTGCTTTCATTCTGGATACTTTCAGAAAAAAACAAATTTATCAAAGTCAATGCCAAGTCCTTTAAAGAAAGTGGTCCACAGTGCAATGGCCGTGAATGAGCCCTGCTGTAGGAACTGAACTTCCCTACGAAGCTTCTGGAAACAATTTAGTTAGAAAGTCATTCTTGCCGTCCACTTAGCCCCGTGAGCCACAGCAGTCCTGAATACACACATAGGTCACAAATGTCTCACACCCACCCATCCTTCCACCTGTCCTCCCAATATGAGAAAAAAAATGAAACAAACAAACAAAAACCAACCCCGCAACCATGGCCCTGTGCAGAGGGATGGGGCATAGATGAGTCCCAAGCAGCTTGGCTCCGGAAGGCACAATTGGGATATCTAATCCATAAACTCAGCTCACTAATTTTTGGTTCACCAGAAAAATTACCAAATAAATACTCGCTGAATCAAGACAAGGGGATAAACAAATGAAGCTGCGTTGTGCCAAGGGTGGCTGCAGAAGTCTTGTTTTACTTTATGTGTTGCTGAGACAGAGTGCGATGTAAGAAACTGCAGAAGAATTTATCTTGGTACACAGTTCAGGGATGCAGTCCATCATGGTGAAGGGGTCACGGTGTCAGAAACATGAGGTCTGCATGTTGTGTCATAACTAGGAAGCAGAGAAAGAGATAAACACCCACGTTCAACTAGACTTCTTTTTTATTCAGTTCAGGACTACAGTCCATGGAATAGTGCCATCCTCAGTTAGGGTGGGTCTTCCCATCTTAACTAACATGATCTAGATGATTCTTCCTGGCACCCCCAGGAGCTTGTCTCCTTGGTGACTCTGAATACTATCAAGTTGACAATATTAACCATTAAGGTCCTGAGCCCTTAAGAAGAGTGTGCCCTGCTTCCTAAGGAGGCAAAGAGGGCTTCAGGAAAAGATGGGGCAGAACTGACCTTTGGAAGGAGAAAGGTCACTGGGTGAAAACGTAGATGAGCATCATGTGTGGAGGGAAGCGTATTGGCAAACGTGTGAAAGGGCATGGCACACTTGGATCTCCGACCCTCTTACCACGGCTAGAGTGAAGTAGGGAGGAATGAAGGTAGAGTCCCAGAATTCTATGCTCTTGAACCACCCACAAAGGCACCCTTACTTAAACAACCAAAGCGGTACAAAATGTGCTCGTGCTCACTGTAGACAGCGAGACAAAGCCAGTGGTGAGGAGCATGCCCACAGAGGCAGGGGCTGTGGCTGAAGAAACGGTGCCTGGAGGCCACGCTGTTAGGGTTGAGGAAGACAAAAAAGGCCCAACCAGAGAAGAGTAAGCAGGTTGCCGCACAGTGCCAGGCTGCGTGGGACAGGTAAAGCCCTCTGTAGCTGCTGCCATGTGCAGAAGGGCTTACTTACTTGGGAGGTGACAGACATGCCAACTAGCCATCCACAGCTGCCCAAGACCTGGGGAGGTTTTGCTTGTTTGGTTGTTGTTGTTGTTTAAACCTTCATCAATTCTGGTTTAGTTGCTGGAGGCACCTGTGATATTCTGGGTCGGTTCCTGTGTACAGCCAAGCCAGAGCGGTGGATTCAGGTGCCTGTCCATGTCTCCACCCAGGTCTTGCCTGATGCAGCACTTGAGTTCAAGACCTCTGAGGTGTGCCACTATCTCCTATGTTCAGCCTCACTTCTGTGAGGTCACTGTTACCTCTATTATAAAAGGATGCTCCAGGAATCACCCTGCCCCAAGGAGGCCAGCTCTCCAGTGTCCCCAGCCAGGCCTACCCACGTTTGGTGGCCTGTCCTTTCCACTTGGCCACGCTGTGTACTTTCATTCCTGTACAAGCAGCCTATGAATATTCAAGACCCTTCCAATTGGCTGTTAAGAGCCACTGTGGAAAGAGTATTTACACCATGGGAAATAAGCAAACACACCCGGAGTGTGGAGTGCTCTGTTTTGTATTTTGAAAGCTAGTTTATTAGCACATCTCTTCCTTCCAAGGCAACAAGGAAAGAGAAAACAAATGTCGACTTGCTGTCTCTGATTTCTGGAAGCAGGTGTGTAGCACACTTAGAAAGATGCTGCGGGGCTGGCGAGGGGCTTAACCAGTCAAGAAGACTCCTGCTGCCAAGCCTGACGACCTGAGTTCAAGCCCTGGATCCTCCATGATGGAAGGAGAGAACTGACTCCCACAAGTTGTCCTCTGACCTCTGCACACATGCTATGGCAACGCCCCCTCCCCGAAAAGAAATAGACGTTAAAAACATTACACTAAGAGAAAGATTTCAATTCCAGAAAGCTGGAACCGAAGTTTTTATTGTCTTTTCTTTTAATTCAGAAAGAGAAGCCCCAAGAGTATAGAAAATACAATTCTGTAGTTTTAATGAGGCTGCCACGTGGGCACAGATGCATTTTGTGTGCTGCTGTTGGCTGGGGGAATTTGACTCAGTTACTTCATGACAATTAAAAAGGGAAATGGTGGTGAACATGGTCCCTGGGAGCTAGAAATTGTTTCCAGGAAGGAGCGCCTGTCAGCTGGTCCCTGCCTTCGCTGTCTGTGTGTGCTGAGGCCAGTACTGGGGTGAGGTGGAAGCCTCCTGGTAAGAACGACAGGTGCCACTAACAGAAGTTTGCTCAGGCTGTGGCATTTCTCCTCTGTCCCCAACATGGTTCTGCCATTAGCAGAGCATGGCTGGGAAGCCCAGTCAGAGTGGCATGGTGCTGGGGAGGACTGAGGGGACGTGAGGGCGGAAAAGGAACCCGGAACTTGTGTTTAATGAGTTCCTACTTTCTCACCAAGCACAGACTTTGACATCCTTAGACATGTGATACACAACAGTCCTTTGCTCCATGGCTATTATACCCCAAGTTCTTAGGTACGGAAACTCACAGCCTCTCAATGACCCTATGAAGCAGCTACCAGTCTCCTCCATTTTACAGAGGAGAAAAGGCACATCCTCCGTTAAACAGCGCCAGGAAAGAGCCAGAGCAATGACTCTGGGACAGCCCTCTGTCCCGACCAGTAAAATAACAGCCAAGAAAGGATTATCATCAACTCAAACCCTGACCTTCATTTATTTAGTATTTATCAAAAGATAACATGGCCTCAATATTACAAAGGTGGGAAAACAGAAACTTTATATACATTTTTATAGTTAGTAAATGGTAGTAATTATACATAGTGGCTACTGTTGGTTGAATAGTATCTCCTATTTCTGAGGACTCTAAAAGCCATGGGATGCTGACATTTGTATGCTTCATCCCTGTGTCCTTCCACATGCCAGGCTCTGGACCTACCAAGCATGTAACCTGGATCCTTATAGAGAGCGATGTGCTGGGCATTGTCCTAATTTATAGATACAAAAGCTGAGGCATGAAGGGTGACCTTACCTAAGGTCACAGAGCCGGAAGGGACAGAGCAGGCTGGATTCTGGGATCTGGGGCCCTGCCATCCATGCTCCTGCTCTGCCTGCCAGATACATGGCCCCTCATGTGCTAAGGAGTGGACTCCACCACTGCTGAATGGACAACAACCCAGGAATGAGTTTCCTGAGCACCCCACAGCCTGTGTGAAGTGAGTACAGACATGACTCCACCACATGAGCAGAAATGTCACCCGACGCAAGCTGAGACCCTGACTCCACTGGGCATAAATGGTCCACATGGGAATGCATCACCCACCCTCAGTGTTTCTCACCAAGAGCATCTGCCCCAGAAATGTGACATCTTGTCCGTGAGGTTGACCAACAGGCCAGCTGGGCTGGTCTTCCATCTATTGTAGGCACCCTGGTCTCCATTCTGATTGTGTAACATTAAATGAACTCTAATTAACATGCTTATTATCTCAGTGACTATCACATTAGCCAGAAGCAGTGAACACACGGAATCTTTCCCTCATTCACTTACTCAGTGCATTTAAAGCTGAGGACTACTATGTACCAAGCTTGGGATAAGACCCAAGTTTAAGCTTCAGGGTCAGTTTTGTAGGAAAATTAATGACTTGTTAATTAATTCCCTCAATAAGTATTTACTCTCATGTGCTAACGTTAAGCTAAAAACTCTAGGGATCCGAGACTGATTGGTTGGGTGGCTAAGACATGTTTACTAGTAACTACAGAGAAGTCACGATGAGCATGATAATTAACACTGCATGATATCCATGGTTGATGAACCACTCTCATACTTGTGTTGGGTCCTGTGAGAAATGGAGATTGAGGGTTGGGAAGTGAGCTCAGGGGGTGAAATCCTTGCTACACAAGCATGACGCCCTGGGTGTTTGAATCCCCGGGGCTCACACAGAAAGCTGGGTGTGGTGGCATGCACCTTTCATCCAATGCCGGTGAGGAGGTGGCGGTGGGCAGAGGGACCCTTGGAGCTTTGGAACTGATGAGTCCCAGGTTCAGTAAAGGACCTGCCTCAAAAGTAGGGTGGAGACTGATTGAGAATATTCCCGTTATTAACCTATGGTCTCCATAAGCATGCATATACACCGGTGTGCATACTCAGACACACGTGTACACATACATCATACACATACATACACAAAGAGAAAAGGAGGTTCAGATAGCTCAGGTCACCTTCATGGGGTCTCTGGTGTCAAAGCCACTGCTCCTGTCATCTGCTTGGACCAGTGACAAAGAACACAGCTGCTAGTCCTGACAGCCAGGCCCCATTTTTAGAAGAGTCCTGAATTATAGAAGGCCTTTGCTGGTACTTGTCAAAAACAAACAAACAAACAAACAAACAACCTGTCTTTCTGGTAGGTTCTGTTGGTCCTCACTTTGGTCCACACAGTCATACTGGACAGTCTCCTGCTGTGGAGTTGTTTCTTCCAGACTGCAGTCCTCCCTCATGGAGGGAGGGGGCAGTGTCCCCCTAACTCATAAGGAGGGGGCAGTGTCCCCCTAACTCATAAGGAGGGGGCAGTGTCCCCCTAACTCATAAGGAGGGGGCAGTGTCCCCCTAACTCATAAGGAGGGGGCAGTGTCCCCCTAACTCATAAGGAGGGGACAAGTCCCCTCTCCAAAGTTACAGAAGCTGCACACGGTTGCTGGGAGAGGAGACTCCCGGGTGGGGTGGGGGCTTTCAGTGAAGGCGCAGCGCAGGTGTCCTGTGCCCTGTAAGTCAGACAATGTGCTCCTGTAAGACGGGCCGATAAACTCCTCAGACTTGGGAGGATCGTTTCTCGGGTCTGTGGTCAGTTCCTCACCTGGGGTGAGCAGATATCTGTTCATGCCTAACATCACATGCACATAAGGCACGCCAACTCTGAGAGGGCCTTCACACACGTCACCAGGCTTCTCCGAGCCTTCTCTGCCACAGGCGACCTATTCAGACTGCTGCTTTTCCTCCCTGAATCTGTCTCGGGCCACCTCCCCCAGTTTTCATGACTTGTTTGGGGGTAATCTTTTCCAGAGACTTCTTTCAGGACCTGGTTACTGTTCTGTGGACTTTGTAGCCTGAACTCAACAATGGCATTGGAACTGTCTGCCCATGAGTCACTCCTGGCACATGGTATCAAGATGTGATTGCTTAGTACACCCCTTCTGGACCCAGGACAGGGTGGGGGTTTGTAAGGGTTTTATGTTTGCTGGATGGCTGGTTGGGTTGGGTTTGTTTGTTCAGGGCTTGGTTTTGCTTTTAGAATTCAATGACATTCCAATGTGTCTGTACCTTCAAGAACTGGTGCTTTAGTTTGGATCGCCAAGGGCCTGTGCGTTAAGACTGTCTCCTGCTGGCTGCAGCAATGCACATCTATAAGCCTAGTATTCAGGAGGCAAGTTCTAGGAATATATATATTCCTAGAGTAATATATGGAGGAATATATGTATATATATTCAAAATATATAAAGCCCAAATTTTAAAGGTCATGGTCTCCCATTTGGTGCTATTGGAAAGTGGGGGAACCTTTAAGAGGTAGGGCCTGGTAGGAGGACATTAGGGATATGCCCTTTTAGAAAAAAATGTATTTTTAATTATTCATAGGCCTTTGCATATGCGTGTAAGTTTGTGCTTATGAGTGTATATGGCCCACAGAGGCCAGAAGAGGGTGTGGAGTCCTTTAGAACTGGAGTTACAGGTGGTTGTAAGCCATCCCACATGGGTGCCGGGAACTAAACTTGGGTTCTCTGAAGAGCAGCATGTGCTTTTAACCAGTGAGCATCATTCTAGCCTCCAGGGGATGTGTGCTGGAAGGGAATATTAGAATCCCAGGCCCTGTAAGAAGAGCAGATTCCTCTGTGTGCTCCCACCACAATGTCACAGGTCCAAAAGCAACAGAGCCAACCCACTTTGTATTGAAATCCCCAAAACTGTGAGCCAAAGCAGGTAACTTTTCTTATTGACTCTTCCAGCAATGAAAACTGACTAGCACATCTGGAGAACGGAGACAGAATCCTCCCTAAGAACACAAGGTGGCATGAACCGGACAGAACACCCTGTGCTCAGTTCCCACATCTCATGGATCAAACATTTCTAAAGCACAGGGAGAGCTGGATCAACACAGCAGCAGTCTGCCAGGGGGGAGAAGCTGCTGATCAACACCAGGTGAGCACAGCACAGCGACACCAGGGCCTGCACAGGGCCTCTTCCAGGCCTGGGGAAGTGTTGCCTCGGCTCCCAACAGGGCTGGCATGGGAGCTGGCACTAGCCAAGCCGGGTTCAAACCCTGAATCTGCCCAAGTCCTGGGGCCAACATAGAAAGAGGAGGATGACATCAGTGATGCTTGGCAGGGTTATGGTCTAAATTAAATCAGAAAGTTCCTGTCTAAAGTAACCCTCAGTAAATGCAGTGGCAGTGAGGACAGGGAGGACAGAGGAGCCCCGTGTGTCCACTGCTTTTCATCCCTGAGGACTCACTCTTCAAGCACCTGCCTCTGGCACCCTGCGCTGTCCCTTGAAGCCTGATGGCTTACGAACACGCCAGGCCTGTGTCAAATTCCCACTAATGATTTCTCAGCATAAATTAACTGCAGCGAATACTTTGAAATGGCTGCTGCCGAATTATGTGACAGCTTCCAGGAGAACCTATAAAAATAGCTGGAATCAGAGAATGGCCATTCAATGCACAGAAGCTTCTCATTAATTTAATTTCTCCCTTCCTTCTGGCTGGTGAACCTCTTTTGTAAGAGCTAGCAAGAAGAAGGGCGGGAGCAAACAGCGGTTGCTCTGGCTGGAATAAGTAGTACTAACAAACAGCAGAAAGAATTCAAGATTAGTTAAAACCATCATAAAACATAACTATTTCTTTATACTTATATAGAAACAATTTATATAAATCTGTCCCGTTTACCAAGGACGTCTGTATTGCTCCCAGCTGACTTATGAGTATAGATTGTGCACTCACCACAGCCTGGTACATCCATGTATCATGTCACTTCATTTTCACAGTGACCCACCACTATCTCTCTTTTTGTAGGTGAGGTGCAGTGTTGGCACAAGAATTTACCTGGGATCATGCAGCTGAACCTGAAAGACTAGAACTGGAACCTGAATCTTTCAGATCTCAGCAAAAGCCACCGTTTTGAGGGGTGCTGTTCCCTGGTCCTTATTTTACCCCAGGGAATAAGCACAAGAGCGTAGATAGCATTTGGGCCACTCATGGAGGAGACAGTCTGCCTGTGGTGATGGGTGAGATTTGGAGGAAGACAGTGTGCCAAGGAGGCCAGGATGCCCATGTCCTCTGCGTTCCTACTGCTCACAGCCCTGACTCTGGTCCCCACAGTCCTGCATGTGGGTTTCGGGGAAAGCATCACTCTGGATTCAGCATCGAGAAGCTCATCCGCCTGAAGACAGAGGTCTCCTTCTCCGGGGTCACCTCTTCCATAATGAGGGTGAGATACAAGCTCTTTTCTTTATTCCTTGATATTATTCTCAAATAATGCTGAAGCTAGATGGGAAAGGGACTCCTTCTGGGCTCTCTTTTCTGGTCCCATCTGACCTCCATTTTACAGACAGAGCCCAGAAGGACAGGAGGCTTACATGCCTCCTGTGTGATGAATATGCTGTATGAGGATAATTTCTTTAACTCAGATTACTGCACAGAGTTTAATGAGAAACGGGGGGTAGGGTGATATAACAAACACGTCTTAAGTGTGAAACAAACTAGAAAAGAAGAACACATCCAAACAAAGGCACTGTCAATGGAGGACACCAAACTTCTCCCAATTTAGAGACCTAAACCTAAGGTACGACATACGGTAACCAGAGCACCAACAGGTGCCTAGAACAGATATTTGACCAGATATTTCCCAACTATCCAGCAGGAGCTAAAACTGGCTTATGGAGACTAGTAAGTCTTCATAATACACAAATTCCCAAGTCCATCAGACCTCAAGTGGGATATGACCAAACTCGGAGATCTGCCTGTTGCCGGGGTTCGATCCTCAGGCCTGAGACTGGCTGCTGTAGGGAGAATGATGGAGCTGATGCGCTGTTAGAACAGGAAGGCTTCTCAGCCATTGTTCTGGTGTCATATCTGTGGCTGTGATGAAATATCCTAGCAAAGGCCACGTAGGGGAGAGAGGCGCTTATTCAACTTACAAGTCCAGGTTACATCATCCTTAGAGGAGCTCAAGGCAGGAGCATGGGCAGCTGGTCCCCACACTCACAGCCAAGAGCAGAGGCAGACAGAACAAACAGCCATGCTTGCACACACTCAGCCAGTTCTCATCACGAGCATACAGTTCAGGGTACAGCCCATGAAACAGTATCACCTTCATTCGGGGTAGGTCTTCCAACCTCAGTTAACAGTCAAGGTAGTCCTCCACAGACATGCCCACAGACAAATGTGTACTAGGAAACCCCTCAGCTGAGACTCCCCTCTCAGGTGGTGCCAAGTTGTCAGTTAAGACTAGCTGGCAGATGAGATGGGAGCACAGGAGATGACTGCCACGGAGAGCACTGGCAGAGGACCCGCTCTTCCAGGGGACCCAGGCTCCACTCTGAGCACCCACATGCAGCTCACAGACGTCTGTGGCTCCAGTACCAGGAGACCTGAAGCTCCCTTTCGGCCTCCATGGGTATAGTACACACTTGGTGAACAGGCACACACACAAGCAAAATATCCATACACATAAAAACAAAACAAAACAAAACAAAAACCAGCACAGCAGTGGAACCTGAGCCCGTCAGGGAGATGCAGAAAGCTGGACATGCAACATTATCCTCCATCCACAGGCGTGATGTGGCACCTCCCCCATAGCATGCACAAAAGAGGCAAGTCAGTGGTAGAGCTAGGGCTGCTATTCAAGGTCTCCTTGCTGATCCAAAACTCACTACATAGCTCAGGCTGGGCTTGAACTCATCACGATCCTCCTGCCTCAGCCTTCCAAAGGCTGGGGTTGCATGTATCACCATACCTGGCATATCACCCATAGAGACACTATTGTCTGGTCACTTTACCAACACTGCATACAGGTCACCTGAGCAGGCTTCCAACATCAGCGGGAAGATGCCTCACAAGGCAGCTGGTACACACTGTGGTCAGACCAAAGAAGACACAGAGGTCATATCTAAAACAGTAGAAATGAGGACCATTCTGTTCCCTAATTTCATGTACTAGCTCATCAGTTTCAAAGTTGCTAGCCATGAACCTGAGCAGAGGATCCGCACAAAGCCTCATAATGGCACCCTTATGAGGCATCCAGACTACAACACCAAGAAAATGGCCTTCTGTATTCACAACTATTTTAAGAACCACAAATCCTGTTTCTCTTCTTCAAACTAATTAAGGTTTCTAAGCAGGACTGAGTGCTTCTTGTGACTGCCACGGGGAAGCAGCTCACTCCAGTTGGAAGCAAGCGGTGGGCGACGAGAGACTGTCAGGGACACTTCTCACAAGCCCAGCCACTGTAGACAAGAACTACAACTCCCAATTAGGCTGGCCTAGAATATCCAGAACCACATACCTAGTGGTTTAAAAGCAACCAGCAAAATTTGCAGAGTCTAACGGTTTTTTAAAAGATTTTAAGAAATCTTTTATTTTTTAAATCTCTCTCTTCCAAATAGTAAATCATGCGCACTTAAAAAAAAAAATGGCTGCATTTTTTGCAACATGGCCGACAGTATAAATGAGCAAAGCACAGCCCAAGGAGGAGTGGAGCCTGGCCCAAGGTCAAGTTCAGCGTGTGAGAGGCAAGATGGGCAGCCCAGAACTTTCCAGCTGGGTCAGAGCTGCCTTCCAAGGGACACTGCTTTTATTTAGGGTCCCCACCCATGTGGCATGACAAAAACTTCATGGAAATTAGAAGTGCCATTTTCAACAAGAGGCACAAAGGGAGCAACTGCTTTGCATCGGGGATCACTTTAATTAAACTGGTTGTGTGGGCACTGTTGACTTTTTCAGCCTTGCTGAACTCCATTACACTGGCCATATGTTTAGATAAATTCCTGTCTTCGAAGGAAATAAAATACATGACTTGCACGGTGAAAAACTGTATACAGTTGGCCCTCGGCATCTGTGGGGTCTCTGCCCAAGGATTCAACTAAGGATGGGAAATATTCGGGAAAGAAACTGCATCTATTGACCGTGTATAGCCTGTTTTCAAAGGGTCGTTTCCTGAACAACACAGTATAGCAACTGCTCGGGTAGCATTGACATTGTATTAGGAACCCACAGATAATCTAAAGTATATGGAGGCGGGGAAGGTTACAAATGACACTTTGTATAAGGGACTTGAGTGTCCACAGATGTGGGTACTACGGAGATGCTGGGAAGGACAACTGCATTTCAGTATGTGTCCATTTGTGAGAACTGTAATAATGTTAATGCTGGTGATATTAGCCCCATGTGCTCAGCACTGTGATAATAACAATATGGCTAATTATCAAACAGTTACCACTCAGGAAACGCTTCCCATATCCAGGCAGTATGTGTGCTGTGAGTTAAGCTTGGTGATTCATTTTACCACCACAATCCTCCGGCTACGCAGCTTTTACCATTACACACATTTCACTTATGGAGAAACTGAGACTCAGGGAAGTCAGCTGCCCCAGATTTCACAGAGAGCAAGGGGAAAGCTGTCCTCAAATCCAGGCCCAGAGGATTCGGAAACCTGCCCCTGGCACCACCGAAGACGACATCCCTGTCTGTAGATGTATCACTTCAAGTTCTATTTCCAGCAAGGACGTTCCAAGACCCAAGGGCAAACTAAAGGGTAGGACAATGGCCTGTTCTCCACAGCCACGCTGGCCTTCTCCATGGCATGAAGCCGAGGAGCTCTGCTGCTTGTCTCCCCAGGGGACAGCAGGCTCACAAGGCCGGGCCATCAGACAGAGCTGAAGCACTAGTGGTTCAGAGCACCAGCGAAATTCAGGGGCAAGACCGAATTTGTCTACTGTTCCATCTTAAAATATTCATAAAGCAAAGGAGCACTTCCGCATTCGATAATTAAATGGCTAAAATCCGCAAGCGGATATATTTGCTGATCATGAAGGATACATTCCTAGAAGGACTGAGGTTCAAGTTAGCAGCCCCGTATGCTGCCATGTCACAGTGCAAAAACCAAACAAATGAGACAGAGCGTTGCTGTTGCCTAGAGAAAAAAATGTTCCCCGCCACTCACCCTGCTGGAGAGAAGGCGGAGTCAGAATTAAGAATGCATCTAGGGCTTTGCTAGCAAACCAGCTGTGAGAGAGAAGAAGGGACGGGGCTGGGATCTGCAACTTCTCCCTCGTTAGAAGAATTGTTTTAAATGGATGTGATGGTGCCTTAAAGGTTAGGCTGGGCAATCATTAATCCCTTGATTGCCTAAGGAAAGCCACACAGAAAGGCAGGGGAAAGGAAGCAGAGGACAAAAATGTGAATTTATGGCGTGGTCCTGTTTTGTTTTTGCAGTGCTCTGGTTGCAAGCATTATGAACAGAGTTCAATTAAACTAGAGCACCCTTGCTCTTGGAGTTATGGGGAAACTGCGTCTCCAGGGTGTCCATCCCCAGGGGCACTGTTCGCTTCTTCCATATAAAAATGAGTCACACTGATTATCACAGCACTGAAACCCAGCGAAGGATTGCTTCCCGGAGGGGATGGCAGGGGGCAGACCTGAAGCACAGGCTGCCAGGTAACTGTTGCTCGCTATCAGAGCAAGGACAGTACCAGAAAGCAGACTAGAAGCCCACAGTGTCTGTCAGCAACTCTAGGTAGACTCTGTCTGGGCTTTCACAGGACAGGCCCTCCCACTAAGTTTGGGAACAGACCATCACTCTCAGTTTGGGTGGCCTTGGTCCCACCCCAGCTAACAGCTTTGTGGTTCTGCATGGGGGGTTGGCCCCATCAGTCCGGAGGAGACCTTTGCTCATTTACGCAGATTCTAAAGCAGAGCCCCTGTGGAAGAAGGCAGTCTGGCTGACGTCGCCTGGCAGTGTCTTTCTTGCCGACATGGTGGCCCAGTTGGCTCTTTTAAGGGGCTGTGGCTTGGTCTCCAACGCTAGGTGGAATGGCTGAGGGCTGCTCCTAGCCACTCTCCCTTATCCCCATCCAGGGGAAGGTGTGTGTTCTCAGTGTTACCACACACTGGTGAGAGTCCCTCTCCAGGAGGCTCCAGGGCCTGACTTCCCCAAGCCCCCATCATAGGTTCCAAGGCCGGAGCCGGAGAAAAGTGAGTTCAGTGTGTCTCTACAGATAGCACAGTTTAGCTCCTGGCCCTGTCCTGACAATCTATCCTACCCAGCACCCTGTTTTCCCCCCTTGCTCCTCTGGCTCTCCACCCCCCCACCCCCTACCCACGCCACTGAGGCCTGACAATGGCACATGACTGAAGACATTCAAGTACTATCACTAAACATTCAAAGAAATCTTGCCCTCTGACTCTGGCCACAGATCCCTGCCCTGGGCTCCAAACTCAAGAACTGAATGACGGATTGTTGAGACCAAAGAAATACACCTACAGAAAGCCCACACCCTCTGGACTTCCATTCCAGATACCTAGAAGCTAGAACAGCATCATTATAGGACGAGGGTCGACCTAAGCAGAAGGGTCTGTCTGGAGCTCTCCCTCTAGATCTCAAGGATGGTCAAGGAGCATCAGAACCAGATGTGTGTGTGTGTGTGTGTGTGTGTGTGTGTGTGTGTGTGTGTGTGTGTGTGTAAGAGAGAGAGAGAGAGAGAGAGAGAGAGAGAGTGTGTGTGTGTGTGTGTGTGTGTGTGAGAGAGAGAGAGAGAGAGAGAGAGAGAGAGAGTGTGTGTGTGTGTGTGAGAGAGAGAGAGAGAGAGAGTGTGTGTGTGTGTGTGAGAGAGAGAGAGAGAGAGAGAGAGTGTGTGTGTGTGTGTGTGTGTGTGAGAGAGAGAGAGAGAGAGGGAGAGAGAGAGAGAGAGTGTGTGTGTGTGTGTGTGTGTGTGTGTGTGTGTGTGTGTGTGTGTATAGCAGAGTGTCCACCCCTCATCCTCAAGCAGTGGAGTCAGGAGTGGGGGAGGCCAGAGAGGCTGGCAGAGGCTGGGATCTCAACTGTACTCTTTCTAGGGCATCACAAGTCCCGGGGTGGGCCTGCATGCCAACTGATGAGCTACAGGTAGCACGTGCCATACCCCTAGAAAGAACCCAACAGATACTTGCAGAGAGAATGTACCCTGAGACCTGTTTTGATCCCTAATTTGCTCCTCATAACTATTATGGTTTGGATCTACAATATCCCTGCCCCAAAGTTCCTAAGTTGAAGGCTTGTCCCCCAGTGCAGCAGTGTTCAGAAGCAGGCCCAGTTACCCAGACCATGATGGCGCTGATCTCCTCAATGGGTTCATCCATCGGTGGGTGCATACTTAACGGGCTCTTGGGAAGTGGAAAGAGGACACAGCACAGAGGGAGGGTGTGCTCACCAGGGGATATTCTGTGCCCTTCTCTCTGCTGTCATGAGGTAAGTGGCTTTGCTCTAACACATGCTGACCACGAGGATCTGAATTATCACAGACCCTCGAAACCAACGGAGCCAGTGACTGACCCCTCGGAAGCCGAGAGCGAAGATTAAACCCTTCCACCTCTGAGATGTTTGCCTTCAACACTGACCTGGTGCTCCAGCCAAGCAGCAGCGCAGGCACCATTCCACTGTTATCCGCCGTCATGGCGAGGGAGGCCGCCTCAGGGAGGTGAAGTGGTGCTCTCGGTCACAGCTGAAGCCCGCTGTACCCCTCTCCTCCCGGGCTGGCTTTCTTTTACTCCACACAGCTATTAGATCTCCGCCTGGTCACTGCCGGCTGCATGGAACTCATGACTCCATTGAGTCAGTTCTTACCATTGCAGGCAAAGGGAGTGTTTGGTTTTCCTTTCCTTCACTGGGCCTGACTTCCTTGTTCTGACCCTGGCACCTGCAGAGACATTGTTCCATCTCCCGCTACAATCTTTGAAGCTACAGCAGCATCTGCTCTTGGCTTTTTCCTCTGAGCGGAAACATCCTCAGTGACCCCCTTTTCCTTCCTAGCAAAGGGTTTCCAGACCCTCTACTGAATCAGGCCTCTGAGGACAGAGTCCAGCCTCTGTCCCTACAGCACTTCACAGGGTCCACTGTGTGAAGAAATTCCACCTCAGTTGATTCAGTGTGCAGGCAATTGGCTTGTTCCTCCTACCGCCAAGAGATGGAGTCCTAAGATCCAGAGCTGAGGACAGGCTCACTGCACTGGGGTTTTTGGCCTATAGAATGGGGTGAGGACTCGTGGGATGACTATTGCACACAGTTTGGAGTGTGCTTGACTGTAAGACAGCAAAGCACGATGCAGGTGTGAGGCCACGATAGTTAGCCACAGGCAGGTGCTCTGAGGAAACCCTCCACCTGCTGCACTAGAGTTCCGCTCCTTCATCACCCCACTCCTGGCAGACATGGATGCAATGCACAGCTGGATCTTCGTGCTCCTTCAGTGTGCCAAGACAGTTGTGTGACTGAGAGACCACCAGCGAGTTACCACCACATGGGTGATACACAGTGCACACTTCTGCATTGCTGGAGTAAAATACCCGACAGTCAATTTAAGGAGGGAAGGGTTTATTATGGCTCAAAATTCGAGGCTGCAGTCCATCACAGCAGCAGGACTGTGAGGCGGCTGGTCACTTTGCATCCATAGGCAGGAAGCAGAGAGAGATGAATGCTGATACTCAGTTTTCCTTTTTTATTCAGTCCAGGACTCGAGCCTACATTCAGGATGGGTTTTCTTATCTCAGTTAGCCTAGTCTAGATACCCAGACATCCCAGAGGCTTGCCTTCTAGGTGGCCTGGATCTTGTCAAATCAATAGTCAATATCAGCGGCACCTTAAAGACAGGATGACCCTGTGTCCGGGGACCGAGCCAGCCATCAGGACAGACCTCTGAACATGCTGCCATAGCATTGTAAGTAGGACAGAAACCAAGATTCAGGAGTAAAACCAGTGCATTTTTCAATGGGGGAAGGGGTGGGGTTTTTTTTCTAGTTTGCATCTTCATGAGTGACATGGCTGTGAATATTACAGTCCCCATTTCCTGGTTGCCAAGAAGCTTCATTAGCTCTACACTGGAACTCCTGAGAAGCTGAGGCTTCTACATACACCGCCTCCATCCTGTTCTACGTTCCCTGGGGCAGGCCCAGCTCCACCTCCACCCCCCTTCCCCGTTGGCATTCCTACTACATTCTGTACCTCACCAGTTCACATGCACCCCCAACCCAGGCTCTGGCATAGGTCTCCATTCATTGTGCATTCATTGACATTCTAGTAGCTTCCATGCCGCAGAGGTACAGCCCAGTCTGGAGGAAGAAGAGATCCTCTCAATGTTAAGGAAGCCAGCCACCAGCAGGGAAGAGGCGGCTCTGCAGCCGGGGTGGGGATGGGGTGGGGGTGGGGCTGGAGCACTTCACTCACAGGCAGCCCTGACTTGCTAGAGTGCAGGGGTGGAGGAGCCTGGGGCTCAGACCTACTCTCTCCCACGCCCCGCACATTAGCCTCTGCCTTGAGAGTTGCCCAAAGTGAAGGAAGTAATGGAAATTGCATGAGAAGATGAGGATGGAGAGCAGCTGGAGAATACTGCCGACCTGGTGTGGTAACCCGAGGCTCTGGGTGATTGCCGAAGCCGACTTTCATCCTGATCTTTCATTTCTTTTAATCTAGCAGATAATTAGAGGGAAATCAAATCCCTCCCCACAGCCAAAGATTAACCTGTCACTACTGCAGCTCCCTCCTGCTCACTTTCCTACCTCTTTCTCACTCTTCCGAGACACACACACACACACACACACACACACACACACACACACACACACACACACACACACACAATGTTCCACTTATTTAAAACTGTTCACATTGGACATTTCCCATGGCCAGGACTCTTCTAGGAATAAGCAAAACTCTCTCTCCCTCCAAACCGAGAACTTTTCATTGCTTTACAGATTAAAAAAAAAAAAAAAAACAACCGAAAACTCCCTTTTATGGATGAAGAGAGCGCAGTGCAGAGCGTAAGGAGACGAGACCATTTATGGCTATGAACGACAGAGCCAGGATTTCCCCCAGCATCTGACTGCAGAGCCCCTGCCCCCCAATCTGGGCACAAAAGCCACCAGTGGATGTCTATTCCGGCCTCAGTGGCTCTCTTCCTGCAGACGACATGGTAATTATATGTAGAGAGAGAGAAACCCCTGTCCGCCCAGTGCTGAAAACCCTGCCTGCCAGGGTTCTTGCTCCTCTCTACACATCAGCGTGTGCTCCGTTCCCTCCAGTTTGGGGCATTGCTGAGGATGGAGTGGCCTCTTGGCTGGCTGAGGCTCTTTCAGCTCAGGCTCACCTGCTGTCATTTAGTCCCCGCTGTGGCTCACAGAGAAGCCGTCCGCTCTCCCCTGCATTCGCCCAGATCCCTCCTCCCAAATGCTAGGGCCCCAGGTGGGCTCTGCCATACCCACCTGGCTTCCTGTGGGGGCCTTGGAGTCTGAACCCTGGTCCTCATGATTGCAAGGCAAGCACGTGACTCACTCAGCTCCTCCTCAGCTCACAACTGGAAGAATACCGGAGGCTGTGGGCTCACTAGGGCAGGGCGTGAGGAGGCTGCTAACCTGTCCTTACTAGAAATGACTCTGGGAGGGCTCACATACTGGTCGGCACTGCTGGATAGCCATGATGGTGACTGACTGGCTGTATGCCCATCCAGTTTCCCATCTGCCCCACAAAGGGGGCATTCCACTGCACATCTGTAGTGGAGAGACCCAGCCATCCCCCTGAAATGACACTCTTTAGGAAATGCAAGTTTCCATCAGCCTCAGAAATGGCTCCCCTCAGGCCACTGCACGCAGAAGAGGCCTCTACTGGGCGCTGCTCACCCACTGTTTCCACATATTCAGACGTAAAAGACAGCATGTTTTACGTAGAGCAATGCACATGTTGTTAACCTCGTCTGTCTGTCTTCCTGTGGAGATCACGCACACGTGTCTAGTTTACTGACAACCCACCTTTGAAGTCCAGACAGCCACCAGAGCTGCAAACCACAATGCCCCCAACTTTTGGCAGCACGTGTGGAGTCTCCAACGATAGCAGCGCACTTTGGCCTTAAGTAATAAAATTTCTGGCCTTTCTCCAGGAACAATGCACGCATATACAAGATCCTGTGTCACTTCCGGGCTGCTGCAAGACCTCACACATTCCACACTGAAAACAAGCTCCAGTTTCTTTAGTTTGACATTCCAGGCTGCCCACTTCTGGTCTCTGGGTTTCCGTGGTGCATCCTTCCGCCTCCCTCTCTCCAGTTACTTCAGGCACCTGTCTCTCAGCTACTTGAACTCCTCGGGGTTCCCTGCAGAGCTTCCTGCCGCTGCTTCCTCCTCCAGGGACGTCTTCCCTCTTGTCTTTGTGTTTCAAACCCTACTCACCCTTTACACCTCAGCCGGCTTTACAAATTCTTCCTGCCAGGAAGTGATCTCCCCCTTGGCAGCTTGCCTTTGCAATCACAGTACTTAGCCCCCTCCACCTTCCAGATCTTTCTGTATGGGTCTTACCTCCCCTTCTGGCCTGTGAGCTTATTTGCTTCTGGAGTCCTCTTGACACACAGTAAGTGCTCAACAAACACTCAAGATAAAGGCATTCTTGCTTCTCTGATCCACCCCTGATGCAAATGGAATGTAAATGGACCCACAAAGAGCCGCCTTACTTTGACCCAGACTTCTTCTATGTACGTGAGGCCTTTGGAGGTCCTTGGGATCTGTGTATGCTGGTCCATGGGGTTCAGCATAAAGAATTCTTTGGCATCAGCTGAACCTCAGAATTTTAACCAAAGATCAGCTGTGTACACGCAGATGGACCAATTGTTAGGACAATGAGATGATTCTTCTAGAAGAGTCTTTTCCCAGATGCATGATCACCAACTAGAAGGATGCTGCCTTTTTTAAGGATGGCATGCCTAGAGCACATAGTTCTGGAGAGGTGGCTGAGCAGTTAAGAGTACTGGCTACTTTTCCAGACAACTGGTGTTCAATTCTGAGCACCCACATGGTGGCTAACAATCATCTCTAACTCCAGTTCTGGGGGGAAATCTTCTGGCCTCCATGGGCACCTCATCACAGACATACAATAAAGGCAAAGTACCCATACACATAAAATAAAAATAATGAATCTTTTTAAAAAAATGAATACTGCTTCCCTGTTCCTGAGGTGGTTTCAGTAAGGTATACTGCCAATTCAAGGGGGAGAATCTGAGTTTGTGAGCTTTCTGATTAGGGTGCTCTTTTTCCCCCAGGCCGGGACAAAGCCACATTCCTTGGTCATACTCAGAGGTCCAACCACAGGTGTCTGGGAGGTTCCTATTCCCGTTCTCTCAGAATGCCTTGCCTTTGTCCTAGGTTCCATTAGAATCCACCTGCTCTGGAGTTTCACCTGTTGGTTCTAATGGCAAAGGATTCAGGAAAGATGCTTGTCAAGGGAAGTCAAACCTCGAGCGGGCATCTCCGATAGGCACTGATGCTGCTCAGGCTCCTCACTCCATCCTTACAGCAAGTGGGGTTATTGTGGTGATAAAGGATAAATAAAACGGGAGCAGACTGTGAGAAGTTAACGTGGGAAAAGGGCCTTCTGGGCTTCCGTAAGTCATGTTCCAAGCAGCCGTAGCTGAGTCAGAGGTGAGCAGTCCCAGCTCCTAGGCACTAGGAGACACCGAGGTCCCCATAAAATCCCCTCAGGTCCTCCACACCTTCCTCTCTGCCACACTTTATAAATTCTGGGGTCCCAAAGGGTTATGAATCCCCAGAAGAGTCCAGCTACTGGAAAGATCAATGTTTGGGAAAGAGCAAGCAGTAAAGTGACCCCCCGGGTTAGACAGGCCCGTCCCCAGTCTGGAACCTCATCTGAGAACACCTGGGAAAGCTGTCCATTCCGCCACATCAGATAGAAGGTTTTCAGAATGAAGACTTGGGCTACCCAGATGCCTACAGGAGTTTCTGTTGGTTTTCCTTATGTTTCCCTTTCTTGTTGAAGCTGGCCGTTCAATGTGTGGCAGAAACCGGTCTCAAGATGAGGAGAGACTGCTCCTTTTCAGTCCGCCACTGATGAGCCTTGTGACCTGGGACAGACAACTCATGTACCTTCTCCAGTTTAGTTTCCAGGTGGGGGCCGCGTGGGGGGAGGTGCGCAGGGGGAAGTACAGGCGAAGGATGACTTTGTCCATCACTCGCATCAACTGCCTCAGAAGCTTAGGAGCTGGCTGTCAGCCATCAGCAGTTTGAAAGTGTCGCCTGATTGACCCTTGGTGACCTGGGAACCAGCATTTGCCAAAGGCTGTCAGATTTCTCAGGGAAGTGACGTGGCTGAGCTCAAAACCTGAGGAGAGACTAAGGACCTCACCTAGTCCTGGCTAAAGCCAAGTTCACTGCTGCCACATCACCGTCCTTCAGCCACATGTGAGGGGTTCTTGAATAAGTGACCTCTGTGCCTCTACCAATAAAGTGGGGGGTCAGGTGACACCAGAGCTTCTTTTTTTTTTTTTTCCTTTTTCTTTCGAGACAGGGTTTCTCTGTGTATTTTTGGTGCCTGTCCTGGATCTCACTCTGTAGACCAGGCTGGCCTCGAACTCACAGAGATCCACCTGGCTCTGCCTCCCAAATGCTGGGATTAAAGGCGTGCGCCACCACTGTCTGGCAACACCAGAGCCTCTAATGGCTTCTTGAGGCAGAAAACCTCTTTCCCTGTGAGTGAAATCTAATATAAAAGACCCCAATCAGAACTTAATCCTTTCATCACACACTGGGGGTGGAGGGTTAATCCATCACCTGACGAACAGGTACTAAACTGCAGTGTATCCAATCTATATAACAACAGAAGGGTACTCAGTCATGAAAGTCTAACACATCTTTAGCAGGCTAGCCTCAGGACGTTATACAGACGAAAGAGGACAGTCACGAAAGACTGCACAGTGTGCAATTCTGTTAAAAAAACAAAACCCGCCGGGCTGTGGGGATGCACACCTTTAATCCCAGCACTCGGGAGGCAGAGCCAGGCCGATCTCTGTGAGTTCGAGGCCAGCCTGGGCTACCAAGTGAGTTCCAGGAAAGGCACAAAGCTACGCAGAGAAACTCTGTCTCGAAAAACCAAAACCAAAACAAAACCCAAACACTCTGGAGGACTGGAACTCCATGGCGGACAGGCAGCCCTGGAGACGCAGGGAGTGCGTACGGGGACGGGTTTCTTGTGGAGTGACAGGCACTGTAGGAGTGGGTGGACTGGGGTAGTTAGTGACTCTTAAATGTTTTAGTATGTGAATTTTACTCCTACAGAGATGAGGGTCCCAGGATCTTTCCATCAGCTTCCCAGTATGGAAATCAATAGTTGCGAGATATTATAGTGTTCAGTCGACTTAGTTCTCATATGGCAGCTGTCTTCCTTCTTAAAAGGTAATTTCTCCTAGACTCCCAAACACACATGTCCCGGTGACATCCAGCTGCCTGGAAACCCCTCACCCCCACCGCAGCCCTCTCCAACGTCAATGACAGTCCACGGTAGTCTCGCCGCCTCAGGTTTATGATACATCATGGGTTTTAAGCTCACAATTCTGCAAGAAGGGCATGTAACAACTAATCATTACTTTCTCTTTGTTTCCTGTCCATTGGTAACTTCCTCATTGGCCAGTGAGATGAGCATAGAAAGAGCCTGCTGTCAACAGTGTGGTGACAGTCACCTGCCACTCCAGCACCCTGGAAGCTGAGCCCACAGCTGTGCAAGCTGCAGGCTAGATTACACAGGGAGACTCTGCCTCAAAAACCAATACCAAACCAAGCAAAAACGCGTCCGCTAAATTGTTTCGTTTGGATGTGCTCATCTTTGCTTTATTTACATGTTATTATCTTTATGTAAAAAGGTCCTAGAGGCTGGGAACAGCCATGCAACTCTCTGAAGCACTTACCACGGAGGAACGGAAGGTCATCTGTTAGCCTCAAAAGGAAGCACTTGCCTTGTTTGGTTCTTTGAGACAGTGTCTCATTCTGCAGCCCAGGCCCGGCTGGGTATTCACTAGATAGTGCAGGTTTTCCTTGAATTTATGGCAATCCCATCAGCCTCCATGTCCTGGGATTACAGCCTCATCGTGCCCAGCAAAGAAAGTGCTATTGGTTATGTTTGGAAGGAGGTCAGGGTCAGGCTCCTCTGCCATAGAACAACTGTGACTGCTGTCAGTCTCACCAAGAAAGGTCCCAGGGTATACGGGGGCACAGGGGGGGTGGGGGTGCAGGGTGTACAGGGGTGCAGGGGGCATGGGGGTGCAATGTGTACAGAGGCGCAGGGTATACGGGGGCACAGGGGGCATGGGGGTGCAGTGTGTACAGGGGTGCAGGGTGCATGGGGGCACAGGGGGCATGGGGCGCAGGGGGCATAGGGGTGCAGGGTGTACAGGGGCGCAGGGGGCATAGGGGTGCAGGGTGTACAGGGGCGCAGGGGGCATGGGGATGCAGGGGGCATGGGGCGCAGGGTGCATGGGGGTGCAGGGTGCATGGGGGCGCAGGGTGTACAGGGGTGCAGGGTGCATGGGGGTGCAGGGTGCATGGGGGCGCAGTGTGTACAGGGGTGCAGGGTGCATGGGGGCACAGGGTGTACAGGGGCGCAGGGTGCATGGGGGTGCAGGGTGCATGGGGGTGCAGTGTGTACAGGGGCACAGGGTACATGGGGCACAGGGGGCATGGGGGTGCAGTGTGTACAGGGGTGCAGGGTGCATGGGGGTGCAGGGTGCATGGGGGCGCAGTGTGTACAGGGGTGCAGGGTGCATGGGGGCACAGGGTGTACAGGGGCGCAGGGTGCATGGGGGTGCAGGATGCATGGGGGTGCAGGGTGCATGGGGGTGCAGGGTGCATGGGGGTGCAGTGTGTACAGGGGCACAGGGTACATGGGGCACAGGGGGCATGGGGGTGCAGTGTGTACAGGGGTGCAGGGTGCATGGGGGTGCAGGGTCACGGGGGTGCAGTGTGTACAGGGGTGCAGGGTGCATGGGGGTGCAGGGTGCATGGGGGTGCAGGGTGCATGGGGGTGCAGGGTGCATGGGGGTGCAGTGTGTACAGGGGTGCAGGGTGCATGGGGGTGCAGGGTGCATGGGGGTGCAGGGGGCATAGGGGTGCAGGGTGTACAGGGGCGCAGGGTGTACAGGGGCGCAGTGTGTACAGGGGTGCAGGGTGCATGGGGGTGCAGGGTGTGTGGGGGCGTAGGGTGTACAGGCACATGTTGGAGCCTTTCTAATGATTCTTCTGCACTGTTTCAGAGAAGTCTCGGGGCTGGGGGGCTCAGGACATCTGCTTCTTAATTAAGATTGTGTGGATCAAGGGAGCCCCACCCCAGCTGTCTTGATGACAAACACCCAAAGCAGGAGCTAGTAAGGACCAACCACATGCTCTAGAACCAGGCATGGAGACACACACACCTGCAATCCCTCTGCCTCTAGGAAGGCAGAGACAGGAGGATTGTGAGTTCAAGGCCTGCGTGGACTTCATAGTGAGACCCAACTCAAACAAGAGACAAGAGCAAAAAGAAACTGAAAACTCAGCTTCTACAGGCAAGTTCCAGCCTGGAATTCTACCGTGACATCACTCAATACAGTTGGAATGGCATGGTCTCAGAACGGCATCCATAGTTTTTGGCCCCACAGCCTTGCATATTTTCTTTGGCCCCCACCCTGTACTTTGTCTTGAGACATAGGAACTGAGAATTAATTCAGCCTCGAACCTGGTAAAGTTACCACAATAGTAATTGCTTATATATTAATGCACCTTGCAGACTGCAATGTGCTCTCATGGATGATCATTGCTGGCTAAAAATAAAATAAAATAAAGTGAAATTAAGGGGGAAACGAGTAAATGGCATTTAGCTATTCACACACCTCCTTTTGCTGCTGATAAAGAAGGGGATGAAAGGACTTCTCGATTAACATGGAAGCCGGAGTCCTGAAATTCTGTTCCTGGATATCGATACAAAGTCAATGCTTTTTAAATTAAAAATGAGATGCTGCTACTTATGACTTGATAAGTTATAAAATGCCTCTTTCATCCTTCCCAGTCAATGGTCCCAGGCTCCACTGCAATTAAATTTCAGATCTTCAGCTCATACAGATTGTATTGGTACCTCGAAACAAGGACAGGGAAAAAGAGGGCTCTGTCTCTGTGCTGTTTTAGTGTGAAGGGTGGAACCTCTGAGTCCTGTGTGTTAGGTGGCAGAGGTTAGGGAATTCTCAGGCCTCCATTGTGAGCACTAACCAGCCCTGACTCTGAGCTCAGAGGAGACGGTGCATTCAGGGCAGAACCACAGAGGAGTCCTCTGATGGGCTGCCCAGTCTCAGCCCTAGACATGCACACCTCACAGCAACACTAATACACTTGGTAGATTTTATATATATATATATGAAGAGGAGGTCGTGAATATTGAGATGGAGTTATAGGAAGGACTTAGGATGAGTTGGAGAGGGTAAAGAAGGGATGAAAATAATGTAATATAGTCATGTAGGAAATTTTCAAAAGAAAAAAATTAAATTTTAAAAGTATGCTTAGGCCATATAATGGATTTTGGACTTCTTGTTCCCAGTGAAGAAGTCAGAATACCAATGTGTCAAGGTCATCCTAAAATAATCTGCACCCCCACACTATAGAAAGCCCCCCATTTCTCCCTGCACAGAGCCCAAAGTATCTTGGAATCTCATCTTGACCGCTGAGATCAATAACCATTACAGAATAGATTTTTAAGGAGTGTGCTTTATTGCAATTAATCTAACTAAATTGCAACTCCAACCAGTGTGTTTTCTGAGAGTAAGTAGTGAGAGACGCTGCATATACTCAGCCAATGGCCATATCATTTGCCTGCTGTTGGGCCTGAGATGCTCAGAGGACCTGGCGGCCCAGGGACATCATCTCTAAAGCAGGAGTCCATGGCAGCCACACCTGCAGAACTGTCCTATGCAGACCCCAGGTGAATGTTTGTGAGATGCTGCCAGCGTGGTGAAGTTGTTCTCAGAAGAGACCGGGAAGCAGGTACCACCCAGCCTGCCTGACACTTCCTGCAGGGTACGGTTGCTCAACCACACCTGCCAAGATGCAGCACCTGGGGAACCTACAAATGTCTATGGACAAATCTCCAAGCCATAGTCATAAAATTTGGCATTGCGGAAGGTGGGGCCCTTGGACTAATTCCCAAAGCTGCTCTGTTCTCATGTGCACTCAGGTGAGAAGCATTGCTGTGCAGTGAATCACACACAAGCTTGAGCCCCACTGAGGAGGAGTCTCCCTGGCTGGGGAAGTCAGTATTCCTCCCTGTCTCCAGCCATGGCTGGCAAGTGCTGATATGGCTGGGAGCTTTTGGGTCAGTCTGACCATCACGGCTGTGAGAAGAAGTACTTGAAATGCCTGCTTCAGGTTTCTGCCTAAAACCTAGGCCTGACAACAATCAGTCAACATTCATTTTGTGGGAGCCTGAGCTGCGTGGTGGGTGACAAATGGAGCAAAGTGGCCAAGTGAAATGTTCTTCCTATCCAGGATGACTGCATGAAGGGTGAGGTGGGGACATACATCTTCCCCCCTGGTGTCCCCATGAGTGGCCAAGAGGGTGGGAGGGCCAGAAATTTCCTGTGGACATGTGCTAGAGGTGTCAGAAGTCCATGGTATCTGCTCTGCAAACACAGAACTCCAAAGCTTCCACCACAAGAGTATAAACCGCTGAGGGAGACAGAGGCAGCTCTCTCCATGTGCAGCTGCTGTGGCCTCCCCACATGCTGTAGCACCCTTCCTGTGCAGAGATCGCACAGTCACGGGAAGTACAGATCCTATCTCTGAGGGAAGTGGAAACTTAGTTGGCTACCTCTAGGTTTGGATAACCACGGGAGGTCTATCACTGAATCTCAACTGTGGTGCAATCCTGATTCTATTAGTGTGTTGATTGATTGGTTTGTTGACTGGATGCAGTGCTGGGAATGGAACTCAGGGTCTCACACATGCTAGGAACATGTTTTACCACTGAGCTGTATTCCCTGATTTTGAGTTGCTGGTTGCTTGGGACTATTTATGAAATAAAAACATGATTTATTCATTTAGATCTTAAGAAGTTACTTCACCTGCTTAGGACACAAAGAGAAATGAAGGAATCAGCAGAAATGAGTGACATAATAAAGACTTACTGTGTCTCCTTTTTCTTCTTCAGAGGGTCCATGAGGCGCAGCGTGTCTCTGATCACGGCCACCTTCACCTCCTCATCCACCAGGCTGGGGATATTTTCAAACACCCCTGGAGAGAGCTTGGAAGGTAAGGATTCCGAGTCAGAGCTGAACTGTGACCCACTTTAGATGCTCATCTCTGCTTGCCTCCAACTAGCCCAATGGTTGTGCAATCACACATCTGGCCTATGCAAATCCATAGAAGGGAGTTTTAACCCTCCTTCACCTCAGCTTAAATACGCAAATCACCTTTTATAAACCCACAAAACCCGCAAAAAAATAACAGCACTACGGCTTTATTGTTACTGATAAGATTTTATTTTGTTAGCCTAGGCTGGCTGCCAACTTGATATGTAGCTGAGGATGGCCTTGAACTCATGATCCCTCTGTCTTCCCCTCTGGACTCCTGGAGTTACAGGTGTGCACTACCATGCCTGCTCTTGGCACTGTGCTTCTTGGATCATCAAAATTATGCATGCTCACTTTGTATGAGATGGGAACGTGGAAAAGGCTTTAGAAAATGAAAAGAATCCAGATAATCCCCAAAAACCCAGTAGTAATTTTAGGGGTGTTTCCTCTAGCTCCTTAAATTTGTTTGTGGGGGTGGGGCACAAGCGCTGTTAAATGTACTGTTTATCTTAGTGGCTCAAGCATGTCGACATGGCTAACTCATATTCATAGAATTTCAATTAGTTCATCTCCTGAGGCTAACTAATTAGTTCGTGTCAAAATGGATGGAGAGGCTCAGCTGCTTCTAAGTTTCCCACCTTAAAAATGAGAAGAATGGCATGCTGGGAGATTACCGTGGGTCGGAAAGGTCTTATATTAATAGACTCTCTTTGGAGCTCTACAGAACTAAAATTATTTGACTCGAATGAAATTTTGCTGTGACTTTTTGAGGATGGCAAGCCTTGGGCAGTCAAGGGGATGCTTCACAGGTAGGGATACATGGCCCAGGAGATGCTGCAATCACTTACTTCGTATTCATGCTCAATTCGCATGCTGGGGTTTGCATTCACTTCAAGTAGCATAGGTTTCAGGCTTTTCATCAGAAGAATGTCAAAGCCTAAAATCTGGAAAGAGCACACATGATTCAGAATTACTCCCTCTGGCCACAATTTCTTCTCAGGAACTGAGTATGGTATTAGGGTCATTAAAGGGAAAATAAATTCAAACTTAGTCTCCAACCTTGGCCTTGACCCTGACCCCCTCCTCCACAGCCCTTGCTCCTCTAGGTGGTACTTGTTGGGCCAAATGGATAGCAGAATTCTTTATGGAGACCTTGGTAATGGAATGCGGTCCCATAGTGCATCTCAGTACTATCTCTGCTGACCCAAGTGCCACAAAACGACGCCCTCCACCCTCCCTAACAGGCATTTCACTGTGTTAAGGATTAAAAACGATGCCGCCCCCCCTCCCCCTCGCTAACAGGCGTTTCACTGTGTTAAGGATTACTGCAGTCCATCGGTTTCTCTGCCAGTCTTTGTTCTACTCTCCTCTGTTAAGTCCCTTCTTGGCTACATCTCTGAACACCCAAAGCCACCTTTCCTAACCTGAAGCATACACGAGTGTCTTGTAAGGTTCAAAAGCAGCTCACCCTCCAGGCCACATCTGCTGTTAGAATCTCTCAGCAGAATGTGGGCAAGTGTATTTGGGAAACATTAATCACCCTCCCTGGGTGAGTCTGATATAACCTCTAGGAGTGTGTGTGTGTGTGTGTGTGTGTGTGTGTGTGTGTGTGTGTGTGTGTGTATGTGTGTGTGTGTGCAGAGAGTGAGTGATGAGGGAGGAGGGAGAGGGGAGAAGAGGTTTATTTTGGAAAATATGACATTGGGGGGTGCCAATCACCACCCCTTTTTCCTGCTCCTAGGACCCTCTATAGTTATGCGTGCTATACACACACACACACACACACACACACACACACACACACACACACAGAGAGAGAGAGAGAGAGAGAGACAGAGAGACAGAGAGACAGAGAGACAGAGAGACAGAGACAGAGACAGAGACAGAGAGAGAATTAGTAACTATACAATGCACCAAAGATTCACAATTCCATTAGATCCTATGAAGAAGAGTCTCAGAAGGCCGCAGAATTTGAGTCTCAGAAAGGATTGTGGGTCCTCAGTACTGCCTACCTGGAGAGTGAAAATGTTGGCTTTCACACCAAAGAGGACTGATCACGTGTGCCTCCAGTATAAGATGAGTGTGTGTGAGTCTCTGCTCAAAAAGCATTAATAGTTTCCAAATTGTGATAGCATAAGACCAGGCTAGAAAGCTACCTGAGCATGGGACCCTGTGCAGCGACTTCACAGATCAGCACCACAGGCCAACCCTGTGCTCAAGGCTCACTCCAGCACAAACTGTTGGACACCCATGCTTGAATTCAGCACCGACTGGCCACAGGTGAGGCTTTGTCGTCCAGCGCCCAACCTCTGAATTTCTTACAAATCCCTCCATCAGGCCAACTGCCGTGTACATCCTACTCTCTCCTCACACCGTTCACCTGGGGAACTTTGCAGCCTTCAGATCCTTCCTAGTGAGACTCAGACTCAAAGACATGGATCACAGATTCTTAGGGGCAGGAGTGGTTCTCATTATCTCTAGAAAAGTGTTAACATTAGAAAATTTCTAAGAAAACTGACACAACCCTGGAGTCTCAGAAAACTAAATAAATAAATGATGCAGAAGAGGGCAAAAAAGAAACATATATGGTGTAGTTTCTTCTTCCTCTATGGACTCCAAGAGGGAAAGATGAGGAGAATCCATTTGCTCATCCATATAGAATATGCATTAGTTAAATGATAATTATCAAACTGTAGCTTCATCTATATTAATGAAATCAAAGTCTGGATGGCCATTTTTGGGAATGATTCAAGATGAACTTATGTCTCAGTGAAGGGTAATCAGGATGAGGAGCTGGGAAAAATCACCCTTGTACTATTTTTCTTTCCGTGGTCATGAAAAGGAAGGAATGGAAATCAGTAGAAAATGCTGCATGTATTACAGATCTGTTTAATAATAAATGACAAGTGGATATGAGTGATGAGGCCTTTAAGAGCCTGTGGTGACACCAGCAGTGTAACTTCGGACCTGGCCTGAGCCACATGCTGCAGATGAGGTTGGGGACAGTGCCTCGCCACTGTGCCAGCACTGGTCATCCTTGGTTGTCTGCCCTGGCTTTCTGCTGCACCTCAGAAGTCTAGATTTTCACTCTTTCAAACCTGGTTAGGTTCTTTTCTGTTGCAGGCCCAGTGGACTACAGAATGTGAAGGGATGCTGAGAACTAGAGAAAAGAGCAGTGAACCCACCAGTGCCGACCATTCAAGACTCTGAACTTGGGTGCTTGGTTTTGAATGGACTGAATCTTACATGGGAATGCTTTGGAGTTGGGAATCCCTGGGCTCCATCTCAGCTCAGTCTCTCTCCCCAGCTCTTTAACAGGCTTTTGGGAAGGTGTTTAGCTTCTCTGAACTATGACCTCACTGAAAAATGGGCATAGCATAGAAGCCCTGCAGGGCCTCAATAATGGGTCTGGAAAGTGGCACCTAGCACGGAGCTTGCTGCACAGAAGGTGACCTATGCTAGCTCTTTCCAGTTTCCAACGAAGTCCATCCAAGGCATGGCATTGGTGTGCTGTGCAGTCACAGGGGCTGCTCATCTTCAGCTCTGCCTTTAACTACGTGACTGAAGGCGAGCTTCTTGGTGGCTCTAGGCCCCACTTCCTTCATCTGTACAATGGGAAAAAGAACTTTCATTCATTCATTAGTGCCATATTTACTGAATGCTTTCTATAACCATGCACCATCAAGGAGGGCACCCAGTGGAATGCATTCTGCAAAGTACTTGACACACTGTGTGTTTAAGGGAGGTCCAAACAATATTATGCATTTTTTTAAAGTTCAAGGACATTTGAATTGTTTTCCTCTCAAAAAGTTTGATGATGAAATATCCAGTACCAAGGACTCTCAGGTTCACAGCACTGGGAAGAACTTGATCTTGCCATTAAAATCCCAGAATGTCTAGACTGGCAAACAAACAAACAAATTGAAAGGAAGAAAGTCTGAAAATTTCTTGGTCCACAACTTCTCAAAATAATGTTTTTCAGAAGGAGTCAGATTGGATCAACTTTGACTACTTTTAATATGGTACATTTCCAGGAAGAGACATTTATGTATTTTTTTTTCTTTTTTGAAAAATCACTAATCTCATCTAGTCCCTCCTTTTAGGAGACTAGAAACCTGCAGCTTGGGGAGGGAAGGGAAGGACCTCTCTCAGCCTCTCCAATGGTTGTGGTGCAGCAAGGGTTGTCAAATGGAGAGTCATGTGACCGTCTGCCTTATGGAGCCTTTCAACCAATAATTATGTGGGGGACGCCTTCTATTTGAGGAAGCCCTGGGAGTTAAAACATCTGTTCTTCACCGCAGACCTCTAGAAGCTTCAAACTGAGTTGGAGAGGGTCCTGAGCAACTGACTTAGATTCCACGGAGAGAGCTCTCTTCTGAGTGAGCCACATGACCATCTGAAACAAGTGTTTTCAACAAGGAGCTCAGGACTCCTGAAATTCTACCTATACCTGTGGTCTGTGGTCTCTAATGTGGTCCCAGTGGGTCACCTCCCAATTACCTCTGCCTCTCAAGTGCAGCTACATTTAGAGACCTGATTCTGGCAGAAGGGCAGGAAGGATGGTGGGTCACTTCCAACCTTAAGTTAAAAAAGGACAGTGGCTTCTGTCTTGGGGTGCTTTCTCTCACCCTGAAAGAAGCCACCAGGCATGTAAGTAAGCTGCCCTATAGAGAAGGATAGAAATGGCTTGATTTCTCCAGCCACCCGCCAGGCAGGACCTGAGGCCTGTCAACATTGTGAGCGAACTTGGAGGAGGAATTTCCTCAGGAAGGCCTTGAGAGGACTGAAGCCCTGGACAGTCTGTAAACTGGAGCCAAAGACACATCAGTTACTCTCTGATTCTCTCTATTTTATTTTATTTTATTTTATTTTATTTTATTTTATTTTATTTTATTTTATTTTATTTTATTTTATTTTATTTTATTTTATTTTATTTTATTTTATTTTGAGACAAGGTCTCACTATTCCTGGCTGACCTGGAACTCGATGTGTAGACCAGACTAATCTCTAACTTACAGAGATCACCTATCTTGGCATCCTGAGTGCTAGAATTATTCCTTGATTTTTTTTAAGTTTATCATGTTGAGGTTTTCAGATTTATTTATTTGCTATTTTTCTGTGTGTGAGTATTTCCCTTGCTCGTATGTTTGTGCACCATGTGTGTGCTGGTGCCTGCTGGGTCAGAAGTTAACCGAGCTGTGAGCCACCAGGTAGGTGCTAGGAATCAGACCTGGGTCCTCTGCAAGAGCGTCGGGTGGCCCTAACTGCTGAGCCAAGTCTCCAGTCTCCACCCCTAGACTCTTGGTCACCAGGAATGGTGGCCGATGATTGCTGTTTCAGACCACTGCTTTGTCCCACAGCACAGCTGCTGAACTCGGCGTCCTTTTCCTCTAACTCGCGGTTTCCTGTCCTCCTCATCCAACCATCCATCGAGTCAAAACTTCTCCCCTTATCTACTGGTCACCAACTCCCGAGGGACCTTTTCAGATCTGGCCATCTCACTTCTGGCACCCACCTCAGCTCTCCCTTCTCCCTGATTCCAAACTCACCCCTTTGAATCATTAAGAGGTGGCAGGGTAACTTCTAGAATGCAAAAAGAATCTCTGCGCATAGAAGTCCAAGTCCTGTGGCGTGTCCCTTAACTGCCAGGACTGGCCGACTGTCACACGGCACTCCCAGCCCCCTCAGCCGCTCACCTGGATTCCAACCACAGCTCTGGTTTGTTTTAGTTTGCTGTCTCCTCCATCCCACTCTTCCCTTCTTCCTGGACGGCATTATTTCTTTGTGGAGTTTGACTGAACACCTATTCTAGGCACTAGGAACAAAGCAGCTCAAAACAACACTTCTGTCTCCAGGGCTCACATTTCAGAGAAGAGAGGGCCATGAGCAAGCTGACCTTACAGCAAGGTGAGAACTCAGGAGCATGGAAAGCTGGGCAGAGGGGAGGCTGGGAGGACCAGGGAAGGGCTTTCCCTCTCTCTCTTTTTTTCCTTTCTTTCCTTTTTTTTGTTTTTTTGTTTTTTGAGACAGGGTTTCTCTGTGTGACAGCTCTGTAGACCAGGCTGGCCTTGAACTCACAGAGATCCACCTGCATCTGCCTCCCGAGTGCTGGGATTGAAGGTGTGCGCCACCACCGCCCAGGCTAGGGAGGATTATTGTCAGCTCACTGTCTTTGGACTCACACAGCTTCTCATACGGGTGTGAAGGATGTGTTTTCTCTTGGCTGCCTCAAAGTTGTTCTCATCACTACTGGTTATTTGTACCCTGATGTTAAGTCTTGGGGCGGGGTGTGTGTGAGGGGGTGGGATGTGTGTGAGGGGGTGGGATGTGTGTCCTGTTTGGAGTTTGGGTTTTTTTTTTTTTCTTTTGTTTTAGCTTCTTGGATTGTGAGCTTTTGCTATGTTTAACCAAATTTGGGGAGCTTCAGCTCCCAGTTTTTGTTTTTCTGTAGCTTCCTTTTCTCCTTTCTCCTGGGACCCCGCATGAACATGTGTTAGGCCTCCTGGTATGTTCCATGCCTCTCCCCCGTCCTCTTCCTCTGTTTGACTTTGCATAGCTCATGGTGTCTTCCAGTTCACCGCTGTTTTCTTCCGTATCATGTTTGATGTTAATCCCAGTCAGTGAGAATTTCACATCAGAAAAAAGATTTTCTTTTGTTTGTTTGCTGCCTCTTGATTTTTTTAAATCTATGTAGCTTAGGTCGGCTTCCATCCTCCTGCCTCAGCCTCCCTGAGCTGAGATCACAGATGTGTACAAACTCGGCTTGGATTTTTGTCTCTTTAGGAGTTACAATTGTTCTTTTTAAGGACCTCTAGTTCTCTCATTAAGGTAATGTTTTCCTTAAATTTCTGTGCACCATTATAACAACTGCTTTGTTACCCATTTCCCCTCGTCCCACCGTCATGAAGACTTGGAATCTAGGGGACGCTTGCCCCCTTTCCTCGCTGTGTGCGCTTTTGCAGTGGTTCCTTAAGTTGGATGCTGGGCGCTGTGGTACCGTGGCAAATGTATTTATTCTGGCTCAGAACTCTGGGCTTCGTGCTGCAGTCAGTCGTTGTGGGTTGTTTTGATACTTAAGATCTTGTTGTTTACGGTCAGATGGCTGTGCCATCACTACCTGTGGAGGAAGACATCTTTGCGTCTCCACTGAACATTCCCAGGAACCAGCAAGGCTTCTGGACTCTAGTTGTTCATGGCTGGAACTCTGTCCTATGTGAGCACCAGAAGATCACCTCAGCCATTCTGGGTCATTCTTCCCTAGCATTGTAGATGAACCCCCCACACACACACACACACACACGGCCCAGGACTCCACTTAGAACATCCTGGGACAGATTTCTGGGGCTCATTCCTGACTTAACCAGTTACTTTCCTTGGGGTCACCAGTGTCTGTGGCATCCTGTCCTTGCTTCGTGCTCCAGACAGCTGCCTCCAGACCAGAAGCAGGGACAGCAGCAGGACTGCTTTAATTCCCTCCTTTTCTTGGGGCTCACAGTGGAAGGCCACACCTCCCCTCCAAAGCCCCAAACACTCATTTCATACACCTGTTTCATGTGTTTCTGGCAGCCTCACTGTGTGCAGAAAGAGATTAAGCTCAGTCTCTGGCTCCATCGGGACCAGAACTGTGAGTTTCAGGAGGTGACAATGCCACCAGTGACTGAAGTAAGAGAGGGAGTGTCCTGTCTGCAGGGCTGGCACCAGCGTTCCAGGAGAGCTCATTGAGAGCAGAAGGGACGGGACAGGAGTGGAGTTCTGAGTGAAGGCGAAGGGTAGACCGGCAGCCTCTTCCGGAGCACACTGGGCAGCCAGGACTGTGAGCACAACGAAGAAGCCATCGGGGTTTGAGCAGGGAAGGTAACATAATCTGACTGGTCGAGGTTCTTACTGGCTACTCGAAGGGTTGCTTGTGGGTTGGATGTGGCAAGAAGGGGCCGGAGGAGCTAAGGATGATCCTGGCTTTGGTTTATGTGGATGCTGCTCACTTGCTGGAACAGGATGGAAGGCGGACAGCAGTCTGCAGGAGGGAAGGCAAGAGTCTGAACCTGGTGGGTGTTCGGTACCCACTAACTATCCCAGGAGAAAGTGTAAGTGGCAATGGGACAGGAAGGAAGGTGGACAGCAGTCTGCAGGAGGGAAGGCAAGAGTCTGAGCCTGGTGAGTGTTCGGTACCCACTAACTATCCCAGGAGAAAGTGTAAGTGGCAATGGGACAGGAAGGAAGGTGGACAGCAGTCTGCAGGAGGGAAGGCAAGAGTCTGAGCCTGGTGGGTGTTCGGTACCCACTAACTATCCCAGGAGAAAGTGTAAGTGGCAATGGGACAGTTCAGTCTGGAGCTCAAGCAGAGGTCAGGATTAGCAATGTGAATTTAGGACTCAACAGCATGTAGCTGATCCCTAAAGTCACGAGGCAGGATGAGGTCGTTTAGGAAGTGACACAGATATATGAAGACAGATTTCCCAGAATCGATCCCTAGGGACCTCCAATACTGACAGGCCAGAGGAAGGGGCTCAGGAGGCACAACCAGTGAGGCAGCAGGGAGACTAGAAGAATATGGATGCCTCCCCACCTGCTGTGAAAACCCTCTGCATGCCTTGCACTCACCTGGGCGGGTATCCCCTCTTCTGGGGCCTTCAGGTGAGCAGTTAACTGTCCCCTGACCCCATGTGTGCCTTTGGACTGCATGACTTACAAGGAACTGTGATTTTCTCTGTGAGTCTTCCACACTCAGAGGAGCACCCCCAAGAGGGCAGGTGTGAGAACTGACCTCGCCTTGGCCTTAGCCACAGGCCCCGCACTTAGCTCAGGCCTCATCTCAGGGGACCAGGGAACTGTACTAGATTCCAAAGGAGGAAAACAACTTAGCTATTGGAGTGGTCACGGAAGGCATCACAGAGAGAGGTCTGAACTTCTTCAGAGGGTGTTGAGTACCAGAACCAGTGAGCAGGAGAGACGGGAGCATGCTGGCCAGGACGAAAGAGAAGCGGAGGCCCATCCAGGACAGCACTGGCAATGCCCAGGGAGAGGACGCAGATCTGCTTTCGGAGAACTAAGGTTGAGGCACAGGGAAGCCAGGGGGCAAGGCTGGGAGGTGATGAACACCAGGCCAAGGGCTTGTTTTCCAAACTTGGTTCCAAACTTTGAACACCAATATCCCAGTTAACACTGGGAATGAGGAGGGTTGCTGATTTACTATAACGTCAAGATCCTTCCTTGTGGGCAGGTGTGAGAACTGTTGTCATGGGAGACAATGTAATAAGCATCCAACCTGTCACTTAAGTGACTGCTGTGTGTTAGGGACTGCTCCACACAGCTCTCTTACTGAAGCATACAACAGCCCTGGGGTGTAGCTACAAACATGCTCGCTCCTTTTAGGTAAGGAAACCCAGACAAGGAAAGGTTGGTTTATCAAGCTCACCAACAACAGTTGCTGTAAGTGGGAACTGGGGAACCTCAAACCCAGTGTGTTCGAGAAAGAAACCCCCTTGACCACCCCACAGAGTCTTGGCTTCTGCCTGCTGGAGTGTCTGGGCTGTGGGGTAAGGGAGAGGGCACAGAGAAAGAGAGAAAGAGGACCACACTAAGCCTCAGGAATGATGTACCTCTAGACATCCAACAGGAAGGTCATGGCCAAGGACAGAATTAGACAGGGAACAAGAAAAGTATACAGACTAAGGCACAGAGTGGGGAAGAGCCTTCTGGAGAGCCAAGCAGAAGCCTTTTCTCTGCGTGTGTTTCTGCCACGTGATCAACTACACCCTAGCTGACCTTGATGTTTAAGCCAGGGTCACACTGCTGCCCTCGATGGCAGATGTGCGGCTCTGTGGCTGCCTGGACGATGAAAGGGATGGGCTGGAACGACAGGGCAGATGTGTTCCTCAGCAGCAGATTACAGGAAGCCTGACCACAACTGAGCCGCGCCAGCGGCTGCCTGGCCACCATGTTTTCCAGGTCATTACTGTGGTCGTGGCTGGAGCAGGGTCACAGTCACATGCCCTAGAGGAGTATAATTTGGTTGGCTGGAGTTTATGTTCTGCAATGCTGCCATCTGGCCAAGCCAGAGGGGCCACCAGCAAAGAAACAGCTTCCCGTGTTTGTGCAGGATCTGGGCAGTTCGCAAAGAGCTTCGCAGTCCTTACCTCATGTGAGCTGGACAGCCTCTGAGGCAGAGGGGGAAACTGAGTTCCTGAGAAGTTAAGTGATTTAGGACAGGTCACATGGCAAATGGACATCAGAACTATATCATGGCCCAAACCTGTTCTAGGTCTGCTCAGGTATCTGGAGCACAGCTAATGACATCCTGAGAAGTGAAGTAAAGAGAGCAGGAGTGGTAGAGGAGTAGAGGTGGGGTGGGGGGATGGGTGGGGGGGGCGGAGAGTAGGTTACTGATTCCTCTCCCTCGCTGTACATCTGAGACACGCAGCCAGCAAATGGTAAGTGGATACCACTGGATGCCTTGTTAAGGCCTTTTCACCCACATCACTTCCCAATGTGCCCACACAGGTGTGAGTGTATAGAGAGAATCTAAGTGACCTTGGGTGGTGAGAAAGACCCCAACCCTCACGAAGCTAGAATGGGCTTCATTTCCAGCCTGTCTCCTCAGAAACCGTTCAGTGTGGTCAAGCAGGGGCAAATGGTCGTGAGACTTTGGGCCCATCGGTTAGATGTGACCGACCAAACCAGCAATTCTGGATCTAACCCTGCAGTCCTCCGGGGCTGGCCCTGCCCCACTCCAGTGGCTCTTGTTGCTGCCTGTCTACTGCAAAACAAAATGACCGTCCTGGCTCTCCCTGGGGCTGCTGTGACCATGCAAGGGATCTGTGGTTTGGCCAGGCTTGCCTGGCCCCATGTGATGCTCCTGGAATAGCTGTCCCTACCAAACAGGCTGACCACACGGTCCTCAAGGATGAACCCTGTGTGTGACCACATCACAGCTGTCGCCTCCTCCCTCACTTTGTGGTAGCCTGGGTCAGGACTGCTTTGCTCTGGCACTGCCTGGAAGTTTTCCTCACCTGCCCTCCCTAACCATCTCTTTATGGCTATTGGACACACTTACTTGCTCCAGTCCAAACAGCAGGAAGTAGCCTAGAACACTACACCCACATTCTCAAAAAATGGATTATGGATGTTTGTCTTTGTTTAGAAGTTTTGTTCCAAATTGTTATTGGTCATAGTCAATTTCTTTCTAAAAGAAGAAAGGGGGGTATGATATAGAAATGATGGGAAAAAAGGATAGATTACTAAATCTACTTTAATCCCAAAACAACTATTAATCTTACATATTTTACATTGGTATGGATTTTAGTTTATTGATACAAATTTAAAGTTGATTTTGTTATACTGTATGTATATTTCTACTCTTGTTTAGGGTAGTGTGTTTATGCAGCTCATTTAAAATGTAATGTATAATTAAGAAATACAGATTAATAGTCATCTATCATAGTCAAACTTATGGGCATGTTAGGTATGCTTTCAAAGTCAGACAGAGATATAATTCAGATAGATAAGCAATCTTCAAACACTTCAAAGACCTACAGGAGCCATAGGACCATGGATGGGACTCTAGAAGACAATTCCTGCTTCTCCCACTGCCTCAATTCCCACCTCCAGGGCTTCTACCTGATGACCCCGCTGAGCGGGAGCCCAGCCACTGAGCAGCCTCTCTAGATTTTGGGCTACCCAGCCTGCTCATGTGCTGGTGAGTGGTGTGCGCCTGTGAGAACCGCTGTTCTGGTCTCTCTCCTCACTCTTGCTCCATGCTGCCTGCGACCCTCCTAGCATGGCCAGGAAACGCTCTTTTTCTCTACAGAAAAAGTGTAAATAGATTGTGCACACTTACAGTAGTGCACACCAGTGCAGTCAAAGCCACTAGCAGCCCTGGCAGTTGGATGGACCTTTGGAATGCTGTCCACAAGAAGCAGGTGCTTCAGGGGACAGGACTTCACACCAGGGATTTTATCACGCTCAGAAGCAAGCAGATAAGACAGTGTCCTGTCTAGCGGAACATTCGTGCACAACCACATGTAGTTTTGAAAAGGGAGGAAATGGTCAACATAACATTCAGAGAGTGGTTATGTTGAGGACAGGCCGGGAATGGAATAGGAAGAACACACTAAGAGGGCCGGGCAGTGGGTCAGGTGTGGTCATTACAATATCTTCTGTGTTCTTTTATCACACACACACACACACACACACACACACACACACACACACACACACACACACACACACACTACTATGCAACAATTTCAAAGATTAGGTGGGGAGGATCCCAGAGGTTCATCCATTTCCTTCCCTCTCACAGACTGGTTGGTTGCCCAAGACAGGTCTTGCTGGAGTCCCCAGGAGAAGTGTCAGTGAACATAGTGGACAGTTCCAGGGATGGCCTTGCCTGACGTCCTGGCAATGTTTGAGGCTGCAGGCCCAGGTGTCTCTCTTCCTGGCATTTCTAACATTCACCCTTGACCAGACTTCTCAGTTTCTTTTGTGGGTTCCCTGCCTCTGTCCATCCCTTCCTTAAGTGGAGGTGTCATGGGGTCCTCTCCAGATCACCTCACACCCTCAGTCACTGCTGCAGATGAGCCCTCAGTTCTTCCCCAGCCCACCCTGTCTTTCCTGGATGCCAGCCCAAACATCAACTTGTATTCTAACCTCTCCTTTCCGCTGCCACACAGACATTTTCCTCCAGTTCCTGGCCTTGGTTGCTAGCTGGTCCTCTCCTGGTAGCCTCTCTCCAACCTTCCAAGAGCCCAACACATGTGTCTCCATCTCAGTTCCTCCTCTTCTCTCTGCTACCATCTCTTCTCTTTCCCTAGACCACATCGGCACCAAATCTAGCCATCCAGTCTCTTAAACGGCACTCAGCTTTACCCATTCTCTCCATGCCTACCAAGACCTCCCTACTCAGAAGCAGCATCTTCTGCTTCTACAGCAGCATTTATCTCCTTGCAGTCTCCTTGCAGCTAGCCTTGGCTCAGTACCTAACCCACAGGTCATGGAACTGTGTCCTTGAGAATGTGAAAAGCTGAGTGTAGTCTGTTTATAAGCCTCTGGTGGCTGCCACGCCCTCAGGCTCTCCACCACTTGTCCCTAACCTACTTTCCCTCCTCATTTTCTCTCATATCCCTCACCTGTGCCTCACCCGACCTGCCACAGTGAACTTCTGTCGTATCTCAGACACACCAGGCTTTCTTTTCTTCTACCTCCAAAGCAACATGTCTCCACCTAGGACCTTCTGTGGCTGTTCCTATCCACTCTCTCTCACGTCATCTCTTAGTTAAGCTTTCAGGAAGCCTTTCTGGACTCAGCCAGGAATGGTAGATGGGTCCACAATCCCATAGCACCTGCTCCATTTTCTATTTGATTCAACCACTTGTAACACTATCAGTTGCTTCTCAATTGCTCTTTCTCCCAGTGTGGATTCTTAGCACTGGGCAGCAGGATTCCACACCAATGCCTGGCCCCCACTAAGCAGGCAGTAATGACTGTTGGATGGATGGAGAGTGAATGACACACGTGTCCTCACAGCAATCTTACAGACCTACAGTTCAGTGAGGGCAGTGGCTTGCCCCAAGCCACACAGGAAAGAGAAAGGTGGAAGTCGGGCTGGAGGTTTCAAAAGCCCATAGCAGTCACCACCTATATGCCTACGTCTGGCCATCCTACCCCATCCTTCATCCCATAGCTGGCCAAGGAGCACTTCCTTGGAGGATGGAAGCTGTCATGGTTACCTGGAAGCAGGTGGGCCCTGGCCTCCCTGTAGGGATGTCTGACTGGTAGAAAACTTTGAGCTCCGGGGTCAGGGCGATGACCGTCTTGATCACCAAGGAGATGATGTCAGACCAGACCTTCTTGATGTCCACACCTTTGGAGGAGAGTCTGCAGAGGATGCTCGAAAAAGTCCTCTTGCTGCCTGTGCTGGCGCTGTCAGAGTGGATGAACTTGCCACTGTGGATGTTCAGCGAGTAGTTGGTCAAGTGCATGAAGACATGGTGCAGATTCTGGGGGTTCGGCTCTTGATATGGCTCTGTACAAAATCTAGAGAGTCCATCTTTGGCTATATAAATCTCTAAGGGGTCCAATGACTTCAGCAAGACGTACAGACGGATGTCGAACTTGAGCTTGTCAATAAGGAGAGGCTTATAAATGTACTCCTGGACTACTGCTGGCCTGCTCTGCAGGGTCCCAGTCAGGCGGATGTCATTGGGATCTTTAATGAGGTAGATTCCATCACCCTGACAACCACCATCCGGTTTCACAATAAAAGTGGGCTTCCAGGACGGGTCACCATCTTTCACCATCCGGACCTGGGGGGGGGGGGGGAAAGACCTTTAGCACTGTGTCAGAGACCGCCCTCCCCGAGTGCTCACTAGGTGTCTTCCACAGAGATGATGCCATCGGGGGTACAGTGACATGGGACGGTCCTCAGTCTCTAGAGGGAGGTAGAACATGGATTAGAAAGGCAGTCACAGGACTGAGTTCAAGTCACTTTGCCAATCCTTAGTTGTATTCTTGCATGAGTCATATAACTAATAACAATGACAATGGCTTAATACAATTTGTGAGTGCCTGTGGTGTCATATTAGGCACCTTACACTAGTTACTTCATCAAACTGTCCCAGAAAACACGGGGTGTAGATGTTATAGAGGGGTGTAGATGTTATGTGTGAGAGGAAAGAGCCTGCCCGGGTTCAAGGCCTGCTGCTGTCATTTACGGTACAAATTATTTCTCTCTACCTTCCATACCTGCTAAATAGAACTAATACTGTCTTTTTTTTTTTTTCCTTTCCTGATCTTCTTTGTTTTGAGTAGGGTACCTTGTCTAACCTGGCCTTGAACTTGCTCTGTAGCTAGGGATGACCTTGAACTCCTGACCCTTTTATCTTCAACTCCCAAGTGCTGGGATTACAGATAAGCAAACATCACCCCGGCTTATGTAGTGCCGGACTGTGCATGCTAGGCAAGCATGCGGCTGCCTGAGTTACATCCTCAGCTCAGGGTAAGATTGGGCTAAGGGTTCAATGAGAAAATAAAAGCTGATGTGTGAGTGACAAAAGCCCAGCCACTCTAACTGGGGGAGGTGGCAGAGCTGGGACTGAGTCCTGGACCGACAGCTCCAGAGCCCTGTGCCTCCCTCCATGTCCCTTTCAACCCTCAATGGGACAATATAAAGATGTGACCAACTGAAACGTGCAAAGGACTGAGTGCGGTCACCCCGAGCAAGCACATAAGAAACAGGTTTTCTGGTTGATGTGCGTCTCACAGATTGGCCAAGCCCCCGATCTAACCTTTGGAGAATTACTTTGTCATCTGCAGCATTTGCCCTCCTCCCCGGTCTGGGTCAGCAGGTGACTCCCATGATGACCCAGGCACTTGGCCAGTTCAGATCTGGACCTGTGATCGTGTATAATTTATAGGTACCTGATTCCTCTAGGCCATGGCTTCAAGGTGTTCCCCTGGAGCTCTCATGGTGGAAACTTAACCCCCATATGCATATATTGAGGTATCTCAAGGTGGAAACTTAGCGGGTAAAGTTGGAGAGGTCATTAGAACAGAGGCCGTGACAGCACTGGTGGCTTCATGAGAAAGGGCGAGGGACCACCCCTCCCCACTGCCGGCTAGCACATTTGCCATGTCTTGTCCTATGATGCTCTCTGCCACCGTGTGATGCAGTAAAAGGTCCTTCACCAGCTACCAGCATCTTGACATTGGACTGTGCAGCTGAAAGACATACTTCTATTCTTTACAAACCAGCCAGGCTCAGGTGCTAAGACAGCCATGTTGGGGAGCTTTGGGAAGCTATGGAAGTTGATAACTGAAATGTTGAGAGAGGAGGTTTTCAGTGGGGACATGTAAAGATGGACAAAGGCATAGAGGACGCCTTGCTCTCTGCAGCTTCTGGCATGGAAGCTCTGCTCTGAGCTGTCACCAAGAGCAGCGCCCAGAGGCAGGCAGAGCCGGTGACATCCACTGCCAGCCTTTGCCTTTGCTGTGCAAGCCTGACCCAGGCCATCTGTGCTCTAGAATGTACTTATCTCTTTGACTGGCCTATATTTCTAACTGAAGCTTTTGCCGATTCCTTGGGCTTGTAAAAGATCCTTAACAATGGAGAAACACTTAAAGCCTTAATAATGGTTCACATCAATTGTTTCCTCCATGTCAGCAGGATTCTAGAATGGAACTTCACAAGAGATCAATGCAGGCTCCCGGGCCCTTCACAGAGCCTTTCCTGCAACAGTGACCTTGACGTTTCTGCCATTATTTAATATTCATCCAAGGCATCCACATGCATGGCCTTTACGGCAAATATGAGTGCAATGGACAAGTGGCAGCCATGGATCAGCCAGGAAAAATGTCAAGTTTGCACTGACGGGCAATTTCTGCCTCTGGGAAGCTTTTTCTAGGCCAATGATACTAACAGTTCAATATATTATCAGGAGTGATATTTTCTCCTTTGAATTTGGGGCATGTGTCTTAAATAAATTAAACTACATGGTCAATAGTCCCTGTCATTTATTACACTGTTGAATATTTCTTCTCTCTTTGCCAGAGTTGTCACTACAAATCAAGATTATTAATTCTAATAGAACCATTGAATTTTCTGAACCAAAAGGATCCTTGGAGATCGACATCATCCCATCCACTCATAATTCAAAGGGGAGGCTGAGGCTTAGAGAGGAACAGGACTTGCCTTGGGTCCCATAACTGGCTAGTGGGCAACTGGGACAAGAACAAGTTCACTTGGCCATTGTTATTTTTGATAAGATAAAATCAAAGACCTATTTTCTGACTTCTGTAGGAAAGGTTCTCTTGGTATCCCAGGCATTAGTGACGTCTGGGCTCTGACCTCACCCTGAAGATGGCTGTCTCAGAGCTGTCTGGGATAGTCCAGTTCCAAATCTCCTGTCTGGATTGGCAGTGTGGTCAGAAGCAAGTGCCACTAGGCTCAGTACTTAAAGGAACTGCCATGCCATCAGGACCCGAGTTCGATCCCCACCACAGGAAGCTGGACACAGTGGTGTGAGCCTGTGATCCCAGCACGGGGGAGCAGAGACAGGAGGGTCCCCAGGGCTCGCTGGGCAGCCAGGCTAGCTGAACTCCAGGCTCAGTGAGAGACTCTGCCTCCAAAACAAAACAAACAAAAAAGTGGTGAAGAGCAATTGAGAAAGACATCTGGCTTTGTTCTCTGGCCTGCGTGCGCGCGCACACACTCACACAAGGCCTAGGAAATGAGGCCCCTATATCTTCAGTCCCCTCAGCCACTTCTTTAGCAAGAAAGACTTTCCAGAATTCATATCCTCTGACTTCTGCCCCCTCCCCCCCCCCCTACCTCCATAGACACCTTCCCCTCCAATGACTGACATTAAATACAGTTTCTATCTCTGGACCCCACCCCCACCCTCACCTCCCACTGAAAATTTTGACTTGATTTCAGCTGAGACCTGGGTATGTGTGATTTTCACGTGAGCACTGGGACCCACTGGACTAAAGTGAATTAAGCCAAAAATACCATCTGAAGCCACTATCTGAAATGAAGTTCTATGCCTTGGTGTTTGCCAGAATGTGAGCAAGACGGCTCAGACTACAGCTGATGGTATCTCTGGTTTATCCAACTCTGCTGTCGAATGTGAAATCCATTATCTTGTAACTGTATACACGGATGGCTGAGAGAGATACACAGAAGATGCCTTGGCCAGCTTGCTTAGCACTCAGGAGGCTTATAGAAAATTTCTGCATCTTTTACTGCCCCCTAGTGGATATTTTGGAAAGGCATCTGGGAAAGCCAGTCCGTTCAAATTTCCAACATTACTTAAATGGGGTATTATTAGCCTTAAAAGGGAAGGGAATGCTAAGAAGGTGGCACCTTGAGGACTCTGAAGAGAAACAAGCCAAACACAAAAGGGCAAGTCCTGTAGAGTCTCACCATTCAAGGTCCCCAAAGTCAAATTCTTAAGAATACAGAAGTAGAAGGGTGTTTGCCAGGCCTGGGTTGGGGGTGGTGGTGGTTAATAAATGGTTCAGTTACTCAAGAGTTAAGACATTCTACAGCTGGATGGTGGTGATGCTTGGACGACTGAACTTTACAGTCTAAAAATGATGGAGCCACGGCTGAGAAGACAGCTCTGTTGGAGGAGTGCCTGCAGCCCACGTATGTGGCCCCGCAGCGTGGTGGCACTTTCCAGAGGTGGGGTGGGGTGGGGAGCACTGAGGCAGGCAGATCCCAGAAGCTCCTTGACTAGCCAGCATAGCTGAGCTGATAAGCTCCAAGCAGTCTCAAAAGCTAAAGTAAAGAACAGTTCTACAGATTCATGCAGGAGTCTCTGGCCTTTGCATGCACATTACATACATACATACATGTGCATGTCTGGTCTCCACATAAAAACATATGCACACACACCACGCATACCACATATACACACCACACACATCACACCACACACTACTTACACACATACACCCACCACACCCCACATCCTACACCACACACATCATACACACCACACACACATATACACATACACACACCACACATCTGACACCACACACACCACACCACACACACCACATCACACATATACATACATGCACATATCCCTTATCCCACACCACACATCCTACATCCCACACCACACACACACACACACACACACACACACACACACACACACACACGGAAAAAAAAGACGAAGCTGGTAAACTCTGTCATTCGTATTTACTCTTAACTAGTCTTTGGTGAGCTGAAAAAATGAGCAAAAGCCAACAAAGTCTGGATCTGGGCTCCAGTGTTGCTAGGTCATTTCTAACTGTTGTGTGGCCATGGAAAGTCACTGGACCTTCTGGCCTCTGCTGTGTTCACCTGTAGAATTAAGGGCTCAATGGAAGGTCCTGGGCTTCAGGCTGCTAACAGGTGTTGAGCAGGGGTTTATGTCGACATCACCTCTCCTGGGGGCTGTGTCACAGACCCACAAGCAGCATTAATCATACCGGGAGGTCACGCTGCGCTTTACCACCAGCACCCGGGGACGATGTGAGAGCGGGCTGTGGATAAGAGACTTGGAATGCCTTGGGGCATGGGAGAGAAGCAAGCCGCAGCACTTGGAGGAATCCAGCAGCTGGACTAGAAAGGCACAAAGCATCATTAGCATTGAGAGGCAGGCGTGGGGACAACCTCTGAATTACGATGACACCGGGGATGTCAAAGCTAGTTAGAGCCGTGCTTTGTCATACTGGAGGATCTGCATTCCATCCTAACAACCCGGGCCCTTGGTGTCACAGGCACAAACAAGGCTTTGACAGATGAAGTAGGTGTGACAAAAGGTACATTGGACAGGACACAGGGGCCCAATCCTGACAGCTGTGGAGTCTGAGACTTACCCAAGGGAAAGCCCACCACTTCGTATGCAAGACAATTTCTGAGCCCAGCTATCACTGAAGGCAGCTGTCACGTAGGTGACCAAGGCCAGACAGGGAGAGCAACGTGGGCCATGTGAGGGGCAAAGTGGGAGGTGCACTGAGGTGGTTACAAAGAACTTGAGCAGATGACAAAGCAGGAGAAAGTGGTGGACATTTAGGAGATGGCCAATGACAGAGGCCAGCAAGAGAGGGGTCACCAGTGTCAGGGACACACGACTCCCACTCATGAGATCAGCAGGCAGAGTGGACAGCTCGAGACACCACGTATGGGTCAGGCACTGTTCTACACACTTCATCGCATGTAATCCTCACAACTGTCTTATTTTATAGACAAGAAAATGGGGGCCAGAGATGTCTATTAACCTCCCAAAGGTAACACAGCCAATAGGGTGAGGAGCCAGGGTTCGAACTTAGGCAGTCAGATTCTAGAGTCCATGTCCAAAATGAATAGATTACTGTTGGGTATGAGAGGTTAGCCTGGTTGGTAAGGACCTTGAATATCATTTCACGAACTCTAAGTGATGCTCTGCAAAGTCGGGGACTTGCTAACGTGTTTTTGAGAAGGAAGGAACTAATTGATGTGTATTATGGAAAGATCTTCCAGGCCCTGGATAGAAAATGTCCTGGATGGCGCAGATGTCCACCGACTGAGAGGAAATGCTGGCACTGGACAGTGGGACTGGAGGAAGGAGGGAGGCTTGAGGAAAACACGTAAAACTAGAATGTTCCAGTTCAGATACGAACTGTTTCCTTCCAAAGGCTCAGAGGCTCATTTGCCAGTATGGCAATGTTCTGAGGTGGGGCTTTGTAGACCCGAGGCTCTGCCTTCATCAGCAGATTAACTCACTGATGAACTCAGAATGTGGGTGGACAAGCTGGAGAGATGACTCAGCAGTATGGAACTCACATTGCTCTTGCAGAGGACCAGAGTTCAGTTCCCAGCACCCAGATCAGGAGGCTCACAGCCACCTGCAACCCTGGCTCTGGGGAATGCCACCTCTTCCAACAGGTACTCGCGCTCATGTGCACATCCTCCCCCACCCCCCAAATACATACCACTTAACCATTTTTTAAAAAGTTTAAAATAGTTCAAGTAGACCATTGGGAGGTGGGGAGCTGCAGGGGTGGAGTCTAGTGGGAGACGATGGTCACCCTCTCGGCTTCCCACCCACATGAGGTGAGCTGCTCTGCTCTCCCACTTCCTCTGAGATGTTTAACCTTCCCTCAGGCCCACAGCAATGGGACCAGACAACCACGGGCCTAAACTTCTGCAAGTCTAAGAGCACACCAAGTCCGTCCTCCCTTCAGTTGTTTGGATGCAGCGTTTCATCACAGGGACAAGAAGCTAACAACCCTTGGGCGAGGGACTCTTCAATGCCTTGGTTGGGGAACTAGGAGGATTTAGCAGGGAGTCTGGAGTGGGGGCAGGGGAAGGTGATGAGCCAGGTAGAGGGGCACAAGGACACAGCTGGGAAGTGTTTATGTCACTTGGTGCCTTAGTCACTTTTCTGCTGCTGTAATGAAATACCATGACTCAAGCAAGGGAACTTAGGGAGAGAGAGAGTTTATTTTGGCTAATGGCTTCATGGGGGTGAGAGCCTGGATGGCCGGAGCAGCAAGCTGAAAGCTCATATCTTGGACCATAAGCAGGAAGCAGAGAGTGCTAACTAGAAATGGCATGAGTCAACTCCCCAAACCCACCACTAGTGACACATTCTCTCAACAATGCTGCACCTTTTAAACCTCCCCAAACAGCGCCACCTGCTGGGCACCAAGTGTACAAATACAGGAGCCTATGGGGGACATTCTCATCCAAGTCTCCACACTTGGACGTGTGAGTCTAGAGTTTGGGAGAGACATGCAGTCACCAGATGATGATGGCTGACACAAACCAGATCATCTTGGAAAATAAAGAAGGAGTCTAGGAAGGGCTCCGAGATGGTGACACCTCTCTTCCGAGCCTGACCTGCAGGCAACTGTTGGATTTTCAACTGGAGATGGACATGGGCTCCCACGAGAACTGCCACATGGAGATCTGAATCTGATGCAAGAAGATGTCATGGCCACAGGATCCCTGAAGGCCTGAACAGGGGCAGGGATAGTGGTACTGGGGCAGGGGGATGGGAGGAGGCAGGTTGCTAGGAACCCCATAGTAACCAGATAGATATAAGAAGGTGGGGGAGGGAAGATCTCAGGGTTTAGGGCTTCAGCAGTCATGGAGGTGGTGCTGTGCCAGGTACAGACTGAGGGAATATGGCAAAGAGCGGGTATCACTGGGGAGATTGGGGGAGGGGCTCTTCTGCCGAGTCATCCTGAACTGATCATCAGCTCTTGCCATGAAGTTAATCTCAGCTTCTGTAACCTCATTCCTTAACCATGTTGTTCAATATTTCCTCAAGAAAATTAATTTTGATACAGAAACTCTCCCAGTCTGGCAAGGATGAGCCCTGGATTTTAAACTGGGAATCAGGATAGCGTGTGCAGAGTGGTGTAGCTCCTGACCCTTTCAGCTCTGACTTAAGGGGAGCCATGGACCATGTGGAAAGGAGGGTGCCTGACACTGGAGCTGGCTCTGGAAGGATTCCAGTTCAGAAGACCTAAATTGCAATTTTTAAATTGAAAAAAGGAATGCCCTGCAGCTTTATTACGGATGAGTGTTGGCTTAGAAGACACGGCACTAAGTATTCCCGTGGAGTTGTTGCTGGCCGCCCATGTGTGACTCGGCTTCCATGGAGCAGCCCTCCTTTGGCGGACAGCCCTGACTCACCCACCCCCGGCAGCCTCCTTCCTACCCTTGCCCGGCCCTCTCCCATCCCTTCGTGTGTGTTTGCCCACGGCTTCTCCTGGCCCCTCAGACCCTCTTTCTTACCTACATGCACAGTGCAGTCATGAGAGTGCTGGCCTGGCCTGCATCCCTCTGAGCGGGTCTTTTCCCTTCCACCATGCTGCCTGCATCCAGCTGTCCTTCACACTCAGCCCTTCGAGGCCCAGGAAGGAAATGTCACTGCACACAAGTGTTCATTTTTGCACGTGCACACTTTATAAACAGAGAAACCAAGGCCAAGAGGCACAGAGACTTGCCCAAGGCTTTCAGATAACTAGCAACAGAGACAGAATTAAAGTCCTCAGACTCCCAGCCCAAAGTTCTCTCCACCAGAATGAACTGGGGACTCTGACGAAGTTTTTGGAAGTAGTGCTCTTTTCTGAACAACACGTACATGGGCTGAGTGGTAGTACCCATTTCTGGGCTATGCAGAGTAACCTGTGTTTCCAAATCACCACTCCACGGAAAGCAAGGAAGTGGGCCCAGGTACCATGCAGGAAGCCTGCGGTTGCCCAGTCAGCAGGTGGGCTGGAAGCTCCAGCTCTTCCTTTACTTTGGAAGATGCTTCAAGTTTTACCTGAGAAGCAGGGACAGCACATAAACTGCCCGGTGAAGCTAGAGGCAAAGGGCCCTCCACCTGCTTTACTTCAAATGCCATGCCAAGTGATTTCATGGATGAATGTCACTCTTGATAAGTTCAAGTTTATGCGGGACAATCTATGCATCATTAGGGAGCAATCAAAAAGCCACTTGAGCACCCATCTGGGGCCATAAACTCTGCTCAGTAGGAAGGAACTAGTTATTTTGTGTTTGTCCGTCTACCCCTGCAGGGCCTTTGGACTGAGGACGCCAGCCCTGTGGGTCAGCCCTGCCTGACATTCCTCACACTTCCCATGGTTCCAGCCTCAGTTAGCTCCCACCCACCCTGCTTCATTTCCCTAACAAGTAGATACTAAGCTTGACTTGGTGGCCTGAAACATGCCATCCCAGAGGCTTTGCATGTCCTCTGAGTGCAGGAAGGACCTCAGGCAGCTGCTTCCTTTTGTGACCAAGTCCATGTACCTGAATGCCTGTTGGGGGACAAGGATTACAGTAGGCTACAAGGCTTTGATAGATGGCGAGTCAAATCTCAGTACAGACACTTTCTGGGAAAACTTGTCTGTTTCTGTTCCTGTAGGCTGGGTAGTTTGTGGAAAAAAAAAAACAAAACTGGTTTATTTGGCTCACAGCTTGGGAGGCTCAAGGGTATCAATCACATCAGCTTTGGTGAAGGTCTCATGGCAGATAACATCATATTCAAGAGGGAGATATCACATGGCCAGACAGGAATCCCAATAGTGACTTAGAAACTCACTCTGTAGCAGTGTGGTCTTTTGAGAAGGTCCTAGAGAACTGCCTTAACCTCCAAGTGACCTAAGGACTTCCACCCTCCCAGCACGGTGACATTGGGACCAAGCTCCCAACACTCAGCTCTTGGGGCACAGGCTCAAACTACATCCACACTGCAGCACTGCCTGCTGGACCTGCCCAAGCTGTTTGTCTTGGGGATGTCAGTATCCTTGTCTGTCCAGCAGAGGGGTGATGCTTGCTCCCAACAGTTCAAGAATAATCCAGTACTAGCCAGCATTTACTTGCTACAGCTTATTCCAATTTGTACCAGCCTGCCTCGGTTTCCCCAACATCCCTTGTGTTCCTCTTGGAGGTGCATCCTAACCACCTTGGCTGGGGTCTAAGTACATGCTTGGGCTATCCCATCAATGATTAGGCCCTGTCTACCCACCCTCAGCTGGATCCTGGTGATGTCAAGCTCATGTTTCCTATACCTCTAGGACCACTCCCTCCAGGGTTCACGGTCCCAGCTGGCACCTGGTCTCATGAGTCCCCTTGGTCTCCTGCGAGGTAACAGAAAGGTTCACAACTGCGCCAATCCTGAATCCAACATTCAACTGCTGAGTGAGATCCGCCTCCAGCTAAAGCGTTTTTCTAATTGTGAGGATTTCCTGCTAATGAACTGGCTAAATAATCTTTAGTTCACTTCCAAGTATATACAACTTCATTACAGTCAAGAGCACTTGAGATCATGGGCTCAAGTCTTCTTCCTACTGCCCGACACTGCATTCCCACATCTCTTGTATTCCTACAGCAATCCTCACATTAAACTGATCAATGTCGTATTTTGCAACATTCCATCCAGGTGCCCTTCATCTCAATGTCCTGTCAGACAAAGTGGCAGTCTTAGTCACAAGACTAAGCACATCCACGTGCATAGTTGAAATCTGACACTATGAGGTGAGGAACAGCTAGCTCTACTCGTGTGCTTTGTAGCTAACAGGTTCTCCCAATCTCATGAGAAGCTGAGGTAACTACTAACTTCTCAGGGCAGGGAACGATCATGACATGTTGAGTCTCCTGTCTGCTCTGTCCTGCCTCTCTGTGTCCTCTACACACAGAGCAGGACTTGGCTGATACCTCTCAGAACCTGCCTACCATCTCCTCTGTTCAATCTGTCATGCTGTGTCCAGGATGTTAGACTAACATTCATGTGCCTTGAATGCTAAGCCTGGGGATTGATTACGCATGCGTCTGTTAAAGTCTCCCTGGATGCAGGTAACACTCACTATCTCTGGACAGTGTTGCCCTGTGCTGCAGACTCATCATGACACGCAGTGCATTCAGTAAACTCATCTTTCCCTTCAAATCTATTCCTCCTGTGCTTACGTTTTCAGTGAGCACTGCCACCATCCATGCATGAGCCTATGCCAGAGACCTGAGATTACCTGCTTTGTCATACACACACACACACACACACACACACACACACACACACGCACGCACGCACGCACGCGCACACACAAGCACACACTTGCACCCCTCACCAGCCAATCCATTCTGACACTTCTTTACACACTCAATGGTTCCCTTGGCTTCCCTTTATCACCAACATCACTGCACAAGCTTCCCAGTCACCCTGAAGACTGCGAGCATTTCTCACACACCACGTTCAGCTCTTACAAGCAACACTATAAAGTAGGCACTAAAGGGTAAGCTGTATGAAATTGCCATTTTTATAGGCCAGATATAGTTCGTGTGCATATGTGCACACAGGTCCACATAGTTCACCATAAACCTAGTATTTTCTAAAGCAAGCCAAACTTGTAGGTTTGGGGTGGGGTGTTGTTTTGGTTTTGGAGACAGTCTCATATAACATTAAGTTTTAAGTTCTTTTGTATGTTTGGTGTGTGTGTGTGTGTGTGTGTGTGTGTGTGTGTGTGTGTGTGTGTGTGATATTCATATGTTATGTTGATAGTGATAATGTTATAAAAAAATGAATCCAAGGTTCTCAGAGGTCAAACTTGCTATGTAGCCAAGGCTGGCTTTGAACTCCTAATCCTCCTGCCTCAGCCTCCCAAATGCTAGGGTAAATTACAGGCATGCACCTGGCTGTAAAACTGGGTTTTAAAAGATAATTTATTTCTCCAAGGTCACACATTTTGTACTCCAGAGAACCAGGATCTAAACATGGGTGTGTGTTCAAATTTCCAAACCCAAGCCTTTTCTGCTGAACCGCATCAACTTTCAGCATCTACATGCTAGTTCCTGGAGGAATGCTCACAGCTTTATACTTTAAAATGCTATCAATATGTATTGAGAACAACGTCTCCCAGCACCTACACTGGGCCTTATGCTTGTCATTTTACTTAGTCCTCATAGTCACACCATGAGAAATCCACAGGCATTAAATAGTTTTTGTTCTTTTGTGCTGTGTGTTGGGGCAGTGGGGGTGGGGAGACTGCTTTTAATGATGTTACAAGAGAAAGTACTGAGGCCCCTAGATGTCAAGTGAGCTTGAATGATACAGCCAAAGGTCAGGAGCGGGAATAACAAAATCAAGCTATGAGTGTGGTCCCTTGCTTGCTGTCCTCAGCGTCAGTGGCATGGCCCATGGGTGGGTGTGGCTGTCTCAGGTCCTCAAGTGGACAGACAGGGATGGCAGAGCAGAGTCTGGGAAGGCTCTGAGCTTGTGCAGAGAAGCCTGTGTAGACTGTGAGAGCCCCAGGCCAACCGTCAAGTGTCTAGATTCCCGCACAGGGACTGTCATTTGCTGGGTGGTCTCCACCAGCAGAATGGGGTCAGGATGCCCTAGCAAGGCCTGGGTTTCCACGCAGGTGAGTGTGGCCTTCAATGGAGGCCTGCAGGTGTTGACATGAAGGGATTTGCTGTCACCATCCTTTGATCACCTGGAAAGGAGAGCTGGTGGCTGGAAGCTGAGCTAGCACAGAGGGATTCTCACTGCTACAGAGGCAATATTTCAAGGATGTGGGCAGGCATTGGACAACCAGAGCTGGGGCTAAGCACCTGCGGAGGGAGGCCTTACAGGAGATGCCCCCCAACCCTCCTTCCTCACCCACCTCTGACAGAGAGGTCTTGTCACCTTGGATCATCTGTGAGGAAACCATCCTCTTCCATGATGATCCCAAGAGGGGCTACAGAGGACTGCTTTCTGAGTGACAGCTGACTTGCCCACCATCCCTCTAAATGTTTTTCTTTCAGGAGCATCCCACAGGTCACAGTTACATCAACAAGGAGCTGAGGGCTGAGAGGGGAGGCTGGATCCCTGCTTGGCTCCGAACCACACCTAGGCCCCAGCTCTTTCTTCCAATATAAACAACCTAACCAACAGCTCAAGCCTTGCAGAGGGGAATGGGAATCAGTGGAAGAGCGCACAGCTACACACTCTTCTTCACAAGCTGCCCAGCCTTGGAGTGGAGGCTTCTCCACTTGACCCCTGATGGCAGAGGGCTCTGTTTCTTGACCCTGGCACCTTACCTAGATCCCCCAAGACTTAGATCCATAGATCCTTGCCTCCACACACGGAAAGGACTCTTGTTCGGTTTTGCTTTTGTTTTGTTTGGTTTTTTGAGGCAGGGTTTCTCTGTGTAGCCCCTGGCTGTCCTGGTCTAAAGAGTGAGTCTAAACTCAGAGATCCGCCTGGCTCTGCCTTCCAAGTGCTGCGATTAAAGGCGTGCGCCACCACAGCCCAACAACACTTGTTTTTTGAAACAGTCTCATGTGGCCCAGGCTGGTGCTGGCGACACTCCTGGTCTTCATGCCCCACCTATGACATCCTGGAATTATAGCACTAAGCCCCAGCTGACCCACTTTCCTTATGCAGGCCTCACTGAGGACAGGATGGCAGTGTCACTCCCAGGAGGACAGCCACCACAGGCTACCAGAATATAATACCCCAGGTGAACCATCACAGAAGAAACACTTAGTGAAATGACGGTGTCTGTCACACACCCACGCTGACGTCTTCATCTAATGAACTTTCCTGGATGCATGGCCAGGGGACACTTTCAAATTATAGAGCACTTGAAGAGCACCAATAGGCATGGACATCTCTTCACATTAATAAGGTAGACTGATTCTCATCTCAAAATACGGGATAAGCAAGATGATGGCATTGGTCGGTGGACAGGTTAGTCAGTGACATCACAACTGATGGCAGCATTTCTTTCTCCTTTGCCTTTTATCCAAATAAGCATGAGCTCCCTGTTTATATTTGGCCCATGTAATTAAATATTCCATAGGTGTATATATGAGTGTGATATGTGTAACCATGTTTGTGGGTGCATGCATACCGTAGTGCATGGTGGAGGTCAGAGGACCACCATGCCTTTCACCTTGACACAGGGTCTCTTTGCTCACGGCTGCCTACTCCCATGTATACGCCATGGTCACTGGCCTTGAGCGCCCAGGATTCTCCTGTTTCCATCTCCCTTTAGGGCACTGTATCCCTGAGCCATCCTCCCAGCCCTCGCCCACGCACTTTAAAATACTGTGTGGTTATCTGAACAAAGGGTGAAGAGTAGGGGCACAGAGGTGGACCACTTTTACCCCTGGTCTTCTGTGCTGAGTATTAGGAGGTTGCTTCAAGCATGCCATGTTGGGGAAGGAGGGGGAAATAAACTAACAGAAGTGTCACTGTGCTGGGGGGGGGCACCTCATTCTTTTGTTTGTTTGTTTTCATTTTTGTTTTTCGAGACAGGGTGTTTCACTGTGCATCTCTGGCTGTCCTGGAACTAGCTTTGTAGACCAGGCTGGCCTCGAACTTAGAAAGATTCACCTGTCTCTGCCTCTGGAGTGCTGGGATTAAAGGTGTGCACCACCACTGCCTGGCTTATTAAAATTCAATCTCTTGCCACCGTTCCCACAGCCCTCTGAGAAGGTCGTTATTAAGTTTTACGTAGTGTGAAGGCAATGGTAGCAGCTGCGGCCTATGCGGGCTGCTCCACAGCCCAGTGTTTCCTTGGTTTAGATGACAGTGCTGAGGGAATGGAGGTCAGAACGTGTGTTCCTCCTTGTATCCTGCTTGTTCCTCAGAGAGAAGAGCCGTGTCAGGTGTGTCCAGCTCATTAACAGCAGCACCGCACGCAGACTACAGCTTTCAATGCTCAAGAGACACGGAGACCATTTTAGAATTCGTCAAGGTCTGTCACAGAGTCTGCAGAGAACATGCATGTTCCCTGGGACCTAGGGGGCCAAATCATGCCCAGAGAGAGCAGAGAAGGGGTGAGATACAGGGTGAAGGGTGCGACTCAGGGATATTTAGTTACAACTGTCGCACTTGGTGGGTGAACTGCTTTGAAACATATTCAGTTGCCCACTTAGGAAAAGAGGGACCCATCTAGAAGGGAAAGTGGATTTCACATTCTCAGGTCCTTCCCAGTCCCCAGAACTTCTTCAACACCAGTTTCTTCCATTCTAAGCCTAATTAGTGTTTCCAAGTCTCTGTACATCTTGGCCACATTTCTTCTCCTCTCTGGGTTTCAGTTCCCTCTTCTGTATAATGGAGGCTTTTGACTGTTGACCTTACTGAGAAGTCTTCTGTCTAGGGCTTCCACAATTCTTCATGCTTTCTGGCAAACTGGTGATCATGCTCTGAGAAGCCACAAGCCTTCCTGGAACACTCTGGATGCAAGTTTGGGTCACCTAAGGCAGTGAGCTCAGCTGTCTCCCCACTCAGGCAGGGAGACAGACAAGGCTCATTTTGATTCAGAAGGTAAAGTGGGAACCAGGCAAATGCATTGAATTAGACACAATTCTAGGACTGTATTAAAAATTAAATGCCTCTGAGCAATATATGAGGTTTGCATTTTTAAGGTACTGAGATGAAAATGCTTTTGCTTCATTTAGGTTAGCCCATGGTCTCAAGAAAGCTATCACTGCCACCTAGGAAGGGTCTTGGAAATTCCTAGTGGCGTTTGTCATTGTCACCGTGACTAGAGCATATGACTGGCAGTTTGTGGGCAGTGTCCAGGGATTCCAGAAAGACATCAATGTATTGAGTCATCCTGTCATGGCTTCCTGAATGTGAAAGGCTGTTTTATAGATGACATAAAGATAGACCAGAGCCTTGCTCTGTGTTCTGTAGAAACAGGGAGAATTTTTCTGGTTTGAATTGAGAAAAGAGCTGGGTAGATAGAGGGAAAAAAATTGCATTTCCCCCTTTTTTGTTCCTGAAATTTTATTGAGTATATTTACTATTTCAGGATAGTGGCACAGTGACTTATGGCAAACCTATCATGAATACACTGTCTGGTGCCTACATATGGAAATAGTTTTAAATATACAGAATGTAGTCAAATATGCAAACACAGAGAATAGAGCCAAACAGAGAGAAACAGTAAATAGAGCGAGAGACTATAGTGCTCGATCATGTATTATCTTCTTTTTCTTATATCCAAACTTGCTCATTAGAGGTAGAGAGTCAGCCAGGGAGGCCTTCATCACATCACATGGCATAGCACTGTGAACTCACTGAAGTGTGGATCATTTGTTTATAAAGAATGTGCCTCATTTGTCTGCTATAGAGGGCATAGAGAGAGGTTGGTTGGCTGGTTGGTTTTTTTTTTTTTTAACTATATGTACAGGTTACTTATATGTTATTCCAGGATAGCAAAGAGAATGCCACAATTCATCTCTGGTGTAATTTGAGATAGAGTCTCACTGTGTACCTCAGGCTGGTCTCGAACTCTTGATCCTCCTGCTTCCATCTCTTAAGTACTGGGATCACAGGCACACACCATCACACCCCAGCCACAATCATATTAATAAACGATGGGAAAGAAGCACATGGCACTCATGTAGCAATGAGCATCCGTTAAAAAAAGAATCTAAGACTTTTTGGAAGTTTGGCTGACTCCACGGAGTCTCTTCATCCCAGTGACACAGTGCACAAAGAAGGGCAAGGCCGCTAAAGGAAGGACTCAGGGTTCTGCTGGCCAGATCGCGGATAATTTAAGCATCCAGATTAATGATAGTAAAAGATTATAACCCGATGAACAAGAGTCCACAAGTCCACACTAACATGCGTGTTTACGCACAGCAATAGGAAGTGAGAAAGTCAAGTTCTCCTTTGAAGCAAAAAATCACCAGCCAATTGAACAAGGCTTGATGGCTTTTATATGTCAGCATTTGGCAACCATCATCACCATAAGAGAGCCTTGTAGACAAATTTCTAAACAGTCTTATTAAATAAGAAACACAGAGCCAAATACAGAGGTAATAGCCAAAGAGATCAGAGCGTTAGCAAAGAGCCACGACTACCTTATCTTACCACCTCACCGCCATTGCCTCCCCAGAGACAGCTTCTTCCCATCTAACTTGTGTTTTTAATTGTCTTCCTGTTCTGCCTTCTCATTGGCTCTAAACCCAGCCACATGACTTCCTAGTCACTGTCTGTCTACAGACCTTCAGGTCTCTATGGTTGGTAGTGGGATTAAAGGCTACTGTCACCACGCTTGGCTGTGTCCTTGACCACACAGATACTCTGCCTGCCATGTGATCAGTTTAAGGGCGTGTGCTACCACTGCCTGAGTTTTGTTTATGGCTATGCGGCCTCGCTATGTGACCTCTGATCTCCAGGCAAACTTTATTAGCATACAAATAAAATCACATTTCATCACAATTAAAATATCACCACAGAGCCTGGCAAGGATTATTAATAAAAGCTAAAGCTAGGAGGGAGAAGGTAGTGAAGAACCTTCCCACAAGATGCTTACTGATTAGGAAGGGGGAATAGAATATATTGTCTTTGTCTTGGAAACTTAGCACACATCACTCCAACCAAATGATTAAAGTTAATGTCCCCGATAATCAGAAACATGGACACAAGGTACTTCCAGATGTGATACTCCCAAGCAAGACACAGCATGACTGTGTAATGTATTCTAAATCCAGTAATGAGGAAACTTCAGACAATCCTAGATTGAGAGGCAGCCACCTCAATGACTAGCCTGTACTCATCAAAATGCCAGTCAATGGACACAGACGGTAAAGTTCCTCCAGGGGAAGGAGACTAAATGACACACTGAGTGATGCCTATGATCCAGAACTTTCTTTTCTATACACTATTGGAACAATTATGAAAAAAGACCTGAATATGAAGCCCTAAACAGGGGAGGAGGCAACCAACAGAACTGTGGAGAATATTTTCGAGCCACATATTCAATACGGGGCAGAGTCTCAAGTCAGTGAAACATAAACAACTCAGCTGTGCCCATGCAAGCATGGGAATCTGAGTTTGGATTCCTGGCAGCCACGGAAAATCCAGGTGTGGGGGCTGGAAAGATGGCTCAGCGGTCAAGAGCAGTGGCTGTTCTTCTAGAGGACCCAGGTTCAATCCCAGCACCCACATGGCAGCTCACAACTGTCTGTAATTTCAGTTCCAGGGAATTCAACAGCATCACACAGAGGTACATGCAGGCAAAACACCAATGCACATAAAATAAATTTTTAAAAAGCCAGGTGTGATGGCACATGTCTGTACCACTGGTGCTCAGGAGACAGAGACAGGACCCCAGGGACTGCTAGTGAACCAATCTACCTGAAATGGCATCAAGGTTCAGTGAGAGATCCTGTCTTAAAAAATAAGATGGGGGAGCAGTTGAGAAAGACATCCGTCCAAAGTACACACCTGCATGCACAACACCAAGACAAACAACACAACACACAAATGCAAAATAAAAGTAGAGTAAAATGGTTAATATCTGAATAGATATTTCTCAAAAGAAGATTTGTAAAGTATTGTCAGATGTGCAGGGCAATGCTCATTATCGCTAACTGCCAAAGAAGTGCAAGCTAAAATCTGCATCATTTTACACTTGTCAGAACGGCCGTGACCAGAGCAACGGCAAACAAGCAGCAAAGGCCGTGGAGGAGAAACCTTTGCATATGGTTCCCGTGCAAAACAGCATACTCATAATTTTTAAGGTTCCTCAAAAAATTAGGAGCGTGATCTAACAGTTCACTTACTAGGTATATATCAAAAGGAAATGGAATCAGTGTTTTGAAGAGTTACCTGCACACTTCCCTATCTGATGCAGCCCTGCATGTAACAGCCAAGACAGGAAATTATTCAAGTGTCTACCAACAGATGAGTGCATAAGAAACATAGTATATACTCATAATGGAATAATATTCAGTCTTTAAAAAGAGAAATCCTGCCACTTACAACAATCTGGATAAACCCATGGGACATTATCTTCAGTAAATGAATGAGCCAAGCGGAGGAAGATAACGCCACATGGTCTCATTACACACTAAAAGGGCTGATGGTCTAGAAGCGGGGGATAGGTCAGTGGTTAGTAGGGCTGGATGGGTGGGGTTGGGGAGACGCTGAGCAAAGGACATGAATTAGATCAGAGGTCTATTTTACAACACAGGGATGGTTATGGTTTGAATCTGTGTGTTGACGGCTTGGCACAGCTGGTAGAGCCAATGGGAGATGATCGTACTTCTAGCAGGCATGTGATTCTGAAGGGGAGAGTAGAACCCTGACCTTCCCTGTCTCTCTCTCTCTGCTTCCTGGCCATCATGAAGGAACAATTTCCCCCATCACATACTTGTGCCAAGGTGATCCACCTCACCACAGGCCCACTGCAACAGAACCAACCAAAGCTGGACCAAGACTTCAGCAACTGTGGTCAAAACCACAGGGCTATTGTTGCTGTGATGAAACACCATGACCAGAAGCAACATGGAGAGGAAAGGGTCTATTTGGCTTACATGTCTTGAGTTGCAGTCAACTGAGGGATGCCCAAGACAGGAACTCAAACTGGATGGGAACCTGGACACAGGAGCTGATGCAGAAGCCATAGAAGCTTGTTCTGCCTGCTTTCTTATAGCACCCAGGACCAGCCTGGGGGTGGAGTCTCCCTACATTGAGCAATAATTAAGAAAACGCACCACAGGCTTGCCTGCGGCCTGATCCTGTGGCAGTATTTTCTTAGTTGAAGTCTCCTCCTTTAGATGTGGCAAGCTGACATAAAACTAGCCAGTTCACTCAGTCTTTCTCCCTGCTAAGTTACCTCACCACAATGGAAAACTAAGCCTGTGACTACAGCAAATAACACTGTGTTGATTTTGAAGGTTACTGAAAATAAAGTTTTCATTGGGTGTGTCTGTATATGTGTCTGTATGTGCATGTGGGTGCAGTATCTGGAAGACAGAAGAGGGCATCGGAACCCCTAGAGATGGAGTTATAGGGAGTTGTGAGCCACCCGATGTGGGTGCTGAGAACTGAGCACAGGTCCTCTGCAAAAGCAGTGCCCACTCTTGGCTGCTGAACCATCTCTCCAGCCCCCAGAGGGCAGATTTCAAATGTTTTCACCACAAAAAAGTGATACATATTTTGAGGTAATCCACATAATTAACATGTAATTATTTCATCATTCTATAATCTATACATATTTCAATCTATACATGTGCTAAACATAATAAACACATAATTTTATCAATTGATTAAAAAGTACATTAAAATATATTAGTATCTTTACTAAGTCTTTACTTCATTGAATTTTTGAGGGTTTCACCTTTATACTTATGTATTTTCTACAATACTGGGGATCAACTCAGGGCCTCACATATGTTAGGTAAGTGCTCTACCACTGAACTGTGCCCCGAGTCTCATAATTAACCTTTTGCTGAGGAGATTTAATGAAATCAAATGTAGATATTTGTTACAAATACACTACTTATTGTTCTTTATTCTCTATAGCTAACATATAGGCATAAAATACATATCTCTATATACACTCTCTATATACATCAGCTTGGCACAAGCTAAAGTCATCTGAAAGGAGGAGACCTCAGTTGAGAAAATACCTCCATAGAATCAGGCTGCAGGCAAGCCTGTAGTGTGTTTTCTTAGTCAGTGATTGATGTAGGAAGGCCCAGCCCATTGTGGGTGGGGCCACCCCAGGTCGTTGGTCCTGGGTGCTATAAGAAAGCAGAGTGAAAATACAAACACTACATATATACTGTATATATGTACACACCTGTAATATATGCATTCTGTATACTATACAAAGAGTAACAATGTTGTATGTATATATGTGTCCATTTATTCATCTGCTGTGTGAACACACACACATAATATGCAGCCATTCTGGTGCCTGATTCCTAGTAAAATTGTAGTAACAAAGCTGCAGCTAATTTAAAGAGATTGCGGGCTCCCGTTCTGTGACCTCAACTTGCTGAAAAATCTTATTAAGAGAAGACTTATCTGCTATCTTTCATACTACTGCTAGAGATGGCTACTTGACTAAAATATCTTAATTCATATATAACTTCATATCAACTCCTGAATTTAATTCTCTAATATTGGTTTCTTTCCTTTTGCTTTGTTTCTTAGCTTTGTATCTCCCCAGTGAGACTTTGCTGCGGTGTGGCTGGCACTACATGCAGGGGATTCTGAGCTTCACTCTGCCCCCCTTAAGCCATGTCTTCCGCACTAATATGCCTCAGAAGCAGTTTCCAGTGTCAATCTACAGTAATTCTTACATATAAGTTATTTTTGTCATTCAGTCTCTGTTCTTTCTTAATCTTCTTAGCATAACTGACAGTGAAGAAAATAAACCATGCGACTCCTATAAAACTAAAGGTCAGGCATTGCTCAAAATTTAAGTGCAATCTTTTTTTTTAAATCTTTCTTGCAATTGTAAATACCAATGAATGTCTCCTCAATGAAGTGAGGTTGCTTTAGTTGGCTGTGTGGGATGAGTGACTTTGGACCATGCTGTGAGTCTACTCCTGGCTGGTTTATGGAGTTTTGCTGGAGAATAGCCATACTCCTTTACTCATGTATCATCTGTGGATCCTGCATAGCACAGCATCTGAGCCGAGTGCGACAAGACTGTGATGTGTAAAACTAAAATCAGTTACTAGCTTCCCTTGATGGAACAAGTTTGCCAATTTCTGCATAGAAAATAAACACGTGGGACAATTCATGCTACTGCCATGAGAAGAGAAGAGAAGAATTTACAACACAGTGTTGTCAGCTCTAGTAACAAATGTGTCCATCAGGGGTCGATTTTCAATATGTGTTTGAATATCCTCTGTCAAATATGCTTAGAGGTCTAATAAACCTATAGGTGTGTATGCCTGTATACCACTTGCTTGTCTGGTACCCATGGAGACCAGAAGAGGGCATCAGGTTCCCTGGAACTGGAATTACAAATGGTTGTGAGCTGCCATGTGGGTGCTGGGAATTGAACCTGGGTCCTCTGCAAGAGCAGCCAGTGCTCTTAACCACTGAGCCATCTCCAGGCCCCATGTTTACATTTATTTGTTTCCAAGGTAATTGTCTCTAGTCCTGGAATCTGCTAAAATTTTCTCAAAAATATGTTTTATTTATAACCTTTTGCATTGTAGAATTACCAGTTTACATGATCTTTAAGGACACATGGCTGTGGGTGTCTGGTAGTTCAAAGCATGGTCTGCCACCCACTGGCTGTTCATTATCAGCTAAGTACCCAGGGTAAACTACCATCTTTGGCATATGACTAGAACTCTCCAAGGTTTATGTTTTTCATTTATAAAATGGTGGTGATAGGTGTTACATAGCTCATGGGTTTAATGTAAGAACTAAATAGAAAATATGCATGTAGTCCAGTCATGGGCTATGGTGAGAGTGTGTACTCTGCGTACATTAATAACTAGTGTCTATTTTCTCTTGATTTACTCAAGATAGAATCTTGCTATATAGCTTGGGCTGGCCTCAAATTCAAGATCCTGCTGCCTCTGTCTCCCAAAGGCTGGGATGACAGACGTGCACCACCATATCTGGTGTGTTTCTTATGATAACCAAAATTAATGAGTAAAACTAATTAAAATAAAATGGAATAAATTGTGACTGAAATTACATTGTGGACAGTGTTGGGCCCATGTCAGTTTCACAGTTTTGATAACGACACTGTGATTGTGAAAGAAAAAATGCACATATATGTGGGAGATGTACCCAGAAATGTTTGGGGGATGTTGTACTTATAACTTACTGTCAAAAAGGATAGAGAAGGCCAGGCGGTGGTGTTGCACACCTTTAATCCCAGCATTCAGGAGGCAGAGGCAGGTGGATCTCTGTGAGTTCAAGGCCAGCCTGGTCTACAAAGTGAGTTCCAGGATAGCCAGAGCTACACAGAGAAACCCTGTCTCAAAACAGAGAGAGAGAGAGAGAGAGAATGAGAATGGGGTAAATATGTTGAAATAGTGACCTCCCAGGTTGAATGAAGGTTTTTTAAAAATATTTATTTATTTATTATGTTGTTTATTTATTATGTATACAGTGTTCTGCCTGCTCATATCCCTGCAGGCCAGAAGAGGGCACCAGATCTCATTACAGATGGTTGTGAGCCACCCTGTGGTTGCTGGGAATTGAACTCAGGTCCTCTGGAAGAACAGTCAGTACTCTTAACCTCTGAACCATCTCTCCAGCCTAAGTGAAGGGTTTGTAGAAATTATTGTATTATTCTTAGAGTTTTTCTGAAATGACATCAAAATGGAAAGTTAAGGGGCTGAGGACATGGTTCCAGAGGTAAGAGTACTTGCTGAGCGAGCATGAAGACCTGCCTGCAGATCTCCAGAACCCATGTAAGCCAGCTATGGCTGCTCATGCTACCCCAGAGCTCAGGTGGGGCTGGAGATGGGAAGGTTGTTGGGCTCAGTGGCTGGCTGACCTAGCCAGAAACAGAGAGCTCCCGCTTCAGGAGAGACCCTGCCTCAAGGGAGTAAGGTAGAGAGTGACAGAGCAAGACACCAGTGTCCGCCTTTGGCCTCTGCTTGTGAACACATGCACCTACACACATGCATCACACACACACACACACACACACACACACACACACAAATAACTGCATCACCGTCCGAGGTGCATCTCTCTCTCCGTTAGCACCGTCTCAGGTGCAATCCCACGGAAAAGCCTTGAACCAGAAACAGTCGGAGAGATTCATTTCTTTGGAGATGAGTAGATGAATCCCGCGGCAATTTTCATAATTTCCTTTTGAAAAAGCCACTGAAGTCAAGGCTGGCTCCAGTATTTTCTTGCAGAACATTAGATGTCTCCGCTAAGTG